>NC_141206.1:3590244-4790244 GCF_054491065.1 Syngnathus leptorhynchus | reverse complement strand
ACCGCCCCAGCACTCAGTGCTACTTTCATTAGGCTACTGCCCATTCAACACACACACGCCGTGTCCAAGGATCAATACTTCTTCACCTTGTAGGAGCAGAAAGTAGATTAAATGCACCTCCAAGGGTCATAATGAGAAGTACCTGGTCTCACTTTTCACAAATCTTTGAGTTCAATATTTGACCTGATCTGATCTCTTGCTCGGGTGTACACACTGTCAGTGTTATAATAGTCAGAGCCATTTGTCACAGTCTTGTCAGCTTGAATTGAGTCCTCTGTAGTCTAGTCCTTCTATGTATTTAATATATATATATATATATATATATATATATATATATATTCATTCAAGTGCTACCCACTAATTGTGCAGTGACTGTATTTTTTACACAGATCTTGGGAAATTTAGGTGTATCCTGTGGTTCAAACATGACGCTGATTAACATTTACATATCACTGACTGAATTGAATAAACTGCTAGTTGGCAAGTTGGGCTGATTTGACAAATCCAAGCACATATTTAATTACAACGATGCAACTGAACTAATTTGCCACATTTGTACAGTAACACTGCATGTGGGTGTGCATAATTTCCTTATGGAACTGAAATGTGAAATTTATCCAAAAAGGATCTTGAATGCTGACAGTCTGTATTGAAACGCATCCCACCAGGTGCAACAACAATGAATATAGAGTGAACATTTGTAAGCATGTTGCAGCAGCCACACAGCCTTAAATTCATTGCCAATCATCGGGAATTAAGTCATCTCGTGTCGTATAATCATGTTTGCACTTGTTGGGAGGGGAACCCAGTGCAAAATCTGTGTCCTGAGGTGTAATCCTGATTGACTTCTCCCAACAAGAATTTTGTTCATTTATTGTGGTAAGTGAGAAGCCATTGTCAGGATTACAGATGCCACCTCTGGCCACAAACATCTAAGTAGCAAAATACTTTTTAAACTTTACCTTTGAGTGCTGCTTAAAATGTGATTTTATTCAAAGAATATTTGCCAGAGAGAGAAAGCGAGAGAGGAAGGGATGGAGAGAAAGAGAGAATTAAATTAAGCCACACAAAGTTAATTTCAGAGAAGGGGAAGTAACTTGTCTGGATGGAGCTAATTGCTTTTTTAGAAAAAAGAAATCCACATTTGTAGCCAAAAGGGATGGACAAAGAAAAAAAGTTTTTTTTTTTTTTACATGCAAAAAGTAAGCAGACCTAAAGTAAAGTAAGCTTTAGCAGTCAAGTCAGTTCATGATTTGATGATGCTTGTGTCATTTTTGTTGTGTTTCACTCAGCTAAATGACAACAAGCAAATAACTTATAAATAAATAAATAAATAGAAAACAACTCAGACGCCGTTCAAATCGTTTGTTCGATGCTTCAATTTGCGTGAATACGCTACAGCGAATGTTTTCACACATGCACTACACAAGGCGGCATTATAGTTCACAGATTGACAATATAAATATTAGATTAAGGCCGCCCGGATAAAAAGTATTCATAAATCAGGAGGTTTTCCTGCACAATGTCAAAGTAATGTCCCACCGAGCCTATATATGTGTGAATTAAGCACGTCCTTGTACCTCTAACTCACCATGGGTGTAGCAAAGTGTTGATGGAATTTCCATTATTCAACTGGTGCACGGCTCGGGGAAATAAAATGGAAAGCCAAGTCACACAAATGAAGATTTTGTTTTGAACTTTCAGGGTGTAGCATACAGTAGCACAATTCTCACCTTGTGTTCTCTGGATGAAAGTCATGCAAAACTGCACCCACCATGCACCAGCACCAACCACAGTATTAGTGAATTATAATTAATTACGTTCACAGGATGGATCAGAACTACTAAAATAGGCCTGGATGCTGAACAAATTATTTTCACTTATACATGAGCGTGGTGCACAGGGAAGATTAGGAACATTAAAAAGCAGCAGATGATACTCAGACCAACCTGCACGAAGCCTCATCATGCAGCTGACAATCTCCGAAAACTCCCAGGAGTATGCAACCACTCCATCGGCCAAGAAATAAATGCACTCATCCGTGTGGACGATGTACTGTTGACATCAAAATTAATCAATGTGGGATTTTGACTGGATCTTATGATTTGTAGCATAGCACTTTGAGGAATTTGGGATGTAAATTTAAAGAGAAAAAAAGTGAAAGGCTTTTGATCAACTGTAATTTTAGCGTCCCACTCCAAGACTGTCGTTCTTGGTGAGTTATCAAAGCAAAAAGTTGAACGCTTATTATATCTGACCTTCTCGAGAGGTTTTTTTAGTTTGTAAATGATGAGAGTGAAAACTCATCTGTGATTCTGACAGCAGTGGTGTTGACACCGTTATCTTAATTACTACACTAAGGTGCGTTATAGGATTATGATTTGGCAAAACAAAAAAAAATGTTTTGATTGTTTGTAAAGGCTGTCACATTGTTACCTGTAAGGACTCATGTAACTTTCTGGAAATGTATTTTAATAAATTATCCAACAGAGGACTTGCAGTGCAATACGAATCGATAAATAAACAAAGCTTGGCTCAACAAACTGAGCTGTCAGTGAACTATCGCTAGAAAAATGGCATAAGTAAGAGATGTAGGCAGGATTGTATGCGACTTTATTAATATATGATTATAACAGATGGGCTTTGAGGAGGGAAAACTTTGGCAATGACCTAAGAAATGGCATTTAAAATGTACTCATGGATGGGGAAGGACGAAGAAAAAGAACATTTAAAACAAATATTGTTACTTGACCTTCCAAGGGGCATTAAAAAACATTATAATATTTTTGTTGCAAAAACAAAACAAAACAAAACACAGACTACATGAATTTTTAAAAAACTTGTGGGAGTTATCCATAGGCTAGACTGCACTTTTTTAAATATGTGCAAACACATTGTTTCCGAACACTCTGCTGGAATTTACAGGACAATTTTGTCAAAGGCGAGGTCCAAAACATGGTGACGCTTTATAATTGTCTCGTTAAATGTTGTTAATTGTGATCATTAGCAAAGCAATTGTTCAAATGAGGGTTTTTTTTAGACCTGAAAAGTAACAAGCCTCCAAAATGACGAACATGGCTTTTGTTGCTCTCTTTGCAAGCACGCCAACACACAAATATATCATCTTTGTAAAAATTGTTTGTTTGCTGATTCCTGCTGGTGTGGTTGTTGCAGAAGGGTTGTTGGCTCTGTACTATTGATTGGATGAAGTCACAAAGCAAGAATGGAAGTGAGTCATGGGAGTTTTCACACTTAGGAGACTTGTGTGAGAAGAAGGGCAACATGAGAGACATTTTTGGGTGCCTCGCGTCACCCAACACCCAATTTCCATTAAAAAAAATATATATATATGAGAATGAGTCAGTGCTGGAACAAACACCAGAGGGTGCAGAGTCACATGAGTGAACACATGGATGAACACAAGTCAATTCAGTGAAACAATTTTACCACTTTAATTCGACCAAACACAAATTCCATTTATTTTCTTGCTTAATAACTTTTGTGTTTGTTTGTAACCAGGACAAGAATCCTCAAGTAACCTTTCACTAAGCCACACCCAGAAATGCAGACGAGACAATCACAAGAAAAGGCTCTCCTCACAGCGGTGAGTTTTTTCCTAACCCAGTGCTCTTCAATTATTTTCTGTTATGCCCCGGAAAGAAGAAAATATTTCACGGCCCCCTAACTCTCCTCAGTGACTATAAATAGCATAATTTGTCTATAAAATTGTAAAAAGTGCACCTCATCATAACACTGTATCCTAATTAACATGCTCCCTGGGGTCACATGCGACCCCCCTCTGGCATTACATCATGCCTCCCCAACTATTTGAGAGGGACTGCCCAAACCAAACGATGAAGGGATCCAGCTGAATCACACACACCAAAAAGGTCTGCTCCAAGATCTGCAACGTATTCTCCTTAAAATGAAGGTTTTTTTTTTTAAGCTCATTAATCAAAATGCTAACAATCTGTTAACGTTTTAACTGCTAGTGGCATGACCACTCTTTACAAGATGAAGATAAAAGGCAATTAAATGCAGCAATTAAAAACTAAAACTGTATTTGGATTAATAATGGGTAGGCAACTCCGGTCTGTTGCGACACACTTGATTCAAACGATCAGGCTGGACAACAATCCAGGACTGGACTCGGACTTTGCACATGCATATCAGTCTTTTAGAAACATTCCTAATGACCCCCCCATTACACTGTCATTATACAATGCTGCCATGTGGCATTTCCATAAAACCTTTCCCTTATTTTTTTCCCCCTCTTTTCAGAAGACACGATGGCTTCCGATTGCAAGCATGTTAAAAAGGTCACTCGTCCAAATAAAGGCCAACAATGCCAAAGAATTTCCCCATACCTAAACACTCGACTCAACGCATGGGGCTTGCGGCACACGTGGAGACCAGCTTGACGTAATACAAGCGTTGGCCTTTAATTAAATAGCACGGAATTGATTTTTTCTTTCGGTTTTTTTTTCCCTTCAACATAGGACTGCAAGAATAAATTAGCTTCATTGTGACTTAGCATCTATCTTTCATCATGTGTATGATCATGAGCAATGACCCTGCTGAGAAAAAGAGTCTTGCTGACGATTTTGACAAGTCGACATTTGCTGTGTTATCATTGCAAAAGCAGTACTAACAGTACTATTGCAGTATAAACAAAGGCCCAACTTTAAAATCTGGACAAATAAATAAAAACTTGTTGTTTTGAATGTGATCTTTACTCTGTTAAAAGCATTTGTTTGATTATATCAAATATCCAAAATTTAATTATGACAATATTTAAACCAAAACACTTTGTTTTTGCAAAGAAAATAACTTTCACAAAATATTTCCAAGTAACTTAACCAGCCTTGTTGTTTTTCCCCCATTTCTTGCCTACATTGGAGAATATATGGGTTTGCTTTTTTTTGTGTGATGTTGAACTTGTGGAACTTCTGGAACTTGTCTTTCTTCCTGACGTCACAATCACATGCCGCAGCAAGGGGTACACAGCAGGTAAATGATCCATGTGATGCACAGAAACAACTGCAGGTGCTGCTTATGACTACAGATAATCATCATGTTCCCTGCGTGAAATATGTAACATCTATAATAGGGGAGCCATAGTGAAGTCAATGATGTGGTAATAAATACATTTATTTGTGTAATGGCTTTCAAAATAAGCAGGTGATGAGGTATAAAACGATTTGTATTTATTTTTAATGGATGCTGCAGTGCAGAAAATGGGCAAGTTGGAAGAGCGGGAAAACAGAAGCCAATGGGACAACGCTGGTTGTTTTATCGTCCTTTCGATAATTCAGGGGACATTTTTTTTCCATCCCTAAAAAAATGGCATATTAATTATGGAAAATGTTGATATTCCAATTCCCAATTATTCGCAACGCAGCATTTGTGTGGATGGGGAAGATATTTTTATTTACGTAAAAACACACGCATGCAGGTTTTTGGTTGTCACTCGGCTCTTGATCTACTCTGTGAATCTTGTTTCTTAGGTTTGTCCTCCCCCTCTGCTCTCCTTAATGCCCGTCCTCTCGTGCTCTTCTCGCTCCACTGGCCTTCTCTGCCTCCCTCTTCAGCTCTCAGCTTTTCATTTCCTGGAGCTACACCAGCCAATCTGGCTCCTCTGTGTTTAGTAACTGCTGTGTCCTCCTCTTCAAGATCTGTCCCTGTGTTTTTTTTTATTCTTTATTTTTTAATCTGTGCTTGGGGCGTCCTTGGGCCCGTCAACGCGCCGGGGCCCGAGAATTAATGTGATGTTTAGATACGAGCGTATCGTCCATCATCGTGAACTATTTCTAGGATGCGGCAGCCCTTTCTCTTTCGTCTCTTGCCCATCCCTATGGGTGGGTCCTTTTAGCCACTCAAAAGACAAATGATGTTATAAATTTAACGATGAAAATAAAATAAAAATTGCGCCAGTGTTTACTGCTCAGCTTAATTGAAAACTTAGTATGCAGAGGAACCTCCCAAAATGTAACGCCTTAAAAGTACCTTTTAACTTTTTCATGCACACTTATGAGCTAAAAACATATTTCTTGGTGACCCAATAGAAAGTAAACCCGGAACCCTATTGAGCCCTCATCCACAGTTTGAGAACCACATGAAAATGTTTCCCCCTAACTATAATTCTGTGTAATAATGCTACAGTGTAGCATCATCTAAGTTGCCAATTAACACATGTTCCATTCACGAGACAATAACCACGCTGAATGTAAGGCTAGCGTGTAAATTTAATCTGCAGACACTCAAAAGAAAGCAGAGGCAGAAAAGGGAGCGAGGACTGTGACAGCTTAAATAGGCAGCTCAATTGTTCAAGTGGCAAAATGCAAGCTCAGCAGAATGCACCACCTGAATGGCGAGGACAACAGCGCGACAAACAAAAATGCAGACGCCGACGTTTTTTCGTCTTTTCAAAGCCTTTTACTGAGCTGCTGAAACAATGTTGGCCAGAATGAATTATTTACATTTGGGGTTTGATTTTGGTTGCAAAGCTCAGCCTTGTTGTGTGTGTGTGTTCTATTTAGAAAAGCGAGCCAAAGCTCATTTTTTGTCAAGTTACCGATTTAGGTTGTAAGTGGACCATTTTGATTGAAGTATGATGAGAGCACACTTACAAGAGAAGTCAACTTTCGAAAGCTTCTGGCAGTGTTTACGTTGTCTTTTGCCCATATTAATATTAACAGACTCTTCTGTCTTATCTGAATATCTGTGGTAGCATCACTCCCCTCTTTCTCCTGAGAATTCCTGCCTTGGATCCTTCATCCTTTATGTTTGCCCAAGCATTGAAAAGTCTTTTCATTTGAAAATGCTGGCATCACAATAGCTGACCGGTGTGTTCTCTGTTGGCGTTAGGTACCCTGAGGCTTTTCCTACCGTTCAACTTCCTTCATCATTCCTCCTATCAGATCTACAGTTGAGCGAGCCACCTTTTATTTCCATAGGAGCCTGGCTCCATTCCACCACCGGTACTTGAGCCCAAGGGGATTCCATCTGTCCCCTATCCTCATGGGCCTGTGCCTAATGAAGATACATCATGATGGTGGGCCCTCATCGCAAACACTTTTCATGCCATTAAATCTCAATGTTCCTTCTCTGAATGCTGTGCTTGACAACTCATTAGTATCCATGTTTTATGACAAAGCACAGTTTAAACTAAGGGAACCACTGAGCTCTAAAGTATCGCTCTCAGTCTGATCCAGGGTAGACTTCTTTACCTGCTAACGATGAAGCTTCAAAGCTCTGAAACTTAAAAGTTGCAAAGATTGACTAGGAATTCAGAATTCAGACCTCCTCCTCCTTTTTTTTGCGACAGTCTTTCAACAGATCTTGAAAGACACAGATCCAAAAGTACTTCTGTATGTCTGATCGATCTTCTGTGCCTGCAGACTTAAATCCGTGATGATACTGACAGATGCCAAGCTGTGCTAATGGTCTCAAAATGATGTGTACTCGCCGTCTCCAGCTGGGTGGGGTCAAACCCACTGAGCAACACCCGCGTGGTTCTAAGGTAATGTGTCTGGTGAGTGGGAGACCCTTCAGTGGGTATATTGCAATGTGTGGGGGAAACATGATTATTTGCTTTGCTACAGCAGATGTTGACTTTGGTAATTCACTGTTTTAAATTCCTAATAATCTGAGAGTTGAGTCTATTCAATTTTAGTAACATAACTTTGACAAGGGCTCATTGACAGCACATAGCAAGCAAAATTGCTTTTCTTCAACCTGTACGGTAAAACAGCACAAAAGCGGCATGAAAGTCTCTTGGGCTACATAGGCGTGTGAATCATCAACTAAAATATGAGTCGGATTATTTTCCTCAAGGTGTTTTCAAGAAAGCCAGTTCCCAGTGATGTCAGTGGATTCTCAAAATTGTACCTAATTATTCAAGCAAAATTGCTTTTGCATTTAAAAATAAATAAATGAATGAATAAATAAATAAATGAATGAATAAATAAATAAATAAATAAATAAATAAATAAATTAAAAAAAAGATAAATAAAAAGATAAATAAATAAATAGATTCAGACAGACCTTTTGGAACACTTTAATCAGAGTGTTTTGAACACACCATTGATCTTTTACAGGAGTTTGAACATACCCTTGAGTTTCTTTTCAATATTTATTGTTGCCAACTTTGTTACAAAACATTTTTGGTGGCAACCTTTCTGCACACATCCTCAAACACAGTTCGATATGTTTGGCAAGAAAATTCCCACCTGCACACTCTATTCTGCCCAGAGGTGTGATGCTGTTAGATCAGAAAAGTTGGAACCAAGTCTTTATTTTTCGTAAATGCAACTCTTTTAGTTTTTTTCATTTTTGTTCAAATAGACCAAGTTTCTAGTTTTGGATATATTACACTACAAAAATTACACTCTTTGAGAACATTTGGAAAAATATTGCTAAAATGTTCTCCACTGTCCATTACAAGATTGTTTCATTTCATTGCACACACCAGCCAATGTCCACTCCATCTCAAATGTTTGAAGCAGTAAGTTCCGATTAAAGCATCGCCTCTGCTAACTGCAGATGCAAATGAAGTTTTCCAAAGACAAATTGGCCTCCCTGAAAGATGGGCCCGTGTCCCCAGTTGGTCGTCTTTCTCGCGGCAAGTCCAATACAGAGTAAAATGTCCCCGCTGTGATTAATAAAATGTGACTGATGAGCCGCATCGGAAGCAGCTCAGATCTGTATTTAAATGGAAAAAAGGAAAAGTTCTGCTCTTATCTTTCTCAATCATGTCAGCAAATTATGGCCAAGCTAAGTATCCACTTTTACAGATACTGCAAGGAGAATAAAACCTTATAAGAACTTGCTTTTAAAACTTTAATCGAATCCAAAATTGAAACTGATCAAAAATTATCATGAATCATAAGTTTAAATCTATTTCTGTACTATACATACATTTAATCACCATATCTATTGTAGGAGCATCTGGAACAATCCACATCTGTGTCTCAGCTCTGGAAACAAGTCGTAGTCGTGAGTTAACAGTACAGTCATGTAAGGTCTGTACTCTAATGAGGACAACGCAGAGCGAAATCATTCATGTTAATTTGCGCATACACAAGGTGGAACTGCGTGGGAAGTCATGCATTTTAATTAGGCTGACATTGAACTCTTGGGTAGTGGTGTGTGTTCAAGTGTGGAAAATATGCCAGTTCCAGTGTCTTTGGATGCGGGCACCTATTTGGCCCCGTGAAACGGACACAAATTACTGAGCACGTCTGTAGAGAATTAACGTGTGCACTGTCTCGTTACGATTCATTTGGAGACGTAATTAAGCGTAATCAGCACCTAGCGTCCGCAAACCGTTAAAGAACAGTTGGCTAGAAATTGAATTACCTGGGCAAATTTGAATTTGTTCATTCATTCTACTGAGCTGTATTTCAATTCTAGTCAAATGTTGTATGTGTATACACAATGCTCAATTCCGATCTTTAAGTTGATGAATGTTAGTGTTGTTGTTTTTCGGCTAGGGCTAAATAGTCTCAAGCTAGGCATTTTCACATTCTTCTAACAAGGGTAGAGGCATACGCACTCAATCTCCCTCAAATAGCCCACTGAGAGGAACATCTCATTCTGCAATATTGTTCACCAGATGTTCACTTGTACAAGATTTATGAAAAGGGACCGAGATTATTTGGAGAGCCACACAATTGGGAGATACCGCGGGTGTTTGAAGCTTATAGCTTTCTGATTACCTCAGCAAAAGCGGGTGTGAGTCATTACATGAAAAGAATCACAGAAAAATTTGGGTATATCCAAGAACAATCGGATTTCCAACACCTTGACCTTTATGTTCCACATCAGGATTGACGGGTCCAGTCACAAGCAGGTCCTTCCCACAGGACTGTTGCACTACTCTTATTTTAATGGAATACTTAAGAAGAGCCTAATCAATTCATTATATGGCTGACTGGGATCAGTTTGTCAATGGAAAGCTTACGAAAACTTACAAAGAATCACAACTTCGAAAGACGCTTTAGAACCGAAAAACACACCGCCATTTGATTTTATGTGAATCGGTACTCGATCTGTAGTACCGACCCATCCACTAACATCAGCTTTTAATTTGCAATGGATATCAATTATGTAAATATATAGTATATAGTATAATATATAGTTTTTATATGGCTACTAATGAAGACATCTTAATGTTTTTTTCATGTTGTAGAGGTCAACAGTGGTGTTCTTTTTGTTGCCGGTGGAGTCAATTATAATGCAGCAGAACACCTTAGCCCCTGACATACAAAGCGTGAATCCATTGTTCTATTTAACCCTACGCATTTGAAAGTCACTGCATTAGTATTCACAGACTGTCCATAGTCTACACAAGCTTACCCTGCTGATTAATATTTAAATTTAATATCATTGTACATTTTAAGAAATATGTTCATTTTAGAAGACCAACACTGCAGAGCTGAAGTTAAAGAAGCCGACAAACACACACCAAAAAATGATTCATTCGGTTCACGGAGTTCATTGTGGAGTGTTTGCGGATGGCCGTATAAAATAAATGAGATTTTCAAAGCATGAGTAGGTGGAATATTTCTCTGTAGATGTGCAAGTGCTGTTAGCTAAATTTTACGTTTCACCCTTGACTTGAGAGAAGACACTGACATGGGAATAAATTATGTTTGTACAGTATATATAGACAGATTTCTGCCATCGTGTAATAATGTAATCACAGAATACGTGAGTGCGTCAAAGCCCTAGACGTCAATCTGTTGGCTATTGTTATAAGTACAACAGATCTGGAAATCAGCAATGTAACCCAACAAACAACCCTCATAGCGACACACAGGAAAACAGACAAAATGTTTGTGTTGGCTTTGATTGCTCCCCATTAAGCCTGAGGATGCAGCTACTCGGTTCAGGAACTAATTATGGTGGATGGCATACAAGATGAACCAAAATACTTTGCTCCTTAACTGAAACACTTGTGTTTGTGCACTGATGTTGCTTGATAAAGATATAAAAAGCAAAATATGAATTGAATGACATTTTGACTTGAGCAATTAACTGAAGATTTGTTTGAACATTACGTAACAATGGACGTTGACAAAAAACTGTGCCGACTCATTTACCCACATTTGTTAATTTTATTCCTTCCAGTTTCACAAAAATCATGCAGTCATGATGAGTTCTTGCCTTGATATGCAACCTGGGATACACACAAAGTGACGAGGATACTTGCTATGACATAACAGCTCGGAAAGTTTGACAAAGACGAATATCAACCAGTAGAGAAATGAAAGCTCTTAGGAATGCTGAAGACTAAGGTTTCCAATCACAGTCTAAGCGTTTTAAACCTTCTATGGGTTTACTGTCGTACGGCCAAAGCTCCCACAGCTAATGACCTCCATGCCTCACTGTCAGACAGGCTGGGAAAATATGACCGGTGCAGCTGACCGTCTCAGCTCCAAAGGGGATTTACCATCCAGTGGCGGTTGGGACTTAGCGGGACAAAAGAGAACAGGTGGTTCTCGCTGTGGGCACTTTTACCTGCACACAAATTCTGCAGGGACCAAACACGATGTGCTCTTTGCATATGGGACATTTGGAGTGAAGAAATTTACCATCTGCTACACTACAAGCAGATTAACACTCAATGTTCGTTTAATTAAGCCTGTCATGGGGTTATTTTCAAATATAGTTTAAATAATATGATTAACATGTTGAATCCATTGTCTTCTTGACCAGATTCATCATGCGTGACAAAACGTAGCCTATTCATAATTGTCATGTTAATCAGCTTTAATAGCTATTGGACAGTTTTGTAGTGTGTTTGTGGGTCTTGACAACAATATATAAAAAACTAGTATTTGTATTAGTTTTATCCAGAATATAATTTATATTTATACATCAGTGGCGTTAGAGCCCTAGAGTCCTGTTAAAATCATGTTTAGGAGATTTGTGAGGAGCAGACAAGTTTTTCCTCCACTTCAGAATGATACCTGGAAAAATCATGAAATTTTGAAAACAAAGCCACATTGAATGCATCGATCAGACTAAGCCGTGCCAACAGCAATAGAGAAGATATGTTTTATTATAAGAGAAGACTGAGGTATTGTTTTCAACAAAATGGACATACTGGAGTATAATGTCCATTTTGTCCAGAGCAAGGCAATATCCAAGTGAGAAAATTTCCCTAAAATACTTCAATGTTTGACTTTCATAGATAGTAAAAACCTAAGAGTCTCTGGGCGGGAAGCATCTATTACTTTACTGAGAAAAAATAACCTACAAAGACAGTCGCCTCCGACTGAACCAAATTTATTTAGTAGCATCTCCAGTTATTAGAAATGTGTCTCGAGTCCGTGTGATTTATAGTTAGATGGTGGGCCAGAAAATGGTAAATGCACCGATGCAGCTAAGGCGCCACCTGCTCACCAGCATGTCCACAAAGAATCGCCGCAATCTATTACAAGCTCTCTCTGGAGCACAGCTTGCTGTGTCGCTGCATGCCCAGTGGCTAACTTGGAAGCAGGCCCACCGATTACAAAAACAACTCCAACATTACATGGCAAAATACCTCAAACACATAAACAATTTTTTATTTTTTTTTTACATAGCAGTTCATTCTGTTTCATACATAAAGATGCTCCATGGACGTTAATTTAAAATACTGACTTGATAACAAGTAGGCTTTTTTTTTTTTTTTTTCCAAAACAGCCACATTTAATACAAGGCACTACTGATCCTTTGGTAATACTTTTGCAATAAAAGTGCAATTCTTCTTTTTATTGTTCAACTCATCACTTTGTAGCTGCACTTAAAGTAAGTGTTGCAGCTGTGGCCAGTGGTGATAGTATACTGTAGAGCACATGTGTCAAAGTCAAGGCCCCGGGGCCAGATACGGCCCGTCACATCATTTTAGGTGGCCTGCAAAGACAAATTGTGTTGATTCCAAAATTGTTTTCACTTTTAAAAAATAGAGATATTGTTAGCAACTTTTATTACCATTCATTTAAAAAAAAAAATAATTTAAATATTTGATTTGAACTCAATATTTCCTTTTTAAATATTTGAACAGTTTTTATGAGTCTGTTTTGAAAACTAGTTATTCATCAGTTTGTTGTGTAGCCTGTACTATATATACAATATGAGACATTTACATTTATTTGGGTTGACAATTTTAATGGCCCTTTGAGGCAAACTATGACTCCTGTACAGTACGCCTGCAACCACTATGTGAAACATTAGGCTAAATCTATTGAGACTCACCTCTTAATCGAATTATGGATCAGGGGTCTGGTCTAGATCCCGAAAGCTTAACCTCCTTGATATTTCCCTTTATGGGATTTTAATAATAGTCACAAGTGTGTGATTGTTATGCAACACATAGTATAGCTTTGAGAGTGATTATTTTGACGACTCAAGTGTGCGATCGTTGGACTATTTGTAATTCTAATGCCATATGTGAGTTATTCTCAAAGTATGTCATACGGGGCTCTCTCTAATGGCATGCATAACAATCACTGAATATTGTTGCAAGGCTGACGTTGACGAGATTGTTCACGAGTTCTGTAATTTCTGATTGTCTCAGAGGTCATGAAGGTGAAGCTGAGCAGAGATGTAGCAGGGAATGCATTAGGTTATTCATTTGAGCATGTTTAGGGGTAGAATTGATCAGATTTTTATGATTCTGTTTCCATTTTTGAATCTGTTTAATGACCCAATATTTTGGAGATTAAAGAGATTAGAATCCACTTTTTTATGTTTTCATTTTATCTGTAAACAAGATATATGCTTTTGCATATTGGTAGTGTTTCATTCCTTAGAGAAAGTTGGTCTGCCACTTGAGGTTAACATTTCTGGTAAATCAAACTTTTGAGTGCATTTAAGTGAAAGTGAAACACAGACAAGCTGCAGTACAGCAACTGTGATCCTCCTTTCCAAACAAGGTCTTCTTTTTCTTTGTTATCATACGCTGGTTGTTATTGTACTGCCTTTGCATTAAAAGCGCAAGCACCACAGGAGGCTCAAACAGTCGGATTTTCTTTGTTTGGTCATTGTTTGCTGCTTTTGATTCTCAGGAGGTGCTTTTCGCCGTTCAAATAATATTCTCCTTTTGGTTGGCTGGCACCATGATGTTTTCACACTGTGAGTCATTGTGAGAAAACAAAACTGAATAAAAGCATACACCTGTGAGCATGAATATTATATCCCTGTACACTTATGGAAGCTTAATTATTTTCCTTTTATAGTGACAATTATTCTTCTGTCAGTTTAAGGCAGGTATTATTTCTTTTAAATTGTTGAGATGGAAAAAAAATGATAGCTTACAGCAATCAACCTCAAAATGGCTGATTACAAACATATCCAGTCACATCCTTTGTCGACTTTTTTGAACACCAAGTCAACGTAGATTTTTATGTGTGCTTTTTGCATCTCATGTGCTAATCCTATAATTTATCCTACATTTGCGGAGAAGAAAATTTTGCCCCTCTCTTTTGTTGTGCGGCGTCAATATTTAATATTGGTGGATATTGGTTTAATAATATGATAATGTGAGATTTAACAATGCATTGTGAGAGCAATGTGCTTTTTTATACTCCAAAATGTATATTTGGAATTCGGTCTGGATAAAATTCGGTGTCAAATCTACAATTTATTGTTTTTTTCCACCATGGTCAGAAAGAAAAATCCACAGGTTAGCAGCCTGTATCTAAGCACACATTACCACCGAACTGACAGCTAATCTGACATAGTGCCTTTCAATAGTGAGGATTTCTGAGTAGACAAGTACTTTTTGCAAAGGAATCTCATCATTGATTCAAGGAAATTCATTTTCTTGAAAGCTTTTTCATGTGAATGTATTTTTTGTGAGAACAACAATAACATTTCCGGAAAGGTTTTGCTGTGCTAGATACAACTGAAAAAAAGTGACATGAATTTGACAGGGAGCAGGTTTTTAATGGCGATGTTCCCACACTTGTTTCACAGTAGGCACGTCTTTTATCATATTGGGTGACTTCTATTCTCTAAAGTGGTCATGATTTAGTTAAATGTAGGGTGAAGAAAAATGAAAGGTAAAGCCTTAGTAGATGATTGCACAGAGCCAAAGGATGATAGAAGCTTTTAAGTTGAAACAGTTGCCTCTGCTCTGATCTGTAACTACATTTTATATTTGCTTTCATTATTTGTTTCTATTCATGGAAGGAAGATAAAAGATTTTTTGGATGGCATATTTAACTTAATTGCCAAACAAATATTGCTTCAACTGGAAGTAACACTTCATTGACTCTAACACCTGACATCTTTACCTCAACCTGATCCTTTATTTGTTAATGTTGAGCGAGAAGGAACTGCACGATTAATGGATTTGAAGCATTCAATCTGCAAAATGTTTGATTTTTTTAAATTCTATTCAGTCATTACAATATGTTTTTACTAAATTCTTTATTATAAAGTGCTATTCTCATTAAAAGAGAAACATACACCAATGTTTTGGGTATTTATGTGGGGAGGCTTGAACAGATAAATAACATTTCCATTCAATTCAATGCTGAATGATGATTTGCGATACGAACGTTTTGGATTCCGAGGATGATCACGGAATGAATTTAACTCGTATTTCAAGGCACTAGTGATTCATTCTTAGTAAAAAATGGCAGTCAAGCATACAAAATAAGATAATGTGGTAAGATAGGTTGAATTTAATGGCAGGTACTATACAATGTATCCCCCTTTCTTTATGCAGTACCTTTGCAATAGCAACTACTGTGGCTCCATGCCACATGGCCACTTCTTTATGATGCATTCAATTAACCTTCCTTCAATTCGTACGACACCTGTAGCATCAAATCTTCTCCTGGAAAGATTAACTCAAAAAAAGAGTGAGAAGTGAGGGGCCATCAACATCCCGAAGCTCGCTTCCAGGAATGCGAGTTCCCATTTGACATTTCTTTCTTTTTTTTCTATTCTTTTTTTCCCTTTTTTAATAAATATAGCATGCTTGCCTCGTCCTTTTGATGTGTGTCGTACAGTCTGTAATTGATTCTGCTCACTCCCATCATGCTTTTGCCTGCAATTTACTCTACAATATGCCTCCCTGAACTTTGGAAACCCCGTAGCATAATGGGAAAGCTGTGAGGCTTCCAGAGTGAAAATTATCACCTGCTTTATTTTTTTTGCCTTTCTTTCTTTCAGTGCTTCTAGCAGCAGGACATGAAGCAAATGAAAGGAATTATTTGAAAAGTTAGCAAGAGAGACCGTTATGTAGCAATAAAAGTTTTTTTTTTAATATTACTAAGTCTTGCACAAGCTCATTCGTGGCGCAGAATGTAATAGGTAGATTTGTGCATTGACACCATTGCACAGCATGGGAAATGTCAGTAAATTATAACAGTTCAGTGCGTAATATCAAATGATCCTTATACATACAGGGTATTTATTTATTTATAAAACTGCAAATAGTGTTTATTTGGGGAAAGTGTGATTTATAGTATCTAAAATGTATTACACAAACACACGCATACCTAGGGTGCCAGCTTGTCTTTGCGCCGAACTGACATACATATTGGCAATGGTGGATGACAGGTTAGTACATCTGCCTCACAGTTCATAGATCAGTCCTGTGTTGACTTTACATGTTTGCCACGTACAGGGATTGGATGGATGGATGGATGGATGGATGGATGGATGGATGGATGGATGGATGGATGGATGGATGGATGGATGGATGGATGGATGGATGGCTATTGTGGTCAGTAAATGAACCTTAGACCCTCAAGAAAACTTATTTGTGATCCTTGAAGACTTGTATTTGAATGCTCATGGATTAAAACATAGGTCTTGCAGCTTCTTCTGGAAATGTCAGTTGTATCTGCTTTCCAGCCGCAATGCATTGAGTAGTAGATTGTCATCATTCACAATGAAGGTTTTTCCAACCACTGTTTTGAGAAGAATTCAAATATAAGTCTGACTTTATTTGTGGCATTGATTTCTTTATATCTATAAGTATTTTTGTGTAGACATTCACACTGACACACAGCATAAAATCTTTGGAAGAAAAATGTTTTGATATCAGGCATGTTTATATTATTAATAAAATGAGCTTGGTTTTTTTCTGATGTTCTGTGAGTTACTCAAATTGAGTGATATGTTTATCTGGAGATAAGTCCCAAATGCTTCTCAACAAGCACAGAGGGAAAAATTAGTCAAGAGAAGCAGGCGTTCAAAATATTCCTGCTGTCCAAATTTGAGTGAGGTCTTTCTCTCTCCCCGCCAACAGAGAAGGATTAGCCATCGAGTCTCCTCGAAGCAGAAAAAAAAAAACGACACAGACCACCCACATCTTTTTCCCAATCTGAAAAGCAAAGTCAAACGTGACTTCCAGCATTTTAATTAAGCTACGACATTCAATGAGGAGATGCTTTAGTGAATCATATCATTGTTACAGTTATTCTATTTCTGGTTTTATGGTTATAGTCACCCTTTAGTGACTATAACTAACAAGTTGGAAAGGTTGTCTGGAAGAAATGTAGTGAGAAACTATAGCAAGTAGCTCTCCTTGAGAGATGCAAAATGCTTATGGTAGGTTAGTACTTAATTATTGGTCAAGAAAAGTCTGAAAGCATTTTAAGTATTTTCATTTCAGACAATCGTAGTTGTGTTTATTTTCACTCTGTATTTTACCTCACTTGTACTTGTACTTGCAAAAGCAGTCCTAATAGGGAGGATCACACCTTCTTTTGGACCAGGCAGGTTTTTTTGCACCGCAGTGTCTTTCTCTACCACAGAAAAGTGCACTCACATCATTTCAATAAATGTGGCCTTCGGTGAGGAGGTGGGTTGACTTTGAATTGCATAGAGGTGAGAGCAATGAAAAAGGGCATGAGATAAGAGAAAGTAAAAAAGAATGACGATCAGCAGGAGGAAGTGTAAAGACGAGGAGGACATCCACTGAAAGCTTCCAGTGTATATCAGCCCCAATCAAAAGGTCTTCCTGTCTTTTGTTACCCCTCGCGCCCCTTTTGTCTTCTTTGCATTACAGCACTGTTTCTCCTTTCTGTGGTCAATTGTGACTCACTCACTTTGTGTGCATGCTGCAATGGCGCTCTGGATGCACTCCTAAAATCTGCATGAGCACGGACCTCTGCTGCCACCCAGAGGACTGTGACGGCTTCCTCAACCCATTTTGTCAGAATTGACTAGCTGAGTCATTGAAAGCAGTCATGCAAAGGTTAACCGCCAGTGAAAGCTTGTCACAAAATTTATCGAATTTTGTTCAGTGCTGGTTATATGTCATGCAAATTATAATAATCAAATGTAGGGGTAAATATATCATTTGAAAGGGCAGTTAGCTGTGTTCCCGCGCAACATCTTTTAATTGGTAAGGGTCAAGAAGAACTACCTTGCACTCGACCTACGTGCATAGTCAGTGAACAAACATCTCATCTTCTGGTTGGCAGATGTCATGGTTAGTAATAAGTTTGAAACAACTGCAGGGTACAAACATAACTTCCTTGACTCCTCCGAAGGAACCGATGGCAGAGTTTATATTGCAGAACTATTTAGACTGTACAAACTGTTATTGTTGGACTTGTTTGTATCCTTCATGTCATAAATAGACAAAAAAAATTACATTTACATTTTACAATTTTGCGCTCCTAAGTACAAATGTCCAATGGTGAGCAATGCTTTGAAAATGCAAGGAGGAACAGGATGATTTTAACACAACAGTTTGAGCAAATCGGGACCGTTTTCCCCCTTTGACCTTTTCAGAAATTGCACAGTGCTGAAAGTCAAAAAGACCTTTCATATTTACGATGGTGAATCTGTGCTATACGAATGGTGCCGACTCCGGGATTGCGACATGAAACAGAATGTGAGCCAATTACAAAGCAAACGCAAGCTTGCACTGTTGCCAGACACAAACAGAACAACAAGTTATGTTGAGATTTTGTAAGTCATGTCTCACAATTATTTGCAGAACGATGCCATGGATATCCTGTGGCGCCATGTTACCTCTGACAAATCAGTCTCAGATGAGGAAAAAAAATGGCTATGTGTGTGTTTTGGTTTAGATAATAAATAAAGTTACCTCTCTAAGTGACTAATGAGGCGAAGCATACACAGCTCTCGTAATCCAGCCTTTGCATGGCTGCAAAAACAAATTGTGTCGTCTCGCCGGAATACACCGATGGCCTTGCGTTTTAATTTGCCGATGTCGACGCAAATCACGCGAGATAAACCTTTAAAATAATTACAAAGCTGTTAAGCCCTTTAGCTTTTGACGCGCTGCGTTGGGCTGACCACTGGGATCTGGGATTTACAGACCTTCTGCTGACAAATGTAGCGTGAGAACAAAGCGTTTGGGCGCACTGTTGAAGTCTGTCTTTTGGAACATTTATGCTGGAAAGGCCACTTTATTGGAATGTGCCGCTGCATGCACATGCGACAGACAGGGGTGGATTATGAATCCTTGATTGTTTTTTTATTTTTTATCATTATCTGATATCAGTTCAACAGACTCTCACTGACAGCTGGAAGATGCAAGTCCCATAGCTCAAATATTGCCCTGGAAATCAGTTATGATCTTTTGAACATCTGCGGCTGCAGATAAAACCGCGATCAAGCACAGGCAGTTCACTAATGCCATAACATGAAGGCAGAGCGGGGCCCGAGATGCTGTGGATTTCCTCGGAAGAGCCGCAGCTTGATGATCTTATACAAGGAGCTTCTGTTTTTTGTTTTTTTTTTAAACCTGTCACTATCACAGTCCACTCTGAGCCGAGTGGACAGGCTGGATTTAATGAAAAAGCGATATAGAGATAGTGGCGAGAGATAGAAAGATGGAGCTGGGGTATATACATTGATGTCACTTTTGAAACCTTCACTGTAACGGCGATTCCTCTCGGGGCTGATCATGTGAAGGATGGTGTCAAAGGGGAGCCCTGATTGGTTTTAAATGGACTGTGACAGCACATCCTTGAGATTATTCTTATTAATGGGGTAGGATGAATAACATGAGGAGCAAGAAATTGCGTGTGGACCTGATAATTGAAATGTAGAATGTGAGTGTTGGAACAATTGTAAATGCTCAACTATTGGATAGAGGTGAATGTCTCAATTTATTTTGGAATGTTTTAAAGTAAATGTGGAATGCTTAAGAATGTTGTAAGTTTTGGAAATGCTATCATTTTTTTGCAGTTAGAATGGTTTGTTTGGTCCAGAAATTGTAAATTGAAAAAAACAGTTCATTAGTTTGGGACTTTTCTCATCTAAGATGAGCAATTTTTCAAACAGTGGCCATTTATGAAACAATTTGAAGTTGGAATGGGTGGAATCGGTAAAGGTATGGTGCATTTAAAGTGGAATTAGTAAATTTTTGTCATTAAATTGGAAAAATGCTTCTGTAAAAGTGGAAAACTTCCATTAGTGTTGTTGTTTTTTCAGAAATATTGAAGTCTTGAATTTGGGATATCTATAATGGCATTTCTAATGAGAAAATGTGGAAGTCTTCAGATGGTAGGCTACACAATGAATATTTAAAAAAAAAAAAGTTTGATTTGACTGAGAAATTGTGAACTTCAGGACATTTTCCCCTCATCTGTTAATCATTCACTGCCACCAATATGCATTTTAACTTTGAGGGATGGTAGTGAATGAGTTTAAAGTAAACAAGTATATTGATGACATAAAATGACCTCCCGTTTTAGTTCCCCCAACTGTGCCTCATATAGATTTTCTTTTTGAATCCATAAATACCAATGATTCAAGTCATTTAGCACATTTCCGTCTGAAAGCCATGCGGGAGACGGGAAGAGTTGCAGCAAGACAAAACAATAATTTAAAGTAAAGCACGGCAAAGTAGTTTGATAGACCTGCACGGACTCGTGGCTGATGAAGAGGCACCCATCTGGCAAAATAAAAGAGGTCATGGCGAGGAGAATAAGGCCAGTCGTGCGTAGCAGATGCAAGATTAAAGGCAGAATAAATAGGCAAGGCGGGCAGCAAATGGCTTTGAGAATCTGCAGTGGTAATGGTAGCTAAAATAAGCTACAGTATAGTACTAAAGGTGAGGAGCAATGCCAGCAAGAACATACTGCAGAGCATGCCGATGTTGTTTGAATATTGTGAGTGAGGAAAGGGTAACCTACCAGAATCTAACCTCATCATATTGGTTGAAAATAAACACATGATGTAACATCGCTCATTTCATTTTGTTACATTTATATTAAGTGAAAGGTGAAGACGTGTGACGATTTGTTGCTTTTTAAACAACTCTCAAGCGAGCGTTCTTTCTCACGTTTGACACATTCATGACTGACATGGACATCATGTTGTAAATTTACAAATGTCAAGACTCTTATGGGTGCAGTCAAAAGATTTATTTTATCTATCTATCTATCTATCTATCTATCTATCTATCTATCTATCTATCTATCTATCTATCTATCTATCTATCTATCTATCTATCTATCTATCTATCTATCTATCTATCTATCTATCTATCTATCTATCTATCTATCTATCTATCTATCTATCTATCTATCTATCTATCTATCTATCTATCTATCTATCTATCTATCTATCTATCTATGTGCCTGTGTGTGCATGCGTGCGTGTGTGTAGTATACTGTATGAATGTATGAAACAAGGTGATGGTCCGATATTAACTACATGGTGGTGATGCCTTCAGGGCCCAGCATTCATGTTCTGAAGATACCAGATGCACGCAAAAGATCAAACCAGTAGTTCGTCAAATCCTCCTGAGCTGGACATCCATAAAACATGCCTTCCTTAGCTTGTGACTAATAAATCACATATTGCATTTTTTATCATCTAATCCGTATCGAGAGCATCACTGAGGTTGGAGGGGTCTCTCCGTTTTTTTCTTTTTTTTTTCTTTAATAAATCGTGGCTTGTACCCCACAAATAGTTGTGGGAAGAACATGATTTTTTTTTCTCCATTTAGAGCACCTCTACTTCAAAAACACGACTTGTATAGCTTTAAATTTTCCACCTTTGGCTTAATCATTTTACCTCGGACCATTAAAGATAACTGCGTTACGACCCCCTTTTTAATTCAAGTGGCGCGCGTGGCCTGCACGCACGAACACTTTAACAATTGAAGACGTCTCCTCTTTCACTGGCTTCTTGTTATCTCCAGTAAACTGCCCACCTTGTTATTACCTCCATGTATTTCCAATTATTTTATATGTGAAGGAGGGCAAAGGGACAAACGGAATGGAGAGGAGCACCGGGCGCGTCGAGCCACTTTTGTAATGCCATCAGCAGGTTATAAGAAAGATAAATAATTTGGCACCTTAATGGAGCCACACTGTTATTCTTTATGAATAAAGTGAGATTGCTTCATAAAAAGGTGCCCTTGGTGATTAACGACAAAACTGAACTTCTTGCAACGAACCCGCATGTAAAAAGAATGACTCTCTTGTATTTACAGCTGTTAATGCTGCAACAATTTAAAAGTTGGATGTACTGCGGGTTAATATCTTGGAAAAGATCTCTGTTGGCATTTATAATACATTTTAAATTTTTATCTTGGAGACGAGCACTTAAACCTAAATGATGTTTTCATTTGAGTCTTAAAGGGGACATATTATGAGAAATTTCGTTTTTCATCGCTAATGTACAGGCGGTAGAGTCTGCCACCAAGTATGAAATTAAACAACCATATAAATCTATTGTCAGCTCTGAGCAAGTCATGCAAAATCGTTTTCTCCAATTTGCATAATATTTCTCTTACACTGAGTTTCGTATCACTATGCCGTCAAAGCTAAAAGCTTAGCAGAATCTTCAGCCAAGTTGTTATCCGTATTTGGTGCATGTGCACATGCAACGATCTGCTAGGATAATCCAGAAAGTGAAATCCAGGTCCAGAAAATGAAAACACTCACTCCTATAGCCTGTTTTTCTACTTTTTATTTTTGACAAGAACCTAATTGGAATTGTGAAAAATGTGTGACTTTCTTTGTTTTTTAAAAACATAACAAAATGAGTGGCCCGCCATTTGAAAATGGAACAAATAATACTTTATGTGGAGTTGAGTTTGGTTTTCTGATCAGTTTATCTTTTAATAAGTGCAGTGTGGTCTTTGACTTGCTCCATATGTAAAGTAGACCCAAACAACTTTTGTTATTTAGCACGACATAATTCAATTTGAATTGCATTGAAACAAAGCCAACATTTTTTTGCCAGTATGTTTTAAAAGGTCAAGCTCTTTGTCTCAAACCTCCTCATTGGCTAATTCTTCTCATAATTCAAGCATCTTATCCAAAGCTGACCATCAACACAAACCAAGGCTATTTGATTCTGTACATCCCTCAATAGACAATGCTGTTGATCAATTGTACCAAAAGTACGGCGGCTGAATATTGTTGGAATACTGATGCTTTAATCATAGCCAATATTGCGAGGCATTTTAGAGCGACGCCAGACATAAAAGCATGAAGCCTAACAAACTGTGCTCAATTTGCCAACTCATTAGCCTAATTTGATCAGTTCTTTTTTTTTTCCTTCATAACTTGGCTGCATGCAGATGGGACAGCCTTAGCATTCACTTCAGGTTCCTCACTTTAAAATTAGCATATTGTCAGATTAGTGCCCTGTCTCGAAGGCTAATTGTTGGAAATGTTCAGTCTGCCTGAAACATCTAGTCACTTTAAGATCACCCATTGTAACTTTAATACAGTATGCATTTGCATCACTTTGTCTTAATCAGTTTCAAGATGGGATACATACTAATGTTTGAAGGACGAGTTTAAATGTTATTGTGATGAAAGTCAAATTAGTCAATTATTTAGTGATGTCATTTTTTTTCCAACACAGTACAAGAGTCCCCAACTCCCCAACTTTTTGGGAGGTCGTAGACCGGTTTCACGCAAAAAAAAAAAAAAAAAAGATGTATTTGAACTGTTAGGCATTTAGACAAATAAAAGAAAATAATTAAAAATATAACTCAAGATTACACTTTGGTCCATATGCATAAAAATGATTAGCTCATACTAAGTAATATTTGGAGAGTATTATATTATTATTTAAGATTAAATTACTTATTAGTGAAGACTGTAATTTCCACTATCAACCCAGGCTATCAACAAAACTTGTATCTTTCTATGTATCTTTTCAACAAAAAAAATCTGCCAAAAAAGTGAAGCATTACTAGCATTTTGCTCCGTTTTAACCAAAGTATTGACAACAGCAACAATCAAAGAAATGTAAATATGAGAGCATCATACAATTGCAGCTCAACCATTGTAATGATGAGGGTGACAGACGTGATTAAGAGCCTGTCAGACATGAATTGATGGCGGTTTGGTTCGAGCAAGGACGCTCACTCCCCTGTTTTGCTTTTCTTTGGCATCAGAGCCTCATTCAGAAGCAACAGCCGCTCTTTCATCCACATCCGCCCACACGCTCCATCCAC
This sequence comes from Syngnathus leptorhynchus, assembly GCF_054491065.1. Taxonomy (NCBI): domain Eukaryota; kingdom Metazoa; phylum Chordata; class Actinopteri; order Syngnathiformes; family Syngnathidae; genus Syngnathus; species Syngnathus leptorhynchus. The sequence goes on along the minus strand of NC_141206.1, from coordinate 4,765,826 downwards.
ACACCACTGTGCTCTCCATTTCTTACTTTCTCGTCAGGCTAAAGAGTTTTGCCCGCGGTCCCTGCAGCATGGTAAAGTCATCGCAGCTTTTGACAAAGATGGAGAGGATTACTTTCCGGCACTGTTCTGGATTCAAACTGCGAGCGGCACGGGGGGCATGCGGATCGATACCCCTCACAAGTGCTGCTGTTGCTGACGTTCTTGTAGATTGTCAGGCCTCATAGACAGGAGAGTCTGTAGGAGTTAAAAAAAACAAAAAAAAAAAACACCTCACAGTTGTTTTGTACCTTGGTTAAAGGCAAGGTTTGTTTTTTATGTCAAAGTTGCTACATTCCTGTATAGCCCATACTTCCAGGCAACGACAACTTTCTATTATGCCGCGGAGCGTTGATAGGTGAAGTTGAAATCACTAGTCAATGAGTTGATTTCAGTACTCCGCATTGATGGGGGGGAGTTTGTTGGTTTCAAACAAAAACACCCTAACCCTATGTTAAAACTGTCTGTATGACTTGAACACTATTGAAATGAAAATGATCTTTCTCTCTTGAAACTTGACAAAATGTCGGTGAAGGAATAAGATCTTACATTGAGCATACTGTAAAGCCAACTGCAACTTCACAATATATTATACTGGGCTCATAAACACCTGACATCAGTTCTAGCTATTTTTCATTGATGACACTTCATCTCCCCGCTTGAAACGTGGCAAAATCTGGATAGAGTTATTTAGATTGTTTTGCGTATCGTTGTAAAACTACTTGTCAGCCACACCCCAACTTTGATTCCAATCATATTGACCTGACATCGAGCAAAGATTAAAATCAGCCATGCTTTCCACTCTAAAATGCGGAATGCTATACTATGAGCTGCACAAGATTCCATTTGTGGAATGCTTCTGGTCTGAATAGTGTCTGCTATTCTATATCAATCACCCTGTGTGACTTGAAAGAGGAAATTCACAAATACCGATACTTGTACAATGCCACTAAAATGATTTATTTTAACCTATTGCACGCTCTCTAGGTAATGACTGTTTAGTTTCTGCAGAAATGAAGGATGTATGAGGGCAATGCTTGTTTTATTACAATTATCCCCCAGTCATTTTATTCTGATGACATAACCTCAACCTAATATTCATTTTCAATTGAAACGAGTCCACCGAGCGATTGAGCTAATCAAATATGTGACTGCCAGCCATCTGTCGCACAGTGTGATGTCAAGTGCAAATTTTGCTTGAACAAAAGAAAAAGTCATTGCAATCTGCACCATCTGCTTCATCTTGCTACCTGTTCCCCATATTTGAACGGCTTTACTATTGTAAGATATAAGGCGACTCCTTCATAGAAATATTTTGTAGCTATTTGGTGTTGGCAATTTTTAGTTAGCTATTTTTAGGTTTAACAATGCCATTAATTCAGTGTAATTTCAAGTATTATATTTAATAATTCTGTGGTTTGTGTGCCTTTTCTTGGGATAACTTTCTTCAAGCTTTTGATTGGCTAAAATGCCTTTATGGTTTTGAGTTACGCCAGTGAAAATGTGGGGGTAAAAATGTGGAAAAAACAGAAAATATCCCAAAAACAATAGCTTCTGCACCTAGGGGGTCCAAGAATATTTCAGTGGGGGCCAGTGCCCATGCGGACCCCTTTCTAGCTCCGCCAGTGATCCTCAGCCATTCAAAGACAAGCTAGCCATGTCCAAGTCCAATTATGTCTTTAATCATTTGAACTGGCATTTTGTCCCTCACTTACATGCAACTATAATGAAAAGATATGCTAAAATTAATTGGCTAATGGAGTTGATGGAGAGGGGAAAAGCAATAATTGCAATGGAATTGGAGCTTCTTCCAAACATTCTCCCTTCGACAAGGATGTTAGGTGATGCTTCAGCGCTTTCACCTAGGGGAGAAAAAGCAAGGATAGTGAGGTGGCCGTAAATAGCAAACAAGGTACTTCACAAATCTCGCTTGAAGAATGTTTACTCTGAAGAACATTCAAGTATAATCCCAGGTTCTAAAACAGGTAGCAGGTTAAATCAATTACAGTTTAGCAGGTGAACAACGTTCAAAAACTTCAATTCAAGAGTTTTTCTGAAAAAAATGCTCGACATAGTAATACGTGATAGAAATATTGAACAAAGATCTTTCAATAGCTTCACTAGAACCTCATAGATTTTGATGGATGTTTTTGCAAGAATTTATCAGGAACCCTATTTTGACGCCATCAGGTGCCTCTAAAATCCACTTCAGCAAATCACAGCTAAAAAAAACCTCCAAAAAACGCTAGACTGGACTCAAAAAATATGGGAGACTACTACATGTGCATGAACCATACAACATTTTGTGAAATATATTGTAATTTGACATTTAAAAACAGTTCGAGCAGAACGCATTGCTAATTAAATTGCTATGTAACGGGTAAAAATATATTATCTGAACGACTAGAAAATATCATGCCATATATCCACACAGTTTGAACTGTGCTTGAAAAGACAACTTGCTTCATTTTAATAGGACTATACAAAAAAGAAAGACAAAAAATACTCACCTAAACTAGTTGCATGAAGCATGTTTCTTCATAAAACATAGGCAGCCAAAACAAACATCAGCATGTTCTTATGACCATGCAGCAAGTGCAGATTCAACTCGACATAAATTTGCACAAATCTGCTTCTCCTGCAACTTTCAAGCAAGACCGTCTATCATAATTGACGGTGCTGTGAATAGCAAATTAATCATTTTGTGGGAAACGGCACTGTATTATCGATGGGAACCATTAATGTTAATCTCAGCCGATCAATGGGCAGCCGTGTGTCTCGTTCTACTCCTACACTAGCATTTGTACGAATAAAAACACGTTACTTATTACGTGAGGAAATACAATACTTTGTAACAGAAAATAAAACTGTGACAAGATTATATGATCACTCTGACTAATTCACTCTAACTTAACTGTAGGTAAAATCAACTACATTGCATTAACTCTAAATTTGAAAGAATTTCTTTTTTTTATATTATAAGCCACAAAACGTTACAAACTGTTCTTTGCGAACATCATGCGTGAGCTCATACTGTCCCCCACCCCCTGTCAGAAAGCCAATTCCAACAAAGGGAAAGTGCCGCAACCCGGAGCTACACATTTGGCCTTTTTGCTATTCTAAGCGCAACACTATTTGGACACAATCTCCTAGAGAGCTATTGATCTGGACTGTACTCTATCAATCTTCACAACAGTGACCAAGTTTGACCATGAGGACTACCATAGAGAGGCATGGAAAATAGACCACTGGTGTTTCCCAGACAATTAAAATCCATTTGTTGCTTCAGAATAAGTGGTGCATGAAAAGGAATCTAAAATGTATTCAGCAAGCTCCACATATACAAATTTATGAATTCTACCCTACAGCTGGTAATGGTGTAAGGTAGGATCTGAAAAAAAGGCTCACGGGGGTCTTTTTGAATACAGAAGGCAATGGTCTGCAAACAATGTTTATACAGACTTCTAGCGTGCAATGGCATTCAGAAGAAAGAAAAAAAAATACAATTTCAGGTTCATAAATGACATCTATCGTCTTTCCTTCTATTGTTTATGACTAATGAAATGTATATATAGTATTTATGGCTAGTAATTTAAATACCACGAAAACAATAACACACATTGAGGTACTTATTCATGAAATCATTTCGATTTCCTTTTTTATTGTTAAAAAAGTGTAAAAAAAAATATATATACATATATATCGTACATATCTGTGACCCTCACCCAACAGAGAAATCTATCACAGTTGAAATGTGTCCATCTCGTGACATGACAATGTATTATATTCCCACATTTTAGTGGCTTTGAAAGAAGAAAATCATCTCGTTTTGTCAGCTCTCTGAGGGACCATTTGTATGTAAATTAGCCCTTGCTATTCTTCAGATAGTGCAAAACAACCTCGGTTTCTTACACAGATAGATAAATAAAAAAAAATAACTGGTTGTAACGGTGTCTTCCATCAGGGGGAATGAACTAGCAATGGTCCAGCGTTCCTTTCAACGTCTTTACAAAAAAATTGTGCAAGCAAGTCACTCCCCTCTGAACCTTTCTCTCGACGCTTTGATTGTTAGCTATTCCTGCCATGTACGAGCTATTGTCACGGCTGTATAAGGACTTTTATTCATCCCGTCCCCTGCCTCGTTGATAATTGCAAAAAAATATCGTTTGAATCAGTATCAACGTTTTGCAAATAAAAATGAGTGTGGGGTTATCTACAAACATGTGTAACCCATAAAGCAATGGCAAAAAATATGTTTTAATTCATTGATTTGATATGGCAGACGAACACTTAAAGGCCACATTTTTGTCACAATTCAATATCAAGATCAATACCTTAGTAGTAGCCCTCTCGAAATTGATCGACTGCGAACTATAACACTATCAGCGGGATGGCATTTTCTGTGTGAAATGTTTGGTTGGGTTGTCTTTGAGTAATTTAGCAGAAAAAAAAAAGAAAAAGAAAACTAGGCTTCTAAGTTATGCCAGCTCAAGAGCGTGCTGTCATTTTACTGTCAAAAGACCATGTCTGTTCCATTAATCTGAGCAAGAGAAAAGTCAATTAATTAGCAAGTCTTTCAACTTATCAATCAATTCATCTTTGAAATGTAAATTACAGCCGAGGTTCTGCCTCCGTTGGAAGCAATTTATCAGCTTTTTGAATGACACGGTACATACACACTGAAACTACAACAGAGAAGAGTAAATAATCATCCAATTCATTTACCCTGTATTTAATTTGGTTTGAGCCTTATTTTTTTCAAATGTTATGTAGTTACCCAGCTTCCCAAGACAACAATTATTTTAGGAATATTAAAAAAAAAGAAACAAGTTAGCAGTACGTTTTTATTCCGCCTGACTTCCTGTCTGCCTTGAGTAATTTCTTCTTTGAATTTCATCCGTAGAAAATGGAAATCTTCGAAAAACCTTGCGGGGCTCCGCATACGGATACACACATTACCTCAGTTGGTGTGAATTGACACGCGGTCTCAGATGCTTTTTTTTCCTTGCATTGTGTGTACGGAGGCCGTTCCGCATCCATTTTGCAAGAGCTTGTTTGGTACTGTTGCTATCAGAGACATCTCGGTTTCTGTTATACTTGTGACATCATAATGGAAATGTCTTAAGCCAATTTTTCATAATGCAGTACTCTAAGGGTCAAGGTTGGTCTACTTCCATACATGCATGTATAAAATAAAATATGTTGCTAGGCTACGATGAACTTATTGATGTCAATAAAAAAAAAAATTAAGAAGCATTCTGCACTTGCAAGTGTATCTGGCCCTCAACGCCTGTGTTCGCTACATTTGCTCTGACATTTAAGATCACCTCTTTGTTATTATTATAATGATTGAACATTTTCAATGTAATATCCAATTTGGCAAGCTCAAATGAAGCTGCCTCAAGTCATTTGGCTGCAACCATAGACTTATCTCCTCCTGTTTTTCTATATTTTTTTTCTTTTGTTCAACAACCTTCTTGTCTGTAAACATGCTCCACTGGAGTCTGCCTGCAGTGATGATTTTAACTGCAGAACAACGTTGCCCCCTGTTGGTAGCTTGGAAGAATAGAGTTAAAAAGCTGCTCCAGCATGGCCGAGAGGTGATGTCTGAGTCTCATTTTGGAAAGCAACCCCCTTGTCTGCTTTTGAAGAGGGCTTGTGCAGTCGGGCTGAACGTAGCCAAGCAGAATATTGCTTTGCTTTGCTGAGGCTGTCAGCGGGTGACAGCTGACCCAGCAGATCACAGCCGAATGATGGAGGGGAAATACGAGTAGGGGATGGGGTCACCTGGAGGTAGATTTTCTAATACTGCGGGGGGGGATGTCACTGAGACCAATCAATGAGGTGGAACGCCCCCCCTCCTTCCACCTCGAGCCTCTCATCCACTGCAGTAGCGTGCAGGTATAAGATGATAAATAGATTACTCATACCCAAGGGAAAATTTACATCAAGGGAAATTCACGCAATGATTCACTACTCTAAAAATACAAATAAAATCCACTCACAATTTTCTTTGGCCTCTTAGATGCAGACATTGCACAAACAAACTCTCATGCAGTGATTCAGAGACCACTACTGATGTTGGAATTATAAATGACCACAACAAATAAACAGAGTGGGATGTGCTGGAATTTTTCATCAGGTATTTAGATTTATTTTTTATATTAAATGAATTGATAAAAGATGCAAAATACTCTAAACGACTTCAATTAGTTATAATTATAATATCGTATATTTGAATGTTACTACTTTTTGGGGGGAGGGGGGGTATAATTATTGCTACTGCTCATAGATAGATTAAATTAAAAAGCCTCTGCGTTGTGTGTCCAGCGGCCCCTTATGACTCACATGATTCAAATGAAAATGCTTGGCCTGCGTGTGACTGATAACGAGCCATTCATTTGAACAATGTTTACTGGAGCATATACTAAAGCAATGATGGTCCAGGGTCTCCAGGGTCGGGCTTTAGGAAGCGCAGACATATTGTCATTATCAAAACAAAACAAAAAAAAAAAGAAAATATCTGCACACAAAATAATGATCAGAGATGAGCTGGCAAGAGGTCACGCATAAGTAAAATCAACTTGCAAAGTGGATCTTACCCAATATGTATTTTTCAGATTTAATGGAGAATATTTGAATGTCGAAAGCTGCATTCGCCAAGAACAATTCGTGTAGCCGACAATATCCAAAGATTTACTTACTAAATGAGGTCATAGATGGGAAATATCTTACTTTTCTGACTTAGTCATCATTGTCGTTATTGCTCCCTGCTTCTTGGTCCTCCATTTGCTGCTGTTTTGTTTTTCAATAATTTAGATGCACCACGATTTGCTCTCTGTGGATTCTGGAAGACATGGACATATTTTGACAGTATGGAGTAAAACTAGAAAGTACAATTATCTGATTTAGAATATAAATGTAGGAAGTCATCAGAAAAAGTAGGTCCTACAGATACTTGAAATATCTACTTTAACAAAGTATTTGTTCTTCGTTATTTCCACCACTGCAAAAACCTTCTATGCTGTATAAAGCTGAGCTATTGGACTAAAGTGATTTAATAAAATCCAATAAAGTTAATGAAGTCACCTTTCTTAATACCTTTTCACAATAATCTGATTGTGTTTATCTGATGCTACGACGGGAAAATAAATGTGCAGGCAACTTATTAAGTTGCAGCATTATCAGTTGCTTTAATTGCACTCTTTGTCCATGTAATTAGTTGGCCTTCGTTCTACAGCGGTCAGCGTGTGGGAGGACGGTGTCATCGGAAGCGTCAAATTAGGGCGCTGGTCGTACTGATGAAGTAGCGGCAGTGGGGGGTCGATAAAGAGGGATGGTTGATGGGCGAGTACCATGACCGGATGAAAGTGGTACAGTAGCTTTTCCAATAATGTGTGTCACAATTGTAATGACTCATTTCAGACTTTTTTTTCCTGTTTTAATTTTATGAATCCCTCCTATAGATCGCAATCAGTGACTTGCGAGTGATAATTAAACTCGGATGGATGGATGGATGGATGGATGGATGGATGGATGGATGGATGGATGGATGGATGGATGGATGGATGGATGGATGGATGGATGGATAGTTGGATGATGTATGTATGGATGGACGGATAAATGATGTAGAAACGGACGGATGGACGGGCGGGCATTGATTGCTTTCATAAATCATCAATGTTTAAATATGGTCCATTTCATATTCTATTATTGGTCCGTCCTCACTATTGGTCTGTTGATTTTATTCATTCTCACGACTGAATGTCACCTAAAGATTGCAAGACTGGTCTTTTTGTTTAATTTTTTCCAAGATAATAATGAATGACATGGATACATTTGAGGAAGCCAGTTTTATTAAAAAATGTGTAGCTGTGATGCTTTGGTACAGAAGAAACTGGTCATTTGTCATGGAAATTGATTGATTTTCATGCTTGTGCACGTACAATCCTTTCATACATTTCTTTTATAACTTTGCAATATTTTACCCACCTAATAGTATGATTATAAAGAAAAAGGTAAATATCCGGTAATCCATGTGTATCAAGCTGTTACGCTATTTCAAAAAGCTTGTACAGACGCTCTCCAATCACCATTTCCTTACAAGTAGTAGTAAAACTAGCTCAATGGTGAGAAATTTATTGCTCCTGCCTTGGATGGTGACAGATGGAAAAAGGTGTGGTGGTGAGGATGGGATGGATTCCGAATGGAACGATGAGGAGCAAGGCCTGAGTGATGAGAATAAGGCCGCATACACCTGACCTTGTCCTGCTGTCCCAGCACTACCTTCTGTCATGGACACGACTAACGGATGGGCCGCTCAGCGGGCCAGGATGCGCACGCTAAACCTGGCTTGACAAGAGGATGACGGAAGATGGGGTGAGCAGAAGGGGCGAGGCGGGGGAGGACAGGGTCACCCAGAGGTAGATCTCGTTCCACTCGGAGTCACTATCAATGACGAGCAGCGTGGCCTTGGATGGCAACAGTCTGTGGCACCGTCGAACCGTAAATCTGCTTCAAGATGCCACTGCGGTACTCGTAAACATGTGTCTTTCTTCCTGTAATGGGCAAACAGAAAACCCTGACCTTCTTTGGACTGAACACTGCAAACTATTCACTTATTTGTCATCAGTTTGGCAGTTCCATTTCCTGTTTCATGGAGGATGACAAAAGAAGACAAGAGTATATATATATATATATATATATATATATATATATATATATATATATATATATATATATATATATATATATATATATATATATATATATATATATATATATATATATATATATACACACACACACATTCTCACATGATGACACCGGATTAGACTTGACTCTGAAAGGACACTAAAGGTCATGCACCTCAGTCATTGCACTGCCGAAAATCAGTTTAACATCTCCGTCTCAGGTGGAGCATGTTGTCTGTCAAATTCAATTTGGACGCATTTGGAAAGCCGCTGCCTCCGTCTCGTTTGGATCAAAGCAATTTCCACAGCCATAAATCTCAAATAACCAAGTGCAGAACCTTTTTAAAAAGCTCTCAGTCAGCTAATAAAAATTCCTTGTTCCGCTCCCTTGTTTTAGTTTTAGCTCGCTGGATAGCCATCGATCCCACGTGATGATGTCTTGTTACTGTTTGGCCATTGACAAACTCTCCCGACTCAATGAAATCTGTCAGCCAAACTGTGGCATCTGCTCCATGGCGGCAGCCCGCGTCAGCACCTTTAAGCGGAAACAGCAGCAAAACTTTTGCCCTTTAAGCTAATCTTTGAAGCTAGTTGCTCTATTAGTGAATCACTGAAGTGTTTCAAATACCGCGGAAGGTAAATAAATGTCAGGGTGGCGATTTAGAGCTTTGACGATAGCTGCAAACACGCTGACTACATACTTTGCTGGCTGAAAGTGACATTAAGATGAGCTGTGGGTATTTCTGTTATCGCTTCTTGAAACAACAGCAAAACTTCTGAAATGAATCAAATGAACCTTTTAACTACCTGGGTCAACCAATCAGTACAGCACATTCAAAAAAGCAAATAAATCAGTGTTAAAAAAAACATAGATTAAAGGAATCATAACACATGTTAATATTTTGTACCGTATCGGCCCGAATATAAAACAAGGTTTTTTGCATTGAAATAAAACGAGGGGTCGTCTTATATTCGGGCCAATACGGTATTTTCTGTCATACATTGAAACAGCAATGCAATAAATTCAAAGCAATCCCTAAAATCTAATCACTCAGTAACTTGAGCTGTGTAATTCTCTAAAAAGTTATACTTACTTTCTGTGTTTTTTTGTTTCTTCTGTTTTTTCAATTTTGTTCAATGGAGTCAGTAACCCATTACGGCAGCTTTGACTCAGTTTCCCTTTTATTTCTTTATTTGGCCTTGTATTTCTCTGTACTGATCCTTGAGAATTCTCACCTCCGAGATTTATTATTGAATGCTATCAGACTTATTTGTGTTATTTACAATGCTTGACCCAAAACCACAGGTAACTGCTGCCTTTTTCACTTAAACCTGGGGTCAGCTGGCTTCCCTTCAATGGAGAGGGACAATTAGGAGTCAAAAGTACAGTTATGTAAAGTGAGAGAAAAAAAACGAATGGGACCAAAGATTTCCTGATGCATTTAAACAGCCTCGTTCAGGTTCTTTGGATGAAGCCAAAGCAATAAATCGTCTCAATGGTGTTAAAGTATAATGATTCATACTATTCAAATCGTAGCACTTGACTGTGTCCTTCATTCATTCATAAAAATAAGACTATTATTGTTGCCTTTTTCTAAAAAGCAGAAACAAAGGGACAATTGCTGTTGGTGTACATTTTACAGTTAAAATATGAACATGTTTGCAACTATTACCTTTACACATGACACTTTCTTTATTGTTTGTCATATAAAGTTCAGGTTAACATCAAATGAGAAAACTCTGCGAACTGAGCTGGAGTCTTACATGTTCACTTTAGGTCGGAAAATCAGCAACAATTTCCACTTTTCAAACTGTCTGCTATTTTTTCATATGACTCTACGCCGTTTTAGTCCCAAAACGTCCGGAAAAGAGCAACAATAAAAACCAATTAAATGTTTAGCCACCAGTAGTAATTTTGCATTTCAAATTTCTTCGGTGACAAAGAAAAACAAACATTGTCAGCCACCAAGTGAAGCCAGAAGGGCTAACAAAGCTGAGCTAAGTCGCATCACTGATTTTGGCTTTATGCAAATAAGAGCCCCCTTAAGCCCATTGTGACATTGTTGTCCTCAGGCTTGTTTTCTCCGACATTAAGATGTCATTGTGCGCTATTTTTCTCAAGTCTTTGTGTGTGTGTGTGTGTGTGTGTGTGTGTGTGTGTGTGTGTGTGTGTGTGTGTGTGTGTGTGTGTGTGTGTGTGTGTGTGTGTGAGACCATGTGCGTGTGTCTGTGTGTGCACTTGGGTTTTGTACAATCAGGGTTAATTTAAGTATTTTTCCTCCATTGTGATCCAAGTTAAAAAATGTCTGTTTCAGGGATTTCTCTGAGAGATTATCCAGAGCGATTATTTTGTGGTGTGGGGTGTAAAAGTGACTTTTCCTAACAATCGTTAGTTGTTATTTATTGTTAGTTGATTGCTACACACCAATCTACTATGGTGCAATTGTATCAAATTGTGAAATCTTTAGACTTGATGAAGGACTGTGTTCATTCTCGTACACGTTCAATATAAAGTATAAATGTGACAGCTAGCAGCTGTTAATCACGAGACTTTGTGTGACTGCTTTGTGCAACTGTTCCACTCTTTTCACAAGGACTCAACTAGAAATATGAGTCAAGACGTTTCCCAGTCGGCAGTAGCCACTGCATCAATTATTCTGTATCGAGTGAGTGACGTGGAAGAAAACACTTTCCGTGAAATGTATTTTTCCTGACACATTTTGAGTGGTTGGTGTGTTCACACTAAAGATGTAACAAAGATGGAGAACAATTATGTACAAAATGTGAGCAGCTAACATAGCAATGTCGAGGTGTGCAAAAAAAACAAAAAAACAATGTGACAAATATTTTTTAAATATTACATTCTTTGTAATTACCTTGAAAATGCAAACCACACGATGTTGCTCCTAGAGATGATGATGACGATGATGATGATGCTTTTATATTGCCTCATTCTCATTCACTGGTGCAGTCAGCCAAATTGAATTACTCCTCGGCGGAGTGAATATTCTCTAATTGCAACTGGGATCTCTCAGGTGAAACATTCTGAGGTTGCAACAGCAGGATTAATTTAACTCGGCATGCATCTCCCAAAAGTTGGAGGAGACCTGTCGAAACAGTATTGGTTGAATGATAACAAATAACAGAGAGGGAATAACTACTTCCAGGCTTAAACCTTTATTTGTTGTGTAAGAAATGGTTGTCATATTTAAGCGACAATAACTCTCATAAAATTAAAAATACAAATCACCATATAAACCTAAAATAACAATGAACTACACATTTAAAGTTTCAGATAGATTTCTCAGTCTACAGTAAGTTTTGGACTGCTGCAAATTGTGTAACCATGAAATGTGCATTCAAAATGTTCAGCAGGGGTCAAATTAATTTGACTTGTAATTATTTTTAGAGTCCATTCCACAGTAGGTTATTCAAACATGTCACCTGGAAGTTCAATATTTCTATTTGGGAATATTTTGTGAAATGAAAAGAAGCACACATTTGCTGTTACCGAAACACTTTTAAGACTTGTATTTATTTTAATGTAATATTCAGAGCCAAATGCTTTTATAATTATTTAGCTCAGTGGAGAAATGAGTTATTCTCCATTGATGAGTGACAACTATAAACTCGGGTGACGCGCCAAGGGGGCGGCTGGAGGTTCGGATCCCCCCCCCCTCTCCAGCTCACCTGTGCTGCCGCCTCCTGGACGACCAGAAGCTCGCTTCTGGCTGGCTGATTGCTTCCTCTCATAAGTGCACGGCCACTCTGCAAGCGCTTTCAAAGCTGCACAAGCTCACACAAGGAGCGCGGGGGCCAAATGGCGTGCACCGCGCCGCTGCTGCTGCTCTTCCGCCTGCTCCTCCTGGAGCTCACACCGATCATCGCAAGTGCAACCGACGAGGGGACACCCGGCGGAGAGGGACACGCAGCGGGGACTCCGTGCGAGATCAAGAGCGTCACCGTCTCCACGCTGCCCGTGCTCCGGGAAAACGAGTTTAGCTTCACCGGCGTTGGAGCCTCCGGGAGCTCGGTCGGTGGAGGTGGCGATGGAGTGGGCGCCTCCGCGGGAGTTGGGGGCACCGCTGGAGGAGGACCGGGTGGAGGAGGAGGGGACTCGCGGCTCCTATTATTCGTCAGGACGGATCTACCTGGGCGGATTTCTGTCATGGATGATCTCGACAATACGGCTCTGCCTTACTTCGCCCTCGGTAAGAACCTCTGATACCGATTCGACACTGTCAGTGTCACATTGGCACATGACGATGATGATGATGATGATGGTGATATTGGTACCTGGATGCAATTTCTGAGTCAACATTTGCATAAATGAAGCAACAATAGTAGTTTTGTTGTCCTCTTAACATTCCAGAAAGAGTGCAAATAGTCAGGACGCTACTATACTATTGTTCGTCCAAGTTCTTATTGGTAGTAATAATTTTGATGATAATAATAATAATAAGACAGAAACGGCATTAGTGTGTGCAAACTGTGCACCAGGCAAATTTCAACCTGAGAAAAAGTCATTTTCATGTTTCCTTTAAAAATATTTTATGTAGAAAATGAAATGCCCTTAATTTGCCCAATCACAAATATCAAGTTGAAATAACTGCAATATTAATTAAGACATTTTGATGACCCTCCCACAAATATGAAATTTCCTGAAATGGGACAAATAATGGAATATATTTTCATATTAAAGGCCAGATGCCACTCATTGTCTCCCCCTATAGGCGTTGTTTATATTTTATTCTTATCATTATTAGAATTATTATTACACAAAAGGTCATTTTCTGCCAACACTAAGAAGAAATGACAATGCTGATTAAGGTCACCAGCTCTGGTAAGATATATTTTTCAGCATTTTCTTTTATATATTTTTTTATATTACGTTTTGACTGGTGACATTCCCATGTTGACACACTAAAAATGATGTCCCGGAAATGAAATATTTTTCCCAGCAATGGGCGGAGTACGAGCACTTGTGAAACAATACAGCTGGAGAATCCATCTTTGAAGGTGATAAAACTTCCCTTTTTTCTTTAATTACAATGATTATTTTCACATTTTCACCAATTCCTTATCTTATTTTACATCTATTTTTGAAATACCATGAGTTTATTCTCATATTATACTTGAATGTTTCTTTTCAGTGTGACCCAAAAACTCTTTTGACCCTAATACAACACAAGTTTTGGTTTTCCCTCAGCTTCAAATCCATTGAAAAGTGATTTCCCTCACTGCACACGTTTTAAGTTACAATCTCATTTTTCTCCTTCTCGGTTCTGCTCTCCACGTGTTGTCGCTAAAATACGATTACATTTCATGCACACCCTCGGCCTCTCTGTGCCCCAATCAAGGGATGCAATTTGGTCCTGCAAATATGCATGAAATTGATATTTTACTCTCACACCAGTACACACACACACACGTCCATACGCACACACGACACAGTGGCTGGTGTTACTTCCACTCAATGAGATGCTTAGCTAGTCTTTGCATCACTGTCAAGCAATAAGAGAAAACACACACATGCAGAGATGAGGGAACAGATGTAAACGGCCCCTTACTGTTTGCTTGACGGGTTGTGAGATTTTCCTCTTTTCAAACGATCTTGTGTGTTGAGATTCACTGAGTTTATCTTAATAGTTGGTGTTTCTGTTGAACAACACATTTGCTTGAAGGAGACGTATGAGTTGTAATTCTCCACCGAAGAAACCGTGTTTTTTATTAGTTTTTGTTTGTTAGTGAGCACGATTATGCTAATAACATGAAACTAATGGAATAAGAGTTAGTGCGTTCCATATAGGCTGCGGCAAAATGAAACCAATAGAACATGAAACGAACAACAATGTAATTTGTCAGGAAATCTGTGTCACTTGTTGTGCTTTTTATTGTTTCTCCTTTTTGATTAAAAAATGAGATCAGTGAAAGAGCTACTGAAAAATGAATCTCAGCATGTTTTTATAATTTATAAAAAGCCTTGTTATTTCCGTTTTAATTGTGTGATTCAACACAATAACACAAAACAATGTGATTTATCTCACTACTTCATGGAAAAAAAACAAACCAAATAAATGGTAGCTACTGTGAAAACGCCATGACTTCAAAATGAGACTTTTTTTTTCAAACTATATATAGCTTGCTGTGTTATTTTAATCTCTTCCCTTGGTCTTAATTTTCCTTCAGAACTGCTGCAGGGAGGCTAAAAGGCTGGCAGGACGGCGAGCACTAAGCTAGTAAATCACTTTTCAGTTCTCATCGACTGGTGAGAAGAAGGGGCTTCTCTGTGCTCTTAGGCACCCGGCCTACAAATTTACAGCTTGAGCTACTCTGCTAGCTTAGCACCCCTCCACTCATCAGTGGCTAAATGTTAAAAAACAATGGTACCTCAAAGGCCAGATGTTTTAAAACATCCATCCATCCATCCATCCATCCATCCATCCATCCATCCATCCATCCATCCATCCATCCATCCATCCATCCATCCATTAGCTACATTGGCTTTTCTAGCCAACTAGTCGCCAAAATCATTGTCATTGGTGATGTATCTCCGTGGATCCGTGCATCATCCATCCGCCTATCCGAATATCAAGTAATTAATTATACCCTGCAAACTGCTTCTGAATAATGATGGTGGTATGGTTATTGTCTTGTAAATTCATCTTTCCTCTTAATGTTGCTGAAATACGGTCTTTGGAGTCTAGCCCGAGACACAAACAGATCACAGCAGTCATCACTGCACTGTGCCGAATGCACATTAAAACCCTACAAAAACTTTATGTAGGTCTTCATGAGTGTTTTTGTGCATACACTAAGTAGCCATATGCACTCTATTAATAAGGTCATCAACATCAGTTTGAGGAGTTTATAGAAGGACAACAAATATTCTGGGTTTTATATGTGATATAGCTTATTGGAAAAAAGGCAAGTGCACAACATTGTCGATCTTGAATTTTTTTGCCACATCAAGTACAGTACTGATGCAGATTTGGTATGTAAAATAACAATGAATTACTTCGATCGGATTTCATTTTTTTGTTTCCTTGGATTGATATAATAACCTTTAAACTGAGATCTGGGTGAAACTTGTTTTATGCCTTGCCTCCTACTCCCATCGGCTCATGGTGGCGTCAGCAGATCTGTTGCAAAAATGATACGGCAGATTTCAATCAAATACGGCCATTAGCCACGGAAGGACTTTTTAAATCGTCTGAAATGTCATTGAATTTTCAGGAGGTTGTGGTATTTAGTATCCATCTGAGGTTGATGCTTATAAGCCGAATGCTGGGCAAACCACAAGAGAAGTGTCGTCTTGCACCTCCTCCTCCATTATTGAAGGCACCATTGAGGTTTAGGGAAGGAATGAACGTTTGGGAAGGGATAGCAAGTACTCTTTCCTGTTGTGGTCTGTCGCCTAAGCTTTGATTTATGACCACAAGTGTCATGGAAAATGGATGAACTGTATTGAGGAAAGATATTGGGCTCACCCCCCTTCTTTCATTCTTCTTTCCTTGTTGTCATGCATGTAATGGACTCAATCTATTTGGACTGCTCCGCCCAAATGGTCCATTTAGGCACTTTGGTTGTGTTGATTCATGTTTTTCCGACTTCTCTTTCGCATAATTGCACACAGAGGGAGCGGCATGTGATAACAACCCGGCAGGCCGCATAATTTTAACAAAGCTTGCTTTTCCAAATAACGGAGAGTAGCCGCGTGAAAGGGAACTGGAGCCTTTCCTGACCCTCTCAATGATTAATTGATGCTATGCTAAACTATGACAAGAGCTCACAACTGCTTTATCCCTCAAGGTAAAAATTAACATCATGATCAAAGGTAAAATTTGAGATTAATGTTGATGAACTGCACGCTAAATGGGTGGGAACAGTGCTTGTTGCCGATTAGTCACTACCTCAAACTTGACGGGATCTGGCCTTAGGTGACCCTGGGCATGGATGTAGCTGTCAGAGGACACAGCGGGTTATGTTATTTATATGCAAAAGTACAAACCAAAATCACCCAACAGCATAAACAAAGTAATAACAAAAAACAGGACTGGACACAGCAGTGGAAGAACACTCGCTGAAGAAACATGGAAGGTAACAAGACATTCTGGCAAAGCGTAACTAAGCAAGTAGAGCTTAAATACTGAAAGACACAGAAGACACCCTGTGTTGAAATAAAGTACAGTGACAACATAAATAACCCAAACACAGTCACATACTATCATACATACTATCTCAGCCAAGGAGCTTATGCTTTGATCGTTATTTTCTGTCAACGAGCAAAGGGAAGAAACTGTGACTTGCAAGACATATTGTTTTTAGCCATTTAAAAATCAAAATTTCTCTCTGAAATTTCTCATTGCCCTTCCTTTTTTCTGAGCTGAATGAAGTCTTTTACGATATCCCCTTTTAACACATTTTCTTTTGTCTGGAATGTCAAGCGGCGTCTTTCTCGCTCTCTCTTTTTTCCTTCTCATTGCATCTTTGCAAGCATATAAACACAAACACATTTTTCAAAAGAGAGCTGGGAGATGAAAAGCTGCTGGGATGCATGTAAGAAAAAAAAAACGGTGTCTTCACTGGTGCATATGTGTATCTGGGTGTAGGAATCTTACAACCACAAGCTCCAAATCAAAATTCATAAAGTTACTGACATGAACAGTATACACTCCCTGGTGTGTGCGCGTTGAATATATAATGTGACACTGATTTATAAGGGCAATTGCGTTGACTTGCTCTTTTTCCACCTCTGAATCCCTTAATGTGTCCCCGCTACACAATGAATCACCCCAAGTGGCGAATAACGTGGAATGTGTCTCTTAACTTTGGAAAAGCCTGCAACACGTTTGGGACGCTCTAAGTTTGGCTGGCGTCCCATCACGATGCACATAGAAACAAAGCGCGATATGGATAGAGTAGCTTTCAGGAAGAGATAAGCTTGCAGGAGTAATGTATCTTAATTGGATTGATCGATTAAGCAATCTGTGTATGGGGCTTTTCATTCATAAAAATACAACTTACATTTACATGAATTCAAATAAAATTGTCAATTAATCATGTCTCGAAACACACATTTTGGATTCACCTAAGACCTCATTCGATTAATCAAGGGAAAAAAAAATTGCCCAGCCCTGCTTTATTTACTTTAAAAAACAATTATGTCAAGTCAAAAAGACAGTCTTGATGTAATTTTTTAAAATAAAAACATCCTTAAACATAATTGAAAACTTACAATAAACACATCCAGTAAAGTAGTTGCAAAAATCTTTAAACAAAACATCGGAAGTAAATAATTAACAAAATCATTTGTAATCTAACCTAGTTACTTTTAAAAACAAGTAATCTGTAAAGCAACTGTGCTATTTTTCAAGGTAACTGCGGCAACACCGATAATGACTGTCCAAACCGGCCCGTTGTAGAGACAAATTGTACATCCTTAGCTTTTAATTTGAAAGGTCTGAGGATAATCTTGAAAGAGAAGGCGCATCATCCAGGCCATTGTGTCAATTCTCTTGAGTCGTCAAGACGAAAGGAATTACCAAAATCATATCGCTATCGTAATTACACACGTGACGAGCGACACGAAAAGGAAAAAAGAGGGTGCCTTTGTTCCCGTAAGCCGATCACAATGATGTTTAAGACCCATTAAATTCGATTCCCGCCAGAATTTCATCTGCACCTTGGAAGGATTCCAGCTCTTGCACATCCCCGGTGCCTCGTTTAATTTCAAATTGTGCAATGACTCACATTTGCTTTCGGGACCAACATTTTATTCCCGTCGTTGCATTTGCACATTTGTCCGAGTTGGCTTTATCTGTGCCATAAGTCCCCTTTGTCTGTAGAATAATACTGTCTCATTCACAGCCGTGATTTATTTTTCCCATGCTGTGTGTGGTTGGAGAAGTTTACATGATGGCTGCCAAGAGGAAATCCCATATTTACCGTTCCGCACCTGATAACACAAAGGCTCTATTTCATGTGCTAAACCGTCAAACCGATATGTACCGTGACGATAACATTATCCACTTTGGATCTTTTCAAGCGAGCTCAGCAAGCCCGAAGGGAGAATTTGACCTCACACGTCATATGCTCATTGGTATGACACGGCTGTATCCCCCACTCCACCATTTTATCCCCTTGTTGCTTTCGAAGACACATAACACGTACGTTTTTTTTTTTAATATTTTTTTTTTTCTCAGGTATTTTGTCTGGCGGTGGATTAAGCTCTGATCTGTCAGCAATTACCTTTAGAAGTAAGAACACAGCCGAGCGTTGCCTCCCCGAGGTTACAGCTCGCTGATCCGTCTTTAGACTGGTTAAAGGCCCAAGGTGAGCAGTGGATTTGCAGCCCATTATGTTGCCACAGGTATTTATGCAGCAGACGGTTAAGATTGTCATGCATATTTGAAGAGCGGCTTGAGAGAATAAATTGGATTTGATTTTTAACTGTGAAATTTGTGGAGAAAATGAGGACATTCTATTATATCTGTTGTCTACACAGCAGTTGTTTGAGAGCTTAACTGCAAGTTATTGTTAAAGCAGCAGCAGGGAATGTTTGTGTTTAGTCTTCTCAAGTGTAACAAACCTTGAAATTGCTTTAGCAGTTTACAGATTGACAGGTTGTTTCATATTTTACTTTCTTAAATGTTTTTTTTTTTTGTATCAGATCGTGGACTTTAGTCTAACTCTTGACATTCTTGCCAGCCAATTGGATAGCACTCAAAAGATTCCAACTATGAGGCAGACATGCTATACATGCTTCTCAAACCACATGACGGCATGCTATGCAAATAAATTCAAAGTTAAATGTCAAATTTTTGCATTTGTTGAATGTTTTACATTAAAAAATAAAACACTTGTGGCTGGGGAAGGACATAAATTCTAATTCGAAAAGCAAAACAGTAATTTGAGTTAAAAAAAAAAAAAGAGCAGACACATCGCTCAGCATCCGTCCCGCCTCCTGGGCTGCATCTTCTTTGTTGTGCCGCTGCTGCCAAGGTGCCGTCCTGGTGGAGAGGAGATGCTGTCAGGAGTTTACAAGACTGGGCCTTTTTTTTTCAAGTTATTTTTAAACCAGAATTCACAGAATGCTCAAGCAATCCATACTTCAAGTTGAAGTGTTGACAATGAAGTAGCAATAGAGCTTCCAGATTATTATTTTCTTTACTGGTCGTCCTCAATAGGAAAATCTTATCTCAGCCAAAGTTACAAAAGTGATAAAAAAAAACAACAACCCGAAAACTACATTTTACATTTATAAAACTAGACAAAGTTGTAAAATGTAGTGTACACGTTTCACTTACAAACACACAAAAGTTGCTGAGGTTTTTTAGGCTGAAGATTTTTCATTAGTTAATGTAAATTAAATATTAATTATTCAATAGAAAGTACTAGAGCAGATGTTTTCCCGTTAATGCCCCCCCCCCCCTTCCCCTTCCAACATAAAGTTCACCGCCAGTCACGGATGATTTGATAATTTCAGGAAACTTAACCGATCATAATAAAGTGCTGTGTGTTCGCAGTGTGTGCCTTCCATCCATTAGTCAAATTGCGAGATCACTGTTCCGTAACATGACCGTGATCGGGACAAATGCACAATTAACTCAGTAATGAGACAGCTCAACAAACACTATTAATGGGTTCATTCAGAGCGGCGCTTTCAAGCAATCAGCATTTAACTTTTCCTGGTAAATATTCGCTATTCGATGGTGACCACTTCATCCCAGCTAAATTGATGATAGAGATTTCAAAAACTCTCCATAATTCTTACTTTAGCCCCTTAACGGCTTCACAGAGCTAACTTTTGCGCATTGGTTAGTTATGTGTTGCACAGTTTAATGACTCCATCATGTTAATGCATAGCCATATAAGGGATCTTCATTATCTAAAAGCCTCTTTGCTAATTTAAACGATGAAACATTATTGCGACACTTGGAAGACATATAACTCTCCCAATGACTTGCGCCATTTGTACACAATGTCTAAAAAAAAAAAAATAGATCATTTTGTTGGCTATTGTTAAAAAATTATAATTGCAATGCATTTTGAAACATTTTTGTGTTTAAATTAGTTATGTTCCAAAGAAATTGATGACAAAATAACATTCTAGTTATCCAAAAATGTTTGGCCATCAAATATAGCACGATTTAGCAGAAATCGAAGGAAGTACCTTTTAATTTAATCTGGGTCTCTTTGGCATTGCAGTCAACTGTTTCTCGATGTTCCATTAAACTGTAATTTCTAATGTGACTTTCTAGAGGAGTGCATAACTTGTGCTGAGAGCATGCTGACAAGATTTGAAATTGCTCACAGTCTGAGTTGACATTTAATTCTGCACGTCCATTTTCCACAGTGAGTGTCTGTGAGTATATTTGGCTAACCTTAAGGTAAGCCACACATTTTAAAGGTGATGCTATATTTTAGCCTCACTTAATCCTCAAGTACATTTTATTGCTTCAGTTTACTGTCCTAATTTTCCCTTTTGCATTCATAGAATGTTAAGCTATAGGGGGGAGGGGACCTAAAGAGACAATATTTGATGCTCAAGACAAAATAAAAGCAGCTACACTGTTTGATGTAGTGAAAGCCTGATGTGCAATAATAAACTCTCTGACAACACAATAATGGAATCGTTTTCTCTGCAATCTCATTCCTACCTCTTCTCATCGAATGGGATTTGCCCCTCTGTTTATTATGATGAAGCAGGCGAATGATTTGTTAGAATGCTGCAACTCATCCATCAAATTAATTGCATTTACATGTCATTATTAGATTCGCTTAATGGATGATATCTGCTTGTGGGCAGGCCCTCTCCTCTTTTAACCTAATTGATATGTAGCCATTACTTTTTTGTTTTTTTCTCCCTCTCTCGATGGCCCAAGTGTTTTGTGCGGTTTCCAAGTTTGGCACTTGCTTTGAGTACTTAATGCAATCTGTCAAAGGATTTGAAAAGGCTTCTTAGTTTCCAACCAATTGATTGTCAGGCTGTTAAAGGTTATGTGGTTTAAGAAAGTCAACAACTCGTATACAAGGATCAAAACAAGCCCATTTTAAGGACATTGATTTTCCAGACAAAATTTGGTTGAAAGTGGTGTGATTTTGCTTTAGTGCAATCTTGGAGAGCCCGTTCAACTGATATAAGATATAATTCTGAATTCTGAGTATTCCGATTAGGTCTTCACAAACTCACAAATAGCTGTGAGTCATCCCACTTCTGACACCCTTTTCAATGGATTACTCTCCAATTGAACCCAGGATTCTTTGGAGGATGGTTGCACATTGGAAGAGTGGGATTTGAGATTCAATCATCTTTTTTTGACAATTTTTGGTCACAGTACTGGTTGCTATGCAATCTTGTTTCAGAAAACCAAAAGCAGTAAGGTATGTTATTATTTCTGATGAATATGTCAAATAATAGTCAAATTTGTTCCATTAATGAAAAGAATAATGTAAGCCAGCTTGGTACGTATTTGGTATGACAAGGTTTATTCAGGTAAAAATGTCTTCATTCCTGTTCCAGATGCTGAATGGTTTCTTGTAGTCAGTGATAGAAAGTTATATTGATTTTACCTACCTCCACCATTTTGTGCTCTGTTTGAAATAAACACTGACATTGAAGAAATATTCATTTACCAGTTCAGTTTAGTCTTCTTTATGTTCTCAAAGGACTTATTACCAGCATTCACATGGCATGTGTGGGTAAACAATGATTCACACACATTCACATTACTAAAGACAGTTTAGTCTTTAATTTGATTCAGTAGTTTTGAAATGTGGCAAGAAGCTGCAGTACCTGCATAAAACCCACATGATCATGACGAGACACTGCAAACTTCTCATCACTACTTTCACATTGTTGTACTTCCTGATCCCTTGAGTCAGACATTTTCAAAAACTGCCAGAATTGTTACTTGAACGAGTCTGTATTGACTACAAAAGTAGGGCTGTAGAAAGTTGGGAAAAGCATCGATTTATCGTTTTTCTCAGTGTAATTTGTGCATTTGCAACAGCTCTCTATTGTTGTGATAATTGTCCATAGACTAATTTGAATTGATCCACGTGTTGTTTTGCATCCTTGTTGCGGTTGAAGCTGCTCAGTTTGTTTGACGGGCAGGAGCCATGTGAGGGTACAGCCGTTGCTTAAGGTCAGATGGCCTCTTAATGATGTGTTGTGTGTGCAATTATTGACTCTTCCCATGGGCATCAGGCTTGGCTTGTATAATAAGCTGTCAAACCATATTTGAAGATGCTTGTAAATGTCCACGTCTTCACCATCGTGACATTTTACATCTGTTTGTTAGGTTGTGTGAAGCAATTAACACCATCAAATCCAAGAATGTTTTGCTTGGAATTGCCACGCCTTGGCGTGTAGACGAAAATGCTGTTTGCATCTTTGATTCATGCAGCTACAATACTTTCACTCGGAGAGTGACTGGATTTACAAATAAACAATCAATGTGGCTGATAAGCACCGCGTCACTCTCGGATAATGATTTTTCAGTCTCCGTGGCGCATCAAAAGTTATACGATTTGGAGGAAGCGATGCTCTCGTCTTGATGTTCTTGACTGATTACAGTGTAACAAGATGGCAACTCGCCCTCACTATTTTTATTTTTTTTTGCTTTCACTGCTATCCTCTTGAATTAAATAGAACTAAGAGTCAATGCCCCGCCGGCTGGATACAGGGCCCCAATTTAATACAATAACGATTGCCGAACTCAGCTGACTCTCTTTTTTGGAATCCTCTGTTTTCTAGGGTGGATAAGACTTAGCATTTTTATTTTGGCTAATTTAAATTATTATTACAAATTACTGCTGTTTGATAACCTTTTTGCAGTTTTGGAGGATCATGTTTTCCAAAATAGGTCCCATTATTGACATAAAATATGATGAGACCACATTGGTTAGCACATGTATGCGATGTATCTGCAGTTTGGACGTTCATTCATATACATCTGACCTATACATCATGAAAAGCAAAATATGAAGGGAGACTGCTGACAATCAAAGTTGCAGTGACTGTTCATTTTCTATTTGACTTTAAGTTACTTCTGTTTGGTCAGTATTACAGACTGCAGCTCAACAGACCGCTATACTCTGTTGTCTGCTTTTGCAATGTCAAGGTTGTGTGTGTTTTTTCTTCATGCCTCAAGGGCTGTTGCATATTTTAGCAATGTGAAGTGCTGAGCACTTTTGACTTGTGAGGTTGTGACAAGAAAGGTTTATTATACTCTTCTTTTTGTCCTTTTAGTTTTTTTCCCCCTTTGTCAAACCAGCTATTTGCATGGCCTGTGGGAGCTTAATACTTTTTGCCGCAATCCGCATATCTGCTAAAGATGATGAATGGTTCCTTTCAAACACTTACCAAGATGTAAAAACACCCAGAGGAACATTTTGTATGTAAATCTAACACTTCAGTTTTTAATGAGTTCAAGAGGTCTTTTGCTTTGCTGGAGCACAAAACTAAACAAATTGTTCCCTTACTTTTTCATGAGTCTGGAATTAAATGTGCAGCCCAAGATGAACTTTGTTGACTTCAAAAAGGTCTTTGATAGTCGTTACAAGGAAATGCTTTAAAAAAAAAAATTGACATTTTATGGCATTCCTGCCAAGTGTATCCAAAAATCTGTTTTAAAGTGATGCGACAAATCGATTTGCTAAGACAATATTCAAGCATATGAAACATTTTTGATCATCCATTTCTATTCCAATAAAACTGCAGGTCTCCAACATCTTTACAACTCTATATTAATGTCATGCAGTGAAACAAGGAAAATGACTGCAAATATTTTGGAGAAGATCAATGTCTCAACAAAGTTGCCTGAGAAAAAAAAAATCTCTAAATTACCAACTATGATAGGATTATGAGTAAAAATACGCTTTACAGATAAGCAGCAGCAAGAGATCGAAACTGCGAAAGCGAGGCCAAGGTAACTCTCGGGACACATTCTGCACCAGGACCAAAATCCCCCTGTGGCACAGAGATGGAGTCCATGGGGTGGCAAACTGAAGGAGAAGTGACCAAAGAAGAAATGTGGATTTATCTTTCAATATCTATGGATAATCGGGTTGATATAGAACTTGGTACAAAAGGCCCCAGCTGATTGTGCCAATTGGAGAAACATGGTTACCTAATAGCCTCCAGGGCATGGGAAGACCTTGGCTATGATTTGGAGTTATCCTTTTAAAATGAAATTACGAGAAGCTATCTAATGCATAATCAATTTAAGGGTTGTCAAAACATGTATTTTAGGTTAGGTTCACTTATACTCACGTTGCCCCAAAATTGAATTTCAAGGCTTTGACAAACTCCTACAAAATAATTCTGCCAAATGCACTCTCCATCAAAATCAGGTAACAGAAAAAATGTCCACTGATGAATTTAAAAAAAACATTCTTTCTTTTACTATCTAATGTGGGCAGATCCTGACATTAAAATGTCATCACCATTTCAGGATTTGTTTTACTGTTGTCAATGCATACACTCACAACTGCAAACTCTTTGAAAGAAAGAAATCAAATTACGAGTTACCTTTTCCAAAGGAGGTACTAACAGGTCTTTATTAAAGAGCATAGTGTCCCATAAAATGAGCTAAAAGAGTCTGACAGCTCTGTTAAATAGAATAGATTGTATAGAATTGAGTAATCCAACCATGAACCCGTTAATGCAAACTAGTACATGTTGGGAATAGTATTTTATGAGTATTCATGGGAAAGGTGCATTTGATTATTAATAGACTTTCCATTAACATTTGGCGAGCTGCCTTTAGATGCATTTAGCATTATTGCCACAATGGTTTGGGTCATGGCCATTATATAGAAAGGGTAATATGATATCCATTTTATTCTTAGGATTTGAAAATTACTTATATCGGCTTCTAAGGGCAACACTGAAAAAGCACTAAAAATGTCTTAAGGGGTGTTATTCAATGAAACATGATTGACAAAATGTTTATTTTTTGCTCACAACACAAGCTTGAAATGAAAAGAGAGTGTATACACATTTAAGTATATGCTATATAGTAGATCCACTAAATACATGAAACAAAAACTTAAAATATATGTTCCTCCATCCCACAAGGTGTGTTGGTGGCTCTAGAGAGAAGTATTTTAAAGTTTTTTTTTTTGTTTTTTTTTTTTGTATGGATTCTGCAATATAATTTAAAATGGTAATTTGTTAACATGGTCTCTATATGGAGCACTTAAGTCTTGTTTTATAACATTGTTTTTTTATTAGACCCACAAATACAAAATGTACTCATCCGCATACTGTCAATACGAATCGATGCACCAGTCAAGTGAATGTGATAGAGATACAAATCCACTTCCAGGACTGTGATCCTTATCATTGGAGGGGAAAGCCCGTGGGGGACTTGGCTTCAAATATTAATACAGGGAGACAGCACAATAGGGGAGACAATTCTGGGAAGAGGAAAAAAGGAGCTTGCTTGAAAATGTGCTTCACTGCGGGAGGCTCCCAGTTGGCGCTTAGTAAAGTGCACACCGGCGAGCTAACACAAAGTGAAGCCTCAGTATGTGGTCAGTGTAAGAGAGTGGGATGCAGCTGATCTGCTATTAGTGGATCGTTGCCAGGGCTGATACATTCACCGTGGCATCAATCTTTAGAAATAAATTATTATTATTATAAATAATAATAATGGCAGCACGGTGGTGCACTGGTTACCACGTACGCCTCACAGGTCACAGGGTGCGAGTTCGATTCCAGCTCCGGCCCTCCCTGTGTGGAGTATGCATGTTCTCCCCGTGCCTATGTGGGTTTTCTCATGGAACTCCGGTTTTCTCGCACATCCCAGAAACATGCATGGTAGGCTGATTGAGCACTCCAAATTGCAAGTGGTACAGATAATTGATGGATAATAATAATAATAGATACAGATTTTTTTCTAGCCCATGAGGTTTTTGAGCTACTTTTATTTTATTTATTTTTATTGTGTGACCTATAAAAGCGTGTACAACATACTTTTTGTGTTCATAGACAAATTTAAATGAAAAAGATGGTCAGTGGACTGTACCAGTTATTAAATAATGACTCATATCGGGCTGTGTGATGGCGACTTGGGTGGTCAAACTGTAAATTGACACCTTTATGAAATGTCCTATTACTGTAGGACTATTTTTAGAAACTCATTTCCCTTTGACCGTGTCTGTCTTGACCTCTTCCTTTTTCCTCATTAGAATCTTTTTTTTTCATTCCAATCTTTCCATTTACAGTGCTGTCAGGGGCAAATGCTTGATTTCTATTATAGTTATAGAAGCCATTTCAAAGCCCATTGACTTGTTAGTCACAAGTTCATTAGATATCCTCAGTCAGGTTAAGCGATTTGGGAAAACGAAAGAATAAGACAAAGATTGAGAAAGAAGTGTCATATGTTGGAAAGCAATCAATTCATCAGTAATATGTATAAAGGACTTTATGCAATATATTCACACTTTTTAAACACAACCTTGGTGTTTATTAGCATCTGTTGACAAAACAGCCCAAGACTAGTTTACATTTACTTTTTCCATCTCGTGCAAATCAACCGCTGTTTACCCCGACACACACACACACACACACACACACACACGCACACACACACGCACACACACACGCACACACACACACACACACACACACACGCACGCACGCACGCACGCACGCACGCACGCACGCACGCACACACACACAGTGGGGCTTCGTTACAATAACTTTTGAGTAACTTTGACCTATTAGATTCTAACTCTATTCTGTGCATAAAACTCTTCATCTCTCTAGCTGCCAAGTCTTGGGGGAAGAAGCTCCATGTGTAGGTAATATGTAAATTAGGTAGTAAAATTAGCAAGGGTAATTTAATTTAAGGATTTAATTTTCTGAACTCATTTTCTTATGCCAAATTTGTATTGCTGTAGTGGAGGTTTGGTTTCTCCTGTTTCCAGTTACAGTAAATTGCATTTTGTAGTCCAAAGCATAAATCACAAGTAAATATATTGTATTGTGTCCTTTTGAATGAATAGCAGTGTATCTTCATTGCAGTGTGCAACGGTTTTATATTAGTTTTATTATATATCAACCTTTTTATCCTAACCAGAATTTAGCATGCCTGGGGCATCATCTGTTTGTGAGAACCGCAATGACTGAGTAGACTTTTGAAATTGTTGCAAAACTATATAGACAGGTACTGTGGATGCAATATTAGATTTGATACTAGATGGCAAAATTAAGCTCACAAGCCAAAAGTAATAAAATATCTGAGGAATAGCTTTGCAGGTGTTTTTACAATTTGTACCCTGTAAAGCTAAATTAGATTTCGTAGATGCTCACTTACTTAAGGGCGCGATGAATAATGATCGATTCAACGGGCTAATGAGTTGCAATAAATTGGGCAAAAGACAGGTTGAGGCTATAAAAAAAAAGCGAGCTGACATCAAATGACCGTAAGATTTTGAAGCATTACTTTCTGTCTGCTCCAAAAGAGCATTCGATGAATATAAATTATGGGGGTTGTTGTGGTCTAACATCAATTTAAATTCACTGGCTGTCTTTGGCTGGAGAAGCATACCGTGCCGTAGTTCAGAGACTATGCAAACGGCTATGATTGACTACACGTCTCGTCTGGTGATAAATGACGACAGCATAGTCAGAAATTTGCCATTAAAAATGACCTGGGAGGTGTTTTGTGATCGTTTTAATCATTTTGTGTCACACAGTGGTGCCTTAATAAATACTTAATCAGTGCACCTCACTGACTTAATTTCAGCTTAATGCATGCCCTTTGACTTTTTGTGACACTTATTCTGAAACAATGGCAGTAATAAGTACAAATGCAAATTCTCAAGCCTTACTATGTGTTTCAACATTATATATTTTAGTAGTGACCAAATTTTTACCAGCCTCACTTGTAGTCTGCCTCTTTGTCAAGCCATAAAATCTCCAAGGTCCTTCAGGGCTTTTTCACTAATCTACTTTTTCTTTTCATTTTCATTGTCCAAGTTTACACTATCTACGACTGAGGGCTTATACCGTACAAAAAAAAACGGTGGTGTAACTGGATTTGTATGCTGCCGATAAGCCTCTTAGGTAAATTCTCTATCACGCCAAGTTGACTTGCTTTCCCAAACCCTTTGTTTAGCTACAAATGGGAGAGTAACAAAAGAAGAGCATTAAGGAAGTGGGATGAAGGTCTTTTGAGTGTTACTGGTTTATATATTTTTTTACGCTTTTAGCTAAAGGAATTGACACGGGTTTTGAAGACTTGGGGGACATCGATTTTTGGATTGGTATGGATAAATTTCTATTCACACAAGAAAGGAAGCCAGATAAAAATCCAGTTTTGATGAGAAGTGTGAATGGGGCTATTAACTTTCCTCTCTCCTTCATAAAACCTTATCATTTTATTTTATCACGAGTCATGATCTATGGCAGGTGACATGCTGGACGTACTGCCCTGTATCTTAATATCAGTCGGAATACTGTATTTATGACAGCCAAGGCTTAGGACAGAAGACTATTTGTGAGTTGCATTGTAGCTATCTGAGTGAGGTTTTATTATTTTTATTTTTTTTCACCAATAAGAATTTTAATTCAATGTCAAAACACAGAGAGCTTTTCTTTTCACATTTAATTTCAGTATGTTACGTGGGACAAAAAGGGAAAGTTTTAATTCGTCCTCAACCCCTATTTTGCTTTAAACCTTATGCTGATTTTCAAAATTTCGAGGAAGAATAGTTATGAGTGTTCTCGCTCACGCTAAAATAAAAAAAGGAAAAATCTGAAGGGATTTGGTTTCAATGTAGATCATAACATTGCAAAGTTTTTTTTCCAAAAAACTTTGTCCAAGGATTGAAGGCCTTCATTTCATTCTTATTATTTGTTTGAATTCATTTATTTATCTTGTACAAATCCCAACATTGTCTATGTTGTTGATAGCACAGTCAGTAATGGAAATACATTTTTCGCAAGGATTTTATTGGGTTTCAAATAACCTTGCTCAGCTTGTACTAAGTACCAAGATAGCATAAGATAATCCTTTATTGATCCCTAGAGAGGAATACAAGAGTAAGTTCTCATTCAAGTTTCAGATAAAAAAAAAGAAAATATTCAACAAAAGTCCTTGAAGTCACACACCATCTTACACACAATTACTATTAGAGGTGTGCATCTCTCCTCAAAAGACAATTTGATCTGGGTTTTGATACAAGGGTGAATAACAACTTAAGGGTGGTCCGATTTTAAAACGGATCGATTCGATTAGGTTTGACTCTGAGGTATTATAATTTGATTTGCGATGGTGGGGCTCAGTTATTTTTTCTTTTGTAATTCAAATGAATGAACTTGCCAGTACTATAAATGTGACATTTCCTGTTATGATATATCTCGCCGATTCAATAAAAATCTCAATACATTTCAAAGTAGAGTGATTTAATTCCGTGCAATTGAATGCATAAGAATGGATGGTGTTAAGGGTCAAATCTACAGTACAGTATGTGGCAATCGTGTTCCTCTCGCTTCTTCACCAAAAGTCAGCTGAGAAGGGTTCGAGATTGCTCGAGATCTGTAGCAGGATGAGCATTATATAAAAAAAATCAATAGAGGGATACATTATTGAACCGTTGTTTTGATGAGTCCTTGTGTGTCCATTTTGTGTCTCAGTAAGTCTGGAAAGTTTAACTTTTCAAGTTTCTCTTCAAATTGTTTTTTTTTGTCCCTACTGAAACTCGGCATCTTGCCAAGAATGGTCAAAGTGCCTCTGGTGTGTAATTGGTTCTGCTTGCAATTCCATGATGCACGCTGTTGTTGTCAAAAAATGTTCTCTTGACCCGAACTTGCAAAGTTGATGTTCCCAGGTTCTCCTGTCTAAGATACAAAGGAACAGTTTTTGGAATGGTCAAAATAATCCCTACCTTCGGTGCAGATGATGGATGGATTTTTTTTTCACCCTTTTTCACTTTTTTCTGCGGCTTTCGTCAAAACTGCTATGATGCTGTTCGGACCTAGTCATAAGCCTGATCTTTATTCTGTCTATTCTTGTTCACATTGGCCTAAAAGGGAACAATAATACCACCCACCAGTAAATTGCCCCATTTTGATGTCTGTGTTGTTCACAGAGCTTTACGAGACATTGTGAAAGGGTCGATTGTTATTTCATTCGTCACCATTCAGATTTATATGTTCACCTAGCTCAAGTTACCATAGTCTAAATCTACTTTCTCTTTTTTGAAATCACACAAGATGCGTTCTAAAATAAGCTACTTGTGCTTTGCTGTAGTGCTAGCAAATACAGGAGAGTGTAATGAAGAAAAAGCACATCCTTAGACCTGGCATCTGTTTTAAGAGGCATTTCCTAGTGTGCTGGTCTCGTGAGTGACAGCTAAGTTAACTCAAGGTCACGCAGGTCTGTTGTCATCCGCCTCTGGCCTCTGCACTCACCTCTGTCGTTGGTCAGAAAGACATTTAAAAAGGGGAGCGCTTTACAGTGCGCTTCTGATTTATCTCCAATGACAGGCGACCTAACTCGGCATGCCGGCAGCATCGGCATCATTAATCAGACGCCACACAGCCACGGCCACCGGAAATTAATTAACTCTTTAAAATCAACATTGACACATTATTTAAAAGGAGGGATTTATTGGTGTGATGAAACCAAGCTTAACAATGCAAAATAATCTAACAATGTCTGGTGGGATTGGGACTAGAAAGCAAGATACAAACTTGCCGAGTTCTTTCGTTTTTAGAAAATGGGATGTCCTCATTCTTTAAATGTGTGTTAATGTGGGTTTGTGTCACAGGTACCGGATGATTAATAGTTTGTTGCTAGTTCTTTTCAAAGTGGAAATGTCACCTGGTTGTAACATTTTAGGACAAAGGGATGGCTCCTCAAGACAACTCAATGCTGTCCCAGCTGTTCTGCTAAGAATTCAACTCAGATTTTTATTTTTTACCAGTGTTTACTAGTGAGCCGGTGCTAAGAAAGGAGATTGAAAGTTTCTACATTCGACAAGACAATTTCACCATGACAACAACGAATCAGCGGCGATTGAAGCTCACTCTGTCCGTTTTTCTCTCTGTCCTTTTGTCTGCTCGGTAATCCTCGCAACCGCACACTATTACACAGTTGTGGTCTTTCTCGCTCCATCTCGCTCCCTCTTTCCAAATATATCATGAAAGTGACTCGCAACACTTTAGTATAGCACTTTGTTACATGTTGATTTTATGTGTTTGATAAATTACAGTTACGCACAGACCTGCATGTACCAATAGCTCGTCAAATCTGATGTGGTGTTTTTATTGATTTGCTGATAGTTGGATAACTGGAGCATGTAGAAAGACAACACGTCATTTACAATAACTGGTTTGTCTTTCCTTCAGAGAGTGAAAATATATTTGGGAGAGACTCTGCTGTCAGACGAATAAACTGATTGTATTGCTAAACTGATGATCATTTGTTTCTACCCTATGTGTAATGCGAAAGAGGAAAGGGGTAAAAGTTGAAGCTCTGTACTTAGAAAATCTCAAACAGGGCGAATAAGTTCCTGTTTTATATTGCTGACCCAAAAGAAAAACATTCATGAAAGCTTATTACAGAATCGTATCTTCATATAAATGAAGCACCCAAACTTATCAGAGATGAATATTTAATATGGACCTGCAACATTAAACATTCAAGACGTCTTTTTTTTTTTTTTGTGGTGTGCTCAGAGGTCATTTACATCTAAAAGGTTTGTAAGTGTAGTTATTTAATCTCGCTAATATCATCTGCCCAGCAATTCTGTGTGCCTGACGGTTATTCTCACTGGGGTTGCAGGATGTAAAAAAAATAATTCATTTATTAATCTATTTTCCCCTCATCAATAAGACGATTGTGATTTAATCTTTGATCACATTTTCCAAGAACATCTTCCGATATATTTAAAACAAAAAATACAAGCATTGAATTGACATATTAACAATTATTAGTTGCAGCGTTCGTTATTGTATCACTAAATCTTTTATTTTTTTATTATTTAGGTTTACACTAAACTAATAGCATATGAACCACAAATTAATACGAAATACATGTTTATTTCCTTCTATTTGAGTTGACTTGCGAAACAATGACTTTCACTCTTTGACTATCAGTCAAATCAGTTAACTAAGGTTGTAGAGATGCAATGCTTCATTACATCTTATTTATTAACAAGGGTCTCTCTGTGGACCAGCCGGAGCAAAGGCAAGTATTTGTTCTGCTTACACCTTCAGAACTCCCTGATGTGTTTTAGTTCCTCCATAAAAATACACCGTTGCAACTAATTACCTATTTGATATGGTCCATCAATGCAGTGCATGGTAGTGATGTGCTTTTGCTTTTTTGTTTATCGTGTAGTCTAGTGGAATTGTTTGCCTGCAGAAAATGGGATTCACTTATTTTAGGCAAGTCCAGTCTGCATACTAGCACTAACAATCCTAATTAAATACCTTATACACACCACTCTGTTGATTATTATTGCATTGTAGTGCTTCTCGTGTACTCTACTCTTTTCATACGTACCCGAGAAGAAGCCGAAACAAAAGATTAGCCTTTTCTAATGTGTGTTTTATTATAGCATAACCACCCACATTGGCAGCAACAGAAGACCGCCTCTCCTTATCCGCGTACAAGCTGTATATTATTCTAAGAGACACTAAGAAAGATGTGGAATCAGATGAGGTCTCTATAATGGGATTGTAGTGTTTTAGAAGACGCCTATGCACTTGGCGGATAAGGGGATTGTTTATTCCGTTAATATGTCACGTTAAATACATTAGGAGTAGTAGGCCTTGTTTTGTTTGGCACTTTGCCTTGCTAATCCACGAGTGCACAAGAGGCAAGGCGGCTATAGATTTGTGCATAAATTACGCTATAACAGTTTTTCCTAACGTTAGTTAATAATGCTCATTACCTGTAGCAAAGCAGAATTATGTTTTGAATTAATTTCATAACACAATGTGCGTGGGGGCAGCTATCGCCCATGTATGTGTGTGGAATTTAAATGATGGAAAATGACCTTGAACAACACAACAGGAGCACTGCACATAAACAACTGCAAGACAGCGTGTTTTCCGTGCTAACGAGAGACATTGCGGGTCTCGCTGTGGCACAGCGGGACCAAAGGCAAGCAGCTATTTGTTCTGTTGATGCCTTCAAAACTCTCCAATAGTTTTAGTCCCGATGCACTAAATATCAATACCCTCTTCATACTTAACATACTAACATGTTCTATGTGGTCCTACTCGTCAGCACAACACAAATATTGCTCTTTTCATTGGTGACTCATGGCTTGATCATTCCATTAGTTCATCATGTAGAATGATTTTCCTTGATTATACTACTTGACATATTCCTCTTGGGGCATGGAGATGGGAGCGGTCTGCTACTCCAACAGTTCCAACATTATTGATATGTATGCAACAAACGTTTTTCGATTCATGCACACACAGATTCATGCATTTGGAGTTTTTTATTTTTTTAATTCTATTTGGATGTATGCCATATTTTAGTTTGACAGCCAGGCAAGTTTTGGTCCCTGATCATTACGATCAATGTCAACAATGAGTTGTATGACATCATCTGTCTTGAAGTGTTTCATGCACTTTACCGTATCATACAGTCGGAAGTTATTCTCTTTTTACACACTTCCGCAATCCAAACACTAATACGAGCTACGCAGGCAATGATAAATCATTGGTGCAGGCGTATGTGAAAAGTTCCAAGTATGTAATTCAGATTAGCAAATCACCAACTGGTGGTGGAAACATATCCTTTTTGTATGTTGTGTAGAACTGTCACAAATGACTGACGTGACAAGAATTGGTAATATGAAGCCAGAATAAATTTCCCCAATACTTTTTAGTCTTAATTTGCATTTCCCGCTCCCTATTTTGACCCCTCTGTCACTATCCCTGCTTTCTTGACGAATCCGTCTCTTTGCCGCCTTCTCCTCAAATGAATTATTGAAGCTCCCCTTGCTTTCCGTGCTGTCAGGAGCCAACGCTATAGGCAAACTCAACCTGCAACCAGACGTTATGTCACATATGTAATGACACGGCGCAGAGTGCCCTCAGGGTGCCAGCCTTCATCCCGGTAAACATCGTCGACACGGGCTTGTTGCAGAGCTGACAAACTGTCATGGAGCTGTCTGGTTTGAACAATCAGCGAGCAAGTCAATGCTATGATCACCTTTTACGTGGGGGGACGGCAGTCCATTGGGAACCACAGTTGTTGATGTGTGGGCGGGCAGGGAAGCGTACACGTATGCATGCGAACTACAGCGATTAGTCTTGTTGGGAATCCATGAGAACTGTCTATCAGAGCATTCGAGTACGAATCACATCAATCTTGACAGTTTTTCAACATGTCCTCTGATTAGGCCAGCCAATCCCATCTGATCTTTCGTATGATCCTATGAGAAATGGTCTAAATTTGAAACCCGGTAAGACCAGGAAGGCACTTCTGAGGGTCAATGTGAAATAAAAGACTTGAGCAATTCCACTCCAGAAGGTATAATGATAACTGACCTTGGTTTGAAATCGCAACCTGTCAGGGTTGCCAGAGTATTCTTCTCTTTCTGACGTAGGGATAAACGTATATAATAGTTGTACCATTTGTATAAAAGAACCAAAAAGTGAGTGGTAAACGAATATGAATTTAACAGTTAGTTCATGTGATATTAAAATGCAAACAGTATGATGAAGATAATAGTTGAAACAATTTCGTATTGAGCCATAGAACAAATATTCACATACCAATTTAATACAGTTTGATAAATTTTGTTTTTTGCTATTTGTTCTTAAAACAGCCGAGCAAAAAACACATGAAGCAACCGCTTCCATTGTCCTTTGAAACAAGCGAAGAAGGAAGAGATGTAAAAAGCTTTGACGCAATCTTTGATAAAGCCTTCTTAGTGCAGCTAAGTCTTCAGTGTGGGCACTGGAGATATTGCTGAGTCAAACACATTTTGTGAGCATGACTCAAATTTGAAAAGCTGATCTTATAATCCCTCACCGCATCTTACTACGCTGTCTATTCTTTACTTTTAAGTCTTTTTCAGGTTCAGAGCATAATAGAGATCTTTCTTTTTTTCTTTTGTTTTTCTTTTTTCAAATGTTTTCTTTCTTTCTATTTCACTTTTTTTCTTTCCTTTAAGGCTAGAAACATTTTCGAAATAAGGAAAACAATTACCAAAACAAATAATACTTGTCACTTTTAATATATATTTTCTAATGCAATTTGTGATGAAATATAAATATATAGCAAGAAGACAACTCGAGTACAGAAAGTGCTTTGGCAGCTCAATAAGGATTTAATATCATCCAGAGTAGTGAGATACAATTTAAAATGACTAAACTGGGCAAGTGCAATCATGCTAACAATTTATATTGGAACATAAAACAATAAGCTTGATTACATACAGTAATTACTTTGGCAGTTCAATAAGGATTTTATCATTCCATCTTGTCTAATACAGTTTAAAATAAAAACTTTATAAATGCTAATATTATGTTATATACTAACATGATATTGTGAGTACATTAAGCATACTGATCAACGAGGATTTTAGATCGTGTAGTGAGATAAAGTTTGAAAAGAGAATTAGATAAGATGACAAGGCATTTTTTTATGCTCACATTAAGATGGACACTTGTTTACAAAAAAGCACCTATAGGCAGAAACCATACACATTTTATATAATGTCTTGTAATCATTTGAATGTAATATGTAATTAAAATACTTTTGGCCCAAATGAAATACTAACATGTTAGTATGATTGCAATTTGAGTAAAGAGAGTGCTAAGTCGGATATCGTGGCCCAAAACTGCTTGTTTTGGTCCTTTGTGTAAGCGCACAAATAATGCACATTTGTTGTTTTGCCTTTGTTTTGTTTTTTGTGTTGTTTTTTTAATGCCACCATCTGTGATGTGATATTTTGATGCACGTGGGAGATGCACACCCACAGACAAAGCTGTTTAC
This sequence comes from Syngnathus leptorhynchus, assembly GCF_054491065.1. NCBI lineage: Eukaryota > Metazoa > Chordata > Actinopteri > Syngnathiformes > Syngnathidae > Syngnathus > Syngnathus leptorhynchus. Next base: position 4,729,108 of record NC_141206.1, on the reverse strand, counting down.
AATTGAGAAGAAATTTCGAACCCGCACAGCTGTACATTTTATTTTGAAGTGTTTGAAAAAAACACTTTTAGGTCAGAACAGTGACACAGAAAACTACATCAGCCATCGTCATTTTTATTTATTTATCATCAAAGTTAGGAGCTATTTTTATTTGTTAGTTTTTTGTTTTTGTTTTTTTAGTTTGGAAAAGATTGCTCTCATTTTGGGGCTGCCAAGTGATGAAGACAGAAAAACACTTTTTTGGACTGACTTATGCCGATATGCAGGGGTTTTCTGATACTGATGGAAATTTGGACTTTGAAAGCACCAATCAAAAACAGCCACAGTGATCATAATGGTGCTGTGATTTACATTTGAAATAATTTCTTTTGCCCGCGACCCCCGTGGGGACAAAGCGGTTCAGAAAATGGATGGATAATTTGTTTTTATTTGATCAATGGGGGCTCACCTCCGTGTTTGGTGAAAAATAAGCACAATCGCTGGACAACAACGCTGATTAGCACTCAGTTGCTCGAATAAACCAGCTCCAAAGAAGCATTGACCTAGTGGGGGCTGTTTTTATCCATCCACCTGCTTCCAGTCTTTCAGCCTTGGAAGCATCACATCAATCATTTAGCAAAACATAAGATATAATCAAGCATTCAGCATTCTTAGATGCCCTTGGCAGTGTCCGTAATTTAGAAAAACATCAGGCATGAATTGAACAGTTTAACGGGTTATCAAGCTATTCACGGAAAATACAAAAAAACATTTGTTATTTCAAATTGCACGAAAATACATATCAGATTATGAAGTTATTATAAAACCATTTCTCTTTACCACTTAGTCGATCACATATCAAAACATGTCTAGGTATGTCTTCTTGATTGATTTGGTGTGTAGGTGTAGTAATGATATGCTTAATTTTTTTTTTTTACTAATTTAATGTGTGAATATAATTGTATGCTTATATATTTAAATCAATAAGGTGTGAGCATATCTGTTTTTGTTGCTCGGCGGGACTTTTTGGAACCCATTTTCTTCAACATGCCTCTTTAAAGTAGCCTGCCCATTAGTACAAGTTCCAGATCCACTTCAGTAAATTTCTACTGACACCTGCAAAATTTCCATGACATATATTTTCAGTGGATTTGTATCAGTCTGTGACTTTTCTCCACAAACATGGGGTCCTTGAGATTCTAATCCAGATCTCCTGACTTTTTTGACATGCCTGCTGATCCACCATTCTGCTCAGATGATTTCCTTTACTGACAATCCATGAATTATCAATGACTGACACACCGACCAAGTAGTCTGAGAAAGGTTCACTAATGTATTCCTGTGGCTTGTCCTTGGACTTGATCTGTTTTACACACGCACACCCAGCAATGCACATATACACCTTAATAATGATCTGCTAATGAATTGCAAGCAGGGCTAGAGGCCACACGGACCTTTCATCCCAGTGATGTCTAGCTCAGAGCCTAGTGACAGGGCTCAGAAATACAAGGACACCCTCAAAATAGCACCACAGCTCTCCTGCCAACTTCATGTATAAACCTACATAATACACAGCGAGAAATTAGGCTTACTGAATTAGGCTCGCTGCATTTGGCACATTCCAATCTCTCACAAAACGTACCTTTTTTTTTATAAGCAAATTATTTTTAATTTGGATCAAAGTGACAAGTTCTTAAAAGCTGGCCGAGCAATATTCTGCAGCAGATTTGACAAGAGTGTTAAAGTTATTAGACATGGGTACATCTGACTGGCATAAAGTGCTTAATTTAATGTGGGGTGGGCGAAAGACCGATCGGTGTGTTGTCAGTCCCGCCAATTGAACGTAGCAGAAAAAAAGTAGCTCTGCCGATGGGGGTTTCGGGTTTTAAGATCTTCACAGGCCACAAATTTTTATCATATGCTGTAGTCAGCATAAGCTGGGAGGGTCTAGCAGGTTTATTACAGTGGTAGAAAGTGCAACTTCTAAGCATTACATGAAATAAAAGGGGATTTATTTCTAAAGTAACCATCCAGGAAATCCATATTGGTTTTAAATATTGTTTTTATTTGAGGCTAGAAATCCAACTTCTCTAGTTTTGGACGTACTATAGGTTTTCAATTAGCCAATTAAAAAATAAGGTTGAACAAGCAAGCTGGACTTGACCCAAATACCGTTCACCGATTAAGACACCACCAGAAGCGCATTTTAAAGTCCCTGTGAATGTCAACATTTTCCAACTACTTTTCAGGTGACGCTATTCTGTATAATTGAGAGACGAAAGAGTATAAAATCTACCCAAGGAAGAAGGAGGTAGTATCACAAACCCGATTTACACGGCCTGTAAAAGCCGATATTTTCCATTTATTTTTTTCATGTTGCTCCTCTGTGTTGCTCCAGGAAAGGAGGTTTTGGAATGGATGTGGAAAGTTTCTGCCTCGGAAAAGACAATGTTTTGTGTATTTATTAAGTTGACTCTGGAAATTGAACGCCACACTTTCGTGCATGTATTGCTGTTATGCACAACCAGTGTTGCAAAGTTGTTTAGTAAACATGCTTCAAAGAATTAAAATTACTCTTGAGAAAAAAAACCCACATTTTATAACTGTTGCTACTGTTTATTGGTTTTTAGAAATAATACAGATCTCATATTTTCATTTCAGTGTTGGGACTGAGAAGATGCAGCCATTTTTTTGCTTCACTTGCTTCAAGACGCCATTAATCCACACAATTGACTTTTTGATTGTTAAAGATAGGCTTGGTCATTTTCTGACATGACCGACTCCCACCGTGCACCCTACTTGACACGCCTCAAGGCAGAGCTCGGCTTAGTCTCCCCGGATGCTATAGCCGAGAGTCAGTAGGTTAATAACCGGCCGCATTCAGCAACATTTGTCATTTGCCACCTGCCCCGCTGATGGATGTCACAGATGTCTGTTCCCTTGTCACTTGCATGACAAAATACCGCATCGCGCACTGCCTCATCGTGCGTCCCCCACCCTGAGGCCCTGCTTACTGCTACTCCTTTACCTCCTTGCCCTTTCAGAAATCGTGAGATTAGCAAGTGATCTTGCCTTTGCCATGGTTCTGACTGCATGACAAATGATTCAATGGTTTATTATTACCTGGCTGAAGTGAAAAAAATGAGAAAACCCACATAATGTGCTACAGAGAGGGGCATGCATGAAAGCGCACTGTGTTAAATTCAACGTTATATGTACATTGTTCGGCATCCACAGGTCAAAGCGTCAAGGTAAAAGTGACATTTGACTTTGATCTTGAGTATCAATGCTTATGTCAATGTTCACTCCTTATCAAGACAAAATCCATTTCTTTCCATGGACACTTCCTTTATTGATCAATATTCTTTTTCAAACCAGACACATGCCCTAGTACTGCTTTGGCAGTGACATCCACAAGTATCTCTTGATTTCCACATTAAAAGGTTCCAGTTCTTTACTGGGGTCTTCATAATTTGCAGACCCCCGACCAAAGCTAGTGCTTTTTTTATATCGACTTTAATTGCACAGTGATTACTTCAGATAAGACAGCAACACTGCTGCAGAGATGACACGCCTGCAACTGCTGCAGACAGGCAATTAATTGAGCTTGATATGGCGATTGTCTTCCCATTAGGGGATATTCTTCACCCCAATGACAGCAACATCAGGTGTGATATGAAGAGAAGTATGATTTCTCCATTTTATATATACGGTCAAGCCCAAAATTATTCATGCCTCAAGGGTATGAATAATTTTGGGCATAACTCTATCTAGTCTATTTGCAACTCAGATAGGCCAACAGTCAAGCCCAAAAATATTCTACCCTAGGGGAATGAATAATTTTGGGCTTGACTATATATACTATTTGGGCTATATATATATATATATATATATATATATATATATATATATATATATATATATATATATATATATATATATATATATATATATATATATATATATATATATATATATATATATATATATATATCCTGAACCAGCGTTATGACAGTTCAAATCAGCTTATTCATAGGTTCTTCAGCTGACGTTGACAATGTTCTGAGTTAGAACATAGTACAAGAAAAGCCCACGCCACATCAGCAAACTACCCTTGTGTGCCTCTGAGACTAGATGAATGTCAATTTCTAAATGTCTTTTCATGTTTTTTGTTATGTTCTCAGAGATGTCGGGGAGGGGGGAAGACATTTCCAAGGTTCACTGGAAGCAGCAGTGGCTGGAGAACGGGACACTTTATTTCCACGTGTCCATGATGGAATCGGAGGCGGTGGCCCAGACCACGCAGGCCTCGGCGCGGGAGCCAGTGCACATCATGCATGAACACATGCATCTGCTGCACATCTCAGTTATGGTAAGTAGGAAAAAGGTACCAATAACTTTACTGTAGTTCCTCAATCCTTCTGAGGGGAAGAAAAGAAATGACCAGGACGTAGACACAATATTGAATCAGTAGAAAGACTCAAAGTCATCTACTACTACAGAACATGTTAACATTTCTCATATGGATATTTGAGTTGTCAATATAACAGGTATTGAGTCTGGTGCTTCAAGTGAATTCCCTAAAGATGGATTTAGGGCTGGAAGTAATTATTATTAAAATACTCGATTTAAATGCCAATGATTATGTTGATCAGTCAGATTAATTATAAATAATTATGATTTAATTATTGTTTTGGTTTGTGGAACATGTTGGGAAAGAGGCAAAAATGCTGATCAGTGCTTTCCAAATTAAATATATTTTTTTCTTAGTCACCAATCACCAGGATGTCAACTCGCACACAAATCAAATTGTCACAACCTGCTACCTGATGGCACACTATGTTGTCACTTTGCTCAATGTTCAGGCTGGCCCTGTAGTGTGACATGTGGGAGGCGGGACAAAAGTGTGAGGAACAGGAGGAAGGTGGGAGTGAAAGGAAGAGAGTTGAGGGGAAAGATTGCTGGACTGACAGTTGACTGCCTCAAAGAATAGAGTCCTCACACTGCAGTCTGGCCCTGAACTGACAGTAGCAGACATAATGATGTTCACTCAAATAGCCAGAGGACACCTTCGGGCTGCTTGGCCAAACAGCCACACTTTACCATTGCGTCTGCCTCAATGTGATTCTTTAATGGCTTTCAGCCCTTATTCCTACATTGGAATTGTGTCACTCTGGAATAGCCTTCCTTTTTATAATGTCTTCTTAGGAGGCCAAGACTTTGAATTACAAAGTCGTATTTCCTCAATGCCAACACTGAATAACAAGATTTTTTTTGTTCAGGATATTGAATAAACCTTTTTTGGTAGAACCAACTTTCCAAAGTATTGTCTGTTTGTAACACGATCTTGTTTTCACGGGAATGACCTTTTATAAGTTTTGACCCAAGTCAAACTGACCAACTTCTAGTTTGTTGTTGGTAACTAATGTATTTCGCCACTTGCCATGCTGTATTTCAGCACCAACAATTTCATCCCTCGCCCTTGGTAACCTCATTTGAGTGCTACTTCCCACAAATGTCTCTTCTATTCTTTTTTCTTCATTTATTTTTACTATTTAGATTTTGAAACGGCACTTGATAAAAACATATTTGTCTGTTTTCTTTGGCCAAGGATATTTGAGGACTTCTACTGCTCTGAAAGTTTTTGGAGGGAAAAACACATGTGTGAACAAAGCTGAACATTGCCAATTCTCGTGCATGTCATAGCCTTGTGAATCTGAAGTGATATTCCTAGAATTGTTTAAAAACTGGAACCAATATGTTTTTTGATTGTCATAGCCTGGTGAAAAAGAATGATATAATAATCATTGCCAGTATAAATGCCTATTTAGTGGAGAAATTGGTCATGTACGTTTGTTTGGACGAGAACCCCAGTATTTTTCTTCTTCCACAGCTTGAAATGTGTCTGCCATGGCCGCTGGGAACAAACGGACAAGTGATTTCTGAATGAAATTAACAATATTGATTTCATATTTTCTTTTTGTAGCGTGGATGCAAACATGCCTCGACATTCCCAGCATCCACATTTTAGTCAGAGGAATCATTGTCAGAACCTAAAAATTATATAAATTTAGCTTAAGCAAACAAGGCTAACTACCGTATTTTCCGGACTATAAGGTGCACCTAAAAACCTAAAATTATCTCAAAAGTCGTCAGTGCACCTTATAGTCCGATACGCCTTATATAGGGACCAAATTCCTAAATTTAAACTGAAGCATTGTGTCATGAAATCAATCATCAGTGGCCCGCTGAAGACTATGAATCATGAATCAAAAAGACTATGGATCATTATTTTGTGATTATAAAGTAATTTGTTGCATCTGAAGTTGAAATAAAAAAGATAAAATGGAGAATGGTTAGATTTGGATTAAAAATCTGACATGATGCATTAATGGTGCGCCTTATAGTCCGGTGTGCCTTATATAAGGACACCGTTTTAAAATGGGCCATTCATTGAAGGTGCGCCTTTCGTCCGGTGCGCCTTATAGTCCGGAAAATACGGTATGTGTTTTACATCAGCCAACCCTGAACAAAAGCAACACTCACAATGGTACCCGTTTTTAAATCATCCTCTCTCATTTGCTCCAGCCGGAACTAGGCAACGCATCGTGTTTTACTCCTGAGCGTGCACAGTATGTGAGAATGAGAAACTATTCTCAGCCAAGCGCGTCCAACACGGCTGAAATGGCCTTCTTATAATTAAACAGTCACGGGTGATGTATGGCCATCCGGTCATCCAGGAAGTGGAAAACTGGAATCAGCGAACTGAAGAGATGAATGTTCGGCGTGCTACTTTTTTTAATTGCCCCCAGTTTTAATTGTTTCAGTCACCTCTGTACACACGCAGTTTATTGCACCATATGTTTAATTAAAAGTGCACACTGGCCTCTTCCTTGAGTCTGACACTAAAGCGTCTACATGAAGAATTACTGGACATGTGATTTGCCCTTATTGTTCTAATATAGCACATTAATGTGCCTCTTGTTCAAGGGAAGCTTTAATTTTCAGGCACCGGGTTAAGTGGATCAAGTCAGTGGCTCAATATGCTATTAAGCTTTAAGCTTTGACAAATAATGAATGTTTTCTTCTTTAATATCTTAGTCAGATTAAAAAGTTTGCTGCTCCTGCTGCTGCTGCTACGTTGCTTCACTTCTCGCCAAACTGGATCAGAAAAGCCACTGTTCTTTTATTTTTGCTGTATTTTGAAAACATTTGGGTTTGTCATCAAAAGATTAATATGCGGCAAGAGAGCAACAGTTCAGTTGGAATAAATGTCACAAAGAATTACAAAAGCTACAAATAAAAAATGTAAAGCAGGTAATTCTTTTGTAAGTGAGCTGAGGTTTTGTAGTGGCGGATTGGCAACTCATGTTTTGCCAACTTTTGGCTATTGAAGATTAACTTTTCGATCAATTAAAACCTTTCAAAAATAACAAAACTGTGGACCTATGTAAGTTTGACCACATTTCACCCTTCCGTTGCTTTTCTCCAAACAATGCAGCAGTGCCCAGATGGTGCAGAAATAGAAGATTGAAAAGTAACACGCAATTTGTTCTTACCCGGGTTTACTTGTGTTCATACCTCTGATCAACCCATGGAGATCATTGTGTTTATTTGTCATATTTTATTTCAATATAATACATACGATAAGATTAGAAAAATATAAGACACAATATTTACGCATTGCATATATTGTTGGGTGATAGAGAGAATTATGTCAATTGAACAAATTGAAAATTGACTTAGAGTCATGCATTGGGAACTACATTGGCAATATCCTTCTGCTTAATACAACTAGAGTTCAGAATATTTAGAGATATTAGTTCCTACGGTGTTGTTTATTTTTCTCCATAAATAAATTCCATTTGACCTTCACGTCAGTACAATTGTCATGACTGGGCAATCAATCAGTGATTATGTTGTGGTTGTCATATGCATAGCAACTACTGCTCGCTTACTTTAAATGGCCCAGCGGGGTCATTATTTATACTGCCTAAGTAGCGTTATATGAGTTACGATTAAAGTTTTTGCGGCTCTTGTAAAGGCTCCGTGACGATGACGTGCTATTGTTTATGCCATCAATCTCACTCGTGCTTGTTAAATTGCTATTGGGTTTAATCATCCGCTTGCAGAGAAGGCTTTTTGCTTGAGTGATGGCCCCAAACGCAGTCACCTTCACTTAGCTAGCCTAACTCTTGACAATTTCTCGTCAACACTCACAGCGGTCATGGTTAAGTCCACTTGTGATTATTGCTGCCGATATGTCACAACGTCCTGGCAGATGTGCCTAGTTGCTTTCCGAATCGTTCAACCAGTCATGAAAGAGACTGGGAACAGTTTGTTTTATCCTAATGCTGTCCTAATATACAATTGAATCGGTACCAACTTAAATTGGTTCGTACCTAAATAAAGTATTGCTCCTTAGTTGTGAAAATGAAACGAAAAAAAAGGGTCATTTTGATTGGCACTTGAGTTTGGAACTTTGCCATGTGAAAAAAACTTAGAAACCGGACCGCTCTGTAATTTAATTTAAGGTCCCTAACCTATATGGGAAAAAAAATCATTTATTCGAGAAATTTCTTCTAAAAAGCGTTCCTCCTATTACTTTAAATTGTCTTCCTCTTTGTCAAGTTCTTGAATGTGATAAAGTGATAAAAGTACATCTCGGATCCTTTTCGCGCTTGTAATGCAAAGCAGCATTTAATGTGCTCTCCTTTCTTCACTACAATGTGTGACATTAAAGTGAGCCTCTCATCTACTGGGACACCAAATGTGCCTCATTGCAGGAACAAACACCTTCTCCTTGGGTTCCTATTAGAAGTCACAGTGACTCTTTTGGAAGAGACAATTTGTCCTCTCATTTCAGATTCTCGATAGCCATCTGCGTCATCATCGTGCTTTCATGTTCATGTGTTCCATATGTTTTTCATCTCAGAAATTAGTAAGATTCCTTAAACTGTCGCAAAAAATCTGCAGCTTTTTAATGTCTAGCAACATGTCTAGCTTTCAAATCACAGCACTCCGTAGCATGTTTAACAGCATGTCGGAAATATCTGCCATATTTGTGAAATGTGTTGTTGTGTTGTGAGACTTGCTGTTAATTTTGGTTTTATGGGCATAACCTTCAAATTGAATAGGAATTTGGCTTTGTTTGGAATATTTATATGATAACGAGGCAGGCTTTCCATGCGGCAGCTGTGTCATTTTACAGTGCAGGTATTTTCCCTCCCACTGAGCATTCATATGAGGACAATAGTACACTTGGGGCAGCAGTGAGAGCCTAATTTCATTCATTAATCCACAAGGAGGGCACTTGTCTTGTTGCAGAGCATTGTTCACCTCACGCTGAATGACACCATGTGCATCAGTCAAGATTTTCTTCACGTAGTCTTATTTTGGTTCTTCTGATAATTGTCATGAAAACGAGGGCGGGCGAGATGGAACTGCATGCTTCACATGCTCGCTGGCACGCGTCCCACATTTTCCCATTCGCAGCTGTTTCAATTCCCGAGTTAAGACGGGACTTGTCACATGGTGCACTGATATGGGTTCAAGGACCATGCCGCTGTCGCAGTAGCTCGGTTCCCGTTGGGGTCGGGATAGAGAGACAGAAAGAAGCTTTACCCCCAGCAAGACCAACTGAACATTGCAGAGTCAAAAGCAACTTGGCACATACTGGCGAGATGTGCATTTTGCATTGACTACTGCATTGTACTTTATTCATGTTAATACTCTGAAAATGAAGGATATATTAAGTGGTAACAGAGTCCTTGAATTTCTTCCACTGTGTTTACTGACTCTAAACCTATTAGATTGTTTTAACATCCAAGCGTTTCAATGACTCATCATAAAGAATGTGTAGCGCAAGTTGTATAGCTGTTTGATTTTTTTCCTTTTTGTTATGTTAAACGTACTGATAAACAGCTCAAATTTCTCTGGAGGGCATCATGTAAAAAAAAAAAATATATATATATATATAAATGATTTTTTTTTTTTTTACATGATGCCCTCCAGAGAAATTTTTGCTGTTTACCGGTGCATTTAATATGACGAAAAGGAAAAAAAATAAATAAATAATAAAAAATAACATATGGGTTCCACCTTAGTGCTTCTTAAAAATACCCCACCCACAAATGTGGACTATAGACTTATAAACAAGCACGGGTGGGGAGCTGCAAAATCATCACTTATGGATGAATGTTTTCCTTCACAAACTCAAAGAGTGACTCAAAGCAACAGTGTATAGATATTGTACAGTAGATATTGATGCACTAAATAATAAATAAAACAATCAGGCCATAACATTTTGATTCAGCATCTCACAAGAACACTATTGATAAAAAGTTTCAACGCCATCTTTGTGAAGAGACTGCTCAGCCATTCTTAAAAAAAATCTTGCACACACTATTGGGACTTTGGGGTTAAAAAATGTGGGATAAGCTTTTATAGTCCTCAGGGACAGCTGATGCTGCAGCAATAACATTCATTTAATACCTGACCCATTTTCTGTTTGGTTTTCTGTGAAACTGCATCCTTCCAATATTTTGTGTGAAGGGGTTATTATGTACACTTGTGTTATTCTACACCATATTTTTCTTCTTTCTATTTTTGTCCTTTTTGTCAACTTTAATATTCACGAAAGATTTTACAAATTGTTGTTTTTCCCTTCTAATTCCGATATTATTTGACCGATTCAACCCTTTCTAACTTTTAACTTTGTTCTGTAGCATTTATTCAATTTCTTTGCCTTCACACTCCATTTCTATTGTAGTTGCACACTGGATCTCTGTAAGCCAACTTTCCACAATGCAAGACAGAATAATTCAAAAAGTTGTTTAAAAAGGCCACTGGTTTTTACTTAAATTTCCTGAGTGGAAATGTTTTGTACACATAGTTGTTTAAAAATGACAAGGTGAATAAAGGTTTCAAATAGCAGAAGCAACAGCAAATCAATTATAATCACACATTCAGAATTGTCAATTTCATCACAATGGTTTTTCCTTTTCAGACTTTCTGAAAAAAGGAAACACTTTTACAAATTACAATAAAATCATAATTTGACAAGGAAAAAAAAATTCAGACACTTCATAATGAAACATACAGATAGAGAGCAAAGTTCTAATTTTAACAAGTAAGTTTAAAATTTCACACACCATCTTAAAAAATGTTACCTTATAATCATTTAACTTTTCCCAACATTTCATCTTCATAGAAAACTGTTGTCTTTTTAGGTACGACTAAAAATCATTAAATCTAGTGTGCTCCTGACTGTGGGATACAGCTAAATTCCTATGTCTATTTTAATTTTGTCTTCAGTGTGGAGATAAAATATTTTCATATTTACATTTGTTGATCATTGATGATATAAGTACAAGTACAGTATTGCAAAATAGCACTGAATGAACGTGACATGTAAATACTTTTAACAAGTAGATTTCACATATCAGATTTCACAAAGATCACACATATTTTTCTTTTCATTATTATGCTGACATTTTGGCATTACATCTTTATTCTTGTAGTTTGGTCATAATACTCTGTGCATTGCTTCATTCAACAGTTGATTGTATACATATTGCGTTTAAATTACTATTAAAGCATAATTTCTCAATGTGGTAGAAAGCTATTTAGCACATTTCCATAACAACTTGTGAAAATGTACTCCCCATGCATAGTTGCAATGTTTAGTCATGATAATTGTATTGCCTGTTGGCCTCATGTCCTTTTAGCAACACACGTGCATCAGATTTCGTCTCTGTTTTCAGTCATGAGTTTATGTGCCCTTAATTGCTACAATAGGGATATGAAAACAAAACAATTATTTCAGTAAGCAATATGGTCTCTGGGAAGATGTGATTGTGAAATATATTAACATTACATTATGTGTTCCTACAAATTGTGTCCGGAGGTGTTTATTCACTCCATCTGCAGAATATGAAGAAACATTAGTTGTATTTTATAATTTATTGTATAAGGACTATTGTGTTGTGAAAATACAAGAACAAAGCCAGACTGCAACATCAGCCTTGTGCAACAATCTGAAGCGACCACAAGAAAGATTCCGTCGCTGCATAACACAAAATTGTTTGTATTATTTGTTTACAACCCACACTGCAATTAATCAGAGAGAGAAACAGAAAGAGAGGGAGAGAGTTGCATTTCTCAGAGTTGCATTTCTCAGCATATGCATTTTGATTGATAACAATTCAAATGCAGAACTGTGCTCCTAATCGTCCATGCATGATCAGTATGAATAATGAAAAGTTACTGCCCATTTTTAGTTGATGCGAAAATGAAGAAGATTTTTTAATTTATTTTTAAAATGTTTTAGCCAATGACACAACTAGCTAACTGGGTCCCGCTGTCTCTTAGAGTAGTGACTCCCAACCACATTGCTGTGGTGCATTATGTTTTAAATTATTCAGTTTCACTTAATTGGCCTGGAAATTATTATTTAGGATCTCCAAGTGTGTCCTTCTCCAATCCCTGCAAGTTTAGTCAGTGTGACCAATTAAAGAGGACAGAGTTTCACACTGAGAAAGTAAATGTTTGAATATACTAAAATGAGATGATCATTATTTCATCAAATATACTTTTTCAGGTTGTTGTTTTTTTTGGCAGTGTGCAGTGAAATTTATTTTATAAAAAATATTTTTCAGCTCACTCAAGATTAAGAAACATTGAGGAAATATGCTCCATTACTTGGTAGGATTATGTTTGAATGCATATTGGAAGAGGAAGATAGCAAAGGCATGTTGTAAAAACTATCAAAATATGCCAGGCCATAATCTCTCTCATTCAATCCTGTTCTTCACTATTAATTCATCTCAATTAGTGCCTTTTATTTAAGCACGCCTTGCAGAGTAGTGATTAAAAAAAATTGGCAGATATTTGCAAAGAACATCTATTTAAAAATGTGTTGTTTTCCCCTCCCTGATGTGCTAACAATGGCAGACAATGCCAAATGGGGAACATCTGTTTGCTTTCATTTTGAGTTCAGGGCCTCATTTTGACCTGTGTCAACAAGTTGCATGTAGCAAAACAAAAACATTATAATTTATTATTAACCTCATTCCCAACAGTCTTGAAATGTAAATTTGCTTGCGTGGCTTGGCTCGATTTGCCTTTGATTGCTTCAATTGGTTATGAAAAAATATCGTCGGACACTCTGAAAATGAGTCACTCAGTATCATCCTTACACAGTAAGGAGACCAGTTAAAGACCTGTTAAACGCTGAGCCATCTCATAAACCGCAAATATACAATTGTTTACTATTACTGAGTGATTCGAGAAATTATCCCCGGGCAAAGAGCCAAATGCTGCTTCACAAACATTATCTGATCAGCTGCCAACTTTATATTGTCCGTGCCAATTTAAGCATTGAGAAGATAAGAAGCCAGTTGCCTTAAATAATACTAAAAGGTCAGCCCAATGCGGCTTCACCCAGAGTAGGCTGCGGATCACGAACAAAAAGCAAGAAGCAATTCTCAAAATCACTTTCAAAGTCATCACAAAGAAGGTCTATCACGGGCTCAAATTGTTAATCTTGTGCCATTGCACTCTCGCCTTTTAAGGTGAGTGTATTTCTTCATCCTCCAGATTTGGTATTGTTGCAATAACAAAAGCTGGCCTTTTCTTTTCTCAATCAAAGTCACCCCAAGGGGCTCATTGTCCAGGCTTTCTTATTGCCTTGTTATCAACATGCTGGAGCATTGGCCCGTTGTGACACCGCTATAAATATTGACTTTGCCCTTCTAATCATGGCTTTGTGTGAAATGTCACCGACAAGCGCACCGGCAGTTACAATAATGAGAGATCATTTTCTGCACACAATGTATGTTTTTTTTTCTTCAAATTATTGTTACCCCAACGATGCTGATGCAGTTATGATCAACCTTTGGCACCCAGGAACCGTCAAAAGTCAATAGCAGGATATATGTATATATACAAACAAGGACCACTACTACTACTCCTACTAATATTGTTAACTAGCTCGAAATGGCAACAATGGGACTCAAGATTCATCTATCAGCAGCTCAGGACGACTGAATGCTGGCATGGTGTTGCATCATTGCCAGAGGAGAGTCATCTGCTACATCACAATTAGTGTGTGTCATTAGTTTCTGTCAGCGGGTGTCATTTGAGGTTTGTATTTAGACCCGTGAAAGGCTTTTGGTACAGTCACTTATAAACAGAATAGAATAGAATTCCTTTATTGTTAATGTACAGCAGGTATGCAACAAAACTAAACTGAGAGTGGAGCTTATATGAGAACTCCCTGAAGTAGATGACCTCGTACTTGTGTCTGAGTGCATAACACAAACTCCATTTTATGTTACAACCTTGGTGTGCCACAAAGCTTCGTTTAAGGGCTCCTTTTCTTTAGCCTTCACATGATGGGCACCATTCGTTACTGGTTGCCTTGTCCGTGCAAATAATAATTATACTGCATCAGATTTAAACATCGCTTTTCTGGACACTCAAAAACACTCGAAAGACTCAAACAAATATAAAAGCCAAGCTGTTAAACATGACAGATGTCCAACAGTAATTTGTATACGTGTGCATTTACATAATTTGTTCCCTTTTTTAAATAAAATGTAAACCTAAATGTGACTCCGCATGGCCAATCGGCAATGATGGTTGCTTCATTACTAATGGAGAACATCATGGAATGCCATTTTATGATGAACATTTAACCAGGCTCCATGACAATAGGCAAACAAATAAATGCAAGGCATTTTCAAAATGTCAAGGCTTCTTATGTAAGACTTTGAATGCCATCTACATACAGCAACTTACCCTCTGTAAGTGCTCATCCTGTGCTATAACTAATCTTCCTCATCTTCCATCCATCCATTTTCTGTACCGCTTTGTCCCCACGGGGGTCGCGGGCATGCTGGAGCCTATCCCAGCCGTCATCGGGCAGTAGGCGGGGGACACGTTGAACTGGTTGCCAGCCAATCGCAGGGCACACAGAGAAAAACAATCATCCGCGATCGCACTCACACCTCGGGGCAATTTGGAGTGCTCAATTGGCCTACCAACCATGTTTTTGGTACGTGGGAGGAAACAGGTGTGCCCGGAGAAAACCCACGCGGACGCGGGGAAAACATGCAAACTCCACACAAGGAGGTGGAATCGCACTCGCGCCCTCCTAACTGTGAGGCGGACGTGGTACCCAGTGCTCCACCAAGCCGCCCTCTTCCTCATCTTAATTTATATTAATTTAAAGGCATACTGGAAATAAATATGATAGTTGTCCTGCAATTGGGATTAATGATTTTTTTTTAAATGGAAAAGTACAATCATTAAAATTGTATTTCTGTAAAAGAGAAATACTGATGGCAATTTGTAGTTTTCCAACATCAGTTTTTCACACATTGGCAATTTTAGTTATACGACCTTGATGTCGTATTTCCTCAAATAATGGCCCTTTCTCTAATGGATGCTCTGTCTCAATATGTCGCCGCATGCCTTGTTCAAATATGTGCCTTTCCCAAAATAGATGGCTTTTACGAGTTCCTCAATTCATTGATACTATCATTCACACACATACAGGCTGGTTTGACCTGGTTACTAACTGAAATAGAACCACCTACCAAACCAGTCT
Source organism: Syngnathus leptorhynchus (assembly GCF_054491065.1). Lineage (NCBI taxonomy): Eukaryota > Metazoa > Chordata > Actinopteri > Syngnathiformes > Syngnathidae > Syngnathus > Syngnathus leptorhynchus. The sequence continues at coordinate 4,713,516 of NC_141206.1, read as the reverse complement.
CTTAGATGGTTTAATTGTAACCAAGTTTTCAGTGCATTGTTAAATTTCTGGTCCATTTTTTTATGGTGGCCTCAGAAGCCTGGATGCCTTGATTTAGACATTTTGTGTGGCATTGACTCCTTGCTGCTCACTTCTATCACACACACAAAGACACAGCCACACTTATCAGGCCTAATTCCCTGTTGTAATTCACAAGGACGAGGTCTCAAGACGGCATTATCTGACCTCACATCTTTGGACTCTTACGATAGGGAGCGGTGAAAGATGAAGTAATGGCTGATAGGGGCTTAGGGAGATGGGGAAAGTCAGAGATGATGAAAATGTGCATTAGTTCCTTTTGGTGGCAGGAACAAAATGGAAAGGTTGAACCGTTGCTGTGCAGTTAAGATGGAAAGGATTTTCATTCCGTGTTTTTATCTTTTTTTATTCTGCCATAATCAGATTGTGTGATTAGGCGCTGGTTTTTAGTTGAGTGTAATTTCTCCAGCGATTTGCATGGATCAGCCTATTTGTCCCTCTAGGATAGATTGTTTGACTTCCATAAAAAAAAAAAATTATAATTCCTCACAAATGGCGATGTAATACATCAGCAAACAATTTTGGTTTGTATTCGGCTTTTTTAATAGCTGAACAAGCTGGCCAAAGGGGACGCTACGACCCATTTCCACAATGGTCTATATTCTGAGTCCAGGTGATGGACAGACTTGCTTTTCCCAAGGTGATTTGGCAGAGTGGAAACACTCGGCCAGAGAGCCAAGGCTTGTCATTCCAGTTGGACACAGAGACGAGAGCAGACGCTGAGGCACCTGTCACTCCAACATACCGCTGTGAGATACTGTGGAAACACATTTAAAGCTGAACAAGAACGGAAGGTTGTGTATATATTCTATATGACATATTTAGCTTTAACAGGTCAGAGTTGGACAATTTGTAGAGTGACAGTCTTGGTGCTGAGCCAGGTACTTGTCACACAGTGTACCTACTAAAATTTTGTCATACCCATTTTCACTGAAATTTGAAAGGACTCATATTCTCTTATTCGAACTTTATCCCATAACCCCAGAATGGCGACGACCAACCGATTCATTGTAAGTGTAAGATCAGGGCCATGTCATATGCACATTCAGGATACTACGAAAACATCACTGTGCTTTATATTGATGATTTACTGCCTATAGAAACCTCTATTCTACGAAAAGGAATGTTCCAATTGCACTGCTAAAAGACAAGTAGACAGTACAAATAGGAAATCGTCACATCACGTAGCAAGCAGGATCATTGTCACATTTATGACACAATAACAAAAAGCAACAGCGTGCTCACTTAGAGTGCCATGAAATTCTGTAGCACAAAAAGCTGTTCCAAAGTGCATACAAATTCTGTTTACATTGCTGTCCATAGGAATAGAAATCCTTTTCATCCAAACATTTTCGAGAAAATTTGATCCTTTCGTCATCCTGTTTATTGTTGGTAGAATGCTAGAATATATCCCATCTGGCTACTGCCAAGCTGTATCCTGCATTGCTCACCAGTCAATCACAGAGCACATCAATATTTATACATTGAACTCCAATCTGGTTTAGTGATACTGATCCTGCCCTGTCATAAATGTAGCAAGCTTGGGTCAAATCAGCAGGATAGCAAGATTGGGGTTTTCTTTATCCTTGACAAAATAGAAACAGACATACAAAAATGTGTTCAAAAAGTGGAACTCAGAACAAAAACAAAGAAATAGACAGAACCTCCTTGGTGGAGGTAATGATGCCAGTGCAATCTCCCTCTAAAGCAGGAGGGCAGATGCTGGCTGGTAGTTTCCATTGTGCACAGATGGTAACCAAACCACTGAGCATGTGTTGTGGTTTGACGAGCGTTGCTGCATATAGAAGAGGATTTGGATCAGGAAGGCATATCACAGCTAAGCATATAAAAGTTCAAAGTTTTCTCCAGCAGAGGTCAATAAAGAAAAAGCAATTAAGAAAGGATAGGCTAGCATTAATATACTTATTTGAGGATTTAGAGCTATTTTACTGTTGAAAGTTTGATTGAATTGTTTTCTACAATCAAGTAAATTGCTTAACTTAAGATAATCAGTATTAACTGTTACTGTTGATTAATCTTTTTTTTTTTTTTTTACATTGTGCCGATGTTGGCCTTACTCATACATTGTTGCCTGCTTGATTCAAATTTCAGATAACTATTAATCGGGCTGTCACTACTGAAAAGTTTTAATCAGTTATTCTATCGATTATTCAATCAATTATTTGAATAATCAACTAAGATTTTGAAATTTTATGGTAGAAAATAATTGAGAAGTACTGCTTTAAGAACCATTTGTAATAGAGTGAATATTCTTCACATGTCAACATTCTTTTTATCGTAACAGCCCTTTTATATTGGAAAATCGTGTCACAAAACAGCCGAGAAAAATCTGTTTTACACAAATTGCAGGCATTTCATAATATAAAACATTGATTCCAATTCCAGAAATGTTTGTTCTGAAAGTTTATTTCATTTTCCAAATTGTGCCACACTGTGTTGTATTATAGATTAGAGACACTAGATAAATTGTAGACAAGGTGGACAAGTTCTGTATTGATAATGATTCACCACCATATTCTCGAATATTTGAAATGCGCTTACTCGAACACAAAGATGACAATGTGACCATTGCTGTGGCTCTACCATCGCTTGTTTACTCGTAGCTTTTCTGCAACAAAGCAATGTGGTACCATGGTGTGAATTAAAGTGTGAGAAGAGCGTTTGCAAGTAGCCGTCCTGCTGCTTCCTCTTCTGGTGTTCTATCAACACACATCGATCGCTTACTGCTGTTGCCAACAAAGCTTTAGCAACAACCACCAACATGAAGCATATAGAGAATGACATAATGTGAAGAAACAACAAAATAGCAATTATTTCCAATCAGTGACAACCATTTCTACATAAACTCATAAAGATCAAGATTACACTTAAAATAACGAAAACCTGAAATGAGTTGATATTGCTATTGATGATGTTCATGATATAAGTATCTTTTGACCCAAGGGCGTCATGCTTTCTTGACAATATGATGTTATAGAGCAATATGTATATGTAGTATTATTTATGAATGTGTGGTTTATTGAAAGGTGGATTTTCTTTTACTGAAACATCATAGCTCTATGAATTATAATGCAATTGTAAAATATTTTTGTATTGTTATTATTAATATTAATATATTATTATTAAATAATATTATTTTATTTTATTTATTTATTCATTATTGTGCATGTTTTTTGTAGGTCAAACTTAAATAATAGCTCAAAAACCTAATCTGCTAGAAAAAAAAACCATTTATGGACATAAAGTCATCTCTGATTAATTAAAAAAAGAAAAAAAAGGATTTTGATCCATAATATTAAGTCCAACTGATAATTCAGTGTAATTTAATGTATTGTAATTCATCAAGCACTTTGTATTAATCGGTTGCCAAGAAGCTGCTCCAATTTAAAAAAAGATGGTTACCAATATCTTAAAGTTATCATTGAGCTAAAATATTCAGTTTATTCACGGTATGAAACAAGTATATCCAAATTCATATTACCAAGTGGTTATAAAACTGCAGGAGTGGAGTGGGGGGCGTGAAGGAAGTTCAGGATAAACAAACCAGTAGGTCCTTAATTCTTTCTTTGACAAAGGAGTCTTGGAAGAATAAAGGTGTAAAATAAATAAATTGAAGGCTGAATAGGAAATTGCGCCTGAAGTAAGTTATGAGCAAGCCCAAAGCTCATTACTCATCTGCTCTCAGACAGAGTGACGGCTAAAATTAGTCGGTAGCTTGCAAGCGCTGCATCTTACTTAAAGCCTTCCATTCGTCACAATTCATATTTTCACTCTAGTTTTTGGAACTAACACACGGTTTTACTTTGATGTATTTAAAATGTATTTTTTTTAAAAGTGTTTACTGTGACCATTTTTTATGACATTTCATTAGCATGCAGCTGCTGTGGCGACATTTCCATAATTGTGTCTTGTTGCTCTTCAAAACATATGGAAGTGTGACTTTGGAGCGAGTTGTGCGGCTTTTTCTTCAAAGTAGCCATCCACAAAAAGATTAATGGACGCGTTTGTCTGAGCCATCAGTCGTCCAAGAGTCGCCTCCCCTATCGGCGTAGTGTGATTTATGGACATCCACATGCGCATGATTTGGAAGTGGGAAGGGAGGTGGTGTTGTTTTTCCTCATGAAGATTAAATTTTAAATTTTGTGACGAATGACCTCCCAATGTGGGGTTTTATTTAACATTCCCTTCGTGCACACTCACTCGTCCATGCATGTCCTGTATATTCTCTCCAGTGCCACCAAAATGCTGACTCTGCATTTACTCTCCCATTACAAACATATGTCACCTTTAGATTTGGACACTCGAGTTTGGTGTATATTACGTCTAATTTTTTTAATATCCTAAACTGTAATACTATAAAAGCGAAACACAAAACACAAAACTTAACTTTGTCAACAAGTGACAATGTGTATTTCCTTTATTATACATATATATGGGAGACAATTTCTTTTTTGCAATGGTAGACATTGAATGGAGCGTTTCGACATGTGGTTCTCCGCGGGAATTTTCTTTGATAATTAGAATAGGTGCTTGGAAAAAAAAGAGGGTAAGAGGCTAAAACTCCCACGACGTGTGTGTTTTTGTGTGTGACTGAATAAATATAGGCAGCCTGCTGCGTAGGACAAATCTGCATTAGCAATGACTGCAAGGCACACCTGCACTGCAAACCAATGAGATACTACACCACATTTCTCATTAATAGATTAGATTTTGAGCAGGAGCTGGTGAAAAGTGCTGAATCAACACAATAATATGTGATATGTGTATTTATGATATAGTATGAAGTGGATACCAGTACTGTAAAACATCCTGAAATAACTTAAACTATACAAAATGTGATCCCATCTATATAATAAAGCTGCCGATTCATTCTGGGAATTCTTTGTTATTGTTTTTTTATCCGTTTTCTCAGGGAGGCCTCATCGCCCTGCTCCTACTCATTCTCCTCTTCACCTTGGTCCTCTACACCCGCCATCGATGGTGCAAGCGTCGCAGGGTCCCCCAGAAGAGTGCCAGTACAGAGGCCACTCACGAAATCCACTACATCCCCTCGGTACTGCTGGGACCCCAAGGCCGGGACAGTTACCGGGGCTCGCGGAGCACCCACCAGCACGGCGGCTCCGTCATCGGCGTGCCCATCCGAGAGACGCCCATCCTCGACGATTATGACTGCGACGATGACGACCCGGTGGTACGCTCGCTGAACTCCACTCCCAACCAGTTGCACAAGAAAGTGAGCGACGGGACGATTCAGGACGACTACGGAGTCGGCATCGGCTACGGAGGACACACGGACATCAAGGAGGATGAACTTACACATTCTTTTGACAAAAGAGGTAAGTGCATGAGTAAAAGAGACATTGCTCAATATGAGATGATGCTTCAGGTATGTACATTTAAATGTCCCCTCTAGGGATCAATAAGGACCATGTTATTTTCTTCAAATTTTAAATGTCTGCTCAGTGGTGGTTGTCCTCTTTTTCTCGGCATGATTTGTACATCAGTAGCGCCAGCTCCCAGATGGCCCAGCCTGAATGCGTAACTTTGGCTCTGATCAAGACCACCCCCGTTTACTGCGAGCACAGCATGTGCTGCTCACATTTGGTTACATAGTTTTACCCCCGGCTCCTCATTGAAAATCGCTCACGCTTAAACGACATTAACTCCTCTCTTTATATACTCTTTTCCCATGTATCGTTATATCATAAAAAGGGGAGACAAATTCATTTTTACAATGATATAAAACAATATTACTGGCCGAGACAGGAGAGTGGCAGGGAGGTTAACACAGCCACAGATCTGAGTTGAGTTGTTTGAATTGATGTCAGTTTTCTTCAAGCTTCCTCCCACACAAATAAACATGAACGTTAGGTTCATTGAACATTGTAATTCAGTGTCTCTTAACCTTTGTTGAGCCAAATCACGTATTTTACATTAGAAAAATCCAATGGCACTCTACCAAACAAAAATCCATCCATCCATTTTCTGTACCGCTTTGTACCCACGGGGGTGTCGGGCATGCTGGAGCCTATCCCAGCGGTTATCGGGCAGTAGGCGGGGGACTCACTGAACCGGTTGCCAGCCAATCGCAGGACACACAGAGCCAAACATCCATCCGCACTCACACTCACACCTCGGGGCAATTTGGAGTGCTCAATCGGCCTACCAAGCATGTTTTTAGGATGCGGGAGGAAACTGGAGAGCCCGGAGGAAACCCACGTGGGCTCAGGGAGAACATGCAAACTCCACACAGGGAGGGTCGGAGGTGTAATCGAACCGGCACCCTCCTAACTGTGAGGCGTACGTGCTACCCAGTGCGCCACCGAGCTGCCCCAATCATTTTTCAGAGAAATTGAGATTTGATCATTTCCAATGACGCACCTGATATTTAAACGGTATTTAAAAAAAATGTAATATTAATTAATTGAAAACCACCAGAATGTCGCCAAACAACATTGCAGAGCAATCGACATTGCGAAATCTGCCTGAAATGTTCAATACACCGTCTCACACCCAATAGGAACATTTTTCATGTGTGTTGTAATTGAATGTGTCAACGTCAAGTGACCAAAGCCTGAGTTTCTGTTGCTTCTTGACCCTTGCAAGATATAATCAAGGCAACGTGAAGAGCGGAGGCGAAAACGCTGTGTTTGTGGCATCTGTTGCTATCCTGTTGAAAGTGGGGCACTTTTCTCCATGGTTGAACTTGAATAATTGAAGTAGTATGCTGACGGAGTTGGAGGAAGCCCGGGTTATTTATGCCATTCTGAATCATGCAGTGGTGATGCTTTAGAAAATGTAATTTCTATTCATACACTCATCTTAATTGTCAAATTTTATGTTGTTAGTTTAGGAGAATAGGATTCATAGAAAATTATCTTCACCCCTGGTTTTCATTTGCTCGAACTGGACACATGGAATCACGTGTTCAGGATTATAGGGCAAATTGACTATACAATATCACCATGTTTTAAAACAATTTAGAATCTGTTTTAATCTGTGTGTGTGTGTAGGGGGGCGGAATTATCTTTTAGTTTTTATAATATAATTATATTCTTACATTGTATAGTTTGGGCTAAACCTACGACATAACTAATGGAAAGCTGTCTGAGGTTGTGATACATTTTGATTGCCTTAGACCTTGGTTTACCAAAGTTAATATTCTTCAATTCTACATAAAAAGATTGTATATTCAAAAATGCTGCAGAGGAAAACTCTTGCCAAGATTAATAAAGGGATAGTTTAAAAAAAAAACTTTCAAATGAATTCTCAATGACAAACAACTCAGGCTTTGGGTTGATACATTTTGGGTCTGGAAAGAAGCACTCCTTTATGAGCTACTCTACAAGAATGAAATTCAATTTAAAATTTGATCAAGAAGTCATGTTCGCTCTTCTGTGTGTGTGTGTGTGTGTGTGTGTGTGTGTGTGTGTGTGTGTGTGTGTGTGTGTGTGTGTGTGTGTGTGCTGCAACAAATCCGTGGCAAGGTGAACTGATAAGACTTGTCATCCTGGTCAGTTCATTAAAATGCATCACCCTGCTAAGAATTTTGGATTTTCAAATAGATATTTACCAATTTGTTTACCAAACATTTACTATCTGTAAGAACTTTTTATTCTAATGACGTTCGCACTAAGCGGTACAATTCCGCACTAAACCCTGATTTGTTTCATGATATAAACTGGTGACATCTTAGTGCTTGATCATTAACTCTGCAAAGGAGAAAAATACGACAGCAAACAATGCCGATAGTGGACATTTGTCTTTAACTCCTTTCTCCAGTGTGTCTTGGGGTCTTCTATAGGATAAGAGCCCAAGCTGGAGGTCTTAGAAAACAAGGCTTTATTCTTTCGACAAACCAAAAATTGGCTTAAAGGAAGCAACTTGCTTAATAAGCTAGACATGAAATAAATCAGCAGGGTCTTGTAGCCATGCAACAAGAGCAAACTGACCTATAAAAAAGTAAGTTTTCAGACAAAATCTAACATCTAGAATGCCGTTTCATCGTTTGCTTGTTTGAGGTGTTATAAATCAAAGCATCTTACTCCACATGGCTTCCTTTTTACATTGCTTAAAGGGGCTAATTTATGTGTGAGCTCCCACTTCTCTGACACTTTCTAAGTAAGTCTGTTGAGGATCCCCTATGCACAATTTGGCATTTTCCAAGAGACAGACCACAAAGCTTTTTAATTTGATGCCTCTGCTTCCCTATCTGCACTCTGCGTGAAGGGGATGGCATTTGAGTAAGGGGGCAATTAACTTCTGTCCCAGCGGCTGATCTACACAGCAAGACAACCGGGACAGAAGACTTTAAATACCGAGTTGCCTTTTTTCACTCTCATTCTTGCCACGTTAATTTGAATCCAATTGTATTATTTTAAAGGATTAAGGAGCTGGCTATCGGTACTTTGTTATTCCGTTGTTATTTTAGCACCTCCAGCTATGGTACACATTGAGATCCATGTGCTTGTCATGATGTTTGAATTAGGTTGTTAAAGAGTCACAAGAGTTATTACCGTTACACCTCCGGCATCCCGCCTCACTACCAGTTTAGTCCTTCAAGCTGCATCTACTACACAGCAAATTCTGTGTTTGACACTTTTCACTGATCATGTGTCCGGAGTCACTGGGTTTAATAGTTGCAGTGGGATTCAATAGGAGTGATGTAGCAAAGGTTCAGAGATCTTGAAACTCTGTGTAATTGGTGTTAATTCATTCAGACATATTTAAAACACATCGCTTTATCAATCTTGAAATTAACCCATTCTGGTTTTTCACTTGAAACAGTACAATAATGACTCAGATCAACTAATGAGTGACCAGAAGTGGGATATTAAACAATGGATCCAGTAATTCTGCTTCATTTTAGTGTGCCAAAGTGCACAAAGCAATTTATTTGAACACGGAAGATTTTGATTAACATTAATGAAACGCTCAGCATCGTCATCGCCATTCTATTTAGTGGTTAAATAAATACTTATACCTTGATAAATACTCTTGTCAAATTCCGATTTGAATTCTGATGCTCCTATCGACCCCCAAAAAAAATCAGTTTATGATAGTAGTGATGGTAGCAGCAACATCCAAGGTCACATTTTCATCCCGATGAAGGTGAAAATTAAATTAACTTGAGACTCCAAGCAATAGCCGTTAACTGTGTCTGGTCTGTGGGCCGACGTCCGCTGCACTCTGCTAAACTTTTAATCAGTTATGATCAAGTAAGCATGCATTGTCTGCTGCTCACTAGCATTTTTAAAATTATTCTAAGGAAAAAAATAATCAGATGAGCCCTCACAGTGACATTTAGTGTTCTGATGATAGGGAGAGCCATACGTTTCCTTTGGTAGAAAAATATTTTTGTGGGTAATGAGACTAAAACGTCTTTGCTCTTTCTTTATGTAAGCACAAATAAACCCTGCAAAATTGCATGAAAGATGAAGACCACATACAACTAGATCACCACCTTGCGCAGTGGCCTTTTGAAAACAACAGCGTCCTTTGTGCCCACTGCACACAAGAGCTCACATTTCCTTGATGAATCCAACAATTGTTGCATTTCTTTTGTCTGTACTGAGGGCAAAATGGGTAATGATTAAACAATTTCATTTAGTGGGCAGCAGAAAAAAAATTACTTTTCGATTTTTATTGTACCATTAAGATGTACAAATTAAAAAAGAAAAAGAAATAAGAAAAAAATCACTTTTAGATTTTTATTGTCCCATTAAGATGTCCAAAGTTTTGTTAATTTATTTTGCATTGTCAGCAAAATCAGCTCACCACATTTAAGATAACTCAGGCTGACACAAAATCAAATATATTGGCACTATGAAAAATGAGCTAGTAAAGCCAAAACGCTCAAATTGAAACTTTCATTTTTAGTCAGTCGGTCATAAATTTCTTGCTGGCCACTGGAGTATGAAACCCAACTGTATGAGTTTCATCAATTCTTTGTGCCGCATAGTGTTCTCTGGAAGCTGTGACGGAGAACATAATGAACAAACCTCCTCGGGCACAGTAGAGCATCTGATGCGGTTATTTGGGGGAGGAAGGACGAGAATAATTTAGGGGTCAATCAACAGCAAGCTGCCCGGAAGTCCAGGTACAGTGCTGAGAAATGAAGACTTTATAGTAATCCGATCCAACATCAAATCTGCGTCGGTCAGGACAAACAAAAATACGAAAATAAAAATCCTTTCCAGTGCAAATGGCTTCACCACGGATCAATATATGTGGGCTGCTTCCAGTAGCCTTCTTTCTGTCATCTTTTGAACAGTGGCTTCGACTGCTTACCCACCAAATGGTCGAGAATTATAACAAGAAGCACATAATTGTTAAGTAGATGGAAGATGATTGCTTTAATGAAATGGAAGTACAGATCTAAAACATTGGTCAGGGATAAAGTTGAAGAGTCAGGTTAGGTCATAAAAAACGTTTTTATGTTTCATGGATACCTGTTCAATCCATCATCCAAAATTCCACAGAGCGTGGCAGAACTGCAAACTTACCAAGAAATGGCCATCACATAAAGTGACAGGCTGGGGCGTGGAGATTATTGATCAGAGAAGAACATCATAACTCTGGAGAAGCTTCAGGAATGCACAGCCAATTTAGGACAAGCTTAGAGGGCACATAGTTGAACATTATGGCAGTAAGTCAAAAAGAAAGCCATAAGTAACAAAAATATTATACGTGCATATGACATTTACATCCCATGAATAAACATTCAAGCAAATGGTCTACATTTACTGACCGTCATTTTTCAAAGGCTGCTCTGCGGATAAAATAAGAATGTTATTTTCCTGCAACCTGTTATTGGTCAACATGCGATTTCCAGGGAGACTGATGTTGGCTTGCAGTGTATTAAATTAACTTAATTGTCTCTGGAGCTGATGAATCATCTTGGGTATGTGATAAATTGGCACCGTATTGTAATTATATTTGCATAATGTCTCCGCGCTCCATTTCCACTGCAACGTGCTCTGGAAAGTTCCCCACTAACATTTCTTGTTGACTTTGGAATCTTTCAAACGCCCACCAAGTCATATTTCGGTGTCTCCCCGGGTGATGTTAAGTTATTTTCTAGACCTCAAGGAGCCTTAAGCAATTAATACACAAGCAATGAAAACCTTTCATTATTTTACATGGACTGGGAAATATATGTAAAATTTGCAGCAAGTGTTAACAGTGTATTTTACCTATTCGCAAGAGTACAAAAAACGATAACCACGAAAAGACTTCAACTGAATTCATTTCTGTCACAATTTAATCTCATTGCGCAATCATACATAGTAATGGTAAAATAAATGTAATGCAAGTTTATATTAGAGTGCTAATAATAGTGAGTGCGATACAAACAAACAAACAACAAATAAATAAATAAATAAATAAATAAATAAATAAATACATGAATACATAAATAAATAAATAAATAAATAAATAAATAAACAGGAATATATCAACAAAAAATGTTTAGAATGAAAAAACAGGTCTTAGCTTCCAAAAAGTGTGCTCACAAAGGTGAGCATTTTTTTTATTTTAGGCTGCACTTGATCCTCATGCAACTGTGTACATGTGGCACATGCTCATATCCCCAAATGCAAATATCCCCTCCCAGCCCCCAATACTTGAGATCATCGAATTACAACTTTACCATTCAATCAAATAAAGTAGTCAAAAGCTAGCACTATTTGCTAATGCTTTCTCTGGCCGAGCTGGTCATGCCACATCATGCACATTTCCGAAATCATAGCCATGGATTCAATGAACATTAATCAGCATTATAGATGGAGTCTCAACATAATGCAAGATTATCTTGATTACTACACAGGGCTTGCAACTTAAAGTAATTTCCCACACAATTATGAGTGTCTACATTCTGCTGTTTTGTCTGCCTACAGAGTTCACATGGGCACAGCACTGTTTGATCCTGAAACACTCAACGCTTCTTAGTCACGGGCCTGCGCTCAGTATTCTGCCGACGTCTGCACCCATCTGAGAACGGCACATGTCCATTTGATCCCTTTAACTTTTAAAATTCCACTGTGCCACTTAAAAAGGCCATCAAAATTGCATGGCTATTTACTTAAAGACCGAACTTTGGTGCTATATGCATGACTACTTTCCCTTCAACCATTGGTATCAGCAGAATAGCTCCCTGTGGACCAAGATGGACTTTCATTTATTAATTGATCAACTTTCTTCTCCCAGAGGGGCTCTGATTAGACACGGGTAACGTGAGATTAAGGAAGTGCATAGTTAATTTAAAGGTTAAGGCATTTTTTTTTAAATTATACTAAGTATATTTTATTACATAAATACCACCATGTGCTCGGGTCTGAAGTTAATACATTTTTCTTTTAGTTATATGTCATCAGGAATGGTTGGGGGAGTGATCATCATGTTTGCCTCACAGCTCTGAGTTTCCTGGTTTTAATATCAGCTCTGCATTATGACCCAGTGCTTGCATGAATGTTTTGCAGGTACAGATGGCACATGCAAAAATGGCGATGTATCCTGATTTCAGCGCAGGCGCAAGGCTCCCTTTGCCTCTTTGCCAATTTGGCACACCTCTCTGAATCATGCTGAGCGTTGTGGCGTAGCAAGGCTGTGTCCTTGAAGATACGCTCGCTTCAGAATAACTTTGGTGGAGGAAAATTGGTTTATATTTCCGTCTGCTCTAAACATGTCTGAATTGTGGCGCAGCTGGTCTACTGTGATTTTGGTACATTTCTGAGCCACGTGAGTAAATGCCATTCTATTTCATTCATAAATACGAAAACATTGGGCATCATTGCCTCTATTGGAAAAATTAGTGCATTGAACTTATTGTTATAGTTTCAAAATCATCATACTGGTTGGCACGCTTAACGGGGCGGTAGAGGGGTTATGTGAACCATTTGCGCCAATAGATACATATTAAAATTGCCAGCGATGATCAGCAGCTTTCTGTATTTAATGAAGGACCCAGTGCCATTGTCTGTTGCCACATCACTTTGGTCAAGCATGGATTGCTGCGTCCTTTTCCACACATATCTCAATCAGTGATTTGAGTGCGTCACATTTAAGGGAATAAAATAAGACACTTGTCAAACATTGAGTGTGCACGCTCACAACAGTGCAAACTGCCCTTTTTCAATACATCGGCTTGTGCATGTCTATGAAATTAGTAACATGCAATGTTACACAGATTTATTCTGTGCCATGCACTGCATCGGATATGCTCTGGCCAGGAATAGTGGGCTAGGAGAGGTTCTCGTTTCCCATAATGAGGACCAAGGCTTTAAAAAAACAACATGAGCTTGATGCACATCCCTGTTGTGTTGTTTATCATGAAACTGACAACTTACATATTTGTTGTCACCGTCTCTGTGCCAGAAAACTTTAAACATATATGTGCCTCTGTTGTTTGACTAATTTGAGGGTGCATTTCCTAACTTTAACAAGCCGCAGTCATTAATACCACGAAATAAATGACCTATCTAATAAACCAAAGCAAACCCATAAATACAATGGAACAAACAAGGGAAGGTGAATTCTAGTATGATTAGCTTGGCCTGTCAGAATGATTTCAAGTGTTAGCTCCTCTAGTGGGCCGTTACGCGTCGGCCTTCATCCCACTCAGGCTCTAATGAGCTATGATAATTTGTGTTTATCACTTTGAAGATTCCGCCTGTCTGGAGCAGGTCAGCGTTTGGTTCTATCTCTTCGGCATGCCTTAAGTGTGAAAGGACAGATTCATATTTTATTACGTCCCCGTGGCGAGAGAAGTGAGCTATAGATAGCTCAGTCCATGCGACATAAACAGTCACGAGGACCCGTAAGACATCCAAGTGGAGGCACAAGCCGGCAGACAGAGGCGACATGTCAACTTGAGATGGGACGCTGCGATCACATGCTTTGCAATGACAGAGACCTGAGTTGGCGTGTTTAAATCTCACTAGAAATAGACTAGGTATATTATCAACAAGCACTGAGATGAATCCTTCTGACATGGGGCTGCACGTTTCTCTGTTGTGTATTGTCTGGATGTAATTTTCCCAAAAGCTAGTTGTCTTCTGTAGTCATTTAATAGATGTAAATGAAACATCTTGAGTCTTCCTTGAGCTGGGTACTTGGGTAAACTGAGCACATGATGAAGAAGAGCTTTAAAAATATATAACTGATAAATTTGTGTGATAATTTGAAGATATTCTCTTTTTTTCCAAATCCTCCAAGCTGTTGAATAGAGAATATGCAGACTCCAATTTTACCTCGCTTTTTGAACTACATGTTTGAATAGACCCAATATGTCGTCATATTTCCATGCAGAGAACATTGCCTTTACTATTCCATAAAGCACTGCTTGAAAGCAGCACCTTGAATGTGTGATGTGTGAGCAGTCATCACTGTGAACGTTGCCTCGGGAGTGGCGGGGCTAGCCGTCTTCTCATAAAAGAAGAGGAAGAGAGTGCCAGGAATGGTATAGAACATCCTATCCATCATCTTCCGTCTTTTCCCCAGTGGCACTGAAACACATAGGGATGCATTGGAGCATGTCAGCTTCCGGTTTACAGCCCATAAAGATATTAGAAGTAGAGGTCAGTGAAATAATTCCAGACATGAGTATTGCTTTGTTCTTCGACATGATTGGGACCGGGATGTCTGAAGTCTATTCTTTGTTTGACAGTAAGCAATTGGAAGCAAAGACACGGGACTCTGCTTAATCTGTGATTCTCTATTTCTTATTCTACCTACGACCCGTGGGAGTTATATCTGAATGGATTTGTAGTTATATTATATACAGTTTGACAAGTTTTTCTCAGCCATTATTTTTCAGTATCTTTTCGCATTTATTTGCAATTCTTTAGGGAAATGTCAAATCATAGCTATAAAAAGCAATAGAACAAATGTTTTTGTACTGGATCCCTATGAATCTTTCAAAATTACTTCGTGAGTTAGTAATTTTATCGTTGGTCCGTTTAGTATCATTTTGTAAAGGTTCGAGGTAGGGTGTTTGAGTTTGGGTAAGGCTTCAGGTTTGGGGATGCAATTTAGGATTTGAAGTGTAGGTTTGTGTTTGGGTTAGAGTTTTAGAGTATAAGGATTAACCATTTTCCAAAACCATACGGGTCATATTTAGGTGATAGTTTCAGTTCTAGTAGGGTTAAAGGTAAGGTTAAGTTGTCAAGGGTTAGGGATAGGGTTTATCATTAAGGATTGAGATAGTGTGCGGCCAAGGGTTAGGGATGGTGCCTCAGGCTTATTAAGGTATTCTCTTCGTTATCTTATCCACCCTTTCCAGAAATGAATCATAAAACGGCAATTAATCATTCTCAAGAGCATAAAGCTACAATAAATATTTAAATACTATACAGGTCAGATTTAGCGGGGTTAGAGTGTTAGGGTGAGGGCTAGTGTTTGAGGGTTAGAGGTCCAAGTTGGGGGTTTTGCCATTTCGTCCTTACAAATGTGCTTATTGCTCTCCAGGACTCAGTAACTCAATGGCGGATGATAAATAATGCAAAACTCCACATATATTTTGCAAGACAGCCTGGATTTCCGGGCTTGTGCCAACACTTGGCGCTTCCTCATCTTGACACCGCTTGGCCCTCATCTACCGTCTCTCGTCTCTTTTAGACACTCTCCATTCATCATGCATCCTTTGTCTTCACAACACTTTTGTCTTTGTCTTTGCACCTGTCTCAATGCTTAGTCTGTTTTCGTGTAGCTGTCACAAATCTGGAAGCAGCGACGTCAATGCTTCCTCAAATTGCTATACTCGACTTCTCCTTTTGGAACAATGGCACAGTGGATAAATCACCATGGGAATCAAATGCTTTGGCTTGAAACCTTCTGCATTTCATCCTTATTGATCGGCTCTGCCATCATTTGCTCTCCAAGGCGTGAAGGGGAAGACAAAAACAAGGCAACACTGATGCAACGTGATTGCTTTACTTGAGCTACAGTATGTGCGTGCACATGAAAGGTAGGACTACAAAAAGAAAAACGTTTGTGCGGATGTAATTTCTCGGATTCATTCACCCCCGCCTCTGCGGATTTTTTTTCACCCTCAAATTGAAACAGCAGGGAACCAACAATCTTAAGAAACATTCCTCGTCATTTCACTTGTGGCTGCATCCGCTCGCATGAATACAAATGGTGTTCAGCTGTTAGTGAAGATGGATAAGAACAAGACAAGTATGCATGCGGAAAAAAGGTTGCCATTAAATTGGCATTCAGGCATAAATGACATGCTGACATTTACTTTGATGTTCACCATAACGTGAGCCTCTCTGATGTGATGGGCAAAAACAAAACAAAGCATGTTTTCATTGGCAACAGACAGGGTATCGTGAGTATAATTTTTATTTCAGGTCAAGACAAGTTTTTGACCATTTTTGCTCTTCAGTTTTTGGAAGCACATTCCGTTGCCCATGCCTCACCAATTGACATTAAAGATGTTGAGCCTCATAATCTTTCGCTAGAGGCTTTTCAATAACGGCAAGTCCAATTGTCGTATTTTTTCTCTACTGTTTATCATCAACAGGTTCACAGGTTAGCTGGAGCTACACTGGGCTACTCCCTGAACTGGTCACAAGCCACTCCTATCAACCTGAAGTCTCCGCATTATCTGGTCCAAGATGCTTAGTTCAGCCCTTTGGATAAACTTTCACTGGTTCACTGGCATTCTTGGTCATAGTTTGTCAATACTACACTTATTGCATTCCATTTAAATATTCAAAATATTGTGCTTATCAGCCAAGGTCGTCGACACTGGTCGTAAATGGAGATACTCATTTAATTATGTTGTGTAAAAGTTGTCATGTACAATTTCAACAGGGCATGCAGAAGAACATAAGATTACCAGGAAATTTTCCTAGAGAGGTCTTGCTCCTTCTAAGCTTCTACCCAGAGATCAGTGAAATTTTAGCACTGTAAGCCAGATTGTAAGCCACATTGTTTATTTCTTCAACATGCCCGAGGGTGCGAGGCTTGGTGAGACAACTTTCGATTGTTACTTGGTCTTGCTGAGACGTTCAGTGTAGACATTTTCCTTCCCAAGTCGGAGAGAAAAAAAGAGTCATAAGCTATTAGTGGAGAGTGAGAGAGAAAGACTTGGTCAAAGGTTTTCGTGTCTGTCGGCAGCAATTCCCTTCGGCTACATTAGCGATTCAGTGAAATCATTCTGAGTGTCTTATGCATTATGGTCCTTTGGGGGACAGCTTTTCATATGTCTATTCTTAAATGAAACAATACTTCCAGGAGCTGCAGATGATTTTTAAGTAAAATTAACACCTGATTCTTCGGACTAGCCTTTCGCACCCCTGCTATTTAACTTCTTATGAGGTAAATACCAGTATTAAAAGCAGAATAGGGTTACATGTATTTGATCATTAAGTACAGACAGGTAGAAGTAGTATTTAACAGATATTATTATTGTTTTTTTTTTAAAGGTTAAAGGGCATTTTAATGAAGCAGGGTCGAACCATTCTCTCTGCTGGAAGGAAGAGCCGCGGAAAGCATATCTGTCAGTCAGTGCCGTGGGCTGAAATTGGCTCTAGGCCCCTTGCAACCCTGCACAGGATAAGCATGATTGATGATTGATGGGCAGATATGCGTTGATGGATGAATGCACGGATGCTGGATGAACTATGTTGCAGCAACAAACCATAGCATTAAGAAAACAAAGCAAACTGGTAGGATTGGGTGCAAGCAATATTAATTCTTACCGGTTTGGCTGTTTTGCATCAAATAAATAAATAAATACATACATAAATAAATGAATAAATGTAGAAATTAATAATTTAGTGAATAGTTTTGTTAGTATTATTAAATAAGTGGTTGGTTGTCATCACTTTTAAGTCAATTGTAAATATTTAAAATGAGAATCATTATTTACAAATTGTCCTGCCTGGCTGTTCATTTTAAAAACAGGAACCAAATAATGACAGCGTATTATTTGAAAAACTAGTCACAAATCTGGACAAGAGAAAGTAAACTATACACGGGAAGAATTCAGTTTGGAATTCCTCCAATGACATGAGGGAAGTGCTATGTAAACACTTTAGATGTTATGGAACTCAGCAAAGTGATGTAGTGGGTAGCGGATTGCATCAAAAGGCTTCTTAGAAGCATAGTATATATTTGTTGCACACATGTTCTGCTGTAGATAAGCTGCCAAACGCAGTCCTCTTCAATTATCCTTCTTCCATTAGCTGGGAGTCTTTAGATTGCTTCGCCTGGCATTTTGATTTTTTTTTTTTTTAGAAGGTCAGGAGTTTTCACAGAGGGAATCAGTGGTTCCAACACAGCCTTCACATACACTAAGTAACAATGATGGATGTCTTGAGAGAGATACTCTCTTGGCAGCTATGGGCTTGTTGGATCTGAGAAGCTTTGATGAGTGGAAATCCCTATAGTCTAGGAGTCTATATCTGGACCAAAAAATACAGGCAAAAGTTCACGTGTCCTTTGGAATTGCTCCTGCGTGCCACATGGGCATCCCTTGTAATCAAGGTACTGAGGGGTTCGCTCCAAATTTTAAAGCCTGAAAAATTAAAACTGGTGTTGGTGAAATGGCATAGTAAGTAATCATCGAAGGTACACTAAAGTGCACTCTTTTGTCTGATGGAAGAAACCTGAAGTACACCTTCACATGAGGACGTCAAGAACCAATTGATTAAATGTTCAGTGAATTGTCTTTCCAAGGGCTTCGATTTTTCCACATCTCTTATTGATTTTCATTCAAGAAATAATGTAAGTAGAATTCTTCTGACCAAAGGCTTGAACTCCACCTTCACAAAATGTAGATAATGTTTTAAATGTTAGCATTGTCAAATTTGTCAAGTGCACCATTGTTTAGTGTAAAAGCAGAAAACTATAGCCTGGCTGACATTCGATGATTGATTCCATTTTTAGTTATTGTTCTACAGAAAAACAATACCTGCCACTTTAGGTTCTGTCTGGGGTTTGACTTTTGGAGCATCTTTTCAAGCCAAGTTAAACCGAATGTTGAACTGTTTATATTGTCAGGTTCTGCTCTGCCTTTTCGATTCCAAAGTCAGAAGAGTTTGTCATAATTTCCATTCAATGAATGTCTGGTTTAATTTGGAAACAGGAATTTCAATTATGTAACATTGTCGCATTGGGACAATTCTCCCTCTTTACCTTCCTCTTTCCTTTGCCTTATTGTACTTATTTGAATGCTTGATTGTGATCCAAATTGCACTAGCAATATTCCTGGTGAGAGCCCTTATGTCAGAAAATAATTGGGGCGGGGGGGGGGGGGGTTGGCACAGAGTTTATTATTGTTTTCAGTGTGCAAATGTAAAACTCCCATCATAAACACACAGATGTATAAACAGTAACCAGGTGTCTTTTATTTGCTTTTATTAGTTTTCTGAATCTCCATCCGCTCAAAGTATTAGGAAATAATTGACATTTTTTTGTCCTTACTGAAATTTGCCTTGATTTGATGTTTTGTTTGATGTCATCATCAATTACTCAATGTCAACTTTGTGCCGACAACGATCCAAAATAATATTAAAAACTGATTTATTATTTTTTTTCATGTTTTTTTAGATTTTTTAATTATTTTAAAAAGAATATAAAGCATCTGGTAAAGATAATAAACTATGTGATGTTTTTTTACTTAATTTTATCTTAAAAAAAATCTCAAAAACTGAACCAAATTGAGTCCAGTTTACACCAAAGCTGACAGAAGAGAGATTATTATTTTATTTTTTTTACATTTCAAAGGTATTATTATCTTTCTCATCTTCCAAAAAAGAAATTGAGCTATTATATCTTCTCTGGAGCTCAGCTGCAGGGATGCAGACACAGAACAACTCCTATTGCACCAATTCTAAAGTCTCTGCACTGTTCAACTGTGTGCTTCAAGAGTGATTTTAAGAATCTTTATAAGCTTTAAATTGTCTGAGCCCAGATGGAAGTATTTCATCAATTCGTAAAGTTTGAAGCAAAATTCACAGCAAAGCTGCCTTTTATTATTTTGCCCCCAGCCAGTGGCGCAGACAGATAAACAAAGTTTATTGTGTTTCAGTAATACTTCTCATATCAGGTCTGGCCATTATATGCCAAAATAAGGGAATGACCATACGTAGTGTCGTCAGCCTTTTTGAATGTTGAATGCCACAAAGGTCTCGCTTTTATTCTTTGTGTAAGATCATTGCGGTATGGCAGTTGACTTTTATACCCTCCCTTTTTATCTTTTAGTTTAAAGGAAAGTGAGCAGAGCTGTTTTTTTTCCTCTCTCGACTATACAGTCACTTTGCCCAAAGCGAGGTGTTCGGGAGTCATCAATCAGAATGACTGAGACTGAGCCACAAGAGGAAGCGTTGGCAGGATCTCTGTAGAGAGATGAGGCAATATTGAATTGATAGGATCCTGTGAAAGCTAGGAATATGAAAAAGTAATTTTTTTGTTTTAATGGGACAGGCTATTGTCACGTGATGCAAATGATGCTTCCATTCTAAATATGTCCTAAACTTATTTTCAGCATACTCCAGAATTGACTTTAGGAGTATTCCTACAATTTTCCTTGAAAACATTTTCACCAGAAAGTGTTATGAAGCATCTGAGGTTTTCACTCTTGTCATCCTCTGCTGCAGCCATTGACCCGAACAGAGAGGCGGTGGAAGATTTGATGCAGCGGTTCCAGGACAGCTTCCGCGTTCCTAAAACCCCGCCAGACATTTCACGCTACCAACACGTTATCCACAGCTCCTCTACCAGCCGCCGGAGAGTACCCAGCCACACCAGAGGTAGGACAGGAAATTATTTTTATTACAGGATAAATGTTACACATGTTAACATGTGTGTTTTTTAATATTGGGACATGGACAAAGTGGATCAAGTTTCCCCCAAATAGTATCTAAGTTGACTTCTAAGCACTATTAAATACAGATCAAGTGAACCCAAGAAGCTGTTTTGTGTTTAACTTGTGATTGATAAAAAATTGTGATTTTTGGAGGAATTGTGGGCAATTGGTCATCAATCTGGAGACAGACATTAGTTTGGATTTTTGGGGCTCTGATTCCCTTTTGTCACCTCTTCAAAAGAGGAAATGCCTGTCCTGTAGTATTTTGTGGGTGATATCAATTGACTGCATGCTTGATGGAGTTAAATATTAACTTTAACCACTTAGGTCAATTTTAATCTGTCTACTTCAATACACTTGCTCAGCAAATATACTTATTAGAGCAAATACTTAATTTATTTTTAAAAAAAAACATCTACAGAACATGTATGTAAGGTAATTATCCTTATTGTTCCCATACTTTGGATGATATAATGTTAATTTCTCATACTGCATCCCTATCCTCTTAGCATACAATGAATAACACATCAATTTACAATATCTATGACAGCAGATCTTTATTTATTTATTTTTTATTGAAGGTCATGTACATTCAATGAAGAATTGTCAATAAACATGTCCATTTAATTTATTTTAGGCAGTACAGGCATTGTAAATTACATTATTTTGAATTGATGAATGTAAATGATAACGTCCGTTCGACAAACCATTTTTATTCTTTTGTCTTAAGGTTGTTTCAATACATTTATAGTAAATGTCACTGGGAACAAGGACAAAACAAATAATGGGGCAATCTGCACAGTATAAAAGGTAATGTCCTCAGCTTTTGAGTGGGTGGAGGAACTGGCGGTATTGCAACCATATGAGGGGGAGGTTAGCTGGGTCAGTAAGCAGAATGAGACAATAAACTGTCATTGTGTCACTAATGGTCTTCATTTGCTCCAATGGCTGGCTGCAGAATGAGCTGATCATTTCCGTTGCTGTACTTCTAAGGACTAATGAGGGATTTTTTTTTCAGCTGAAAGTGCAGTATAATTCCCCTTATATAGCAAAGGACCAAAGTAAGCAGGTGCAATGTATGCATTAGGAGATCAGCATTTCTCAACGGTCGCTCAGCTGAAAAACTCAGGGACCAGTTTTGTCTGCTCAGCTTAGCTCTGCAGGTGTTAGTCTGCCCTTCCTCTAGTGCCATTATACATAACTCTGGTTTGGAATTTTGCTTTTAGATGACAAATTCACTCTCCTTCGTCAGCATGTGTTACCCCAGTTTGTTATTATACCGTCTTTCACGTAGACTCCTAAATGCAACAGCAACATTACAGTCACTATACTTGATACCATTTGTTCTGAGTTTACACGCACAATAATATCCATCACTTATATTGATTGACACCAGTATAAATGTGATTCATACACCAGTATGTACATTACGTGGACTCAACTAACGTTTGCTACTTGTGAACTTACCTGGAACATCCACATATCTATTTTATAACAAAACAGAAAGCATGCAGTTCTGATAAAAATGTGTCTTCTACGCTGATTCAAAAATCAATCACAAATGTGCTTTTTTGTTATTGTAAATTGTTAGCAAAGTCCCAACAGCCCCATGGCTGTTAATAGAGTTCCTGCAGTCACATTGATCATGTTAGACGGTAAATAATGAAACCGTTCAGCAAGTAGTGTAAACAAAAACACTAAGTAAATGAGGGTGAAAAAACATCTCATTTTTCTACTTTGTTCTACTGTATATAGATTAGAACAACATTAATCAATGATAAGATTCATCTGAAGGGATAATCTTTGAAATAATTAAGACAAAAAAAACTATATCTACATTACCATATTTTCTACTTTGGTTTAGAATTTTACTCCTAACATGGCCCTTTTTTATTAAATTTTGAGAAGATAGCAAAGGCAATGTAATGTGGTAAACAAAGCCAGGATGCTCAGCCCTCTAGCTTTTCACATAACTAGCAACAACTAAAAACTCTGGATGATGAAATATATCAGTGATGTTTGCTCAAATGTTCAGCATCAGTTGGTTTTTACCATCAGTGGGAAAATATAGAATTAAGAGCAACTGTGGTGGAGGATTGCGAGTGGGCGGCCACTGTAACATACCTTTGGGCGTCAAGCAAGCACATATATGCAGAGCAGCGTAACACCTTGGACAGAAATACCAGAAAGTAAACACCGGTTTTCCATTTAATCCCTTTTTGTGGATCGAAAGCCAGCATGTGTTTGGGTTTGATATCAGTCTTAACAGATGCAACAGCCAGAAAACTTAAAAATCAAATCATTTTTGAAATAGCCACCTACTTACTCATTGTGCCATTATCCTAGATTGATATTAATATCCCTGCATAAAAAGCTGCTCGAATGCGGATATATTGTTGTCAATTGTATAACAAAACATTTTTTTTCTAGAAGCTCATGCCAGTTAATGTTGAGGTTTTGTTTTTGTGATTAAGGAATTTAAGGAACAACAATTTGACCAATATTCATTCAATATAGCCAAAATGACATTGGAAAAAAAGCAAACAAAAAATGATCAAGTCTCAAGGTTATCTGAATGAAGCACTAATTAGAACAGCAATTGAATGTTTATGATTTACCAAGATACATTTATTTATTTTTATTTCTTTAATAAAGCAGACTCCTTTGATTAGCTTTGCTAGTTTCTTAGATGGCATGTTATACATTCCAAGTGGTCATTGCAAACATCTCCTTTTGTGTGTGATTGTGCATGCTGCCTCGCATTGAGTTTGACTGGGACATATTTAGCTGGTGTCAGAGTGGCTAGGACGTCGCTTTAATGTGATTATAGCCATGTGAGGACCGCTGCGGCTGTCGGCTTCATTTACTCATTCGCGTCGTCCCCAGACACGTGCACTTACTCTCAGCGTGACTAAAACGCATGCGAAAACAGACGCAAGTCGACACTTGCCTTCTGTAAATCCAACATTTGCGGTTTGAAGAAAAAGTTGAAAGCGTCGCTGAGGTCATGTCCAACATTGCATGCTCTCTTGTGCGATAGACTCACATGCAAATGCAGGATTTATGGACATGACAGAATCTAAATGCATTATACATTCTGGTAGTTGCAGAAAAGAACCATGATTGTCTCTCATATATTGCACAGTATTTCCTCCCCATCTTGTTTATTTCAGATCCAGAAATATAGAAATCTTGCACTCTGACTTGTACCAATTTATAAAACCCCCCAAGGCGCATAGAAATTGAGCTTATTGAGCTTATGTACTGTAAATAAAAATTGACTCATATTAGTATCTTGACACTGTGATGCCTGTACATATTTCATTGCTCAATACAGCCTCTCAGGATGAGTTGTTTCTTCGCCCATGACTATTATGAAGAGCTTCCAAAAAGGTGGTGAGTTACAAAAAAACGCAAGAGTATGAATTACATATGGTTAGTAAACTAACCTGTGAATAAAAATCAACTTATCCCAGTTTATAAACTGTGAAAAAATTTCAACTTCTCGTGGTTCATAAACTTTATTTACCTCAACACTTTTTGAAAGCTCAGTTTCACATTATGCGAAATTGTCAACAACTATGAAATATTAACAAGGATAATAATAATAATAATAATAATAATAATAATAATAATAATAATATAGACTCGTTTTATTTAGTTAGGTCTCTTTCTATTCCCTTTATTGTTGGCTTGGTCTTGCCAAATGTCTTGAAATTGTATGTATTTATATCTATCTATATATATATATATATATATATATATATATATATATATATATATATATATATATATTTGTGCTATAATAGTGCCATGGAATTGTGATGTTTGCCTCACAGTCAGGAAATCTATTTTCAAATCTCTGTTGGTGGTGTTTGGATGTTTTCCCTCGTGCTTGGGTTGCACTTTTCAGTACTCTGTTTTCCTTCCATCTCCCAAAAGTGTTCCTCTCAGGTAAAAGGAATACATAAAAGTCATACATGTTGTGTAGCTGTATATATTATTCTTAATATTAATCACAATAGTAATCATAATAAGAAGTTATTATTATTATAGTAATAATTTATTATTGTTTATTTATTATTAGTAATACTACTACTCTTAATAATAATAATTTACAAATATAAATTAAAAAAATAAATATGACAGTGCTTGTGTGACAGCTAATGCTAAACCATGGAATTTATTCGCTTACTCTTAATCATTAAGGCCACTGTTTATTTGTTGGTTAGTTAGTTTGTTTGTTCTATTTTTTCCAATGTACATTATTTGTGTTGCACTTTTCTATGAATATGCCCCTTTACATATAGAAATTGAAAATTGTCGCTCTCTCGTGCCGAGTTTACCAACATGCAATTGAAGTAGAAGCTTTTTAAGAGACGTGCTTTGAAGATATCACCACAGAGGGAGCCAGAAATATAAAACAACTGAATTAAATGAACTGTAAGAGCACTGCTAAAAGGGAAAATGGGAAAATACTGTACAAAACAGTTTTTGTGATCTCCAATGTACGCTGCTAGTGTTATATTTATCAAATGGCTGCAGTAGCCTGGAAGCACTATTGCCCTGTCATCTACTGTAGATCTCACGCTCTCAAATCTCTCCACCCTCAATCCCCTTAAATGGCCATTATCTGTCCAAATGGAAAGGAATTATTTGCAGAAGTCGGGTTATTCTCCATTCCAGGAAGTGTCACCTATTATTGTTATGATAGTAAGAATAAAAGGCTTTATCAGATGACATGAATATTAACGAGAGTGTAGGTTGTGCTAACAAACGTTGCGCTTCTCACTAAAGTGGCTTGTGAAACGAGCTGAACAAACAAATAACCTGAGGACCACTTCCAAAATGATTTTTTTTTTTTTTAAAGCATTTTCCATGAAACAAAGATTGCCTACTCCAATCCAGCCTCTGGCCCAAAGACCTGCTCCACATGACACTTAAATGCCTGCATCACTTCCTTCTGAAGATGTATTTGCCACTCTTGCTGATGAGGAGATTTCTGATGAAGGAAGTACCTCCGCTCCTAGCGGTTCAACCAGATTATGAGATATTTCAAAACTTTTTCTCAACAACCCTTAAATGATCCTTTGAGAGACATTGCACTTTCAAAACAGCTTGCTTCAGAAAGAGGTGCTGGGTTGTCATTACTGGAAGCGCAACATTGATTTGCCAACAGTATTCAGGGTAAATGAA
This sequence comes from Syngnathus leptorhynchus, assembly GCF_054491065.1. Lineage (NCBI taxonomy): Eukaryota > Metazoa > Chordata > Actinopteri > Syngnathiformes > Syngnathidae > Syngnathus > Syngnathus leptorhynchus. The sequence goes on along the minus strand of NC_141206.1, from coordinate 4,687,403 downwards.
CCACTGTGCTTCTGTCATGACACCACACATTTATTTGCAAAATTGAGAGAATAGCACAAAATAAGTGAATGACACTTCTTTCTGGACTCGAAGCTGTTTTCCTCCACGATGGTAATATAAAGCCATTTCTTTCTGTGACACAGTTTGTGGATTGAAAGAAATTCTTTGAAAGTATTGAAACCCTCCTCTGTGCCACTTAGTATAGAAAATACTAATTGAGCATGTGTGCAGACCTTAAGGTCAATAGTTTCGTAATGGGAACGCAAAGAGGACTCCATAAACGCTCTGCTTTTCCTGTCCTTCAATTTCTGCAGACAAACACAAATGTCAAAAGTTGTTGCTATAGTTGAGCACTTGTTTTTCTGTGGTACTCTTAAAATATCCTAAACCCAGGACTGTATACACCATCAACTAAAGTAATGTATCCACCTTCCAGGCTTATTGTTTCTTTATCCTGCCAAAAAACAGTGCTTGCTTAATGAAACTTATCAACCAGTAAGCACTAAATAAAACAATTTACACACCTAAAGAGTAAGCAATAAATGGAATGGAATATTTGACTATTTCATGATAGCAAACAGAAACAGCGCAGGGAGTTGTGACTGTGTTGTGAATAAACTTGAAATTGATTGAACTGCTAATGCGCTGGGGAAATTGCTTCTCTTTGCTAATTCACAATGGCTCTTTCTCAGGGGTTTATTTTCTCTCGTGTGTTTTATCATTCATTTTATTTGTGACTTGAGAAAGGTTCATTTGTTGAGAGTAGTCACAATATGTGGAGTGCATTAAACACATTCACATTGGATCAAATTTACTTTTTGGAGTAAATTGATCAAGGTGGTATGTTTAGGCAGCATAAATACAGACGAAAGGCACAAAAGTTGAAGAAATTGGAAAGATGTTGACACCCTAACTTTGTCTGCCTGAGGAACCTCGCTCCACTTATAACCAGTTTATTGGATATTGACATTTGTCTGTTTGTTATTTTTATTTCCCTGGCAATCCATTCAGACTGCAAACTACATGGACCTAAATAAATTGCCACCAATTCCACCAATAATGAAATCCATGATGCTGCCATCGCTTCAAGACATAGCAACATCATAATTATAATTATATTGCTCAAATTACAGTACACTTGGGGCGGAATGGAGGAGGAGCGATGTGTACCTCGCAGTTGAGAGGTTTGGGCTTTAAATCTCGCCTCAGGCGCTCTTGCATATTGAATTTGATTGTATTTTCTTACCTTTCAAAAACTCGGATGTTAGGTTCATTAAAAACTAATTTGTCCAATGTTGTGAATGTGAAGGTGTATATATGAGTCCCGCCCTGCTGAACTCAAAAGCAAACAGTTCTTTCTGTTGTGTCAATATTTTCAATATTTTTCTCACAACTTACATTATTTAAAGATACTGGAAACAGTGTGTACAAAAATAGCAGTGGATGAACCACATGCTGCTTCATAAGGTCTCAAATACAAAGTAGATGATCTGTTTTGGTCAAATAAGCAACATTATCAACTACAGCACTGCAATCCTAACTAGCCGTGATTGATTTTCATTGGATTTCCTTCCCCCTACACCCCTACCCCATCTCCACCTTATCTTCTCAAGCAACCACAGGCATGTTTGGTCCTCAAGGAGAATCAGGGTCAGAGCCCGAGGACGACAACAAGTTTTACACCGAGCAGCACAGAGGACGACGACGCAGCAAAGGTGAGAAGCAAGACATCTCATGGTCGCCATAAAATGCGCAAGCCAAAGGACTTTAAAGATAAACACACGTCAAGCTCTTAAGCCTGAACACACATTCGCTGTCGGTGCGCCCGTGTACAAACACTGAAGTGTGTCGGGTTCGCGGCCATAAAGCAAATGTTTGCTAGCGTGAGCCCACATGCTTTTGTCTACTCAGTGGGCTTTTATAGTAATTGAGAGACCCCATTCGTGAGCCCGATGACACCACCCACACCCCCAAAGGGATTAGCTGGCCCAGCACTTTCTTTGCAGATTGAACACTTTGTGCCCCTTCCCAGACTTGTCATTGCGATAGACACATGATTCAATAAGGGTAATTCATTGTCCTCACTCTGGCTCCCTTGAGTTTGACCTTCAGAAGTATTGCAACCTTTTCAAATATCTGTCATGCTTTAGAAACAGCGTTGATGTATTTCGTGTAATTTAAAAGCCACACATCCCATTAAAATTCTTTTTTTAGGCACACTGACAAACACCGAAGGTTGGAGGTTAGGTAGATAATTGTATTCCCCATTTTAGAAAATGTGACCCATGATAGAGCCAAAGGGCAACTAAAATAACAAATTCGCAAGGTTGTCATAAGACCATAAATCACCTCCAGCAACAACGTGAACTGATTGCATGATTTTTTTTTCTTTTGTGCCAAGTTATCAACTTCAATATGAAGCATGTCAGAAGACAAATTGAATGTTGATTTGCATCTTATGTCGTATGACAATATGTTATTTTAACCTGGATGCCATCAGAATGCTCATTCATTGACATCTCCACATAAGCATCCATGTGTTGGGGATAAGAACCAAACCCTTCTGCAAATGGCTAAAAAACATTAGTAATTGACATAAATTTTAGATTTGCTTATACTAATAGTTCAAACTGTAAGTATAACAAACTTAGACTTAAGTATAATTTTAAACCCATCTTGAAACTCAATCAGTAAATATAAATGGCTTACAGTTTCTGACTGTAACCACTATCAACCCAGGCTAAACTTAGCTCCTCCCTGACTTAAGAATTTTTGTCTTAGATGTTTGACTTCAACATACTTCCTTGGACACCGATACCTATTGTCTTTTGTAAAAAGACGCAAACTGGTATTTGTTTGTATGAATAACTTTTGATAGATTCAACAGAAAAACTGCAAATAGGTGAATTTGTGAATAGAAAACCAGCTGTTTTTTTTGTTGTTGTTTTTTACTGCTGCTTTGGTGTTCTACTCGTCAGTCGAAGCTTTGGATGAATGCAAAATGAGCATCACCAAACTATTCAACCTTGTTTCCCTTTGCTTCCGTCCAGGCCACCCACACAGTCCTCTAAACAAGGTCACCCTGACGCTGATTACCATCAGCACCTGCGTCGTGGCCATTGTCTACGCCACGCAGGATTCCTGCCCACTCACTGTCAAGGTCACGCTCCATGTGCCTGAGCACTTTGTTGCAGATGGTAAGCATAACGCATGCATTAGACTCAGTGGACAAGAAAATTAGGAATAAAAACACCCGATGGATGCACACGTTATGCAGTGATTCCCCACCACTGTGTCGCAACACATTGGTTGTGCGAGATCATCAGTTGTAAATGTTCCACTTTTCCTTCATTGGCAAACATTTTTGAAAAATGTTTTTATTCACTACAAATAATGTGTCTTTGTTCCTCTATCTGTGCTGGCAACATTTAGTGACAGGCACAGCAATTAAAAGCGCTTTCATAGAAGGTATGATTAACCCGTAGTTTGACCTGTTGCCAATCATACAAGAAAATAAAAAAAGCTTTGTACTCAACTAACCAGTCATGCCGAATTTCTGAGTAAATCGAAGCATCATTTTTATTTCAGTACGTATACTCCCCCCCAAAAAAAAAAATATATATATATATTTATATCATGGGGTCTGCTCTAGGATGTACAATACATGTGTGAAGATCTCTGTTACACATAGCCTTGTCACAGTTTTCTAAGTAGTTTGTTATTAAGCGGCTGCCTTCCATTAACCGTAACTACCTTGTGCTTTCTGTATAAAAATACGTCAATCCTTTCAAGTGTCGATTGTTAGAAAGCTTTCAGCCACAAAAACAAGAGAAAGAATAGTTTGTTGTCAAATCCAGCTGTGTTTGCAATACATATAAATCACAAGCGCCAATATACAATGCACTATGATTACAGCATTAGCATATTGGTGTTAAACTATTGAATAAATAAAAACATTTAATTTAAAAACAATTTTCATGGACTTATTCAAACAACAGTTATAATGATATATAAAACAAAAGAGCAAATGTTTACAGCAGTGTCAATGTGTGAATGGACAGGCTGACACTAACAACCACGCCGCCCAAAAAATCCAGATGGAAGTTCAAGTAGAATCTTTGTGCGTTTGAGGGTGGGGTGGCAGACCGCATCTCCACGGCTACCAAAGATGTGAGCCACTCTCTAGAAATTCTTTATAGTGGGGAAATAATGAGTGATGGAAGGTAGCTCGGAGACAAGTGATAAGGATGTGTATCGGTACAAACACCAAACCTCAACAGGAGTGACTAATGGACCGTGACGGCATATCGGGCAGGATAATGGCAACAACAACAAAAGAACAAAAAAGCCACTGTGTCAAGTGTAAAAAGCAAGAAAGAAAGAGTACAAAGAGAAAGTAGTCTTATTGCCAAACATCATTTTATATTAAATATATACTTCATAATTACCTCTGCCAAGGTGTTTTTATTGTGACAGATGTACCACATTTATAATGGATTATGATATTTTGATTATAGTTTAATTTGGTCGTAGTCCAGATGGAAGTACATTTTAATATGGAAAAATACCATTGAGCATGTTTGAATACCCTGTAAGGAACTTACTAAAAATTTGAGCTTCGAGTTCTTGCCTTTCATTCTGACTGTGAGACAGAAGCAGAATGTGTGCTGTTGCTTTAGATAGCAACTAAGTCTGCACAGGAACGATTGCATCTATGAATGGAAACTTTTTCTGTGTTGTTAATAGGGAGGCCTTTTATTTGTTTTTTCCAGAGAGCAATAAACATCTTATCTTTTTGACAGCAGATGAGACACTCATTTGCCTTATAGACAGTGGCCTTGTCAGGCTTTGTCTGTCTAGACTAGGATAAAAAAAAAAAAATTGCCTGGAAAAAGTGTATGGCTATTATGTAAAATTGATGTGATGCAGCCCTCAAGTGATTCACAAAAAAATGTCAATTCTGTTGACAAAACATTTACCTTTTCAGATCAACAGCCAATGTTTCGTATTTTTTCCCGCAACATTATCCATTGGCAATTGAACAATTTCCCAACGGTACCCTGTCTCTGCCAAACAGCAACATGCCACATTTAGTTGTTTTGGAGGCGTTTTGGAGGTATGGCACATTTGCTGTAGAAGATCAGATAAAACTATAACTTTTTAAATCATTGATGCAAAACCTTGTCATTTTTGCCGCGCATATACATTGAACTGAAATTAGGTTGCTACAATATGATACAATTATTGATGTTTTTAAAAACACATATTTTTTCCCCATTGTAGTCATTATTGAACAGTTTTGTCTTACATATTTTTAACCAAAAAGTGACCTGTTATCAAAAGGATGGACAAACCCAAAAATCTGACATCCCAATATCTTCAAACCTGCCTAACAGAATTAATTGTCTATTGTTGCAACGCTCCAGAGTTATATTGTTGCTGTAATGTGAAATTTTAGGAGCTCAAGTTGAAAATTTAGGGGCATCCACAAATATGGTGCTTCATCTATTAACCACCCAAGACTGCATTTCCTCGATGGCTTTTACATGGCAGATTATTCCCTTCATAGCATTGTTTACATTTCACAGAGACTGTGGAGGAATAATTGCTACAAGCAAAGGTGAAGGCAACACGGCATGCCTGTTAATATTGTCAAAATACGTTTGGCTGGCTTGTGTTTAACAATAAAACAAGGTATTCAGCTGAAAAAACACAAGCCGGGAACTTTTTTTGCGCTTTTTTTTTTTACATTTATAGTGAAGTGACTGTTTCCGTGCCCCCATCTGTATTCATCTTTCCATGACTTGAACGAGAATGTTAATGCGATAAGCTACCTTTGTGTCTCACTGTGGCAACGGAATAGGTTTTAAATTGACCTTTACACAGCAACGTGCACTCCTTCCGAATGCCATAACCAGCCTGCCAACCCACACCGCCCTCGACCAACAGCAATATGTCGCCGTAAAAGAATCTTTATGTTCGGCACGATCCCCCTCAGCGCCCTCATTGAAAGTAAAAGTCGTTGGCATCAATTAAGGATAATCTTGTTCAGTGATCAGAGTTTAATGATTAGCCCGGGAGCCATAAGAAAGAAAGGTAACTCAGTGCCAATGAGCACGGTCTCTCTGGTGCCATTATCAAGGAGGTCCCATAAATACACGCATTATAGGGCTCTCATTTAAATACGGTCTGGTCATTGGGGAGTTTCAATGCACCGTGAAAATAAAGGGATAGAATGAGTTAAGCAACTCTTAGTGAGCACATTGTTTAACTTTTTATTGCTTTCTTACACAGGAAGTAGTTTTGTTATGGCTATGGGCAGCTTCCTGGATGTTTCCAATTGGCTCAACCCAGCCAAGCTCACCCTGTACTATCAGACCAATTCGTCGACGCAGTGGGTCCGAGACTACTGTGGCCAGAGGACTACTGACCCCTGTGAGCAGATTTGTGACCAGGACACAGGTTAGTAAATGCAAACGTGCTAATTGATTTGCAAGAACATTGCATTTGTATCAAGTCATTCAAAACATACAATACATTCATTATTATTTGTACTCATTTGGGGAAATTATGGTAAGTAAAATTTTAGTTTTAAACTGTCTGTCCCTTCATAAGATTTTTTTTAATAGAGCACAATGAACTTCAATGTAATATGCTTCAAGACTCCACACTTTAATTCATCTTTAATTCATCTTTGATTACTTGCCTTGGTGGGTGCTGCTGTTTTGGTCAACAACAGAGTTAGCAGTAAAGTTCAAGTGGGATCCTAGGTTAACTTCATAACATTGCAGTTTCTCTCATGGCATTTTGGGAAAACAAATTGCCTTAAAAACATCAACATGGCTTAGAAATGAAAAATTAAGCTCCATTGTTTATTGTATCATTTAGAGTACAAAGAAAAAGGCTCCATAGTTTCAGGGAAAAAAAAGCGCAACACTGTTGGGTATGAAAAAACCCTCCATGGTTCCTGATCACACATTTTTGCAAGTCAAACATTTTTGAGCATATTTGCACTGACATTAAAAAAGACTTTAAGCAAAGCTTCGAGTGCAGAATGTCATGTCGGCGCTTGAGTGGCGTAACTCCCGCTGGTGTTCCGTGCCCACTACATCAAGCCTAAGCTCATTAGAATGGATTACATCTGTAATGTATGTGAATTAATGTCACCGTGGTCAAGGGCACGTTGAAGGCTGATGCATAATGGATTAGGGCAACAGATCACATCCATCCTTACGCATCAAGATGCCAACGATGGAGTTTGTGGATTATGCTGTGTTAAGGATCGCTTACACCACGCCCATTCTCCTCTTGTGTACTTATATGTTCCAAGAGCAGCAATCACTCTAATTCAATTTAGGAGTCGTTTACTCTATCAGAGCTTGCTGCATTCGGAGATTCTCCTTGTACTATTAATGCTTCATGTCTTGCCCGGTCTCCTTGTCTCTCCCAATTTACTTCCCCTTTCATCTGTCCTTTTTCAGCGGCAAGATTATTTGATGAGTGATTGCCCTCAAGTGCGATGCGTCTCCTTGGGGGGAAACGACCTAATCTGTCCGCTAGTGAAAATTAAAGGTGCTCTCCACAAGAGCGTTCTATTTCCATCGGTGTCCTCTGGCAGCATAGCAATGTAACATTCTACACAATCAAAGCCAAACAATGATAAACGCGCACCCTGCCGCTTCTCGAGACAACAACACGGACGAGGCTAACTCTAGATTTCAGCCGAACGACTGGTGCAAAATGGTCAATGGCAGATAAACTAACGGGTGATGAAATTTAGTTCCAAAGGAACTGGAGTATATCTTTATTTCGTCAGTTATACTTGCTTAAAGGGGATCGTGAAATATGTGGTGTAAATGACCCCCGTGAGGAAAAGCAGTTTGGAGGATGGATGGCATTCAAGAAAATAGTAAAACTTGCTTGGTTTTGTTTACTTCAGACTTGAAGATAACTTGAGATTTAGTATTTGCGACTTGCATTGGTTCACTACTTCGCTACTCAGTTCTGTTGTGTTGTTCCACATTGATACTATATAATAGCTTAATGTCAAACAATCAGTACGTGCAGCCATCACTTGTAACACATAATTATGCAATCACCCCAGAGCAGGCGCCAGCAATTAAATACGGAACTCTATGTGCTTTACACCGACGATGTCGCCTTAATAATGTGATGACTCCAGTTATCATTTTACTACGATGAGCTGTCCCATTATTAGCCAATTCATTCCACCGCACAGTTAAACGCCCTACTAAAGAAGAATATATTGCGGCATCGATCATCATAAGTATCCTCGTAAAAAGACCCGTTGAACCGCCTTGCTTCCTTTGTTTTCCTAATTAGAAATGATGCTTCCAACTTCACTTGCTCTTAATGGAACCAGAGAGAATTGTCTTCTCAAAACACACTTGAAGGCATATTCGAGACCTGACCTAAAAATCGAAAATGTTGGTCGAAAAAAAAAGCAGGACATCACTTATGACACTGTTTTTGAAGACACGCCTCTTTGTCATTTGACATTGTCATCCGGAGCCAGACAAAAAAAAAAAAAAAAACATTCAACAAGTACTACAATAAATTCATAAGCGCAGTCAAAGAAATAATGCACCAAGAATTAAATACGTCTTTTAAAAAGTTTATTCTTCAGGTCGTGACTACACAGTTCATCCACACATCATCTTAATAAGACTGATGCTTTGCAACCAGCAGCTATTCTTCATCAGATGAAATGGTGTCTTGGGTGTAACTATTGTCCTGCCTTCTCCAAACTTTATTGCGGCTTATGTTGCTTTTCAGCAAGGCACCATTTACCAGACAAAGGGCAATCGGAATATTTGTTGCCGCTCTTTAACTGCATCCTATATGGCCGCCACGTCTTCCTTTGAATGAGCCGAGAGCCTATAAACTCAGCCAGTAAATTATTAAACAGCAGGTGATAAAATGTGAATGGTGTTGCCTGCGTGGCCATTATGCATTTTTCCACCGTTGTGACTCCAAAAGCAGGCCGAGCGTGTGCGGCAATCACTATTTATTTCGAGCCCAGTCAAGGGTTTTGCGAAATCTGACCTAAGACTCCACAAATGCCATCCACCTGAAAGGCATCGTATATCCCATGTAGCAGGCAGGGTGAAGTAAAACTATCAAATGAAGTAATATTTTGTCCGGTTTTAATTCAGACAATTATGTATTCTAGATAAAGAGCAAATAATTTAATGACCACAAAATGAATTTGTCCTCAACAGTTCATGTTTTGTCATTCGCTAAACCATGGACCTTTATTTTTTTTTCATATCTAAAGATACTAATACACAAATGTTCATAGTTTGAAATCATTTTAACTAGTGCTGTTTTTCAATTCATCATTTGCTAGTATCAAATATTTCTCCATAATGAATGTTTCTGTTACAGAAAACAGAATCTGTGAATTTAGGTTCTACTGTTTTACATGGTAATTTATTCAACTGCTGACAATAAACAAATATCCGCCGCCTCTGTTTCTTTCCGTCTCAGGAGAATGCAGCTGTCACGACGGCTATTCGCCGGATCTTGTCCATAAACACCTCTGTGTTCGCAGTGACTGGGGTCAGAATGAAGGGTAAGTACCGCCTGCATATGGAAATGCACCTCATTAGCTTATATAACATGTTGTTCTCTTAGTCTCAAGAAAAGCAACCAAAACAGAATGGATGGGCATCAAATGTATTTATTTTTTTAAGTTTTAATTGTGATTGTAGATTGATAGTTGAAGTTAGAGTGTTTTAAGTTAAGTTTTAATGTGTTGGGAATTGAACATATAAAAAGTACATTAACACATATCTTGGAAAACTTCTTACAAACGTTCCTGAAACAAACTTGAATGTGACCTTGGAAAGCATGTACAAACCCAACGGAGCGGTAAAAATAATTCAAATGAGCCACGCATCCAACTGCGACAATGTTTAATGTTTCACATTGCCGTTCACCTCTGGCTGTCACTCGCTGGATCCCGTCCAGCCTCGGATCGAGTTCCCATTCACCGTTTTGTAGGAAGGCCGGTCGGTGACAGACGGTAATCTTAGCCACGTGCAAACACAGCTCTGGTTTATTTACGTACCATAAAGCGTGTCCCATCTGCTACAGTAAATTCTGCACTCGTGTTGTACGTGTGCGGTTGTGTGATGACATCACTCCTCTTTCTTCTCCAAAGGCCATGGCCGTATGCTAACCTTGAGAAAGGCTATGACCTGGTTACGGGCGAACAAGCCCCGGAAAGAATTTTCAGGTGAGTTGTGGGCTGTCTGATGAGTGCATGACCTCCACTGACCAATTTGTGAGTAAGTTGTTTTTCGGTATGAATTTGTGAGTGTGATGGAGCATAAAGATGCCTGCAGAGCAACAGACACAGTTGGCTGGACATGATAATGCAGCTCTTGTCAGGTTCTACTCCTACCCCCACCATGGCACTTCTGGTGTGGAAAAAAAACAGCCTCAGGGTTATCCCAGGATAGGTCCATTGAAATGTTGCATTCACAATGATGATATTGACAGCAATCAGCAATATGAAGTAATACTTGGACTTGTGTTCTTTCAGCAGTGATGGAACCCAACATTTTACTTAAGTGTGTGAATGGGTTTTTTTTTTTTATCACTAACATACACTGTTACAAACTTGTACTTAAAATAAAACAGATTTTGGATGTGATTGGTTAATTCTGAATCCTCAGAAAAGTGTTGAAATATTATATAAAGTGGAGCTTTATTTTTGTTGATAGCTATTCAAAAACAGCAGCTTGCAAATAATCTTTCATATAGAGACTTGTTGAGAAGCATTCCTGAAGACGTTACACACAATGTCGTCCATTTTCTCCCTGTTTCCATAAATCCTAGTTTAAATTTAAACTCCACTTTCACTTAGCATACTTTGTAACAGATAGGTAACATTTCTTAAGATTCCAAACACAAAAATTGATGGAAGAATCAGAAAGAACTGGGCGTGGTTGGTACAACCCCTGATTGATGAAGGCATTGATGAAAAAGTGTAGACCTGTGCTTTTGTCCTTTTGGTGTATGTAGGGTAAAGATGAGGGTGGAGAGGACCGCCTTGTTCTTCAGTTTCATGGCGGTTGAAAAGAAGAATTTAATCTCAGCAGGGATTTGGCTTTACAGATAGGAAGCTCTAGAAGAAGCCAGCAGTGCCTTCCCTCGGATGAGGGATACGGGTGGAAAAATAGCAGCGTGGAAAATTTACCACATAATATTTAAAAGTCTGTTACGGCTAGATAGTTTTCCCGATGCTCGTGAGTTGTTTAGATTTGGCATCTGAGGAGATGATTTTGGCAAGTGGGGCATCTTTGATGCTGCACATTGTGATAAGAGTGTGTGACGATGTGGCTGTGACCTGAAAGACTTAATTAAATATATCTTACAAGACTTTGGATGAGAACATCTGAGTGAATGTTTTTTTTTTTCCAAGTGTTTGTCTCCCACCTGCTAATAAACATCAAACATCACATAATGAAAAGTCTAGTCATGCTCCGTGTTCTTGTTGAGGACTCATCTTGTTTTCTTCCTCCTGCACATTGGACTCCTGTGGATTGTAATCTTTGTACTTCCTCCTGAAGCTTCTTTTGGCAAAACCAAAGAGCATCCCTGTCATTGAAATGTGTTGAAATAGCTTGTTTAGTTAACTTTCATAACAAACTTTACAAAACAGCACAACTTCATCAGGGCAACACAGCACACATAAACCTATTTTGTTTGATCAACAATGACAAAAATGTATCATCAAAACATTTGGGGGCTAGTTCTGCAAGCTGGCTCAGTGCTCTTTTTTGTCAAACAGCACTGCAGTTCATATTTTGGTACTGGCTGAAAGGATGTCTAGTAAAGCATGCCGACTGTTTACATGACTCAGTGAAGAATTATGATAGGATTTGTCACATAATCCAGTTTTTTTTCTGCTGTAAATTCTGATTCAACTCCACATTTTATGAGTTTCGGGGCATTTGAATTTATCACTATCAGCAAAACTAATCTCTAACTTTATGACTGTGCTGCGGGCAATCTGTCATCATCCATATTGTGAATGGTCTGCATTTTCCGGCGTGCCCTATAGACATAAACATGGTGTTGTCGCATGCTCATGTTTGTCCTAGTCATTTTGGGTTGTTGTTGTTTTGTTTTGCTTGAAATGTACGTCTCGTGATTGTGCTAACACAGATCACTCTATAGTCTGGGCCAAGGCTTGTGGCTGCCTGTCAGCAAGAGCTTTGTGGTGCCGCCGGTGGAGCTGTCAATCAATCCTATCGCCAGCTGTAAGACAGACGTCCTGGTGACCGAAGACCCGGGAGAGGTCAGGTGAGTCAGAACCGGCTTGTTTTTGCCGTACCATATCATTATAGACCATTCATATTCATTATTAATCACTAAAAATGCTTTGTGTAAGATTTTTTACATTCATAGATCATTCTTAAATTCCACTGACACTTAGAAAATAATTCACCAAAAAGCATTTTTATTGCAAATGTATTTATTTATTTATTTATTTATTTATTCTATTCGACCCTCTCTATTTAGGGTATTTTACCTAACGCTTGTAAATATATATATTTTTTAAATGCACAGTTGATTTTTTTAAGGCAAGGGTGTCAAATTCATTTTTGGCGTGGGCCGCATCATAGTCATAGTTTCCTTCGGAAGGCCATTACGATCATCAACAAAAATTTGATACCGGAGACTAGTAAAAACTGTTCAAATGATTTTAAAAGATTAATGGTAACAAAAATTGCCATCAATATCTGTATTTTTTAGAAGTGAAAACAATTTGTAACTTAAGTATTGAAAGATGTACAATTTATCTTCGGGGGCCAAATCATTATTTGGCAGGCCATATCTGGCCCCCGGGCCTTGACTTTGATAGCTATTTTTTAAGGTCTCCAAAATTAATCTTAAAGCATTTGAAGGAAAATAAAACTCATCAACGGCACTTTTCTACTGTAAGTGCAACACATTTTTGTTTCATATTCACACCCTATGTACAATATCTCACAATTCCCTTTAAACTACAACTAGTTTATATTTGAAACAGTATAATCCCAAAAGTGGCTGCATTCATCTTAACATATGGTGGCATTCATAGCCTATTTACAAACTTGTTAAAGATTGTTTCATATTACCTCTGGAGTCCAGAATTCCCTCTACATAAAGAAGCTTCTGTTAAATTCTGACCTTCAATGGGCTTTGCAACCATTAGTAATTGGCATATGTATGGCTTCTGTTCTGAGGCATTATCTCCTATTGAAGGTTGAATAGTTTGAAAAATAACACAGCAGAAATATTTCTTAAGACTAGCTGCATTCTATCTGAACATAAAGTTGAATGTGATGCATTAACTTGTCTGAACCACATTGTAGACCATGTCAAACTGGTATACAAAGGTAAAGCCATTTATTTTTATGTTAAAAAGATATAGTTTTCATAGGCCATAAGAGGATAAGCCTTTGGTGCTTATTGAAATCATGCTTTTTTTTTTTTCAAACTGCCTCACTGTGTGGACACATTCAGACTATAATTTTTATTCGCTTCATCATTTATTTCATATTTGTTTTATATAATCATTATTAATAAGAGACAGGATGATAAAAGAGGTAAAAATGTGAAAGGTTTATCACTTTTAAGAAACAGCTGCATAATCCACATACTTTACACAGTGACATTTACTCGAGTTTTAATGATTTATTGAAAGCCCACTTCTAGTAGCACTTGTTTGAGTTTAGTATCTGTAACATCTCTCTCTCTCTCTCTCTCTCTCTCTCTCTCTCTCTCTCTCTCTCTCTCTCTCTCTCTCTCTCTCTCTCTCTCTCTCTCTCTCTCTCTCTCTCTCTCTCTCTCTCTCTCTCTCTCTCTCTCTCTCTCTCTCTCTCTCTCTCTCTCTCTCACTTTAAAGAAGCAAGTGAAAGTTGCAAATTCTGTGCCAAAAACTACAAATGTTCCAAAGGTTTGCAGGTTGATTTTAATCAACATAAAGTTTAAAATTGAACGTCATAATAACGTCATTTTTTTTTCCCAATAAATAAATATTATAGTATAGCTAACAGCATAGTTATAGTAAGTAAATCTTGGAGAGTAATATTGCAAAAATTTCCTGAGTACATATAGAAAGTATCTATCTTGGGCCCTCAGGTCAAGGAATATATTCATATATATTTTTTTGTCAGTTGAAAGAGATACGCCAGAGTAGCCAAAGTTATATGTCATCGTGTGATGAATGACTTCAGTCAGTGCGATCAAGCAAGACATCAAAATGTGCCATTAGTCAACGAGAGTGACATCAGAAACAAATACATAAATCTTACCTGCTGGATCTCAAAAAATGTGCATGCTTTTATTTTGTCACTGCAATCTCACTACTGTTTTTCATCTGCTGCTTTTGCCCTTACTGCCGATGAGATTTTTTTGGGTCTTTGTTTATTTTTTAAGAAAATGTGTAATATTCAACACTAGTCAGCAAAATTGCCAGGGGCATTAATCAAATGCAGGGTGCAGACCAATAACACACTCTGTAATCATGCCAGCGCACTGCTCTAACTTTGGGCAGTATCCCTCGCTCATTCATCATCTGCACAAGCAAGAGGCATGCACGGAGATTTATAGCAGTAGTACATTAGTCACTGTTTAGATGCAGTGAATATGCTTTGAGGTCAACTAAGTTCCAATGGAATTGATCTCACTTTACCCACCGTTTGGAAATGCTACCTGGCATAAGTCTTTGTCTAGTCGATATACTCTAAGTTCTTAGTGGCAACAATAGATCACAAATTGTGTTTATGTATGGGATTTTTTTTTACTAGTCTAAAGGCAATATTCTGATTAATTTTGATTTTTTTGGGCGAAAATGAATTAAGTATTAACCCGCTCAATTTTATCCATCTCAGGGAGTGACCATTTTGACACTTTTCTATCAATTGAAAATGACATCACAGTTGCTCAGGTAACGACCAATCACGGTTCATCTAGCAAATGTCAAATGACAAAACCCAGAAAACAGGTGAGATGTTAGCAACTGTGATGTCATTTTCAATCAAGTCAGAGTATTACCACAAAACAGCACAACAAAAATTATTTAATCACATTTATTTGTTATCACTGCTCAGTTGTAATGATAAAAAATCTAAATAAGACAGAAAAACCATTGCCACATTGTGGGATAGTACCCAATTGTCATTGTTTCTATCTTCATAGTGGCCCATTTCTGTGCACACGTGTAATAACGTCTCCATTAACCAAAATTCTACTCACTCTTTCTTTTTTTTTCAAAACCATATTCGATGAGGAGCTATAGCTAATCCCTCGTCAGCTGAGTGTGTCCAGCAAATACCCAATGTCCCTTGCGGTTGCTCAATGGTTAGAAATAACTAATCGTGTTCATGTACCTTAGCAGTAGGTTCATAACTTTGCTGCAGAATGTTCCCAGTCTCAAATAAAATCTTCCTCTCGACCGTGACCAACATGCAAAGAAGGAAATAAGAGAGTGAGCGTTGTTCTCAACAATTTTTATCCTGTTTCTTTCCAACCGATGAGTCAGTGTGGTGCATTTCCATGCAGTTTGCATCAATTTTTATCATCATCATCACATGTATGCTTTGAAAATGTCTCACACAGAGGTGAGTAGCGTGTATAGCGCAGTTGAAAAGAATGTATTTGAATTATATCCACTTCCAACAGATATATCAAAATTGTTTAGACAATAGGTGCAATTGAATAAGATAACAAAAGATCATGTAAACTGACATTTTTTTTTTTTGGAGTCTTGAAACAGGCATCCTGATTGTTCATTTCTATCTTCGACTCACTATGCAGAAATCCAGTTAGTATGCACCTTGCAGCTGAGCCAAAGTCATTATTTTTTGGCCCGCCGCACTTTCCCTACCCTGGGTTTTTCCTCTATATTAAGGAGTCATTTGTCAGCACAGGGAGGTCCTGGCAGAAAGAATTGATGTCACGTATTGGCTTTTTAAATTTGCGAGTATTGAGAAGGCGAACAAGAAGGACAGGTTGGTAGGTATAGAATGCGTGTCTCGGTTACATAAACCATTTGTTTACTGTTCTAAGCACAAGTTCAACCTAGAAAAGAGGTTTTGGGTCATTATTTATAAATAAACACAGTAATTCAAAAATGGCCTGCTTGCTACACAATTAAGGACATGAGAAAGTTTCAGAATTCAACTAAATAATTCTGCACCTTTTTTTGTAGCAGGAGAAGTGGATAGAAAGTAATGAGATGTTCTGGTAAAAAAAATATTAGAGAAGGATTGCAGATTGAATTATTGATTTTGAGACCTGTTTAAGTTAAGTATTGGGCTTAACTTCAAAAGTCTATATCCTAAGCATTGCAAATATATATTTTCCTCTGGGAGGTAATTTTGAAAAAACATTCACAGAGAAAGCAACTTAAGGCTCCAATTAGTGCAACATGCAAATTATTCAGTCCTCTTGGTCCTTATTAAAACTAAAAATCAACAATGATTGTCAAATATGCAGCACATTGTTTGCCTTTCTACTCAGCAATCAAAATTGAACTTTTTATTTTTTTTTAATACTGTCCAGGTACAGTTTTGCTCAACATCCATCTCCTGAACAGAAGTCTAAGTGATGGCATCAAATGGAAAATTGCCTGCTTAAGAAGTGATAGTATTAAAATATTTGGGTCTCTGGAGTACTTGCCAGCCCGTCATGTGTGAAATTAGTGTGCATCTAAAACAGGGCAGACCCCAAAAACATTCCGGCATGGTTGTTGAAAGACAATTGTAACGTTTGTTATTTTTCATGATCCTTGGGGTATTTGGACTGAAGGATGTCAGACATTTCACTAAGACACCCGGGACCTGTTTTAATTTAGAGAGAAATGGCATAAATCCTCCTTTGAAAAAAAAAAAAAGCCCAAAGTCCTTATCCATAGTGGAAGGGCATAGGATTTTACAGTTCTCTAAACCTACCAGTGAATTTCTATACTGGCGTGGTGAAGTATTGAGCAGTATTGATCAATATACTTGTGCTGTTTGTCTCCGGTGTCAATCTCAGTATGACTGCAAATGAATTTATTCTAACTAAAGTGTGAACTTAACATGAACCTAGTAGAGAAGATGTTTGTCTGTTTGTCTAACCCTAACCCTTTTAAAATACATTTTAGGCTTTCATACCGTTAGTTCACAGTCTTTGGTCTAATTCAGGTGATGTAAACAATGTCTGTGTCAGAATCCTAAAAATACGGCACAAACCATGTGATATTGTGGAAATGTAAACATTGTAGAACAAAATAGGAATTGGACCTTTTGTTGACAGCTTTAATAATCATGGGCAAAAATCATTGCCCTCAGTTGCATGGTGGAAAAAAAAAGGAGGTTAAACAAAAGCAAGGTAGCAAATTTAAAGTGGCATAAACTGCCAACATGCAACATGTCAACTGTCTAATCCGTTTCCTAGTTACGTCACCATAATGATTTTCAAGCTTGGTCGGTGCATATCAATAACACTTCGGTTCATCCAGTTAGCTGCTGATGGTATCGCTGATGCTGAGCACTTGCTCAGTACAAGAATACAAAACGAGCCGGTTTCAGAGTCGATTAGTATGTATGCTTTGTCCATGCAATGGTTACAACTAGAGAATTGTGAAAACATATTTTTTTTTACTTTGAGCTTTACTGGTAGTCCATTGAATTTCACGCATCCTTACAAAGTACCTCAATGTTCAATGTTATTTGACATTTTTTTTAGTCTTTTATGCAGGTATGCCAGATCTTATTCGCTGTGGTTTATTCAGAGTTTATTTTTTTCTTGAAGCCTTTCCATTTTATTCTCCCAGTAAAGGCCATCTACGAGGCCATCAGTCCTCGTGGCATCACGTAACAGGATCGAATGGGTGTGTTCTGTACAGAAGAGTTTGTTCTGTAGCTTTCATATATGCTCCAATTTGCTGAAAGGTCAGTTTTCAACCAAGTGCTCAGATACCTTTCATGTGGCCTCAGGGTGATATAGTACAGGCTGTCTTCAGGCAATCAAATTGAGTTGGTAAATTGGGACTTGTGTAGTGAGAGATTAGGGACATGTACAAAATCCAGGGAAACAAATAAATACTAAAACCAGTTGTGCTGGTGAGCACCTGGGTAAGTCACAAAACCCTCCAATTTGCTGAATGTAAGGATTATCCACAAATTGATGAACCTTTTCCATTTAAATGTCTTGAGCTGAAAAGCTTATTTAATTCTAGGGTGAATTCAAATGAAAAAAATAAAATACAGAGTGGTGGAATAAATCATGTACAGTGAGCACAGTGTATAAAATGAAGGGAAGCATTTCATTCAAATGACAGAGGTGGCAAAAAAATTACACCCTGTACTTAAATAGCAGTGAAAAACAAGACTGATAAAAGCAGAAGCATGTTTTAACACCTCTACTTAAGGAAAAGTAAGAAAAAAAAAAACAATTGAAGTTCAATCGCAAAGTTTTTTTAGTAATATCGCTGTCGAGTTGCTCGGGGTGGTAAAGATCTCTTTTTAATTAGGTCTTGTTTTTGTTGTGTCTTTCTCAGCCGAGGTTGCAAAAAAAAAAAAAAAAACAGGTGCATTTTGACAGCAAGGTAAATAGTAAGGAGTAAAAGGGTAAACAATTGATTGAAAATTACTCAAGTAAAGTCAGTACCTTGGAGAAATCTACCTCAAGACAGTAAACGAGTCACTGACCAAAAAATCGTATACATGTTTAATTGTGAATTTAACAATAATTTGTTAAAGTGTAGTTTGCAAAATCTTATTACGAAGTGAATATGTTGGCAAGCAATGGATATTTCCTTTTACAACTTCACTGCTTCAGACAAATTAAGGGCAGTAAAAAAAATACGACATAAGACCATGAAATTCTCCCTCCTCAGCAGTCCGTGTCTCGCCATCATTTACGATGTTATAGATGTTTATAGAGTCAAGTCACTCTCAGGACACTGGGTGGTCCCTGTTGTGCAATTGTTGTTTCTTTACAAATCAAACATGGAGGAGTCGCCCACCCCGTCAGCCATTCTGACAGCAAGTGTATGAAGACTTGCCAGGAATACTCAAGCGAACCTCGTCAGTCTCAGTTGAAGTTAAGAAGAATTTGAAAAGCTTGTTCGATGTGATTCATTCTATCTTTTGAAAACTGTTTCACAATACTCCAGTGATTATTGATGTTGTCGTTAAGAAGACGATCTCGGGTTCCATTTTAGGTGTTGTTTTTTGTGTTTTGTTTTGTTTTTTGCAGGTACTCTGATTGGGAATACGTGTTGTTATTTATTCCTTTGAGCGACTCGAAGAACACTTTCAGAACTATTAGAGCTAAATGGTAGGGGGGACCACACTGCACATTCTGAACCCCTTCAAGATGGACTTTTCAAGGCCTAATTGTCCTCATTTTGCCTCGTTACAGCTACACAATTGGGCTTGGTTCTACTCGCACCATTTTTTGCACTTCATAAAAGTACCACATCAAATTGAAAAAAAAAAAACATGCCTCATCCTCCAGGACGAGACAACCCAACAAACAAACAACAATGGAAGAGACCGAGGGTCACTTGTGTTTATGTTTCTGGCATAAACAAACATGTTTTATTCAAGAAAAGACTAAAGGCAATAAATATACCTCTATGTGGAATCTTGCCGAATCTAATGTTAGCATGTGTTTGGGCTCTTGAGGCCCAAATACTGTTCTTTTATGACGTAGAATTTTAGGTGAGTGATATAAATAAAAAACATCTTAAGTCCTGAAAATCTTATAACAGTTCACATTACAAACAATTTATGCATTCTACATATCCATACAACTTTGAAGACTTTGTTCAAGTTTGTGGGAGGTGTGTCAACAACAGCATTGCCTCCTGTCATGAACTAAAGAAATGCCTGAAGGGAAAAGCTGTCTATATATCTCCTTCCTCATGTTTGTTGGGATTGTTTATCTCCCCAAAAAATCCAAGACACATTCCTTTTGATTAAAAAGGGTGCATGACTCATATCTTAATTG
The DNA here is from genome assembly GCF_054491065.1 of Syngnathus leptorhynchus. Taxonomy (NCBI): domain Eukaryota; kingdom Metazoa; phylum Chordata; class Actinopteri; order Syngnathiformes; family Syngnathidae; genus Syngnathus; species Syngnathus leptorhynchus. The sequence continues at coordinate 4,667,381 of NC_141206.1, read as the reverse complement.
TACCAGAAACTGCAAGGTTATGAGAAACCTTTTTCTAGACTTCGAGGGATTATGTTTAGCTGCTTAGGCATTACTTTCTATTTGTCATTTATACTTAGAAAACATAAGACATCTTATTTTTTTTTTTTTATATTTGTTATTAAATTCAGGGATGAAGCCATGATGTCCACATATTTCGAAACTGTCGAGGACTTGCTGGTGTCTTTCGGGCCCGTCCGTGACTGCTCTAAAGATAATGGCGGCTGCAAGAAGAATTTCAAGTGCGTTTCAGACCGACAGTTGGACTCATCCGGCTGCATGGTAAGCAGACAATTTTTTTTTTTTTACATACTGGCCATTTAAAGGCTACTGAATATATTACACAACCATTCTGAGGATTTACTTTTCATTTGTTGCCCTTGCTGACATCTGGGATAGGATGTAGCTTTTGTGGTATAGTATGTCGCACAAACTTTAGGCATGATGGATAATTTGACGAGTCAAGTCCTATGTCTTCAACTTGCACCTGAATCACAGATCTCAAGAACCAGCACGGCGAGAGTGGTAAATATAAACAAGGTAGAAACATGAGGTTATAGGTTCAAAACATTTACAACTCTTGGCAAACATCATTAAAGAACAGGAAGAAAAAAAACTTTGAACACGTCACGTTCAAATGTCAAGTACACAGAGTTTTGAAAGGTTCTGTAAAGTTGAAATACTTCCCAACAAGCTCACCCACCTCTGTAAGGCGCAGTAAAAAAAAATGACAAAGCCCTCTGGCCTTCAAAGATTAACTTGAAAAATCAGACAGACAGAGTATTTTTTTTCTTTCCTTCTCTCTTTTTCCCTAACTCGTTTGGGTGGGTGTTATTTCAACCACCCTTGTCAGAGTGGGTGCTAGCAGAGCTGTGATATGGTGCACGCAGAGCTTAAAATCCATTATGGGAGTCCTTCAAGGCTGTCTTCAGCACTCAAGACATTTGGAATCCATTTGCAGGGAATTAAATTCTAGTTGGAGTCAGTGCCGAAGTTTTCAAGGTACATCATTCTTGTTCAAGCTGATGTATTTGTTTCACTGCAAGACTTGCAAATGTAGCTCAGCATTCAAAACCATGATTGCTTATTGACCTTCACTACTTGTTCTATCAAATACTATAACACATTTTTAGCAGCATGGAAAGAATCAGATTAAGTGAAAGTCATGTTTGGCCAAGCTGTGCGTGATAGTACAATTTATATTCTTGGTCGGAAATGGTCTTGTGCTCTAAAATTTGTAAGAATATATTTCATAGTAAACTAGAAAAAGAAATTTTAATTTATTACGATGCATATTCTATCAAATACACAGCTCAGGTAAAGTAGAGGAAGCTCCCTCTGGATTTGCCCGTTTTTCCTCTAATGCAGGGATTGTCAACCGGTGGTCCGCGGCCTACTAGTTGTACGTGGCGGTATTACAGGTGGTCCACAAAATTGGAAATGGAAGATAATTGTAACATTATTAAGAATAAAATGGACTTATTATTTAGACCTGGTTTAGTTTCCAGCAAATTTTGTGAATGATTTGCCCATCCAAATTATGTCAAATGTAGCTGAGATACCCAAATTAGACATACAGATGCAAATAAATAGCCTGTATAGGTCTATCCTTCTTTGGTGCAAAATAAAATGATATTCCGCCAAAGCAGTGGTTGGTCCCTCAGTTGCTTCTTGGTTATGATTGTGCTCCCTTTGACAAAACCAGTTGAAAACCCCTGCTCTAATGCATCCAAGCATCAAAATTCCAAGTTGGATATGAATTCTGTTGTTATTTTTGTTGCACATGTTTTTGTTGACCTCTTAAGAAGACCAACAGGTCTTGTCCGTGCCAATAGTAATGAAAGCTTACTGTAGTTTTCATGCTTCCATAGACTACCTGTACGTATGTTTTTAAATAGCACAGCATAGATGAGCGTATGTTTTTGTTTATGCTGTAGTCATCTGTCATAGGAGTCCTCATGCAACAACATTCAGATGTCGAAACAGATGGTGTGATATTAACGGTGCATCCCCTGTCACTTGATGTTCCTCATGGGACAGCTCAGCTACAGTTGTTAAGCTGTGGATTCAAATCCATCAATTTGACCTGTTTTTAGGGAATTTGGCTGTCTCCAATCTCATTTTGCAGCTCACAGTATTCAAAATGTGCGGCCATGACGAAAAGGTCTGCACAAAGAGTGGCAAAGATAACAGCTTGAAGCAATAGAAAAAAAAAAAAGCTTGGCTGCATCCGGTTTGCATAAAGACTCTGCGGGGAGGATAAATTGCGATTCCCTCCCCCGTGAGAAGTTTTGTCATCACCTATTACCCACAATCCCCTGTGTGCCCTGACAGCATCAGTATGTTTATGACTGCTCTGCTGCACTGCACATCTCATTTTCCCCTCGCTACCTGTTTGAAATTCACAGGTGTTATGCTTTAAAAAAAAAATATATATCATATGAATTATTTCATCGCTTTGCATCTGCACTTTTTGGCCAGATGCTGCAAATTGTCCAATTACAGCCAACTGAGTCATATGCGTGTCTAAGTGACATCTCAGACAAGTGTTATAAATTCTTCTTGGTGCAATGTTTGTGACAGTAAAACAAAAACTTCAATTGTTGTGTCACATTTAAACCCTGCAGTTCCTTCAGAAAGTGCATGTGGGGGTGGTTGCTGAGTCAAAACGCTTGATTTCTACAGTCACTGATTACCCAATTACGGAAAGTGCTGCTTGCCATTTGTTCTAATTAATCATTCAAATATATTCCGTTAAAATATCAATCAAAATTGCACATTATACATTTTCTGAAGGAGATGTATTTATTCTCTGCAGCTCTTATGTAAGATCTCATTACATTGTGCAGGTGTTCCTACTGTTTGGACTAGTCAGTGAATACCTGCTGTTTTAAGAGTGAATTACCGTATTTTCTGGACTATAAGGCGCAACTTCAATGAATGGCCCATTTTAAAACTTTGTCTTTATATAAGCCGCACCGTAATATAAGGCACACCATTAATGCATCATGTCAGATTTTTAATCCAAATCAAATTATTCTCCATTTTATCTTTTTTATTTCAACTTCAGATGCAACAAATTACTTCATAATCACAAAAGAATGATCCATAGTCTTTTTGGTTCCTGATTCATAGTCTTCAGCGGGCCACTTATGATTGATTTCATGACACAATGCTTCGGGCCAGTTTAGATTTAGGAATTTGGTCCATATATAAGGCGCACCGAACCGGACTATAAACTACGGCTTTTGAGAAAATCTTAGGTTTTTAGGTGCGCCTTATAGTCCGGAAAGTACGGTAGTCTCTTGTGTAGTTGACATGGGCGTATTTGTGAGTTATACCTTAGCGAATTGTAATGCATGTGGTGTTTCTATACATCACAACAAAAGCAGCTTTTGTACTCTTTCTTTGCTTTGTAAAGGATGTTTCTGAGAAAGCAGCTTTCTTAAATACCTTTAGTCATCAAGCTGAGCTACACAGCCTAATGCAGTTCCGGGACAAAGCACCCTTCAGTCCTCATTTGTTATGTTGTCACCAGTGGCGAGAGCAGAGTGTAGCTGAGGCGTTATTTAAGCCACAGCCACTCTTCTAGGTCCACTCAAAGAAGGGGCCTTTGCAGAATGGAGCCATTAGCTAAGTGTACATATGCACGTATTGTTCTTATTACCTCGTACCCTCCTTGACAAGTGGGCATTGTTACTCCCACAAGCATGGACACAAAAATGAAGTCAGTCTGTTTGATAAAAGCTGACAAAGTGGTGTGTATTTTATCTAAATCTAGTGTTGCTTTACGTCTATATGCCATCCCCTAAGAGGGTCGAAATACCTAAAATCCGTTTCCCCTATTAGCACCATTAGCTTGTGCACCATGCTGAAATAAGAAGCATTAAGTCACACCATTTCGTGCAATCAACGGCTGGTTGGAGACTTCCTTTCTCACACCCTCACCCAATTTTAAAAGCCGTTGTGTCTTAATTTAACCTATGTGAATCACAAAAGAAGCTTGAGAAAGTAATTTGCCCCGCATACAATTCGATTCCATTAAATGTTACATCGTCAATGGTTAAAAGCCTGCTCGGTTGATGGTGGATTTGTATTCAGAATTTTATTTTATGTAAAAATGAATGGAAAGACAATGTATCTGGAAACACTGTGAACTAGTAGTTCGCAATTTGGCCTCACCGTCTCAGGTAACGAGCGTCTGTTTTCTGGGATTGGTCACGGGACAGTACAACACAAAATGGCCAGCCCCTGAGGTGAATAAAAACAGATGGATTTGTCCGCTTCATTCATATTCCACAAACACATTTACTCAGAACATGGTCTTTAGTGGCAGCACACAGAAAATGTTACTTCCCCTTTAGCCAAGATGTTAAACGGTTAACAATAATAACACGTATGATGACCCAGGTGAGTCTTAACATCACATTCGTTGTCTCTTAATATATTTTGTTGCGGAAAAAAAAAGGCCTGGCACATTTTGCTGACTTCTGTGAAATTCAGAAACATTAATTTTTTGAAAAATGCGAGTCAAATTCCGACCAATTCCACTTTGGCGGTTCCTCTGTGCCTATTGGATGAGTTTGATATGGAACTGAGTATACCTTTGAGAGAAACCAGAGCCTTACCTGAACTCCTCCAACAAGCTCATTAGCATAGAATCTCTCCCGATTAAAACTGAGAATTAGTGGGTGATTAAGAAAAATGAGCAAAGAGATTTCTTTAAATTCTCTAATGACATTTACAGTAAGCGGCAATGATACCTAAACTTGTATTGCTGTGTATCTGCTGTGCACATTTGGTTGTTTGTAATGCGTGCTTTGCTTTGTATTGCTCCATTTTTCTAAAGTTAATTAGTGTGTGTTTTTTCTTTAAACCCCTCAAGTGTACTCAGGAGTGAAACATCATTTCGCTGGTAATTATCAGTGTAATGAATGTCTCATTTGTAATTGCCCTGCGAGAGTGTGCACATAGTAAACACCTTACCAAGTTTGCTTTATGACAACACTCGGAATTGGTTTCAAGAGTATATAGGAGACTATTTGAAAACTTTTGATAGAGGAACTGATATTGTCTTTCTTTTTTTTAAAATAAACCAATACAATCACAACAACACTCATTGTGCACAATAGTATTGTGCACAATGGGTGTAAATTCAATATATGAAGTCAAACTCAGGCTGTTCCAATTAATTAGAAATAAATTATTAGCTGTATGGGCAGAAATGCACAATGACTCGCTGACAAAACACTAAAATATGCCAAACTAATTATTTGGTCGCTTTAATTTTACACTTGATCTGAAGGCAGGCACTCTAGAGATTATTTGTATGCAAGCCATTCAAAAGTCAGTTCTCTATTCAAGGACCCTTCAATTATACATTTGCGTCTTCAGTGTTAGTCATACCAACTCACTTAATACCTGCGTTGGAATGTTTCTTCAAGAAAGCATGCCCATTCTCCCTGTGCTGCCTGAGTTGACTTGCTGCAAGAGAAACAACCAGAATAATATATAAGATGAAAAAAAATGGTGTATACTCCCTTCTGCACTTCTCTGTAGTGGATCTTGTAAGACAGAGAGCATGATTACTAACTTTTACTCATCTTATTCAATTGCAGAAAACCCCACATGACAATCGCAAAATTACCCAGCGGGTCATGATGAACGACTCCATTCTCGCTCTATTAAAGTTGATATTACATTTGTGAAATGTACAAATTGGATTTGATTCTCTCTTCATTTTTTCCCCCCAAAAAAGATGTTGAAATCCTGGTGTAATCACAACTTGTTTCAAAAGTTTCTATATGTGTTTGCGCAAAACAGACTCAAGAAAAGTTTGATGTCATAAATATCAGATTTCAAATTATGCCCCAAAAAATGAATAATAAAAAAAATAATAATAAAATACTATTAAGACCAAAACACATAGTGTTTTTGCCTGGCTACACAAATAAAAATATCTCTGCGTAAATACAGTTTTAATGATGAGTTTTCCGAAACGATTGATTCGATTTTCACTCGACGCACTGCACACCACAGAATGATCTTTCAACATAAATTGTTTTCAGACATCCAACAATTGAGCTTTTGCTGACCAAATTTGGCTCAATTATCGGTATGTATGTACCCTGCCTATGTGAATCGTGTCTTCCTGGAATGGCAATTTATTTTGAGTCAAAACATGTTTGCATTAAAGAACAATCTTTGATTCAGAATACCATTTTGTTCAAAGGATGCCTCTCTGGTATTATAAATCAAAGAAAACAAAAAAGTATGTTGCGCCTGTTGTTAAGATATAAGAGCAGCCTTCAAGTGGGAAACGTCAGTTGTCGATTGAGCTGAAGCACAATTTAATGTATCGGGTTTTTTTTTTTCTGCTTCTACTTTTCTTTGATTCCCTCTCTCTTGACATCCGCTGCTCACTCCTCCTCTCTGATCTCTGCCGCTACCTGTGCCTCCTCAGTGGCGCCTGATTAAAATGCATGTGCTGACCTCTGTGCCTTCCTCGCTTCTTCTGTCTCCCTTATCACCCTTCTTCCTCCTCCTCCTCCTCTTTGCCTGTGTCTTCCGAGCAGTGTCCTGGCGGGCTGAGGCCGATGAAAGATGGCTCCGGTTGCTATGACTACTCCAGGGGCATCGACTGTACGGACGGTTTTAACGGAGGCTGCGAGCAGCTGTGTCACCAACAGCTCGTGCCCCTCCAAGACGAGCCCGGGTCCAGCAACGTGCTCATGTACTGCGGGTGAGAATAAAGAACGAAATGATTCAACAGTGCCCCACAAAAACATTTACCAGGTAGTTTTTTTGACCTTGACGTTTTGGAGATTTTATAGTGTTTTCAGTCATAAAACAACATTTGTAAGCCAGTTACTCCTCCCATATCCCAGCAGTGTTGGCTTTACACAAAACCTCATAAGAAAATCTAATAAATAAACCCAGATAAGGATTGTAATAAATATATCCTGAAATTTCATGCATCCATCCATTTTTTTCTAATATGCTGAGGAATGGAGCCTATCCCAGTTGGCTTCAGGTGATCGGATGACATTATTCGCCAGGCAATCACAGAGCAATGTTAAATATGAACATTTTCTTTAAAAAAAATCCATTTCATTTTTTTTTCAGGCCGCATAAAAATAAGCTCCAACAAATTCCAATGAAAATCATTGTATTTTAATACAAAGTGGCTTGCACGTTGCCTCCTAGCTGAGATTGAATATTTATTGTCCCCATGCTTGCATGAGTTTTCCTCCAACAATCCAAAACAGTTCTTAAGACTTTAAAGAAGTGCAGCGCTCCGCAATGCTGTGTCTGTCCTCCAATATGCCTCATTTAAATAATCTGGATCATAATCCGTCTTCAGCAGAGTTTGTTGTCATCTAAAAGGCCAAATTCCCATAATATGTCGCCTTTAACATATAACTCTACGTAGTATGATAATTTCACAGCAACACTCGTATCACGTTTGATCTTGTCGCATATGAGCTTGATCATGACATTGACAATTCTATTAGCCCGCTAGAATAAATCAATGCGAGAGAGATGTAAGTGGCACAATTCATAACATATTGTTAAAACTCTGTATGGTAATAGCTACTGGTAATTAACTTTGTAGAAAAGCTCTTTAATTGGCTGTCACCGTTTGGACAATTTCTACCGACTTCCAATGAGCAGGATAATACAGTGATGGCCATCTGCGAATCCATTTACATAACTCGGAGGACGCTCAGCAAAAAAAGTAAGGAAATGACAGGTGAAGGATATTCTAATCCTGCTTGTGCAGGGCTTCGCTTTGGGGATGGCGTCACATATCATTAGCTTCTTTTATTCCCTAACGGAGGGACAGTCTGGAAGGGAAGCGGCAGTCTTATGTCTGTTAAATTTTGTTATCCCATCAACTATACCTCACGCTGACACGTCACCCCCATCATTTCCTCAGATGTGTGCAGGAGTACAAACTGGCGGCAGATGGCCGCTCGTGCCTGCTGCAGTCAGAAAACTGCGAGGGTCCGAAATGTCCGCGGCAGGCCGTCCACTTCAACGTGACCTTGTTTGGCGAGATGCTGCATGGATATGACAACAAAAGTCAACAAGTCAACCTGGGACAGATCTTCCAGATGACATTCCGGTAATTAGCGTGCGCGTTTACACACATTATTTACATACTGAGAAAATAAGAATCAAAACAAATATTTTTATTAGATGACTTATGATAATTTCTTTAACGTTTTCATCTGACAACCTCCCTCAGAATTTCATTATTTTAGGCAGGAAAATATTATTATATTATGTTATTTCATAAATGTATTTATTACAGATAATGTATGGCTAAAAAAGTTGAATTTGTCACTGCAGTAGAAGAAACTACGTTTTGTGCTTCACGCAAGTCAATTTTGCTCAAGTCACTTTAGGGGACAGCGTTTCAAAATCAGTTTTCCTGCTATGTGATATATATTTTTGGCAAGTTTCATTTTGCAAGACCTCATGGGGCGTTCCTCTGCACCTCATTATTTTGTCAGCTTCACCTGCTGGTATATATTATGTGATCCTCGCTTTGAGCCTCACTTCACCTCTTTGTTGTTTATTCTCCATGTCTCTGAAGAGACATTTTCGGGACGTACCAGCCACCTATTATCAGTTTTAAAGATGCAGCCGGGAGAAAAGAGGCTCAACATCTCTCAATAGGTCTTGCCACGGGGAGTTTTATACCCATGCATGCGCGTACACCACTTGTTTTTTTTTTTTTGTGACAAGCAGACGAGAGACTCGTGACGATTTAGGATTGAGACGTTATCCCCTCTTGGCGGCTTCCCTTCAGTAAAACTGGTCATATTCCTCCTCCAAGGTGCTGCGCCTTGATAAGTCACATGCGATGAAAGCGAGATGGTGGGTGATAAGAGTATCCATGCCGAAGTACGAGTGGGTCGTAACACACTCTCTCTGACTTCCTTCTATTTACTCATTTGCATGCACACTACACTGATGCTTTTCAAGGACACAGCATCAGTAGGTTGCCCCCCTCCCCCACCCCCCATCTTCCCACATCCTGGTAGTTGTGCTTGAGTAAACGCACCCTTAGGCTTACCGGTCAGTGCATCGTGTAACGATATGATTCAGGAATTATTTGAAACATTCATGGTGCTTAGAACTGCACTTTTTCTTCCATGAACCAGCCTAAAGGACACATATGCATTTCCCCCAAAATTCCCAAGTATAAAAAAAAAAACTACAAAAACTCACCTACTCATCTTTTTTCATGTGCACACATGCTTTCAGTGCAGTGATTTACTTGGCTGTGTGATTTCACTTAATGGGTGGCCAGGCACTTGATGGACCCAATTATTTCCATCCAATCAATTAAAAAGTCATTTCCCATAGTTTTCCCCTTTAAGATGCTTGGTAGTTATTAACCAAATGTGTATTTCCCCCTAAAGCACCAGAATGGAATTGCTGTCATCACAGCTTAGAGTCATTTCTGTTTCCTGCTCCGTTTCTGTTTTATCTTCGACATAATTATTTGGATGTTGGTGAACATCTGCCAGTCACTGATTGCTTGGGACTGGAACTAGTAATTTGGCGTATAACCTCAAAATTGCGGGATTTAAAATGGGGAAAAAATAATCCAGGGTTTTTAACCCATCAGATATAAATCCTTCCAGTTGATGTTAATAAAACAGAACTTTTTTCTAGGTTTTTTTTCTATGCAGTCTCTGTTCTGGCTGAATTTTCTTTTCCAGTTTGTACAATTTTGAAGGGAAAATCCAATCTAGTCAGTGACCCCCTGAACTTTTTCTTTATTGTTATTCATTTAATATTACCAATACAATTGACTTCAGTTTGACTTGCCGCGGGTGCATCCATAAATTGGCTGCATCTCATGCTTCAAGATACCTCTTGGGACAACAGCACTCTTAAGCAACCAATTAGCGAAGCCTCCGATTACCGCCTCCGCCTCCTACTGTATATCGAGTTCACTTGAAATGATAAAGAAAGCTTGTCCTGGAATTTAGAATTGCAAACTAAAAACTTTCTATAAATGAGGAGATGGAGGGCACGGAGACTTCACTTCTTTCTTTCTGCATACATAGAAGCTGAACACATGCACAGATCAATTTCACTAATTCAAAACATTATAATTTAGCCAAATAATGCATTCCCCTATTTTGAGATATTCGGGGTCACCGAAAAGTTGTAATACCCGCTGGTGCTTATCTGTTATTAAAATAGAACAAATTTATGAGATAAGTATGCATTATCTGACTTTTCCTATCCTTAATATCACTTCATGCATAATTGATTTGATAGTTTGTTGTAATACAGATTAATTGTTGAAAAGTACATGGGAAATGAACCTTGAAGAAAAATAATTGCAACACAAATCGCATTCACAAAATTAATCGTTCAGCCCTATTCTGCAATCGTGTCCTGTAATATTATTTTAAAGGCATGGTAAATAACCTGGTGTTTTCCTGTACCTTATATTAAAGGGATTTGATAACCTGTAAAATTGTTTGTTAAAATTATGATTAATTTTAGGGTTAGTGGTATCTGATACAGGGACAAAATATGTTTTGTGTTAAAACCCCATTGAGCTGCCACCTCTTCATTATAAGCTCATCATATTCACATTACTATGTTTTTCCCCCCCATCTCCGTCAGTCTAACCAGACAAGCGGAGCCCACGAGTATAATATCACCAGCCACTTTCCGCTAATTAAACACGCGTGAGTCAGCTCACTTAGACCGCTTATCAAATCCATTGCGACTTTTTTGTTAAAGGAACTAAAGCTTTGTCGTATTACTACCTGGCTCCCTGTGCACACGCTCTCATTTTTTTGAAAAAATATTTTTAGAGCAATATGTAAATGCAGGCTATTATTTACCTAATTCCCCTCCCCGCCTCATCCTCTGTTTCACTTTGATATGCAGATGTGCATCATAACCCAAAGCCTTCAACTTCCACTTTTTGCTGTTTCCCACATCAACAGAGAAGCCTTTGGCAATGCAAAATTAAATATTAGATGATGAAGATGAATCCTGTGACTTTTCCAGTCAGAGCCTATCAGGTACTGCACTGTATTAGAAAAAGAAAGAAAGAAAGAAACCCTTTTGATTTATAACTCCGTTGCATACATTTTGTCTCAAATTGATCTTGCTCAGGCTCAGGGAATGAATTTTTACCGTTATGGAATTACAGAACATTACCATTTCTCGTGGATGGTGTTTTCCGGGGCTGTGATAAAATTGCACGTGTTAATGTAAATGTTACGGTTGAGAGCAATTCCATTACACCTTGAGCGCAGTAAGACTTGGAATGTGACAATATGCTGACAGAACATTGGCAGTATCTATAGTTGCTATTTTGTAACATATTTTTTTTGCTAATAAAACACCCCGTGTGGGTGTTGTCTCATTCAATACTTGGTCTGAACCGATCAGTCAAAAGGCGACTGTTGGCTTTATTATACATTACGGGTGATTTGACAAACTTGAGTTTCAACACTTCAATACATTATGGTGTTTGTAGTGTGCACCTTTTTACCATTTTTCTTCAGCTATTTACATTTGTATTGGAGGAAATATTTGAAGAAAGCTGGCAGTGTGTATCAGTTTTCTGTTTACTCATTGCATTTACCGAACTGAGTTTAAAGCACTTTATTGTTCAAGTGTTAATGAGAATGTTTTGTTGGAAATTCTCAGAAAGACAACTGCCTTCAATTCTTCTCAGCTTTTCCAATAATATAAAACCAAGTAAGCCAGCCGTTGTTTAATTATTGCTTAGCAACTCACCATTGCCACCCTTAGAATAACTACAATTATTGTCATCTCAAACAAACAAGCGGCCAGCGTACAATTTATGATGGTGCATAAGTGGCACACCAAAGTCAATGGGGGACTTAATATTCACGCGGAGACGTCCACTGTAGTCCATCATATGTGACGGCAAAATGGTATTTGATCAACTGCACATTTCTCAAAGGTAGGCACACCACTACAACAATCGGTGACTCTCGCTTCCAATATGTAATTCTCAGTAATTATGTAGCTCTAGCTAGTCGGGAAAAGCTACGAGGTCTTTCCTTAATGAGTAGATGTAAGACAAAGAGCACGACTGCATTGGATGGAGCGTTAAGCTGCCCGAGTGTGACAAGAAAGAAGTCTATTTTTAAGCTCACAATGTAACAAGGCTGCTTTACCTGATCTGGGAATATGTGTAGAATTGCTATTATATAATGTGCATTTGTATTAATTGCTGGTGACCTTTTAAAATATTATTCAGTCAATAGTCTTTACATTGACACCACAACAGAAAATTCACGATGAGAAAATTACAGAGCTGGAAACACTCGTTTTTGAGACCGCAGTGTTATTCAGAATTAAAGTTGAAGATCTAAAATTCAGCAAGCTTCTCGTTTTGACTCAAGAACCCTTCGATTGTTTGAGTTTTGAATATAAAAAAAAATGTGAACTCTAGACGTTCACCTGGTCCCCTTCTGTTGATAATTCAACATAAAAATACATTTTTAATATGAGGTGAGAAGTGGCAGACTCAAGCCAAATGTGTCTCTACACAGGAGATAAAATCAAGAATGGTGAGAATGCAATTTCCAGTCCTTTTTTTTTGCATTTATTGTCTCACTGAACATTCATTCGTTGTAAACACAATCCCAAACGCTCCGATTGAGTCCGTTCGAGACTGTGCACAGCTCAAATCACCTTGCGGAGCTGTCAGTTGAACCGACAGCGGTCCGCAGGGTGACAAATGAGAATATTCAACATAAGGCATCAAAGCGTCAACTTTTGATGGAGTTGCCTCACAGGAGGTAGCTAACAATGCTTGGCATTGATAGATGCCTTCAGCACCCTGCTAGGTTTTAATGAAGAAAAAAGCTGTGTGAAGAGTTCTTTTTCGACTTGGGCTAAAAAGTGAGAATTAGAAGCTTGATGGTTTTAGTATTGATTAATGAACTCCGGGCGAGGGAGGCAGTGAAGTTCGTACTGAAGCTGTTTGCAATTTCACTTCCCCCTCGGGTTTGCTATCTGTCTCTGTCCTTTCATCCTACTTTTCCAGCATTTACCTTTCATACATTATTCATAATAATTTTTTTTCGTACTTTCATGAAGTTGGCGGCAGTATTAGTATTTTGTATTCTTCCACCTGAGCAGGGCCGGGAAATGGCAAATGACTTTTTTTTGTCACATGATCGCAGTTGGTCGTTTGACATTGACTGGCAGGTTGACGAATAACATGACAGCTAATTGTTCCTTAATGTCCCGCATGTCTATCTCTAATTACTCATTGATTGAATAGATTAGGCCTCACAACAATACTCAGGGAAACACATTTTTAATGCACATAAAGTTGTAAATGACTAATGAGGTATTAGTTTCACTAATGAAGCAAATGATGTATTTTTAACAATTATATATATATATATATATATGTCGTCCCGACACGAGATTGACCGATTTTTGGATGAAGATGTTTTACATCGTATTAGAAACTGCTGCTTCACCAACATCCAGTCCATGCCAATCTCCTCCCAGCATGCAACCGCCCCTTGCCTTTGGGCCACTTAAACAGAAAGACAACCATATCTGCAACGCCGGTCTCCTCAGAAAAGCAGATTTGACATGCATGCTGTCCAAGCGATAGATCAACTTCTCGAAGCATCAAGATGCAAAAAAATGAGAGATAAAAAAAAAGAAGTAATGTCTCCTAATTAGCTGTACAGCAAGCTGTCTTGTATTCTCCCCTTCCCTTCTCTTCCTTCCTTCCTTCCTTCCTCACTCTACATTTGGACGCGCAATCTCTATGGTAATGCCTCTGGCCACGGGAGTTCATTTCCACGCTGTGCAAAAGGCAGACAGCTTCCAATGTGGCAGTATAAAGGATGCATATTTACACTGTGTTTCACTTGTATGTACAAGTCAGGGGAGGGATGTGATTTGTTTTTGTGCTGTATACTGGAAGGTTTAAAAAAAAGAATGTTGAAGAGTACTTTGCATGTGCACACTACTCAAACAAATCTTCAGTTGGAATTTTGTGAATAGTGAAAACTTCAAATAATCAATGTTCCTCTTCTTAAAGGGGAAGTCAACCCCAAAATTTTCATTGAAGTAATACGGTCTGTGCAATCGACAATGTTCTGGTTATTGTTTCGTTTGTGGATCCACCAGATTCACCAATTTTCTCAAGCCGATATTCCACAAACGCAATAATAATCAGAGTGCCGTATTTCGATTAGTGAGGGCACATCCAACATATTGTACAACAATTTTTTTGGGATGACTTCCTCTTTAAGCTTTGTAGTAACCTATAGATGTCACACATTGGGTGCAAAGCACTATAATTGTATGAATGAAACAATTCAGCTCACGTACGTGTCCTTCCTTAAAATTAAGATACCAGTAGATGGCGCCTAACAATAGTTTTATTGCAAAAATACAAAAAAATTAAATGTTTTGTACATGTTCATTCTAAAATTCCTGTGAAATTTGGCGATAGTGGAAAAAAGAAACCCTCAAAAAGTGGCCACAAATTAGTTCAGTCGTAACAGGTCTATAAAATACACCAAAACAAAAACTGCTCACAAATGCTATTGTTGGGAACAATTATAAACATGAACTGATGAACTCTTCGCTCAACTTTGTCTGCTGTCTTTGTGTATTTTGTGTGTTTGATTTCCTTTTTGTGTGCCTTTCTTTTGACACAACAACTAATTATGTCATTCATTGTTGAATCCAAACAGCGAGGCAGCCGCAGAAATTGCCGGCATGCTGCGCCATGGCCGTTTGGTGCCTTTTTTATTGTATTTTTTATGCCAGTGGTTGTGCGGAGGGAGAAGATTGTGAGACGTCTGATGACTTTTTTACGTCGAGACATTCAAAAGTACAATTATGATAATCTCCTTGCAGCTTCTGCTTATCTTTTAAAAACGATCAAATTCTTGAAAGAGCGTTTTTTTTTTTTTTTCCATGATGAGGAGAAGATGGAGCAAGATATGGAGCATCTGGAGACTCTGTTTGCCTTAGGCTACATTTACACTACTGGTTTCATACCCTCTTATCAGATTTCTTTTTTTTTTTTACTATTATTTTCAGTGACCCATATCTGATATCCTTACTGGTATTGAAAAAAAAAAACGGAGACAGAGAGAGACAGAGACAGAGAGGTGGGAGGTGTGTGGATAAGGCATAATATTCCAAGATTAAACTCAACATTTAACAAGGAAAATAGTCATATTCTTTACGTCAATGTTTGGTTCAGAGTAAGTCTTGGTATTTTGGCGTGCAATGGAGTTTGAATTATCAGGTTGTTGTTTTTTTCTAATTGGGAACCGTGGGACATCTACAGAGCTGTGTTTCACTGCTTTTAATAATCTAAGGTACATAATTTATTTAAATTAGGGCTGAAACAAGTCCACGAGTCACTCGGGATTCAGGCTCCGGTCCTCCCTGTGTGGAGTTTGCATGTTCTCCCCGTGCCTGCGTGGGTTTTCTCTGCATACTCTGGTTTCCTCCCAAATCCCAAAAACATGCATGGTGGGCAGATTGCACACTCCAAATCGCCCCTAGGCTTTAGTGTATGTGCAGATTGTTGTTTGTCTCTGTGTGCCCTGCGATTGGCTGGCGACCAGTTCAGAGTGTCCCCCGGCAACTGCCCAATAACTGCTGGGATAGGGTCCAGCACACCCGCAACACCCGTGAGAACAGGCGGTATGGAAAATGGATGGATGGGTGCTCGAAGCATTTTTTTTCTGCTTCGAGTACCCACTTATTTATGTTTACACAGCCAAGAAAAAAATCAAGCTAACCACAGCAACAATAGTTTATGCTAAGCTTGACAGTAACATGCATAATTGGTGTCCCAATTAAGTCAAATTTAGCATGGAAATGAACTTCAGTAGCCAGGGGCATTACCATAGAGGTTGCGTTTCTAAATTCCCAATGACTGTTAATAAACAGCCGATAGTTGACATTGGAATCAGACTTCGCATAGTTGGGAAACATCTTGTAGTTCCGCCGGCATGATGGTATTGGCTGGGAATCACATGGCGTCTTCTCTTCTATCTCGGTTGGAAATATAATTACTTCCCATCCACCTCTCGAATTGGCGGTTCTGTTCCACGAATGGCCTCTCTGATCCCGCTAATGTTCTTGTATGTCAGTTTCATTTATTACCACGTAATTGTATTGGTGCTCTATGAATACACTTTGAGAGTTTGATGCACAGCAGCTCTTAATCAAAAAGTAAGACCATGCTGCAGTCTTATATAAAGCACAGAAAAAAAATGAAGCTTTGAGCATCCTTCTTGAAAATATGGGTCTTTTCTGGTGCAGAGAAAGAGTGACCTCTAGTGGAGTATTGGTGTAACAATGATCTTCCTTGACTTTTTGTAGGAGTAATTTGAATTTCACTAACAAAAAAATAATTCCATACATTACAATTATATTTCATACATCCTGAATTAAAAACATAATAAAACACAACAACTTAATTTTTAAAACCCAATTATAATGAAATCAACACATTAAAAAAACGTGCCCAACTTATTATATTATAAGTATTATAGTATTTAGTATTTTTTCAAATATGTTCATTACTAACAAATATATTGTTTATTTTCTTTGTTTTGTCTTTCTTTTTACCACTATATATACCCAGCTAAATGCTACATGAATGATTCTTAATGCCATTCGGTCGCATAAAAGTGATGTTGTATAATTAGCATATTGAAACACTTGACAATGAGTTCTTTGTGGTGCCGCATGCGAAGGATTGGTATTTAGTACTCGGCTCCTGTGGGAAGGATTAAGGAGTCTTGGAAAGTGCTCGCCACACATGGATCCTAGATGGCTTACAGTGTTGGCATTGTTGAGCGAACCCATTCATTGCCTGAAGATGCAGCAGTCATTGAAATGCTTCAAGGCGTGCAAACCTGTTGATGGTGGACACTATTAAGAAGCAAGAAGAATTAAATCAAGCAATGTGATGCTGCTGCAGACAACGTGAAGCAAACTATTATTAGCTATCCATTTAAATTCTGCGTGTTAGGAGAAAGCTAATGTTCCGACAATACTTGGAATGAGCTTTTTCTTGCAGAACCTACCCAAGATATTTTCCCAGAAGCACCTTCATGATGATTTGGGAGTTGTTGGGAGCCATGGATATTTCTGTGTTAGTTTGCTTAGACAAAGAGGGTCATACAGAGTTGAAAACCAGATTTACTCATACAATCTTATCGGGGTGAGCTTTTCGTATAATGTGTGTCCTTCTGTGTCATTGTGGGCTAACCAAACTTGGATTTAGTAGGTCAAAGCATTAACAGTACCATCGATGTTTTCTATAATCAGTGCTTTAAATGTGAAGATTAATCCATTGTAATCATCTTTGAAGCACTACTTGCTACTCACTTTGCCCGCCTTTGACTCAATCATGATTTTGGTATGAGACTCGCAAGGCTTTGTGCTTGCAGAAGACTACAGAGGATGGAAAAGAGTCAATCATAGTCCCCTGAGTCTCCACAGCACACTTCTGAGCTCGTGTAGTGCAGCGGGGACATTTTGTCTTTTTGTCGAGGAAATTGAAGCGAGCTGGCTTCGTTCGACTATAAAAAGCCCATAGCAGTTCATCCTTTGAACAAAAGAGGACACATACACACCCCACCGTCCCTTATGACTGTTTATTTTTTGAAATAGCCTCTCTCATATTTCATGGGGCTAACATTGACCAAAAGAGTAATTCAATGATGCCCCCCCCACACACACACACACACACACATTTTTGTAATTGAGAGCACTCTGAATGGTTAATTTTTGACTCTTTTTTTTCCCCCCATGAGCAATTACTAATAATTTTCTAATAGGAGGAGCTTCTGCTTTCAGCACCACAGACAACAACACTGCTACTAAACTCATTGCCCCCCCCCACACACACACGCACACACACCCTCCCGCACTTGTCGGTGCCAGTGCCGCCAGAGGTGCTGCCAACAACAGCAGCATCTAATTAATTTAGTAGTAGATGACTTTCTTCTGTTCAATGCATCTTCCCTTGAGTTATTTTTTTCCCCCTCTTAGCTCCACCAAAGCTCCACTTTTGAATAAATTAGTATTCATCACAGGTTGATGTGGGTTAATCTTCCTTGTTCCTCCCCGCAGAGATAACAACTTTGTTAAGGACTTCCCCCAGCTAGCCGACGGCCTCATGGTTCTTCCCCTGCCGGTTGAAGAACAATGCAGAGGTGTGTTATCAGAACCGCAGCCAAATCAGGATCTCCTCACAGGTGAGAGTGTTTGTTGGGACTATGAGCACTGCAGGCAGGGATTTTTTTTTTCATTTATTTCAAACTAAAGGTGTTTGGCATAATAATGAGTGAATCATTAAGCTGTCGATGCATCGTGGAGCTAATGAGACTTCATGAGCTTGTGCTACATGGAGCACAGAACAGTAACTTGTTTTCTAGGTACAATGATCCATAGAAAATGATTAAAAAATAAATTGATGAGTTAGCTGGTCAATCATTTTCTTAATATTTTGTCCATAAGCAACACTGCAACAACTCCAGTGCATGCTCCTGCAGTAATTTGTATGGTGGAAGACTAGATACTTTTCTCACACCTAAAACTTAAAATGTTGCCAACATCTAATGTTTTTTTGGGGGAAAAAAATAATAATAAAATGATTTTTTTAATGATTTTTTTTAAATATATTTACAATGATTACCTTGTATCTCTTTTAATTCCTGTAATTGGAGTGGCCACTCCCCTGTTTTCTTTCTTTGGTCATGTGACCTTCTGAGCTCACATTGTCTGGATGAAAACAGAAGTGAAAGTTCAGCCACAATGTGTAGTTAACCTTCTGTTTCATCATATTCTTTTTTTATTATTAGGGTTCTTTGGAGAGCAATCATCTCCATCCTAGCTCGTAATTCCTCTCTTAGTTAATTACTTCAGTATTTATGCTTGCATATTTATCAGGGTTTCATCATTCACTTTCTTTTCCTTTGTTTTAAGTGCTCCCAGTTGATTATTTGTTTCTGTCTAATATCTGTGATTCATTGTCTACTTTATTTTCTATTTGTCTGGCTATCCTCTGAATCTCATGTCCAATATTGTGCATCATTTTCAGGTGTAGCCAAGTTCAACGAGGCTGCAGGCTATCCCATGATTCAGCAGTGGCGAGTGCGCAGCAATCTGTACAAAGTCAAGCTCAGTTCCATCACTCTTGCTTCAGGTAAGCCAAAGAAGCATTACCGCATCTGTTTTCATCTGTTGTCATTATTATCAGTGATTCTTTAACCTGGAGCATAGATGTCAAACTCAAGGCCCAGGGGCCAGATACGGCCCACCATATTATTTTATGTGGCCCGCCAAGAAACATTTTGCATCGACTTTGTGTCATTACTAAAATTACAAATTGTCTTCACTTTTTTAAAAAAAGACAGCTTGCGATTTTTATTACCCTTGGTCTTTTTAAAATATTGGAAGAGTTTTTACGAGTCTCCGATTTCAAAACTAGTTATTCATTAGTTTGTTTTGTAGCCTATACTGTATATAGAAGACGTTGACAATCATAATGGCCCTCTGAGGGAAACTATGACTACGATGCGGCCCGCGACAAAAATGACTTTGACACCCTTGACCTAGAATATCAACGCAATAGTAGACAGCTTGCCTCGCTTTCGCTGTATGATAGTTGTATTTATTTCTTCCTTCATGATCATTTAGGTTTCGCCAAGGTTCTAAAGACGCTGTCAGGCGAGAGCACGCGCGAGGAGCTTTTGGCATTCCTCAGGCAATATGGCAGCCACTACGTGTCCGAGGCGCTGTACGGCTCCGAGCTCAGCTGCAGCATCTACTTCCCCAGCAAGAAGGCCCAGCAGCAGCTCTGGCTCCAGTACCAGAAAGGTGAGAGCAAATAAATACACAAGGCACTTGTGCAATTCTTCATGGAGGCGGGACTTAATATTCAAAGCATTTGTAATACGCTGAATTATTTAAGAACACATCAAAATAATGTTTTGACAACGTTAAAGGTAAGTTTGATTCAAAAACGTTTATTGCACTCGAGAATCAACAATACACAACAATATGTGTTCAACACATTGTAAAATTCACATGCTCCAGAGCACCTGAGACATGGGAAAAGGGAGGGAGTTCAGCATACACACCAAAAACAAATGTTTCCAACAATAGCTAGATGAAATGCTGTTTCATTAAAAAAAGAAAAAGCAACACACCTTGTTTAGCACACTGACAGAAGGACACTTTTAAATTATTTTCTGCCTGTGACCACTTGAATTATGACTAACACAATGATCCAAAGAAAACACAACAGCTTGGATGTAATGATTTTCATCTCTTTTTTTAATTGGTTTCACTAAAACACGCATGCTGTGTATGTAGCAATGATTTAAAAGCAGTCATGTTTAAGGCTCAAAAAACGTGCTCTCAAGAACACAACCTGGGCTGGAAGGTGCATTTTACAGCAGGCATAGTTCCCATATGATGTAGGATTTGGTTTCGCAAATTAAAAAAAGTAAATGAATAATAATAATGTTTATGATACTCTTTGTGCCATTTACACAGCCACGTGTTAAGTTATAAATATTCAATGATAATAATGTTTAGTTTTAAAAATATATTGCCATTGCGTACAACCGCACTTGATTATACTGAAAGCCATTTCGAATGTTTTGGTTCTTGAACTATAAATACTACTACTGTGGACGAAAACCACAATAATAAACACTTTTCTCAATACCTTGAGCAATCTATTAATTAGTGCATATATAGTTACGTATTATTGTGTTTACTGCGTGTAGAATATTTCTTGTGTTGATACGAGGCGGAGTGTCTTTAATCTGTTAGTGTTTCACAAGTACTGAAACAAAACAATTGGCAAAAGGTATCCTACGCCCTGTGAATTTTTAGTCGAAAATAGAATCAGAAATTTGGAATATTATCTGTTGGTTGTTTGACGATGAGTAGATATGATTTATGACAAGTTGAATACAAAGAGAAATACAGGATATAGATACAGAATAGGCTGCCAAGACCCAAGTATCATCTATATGCTTACTTGTCATTTCTTTTCCCAAATATTGAAGATATTAAATATTTTAGCAAGAAAAAAAAAAATCTTTAGCGCTATTGATGTTTCCCTACAAATGTAATGTCCATTTTATTAAATTTCTTAAATGAACATTGGGAAACAAAACATTATTTTGTATAAATTTGCTGGATTTCTCACAATGTTCCGAGCTTGTTTGTGTGTTGACATTACGTCCATTCCTGTAGTTACGGTTGTTTGACATTTTCTAGACTCACTTCTGTTACTCTTCCATTAGGCTTAACGAAATGTAGACGTTTACAGCTACCTATTGTTAAAAAAAAAAAAAAAAATGTTTTTTTTTTTGTTTTTTTTTAAATAGACAATGAATGAAAATCCACACAGAGTAGTCCAATAGTCCACACACCCCACATCAAACAATGACCCATTTATGTGTATCAAAGAGTACTGTGCATGCTCCCTGATTGTTACTGAATGCAGTTGACCAACATCTTTCACTCATTAGCGACTGCACAGTAAACTTTAAAGCTGTCAACATGCGATTAATACAACGAATCCACAATAAAGTGCTTCACAGGCTCAGAGCCCCAAATTTATGCTATTAACTCTCTTTACTGTTCACATATTGCAAATCTAAACCAATAACAGAAATGTATTTGGATGGGCCAACTGTGCCTGTATTCTTAAATATAAAGCTTATTGCAAGATCATGAACTCATACTTGGTAGTATTACTTTGAGGTGACATAATTTAAAAGTCCCGTTGGCCTATACAAATTATTGTGAGAATAATTTTTCTGCGTACACTTTTCTCAAACATCCAACTTTTTGCGTTTTGTGTGGCTCACGCCTTTAGGAGGTGGACGAGTGCCTTCTTTGAATGTATGTGTAGACTTTGACACAGTGGTCCCAGCAATCCAGCACCAATAGCTGCCCTTTGGGTGTGGTGGCCACCCCAACAGGGCAGTTCAGTCCCTCCTGGATGAGAATTTTAAAGCCTCCTTCTTTGGGAAACTGCAAGATTTCCTTTCTGCCACTGTCCGTAACTAGTAGATCCCCGTTGGCGTCGACGCACATGCCGGTGATGCAGCAGAAGTCCTCCGTCTCGGAGAAGAAATGGCTGAGGTGCTTTCCGAGTTGGCCGTCGGTGCCCACCGAGCCGATTGAGAAGCCGCCCTCCAGGTGGGGCTCGTTGTGACGTTTCTCGAAGTTGAGCGCCAGGCCTTGGGTGAAGTAGACTGTTCCGGCGGCATCGCACGTCACGAATTTGGGCCGCACGGCCGAGCACAGCCGGCTGTAGCTCACCACGCCGAGGTTGCGGTCCACGGCAAGGCACCAGAGCTTTCCGCCCTCTACGTCCGACACCACAAACTGTCCCGAGGGCATTGCGGTTATGCCCCAGGGCTTGATGAGCTGGTTCTTGTGGCAGGCCACGCACTGCCCGTCCATGGTGTACACTTTGACCGAGTTGTCGTAGTTGTCAGTGATGCCGATCAGTCCCTGAGGCGTAACGGCGATGGACAAGGGCATGAGGTTCGGCAGGTCGGCACCGAGGAAGCTCAGGACAAAGTTGTCAATGCTACTGGCGTTTCGGCGGATTTCGCGCTGGAAACCTTTGCGGTTGAAGATTTGGATTCGGTAGTTGCCACGGTCAGCCACGAGGACCTCGCCGTGCTGGCTTACGCAGATGCTAACCGGTAAATTAAAAGAACCGGGAAGAGCTCCTTTGCAGCCCATCTTCTTCACAAACTGGCACACCGGAGGGCCTGCACATGCTCCTCCCTGTGCTTCCCCCCCTGCGTCCATTGACTTTGACTTAAAGGTGCCAGGTGAGCCAGTTATACTGTCATCTACTGCAGCAATCATGTCAACATCTCGGTAGAGATCGGCGGTTGGTCCCTTTGTGCCGCCTACAGCCCCGTCTAGGCCCTCGACGTCACCTTCAAGTGGAATATCCAAAGTGCAGTCTGAATTTTCTGTATTGACCGTGAATGTGCTTGTGGTCAATCGGCCCACTTCTGCTGGTTTGGAGTGTTCCGTCCGGATCAACTCTGGCTCGTGCAGCTGAAATACGGTGGGCAAGGTCCCCTTGAGGTTGAGCTCCTCGTCCTCACACCCGCCTCCGTCGTCCCGGAGCAGGCTGATGTCACTCTGCCTCACCCGCATGGTTAGATAGTCGCAGCACGAGACCACCTTCACTTCAGCAATGTTAAGGAGGTACGTTTGCTCCTCAAGGACCTGCCCGTTAAGCTTTTGTACCTCTGACATTGATGCAGCAAATGTCCTCCGAGAGCGACGCAGGTCCTCTTGAAGCTGCAGCTCAGCTGCCGTGTAATCCCGCTGCACCACTCTGTACTTTGCTCTTAAAGATTTTGTAATGTTTTCAATAGCTGTTTTTTTCTTCTGGATTTCGGCTACGATATCACGTAGGGCGGAAAGTTTGCCGCCGAGTTCTTTCCGACGTTGCTCGGCAGCCATCCGAACAGGCTGAACGGAATGACCACTGTGTAGATGGCCCTCGACCTTACAGAGCTCACAAAGAACGATGGTGCAGTCGTGGCAGTACTGTCGCGGAAGGCGACTGCAGCAGGACCCGCACATGAGGGCTGCGGCGGCCGCGCCGCACGACGTAGCACAGTCAAGGATCTTGAGCACTGTGAGATTGTCTGCCAACTGCGAGATGCTGCTCATGCGCGAGACCTTACTGCAGAAAGGACAGCGCACGCCGTTGATGGTGTTGGCCAACAGCCTTTCCAGGCAATGGCGGCACACAGTGTGACCACACTGGAGGAGTTTGGGTCTCATTTGGTCCTCGTTGAAGGTCTCCAGGCAGATGGGACATTCAAGGACCTCCCTCATTAGATCTGGATCAAGTGGGTAAGATGCTGCTGCCATGATGGCTTGTTGCTTGAAAGAAAGAAAACCATATAGGTTACCATGAGATGAACATTGTTGGTGGAATGTTGTTTAGGTGTGGCAAGTGTGGCTCGATCAGTTGAGCTTTGTTTGGATGAACACTTGGGGTTGCAGAGAATGAAACGTGGGACCGTGCTCTTCTTTGGGTGGCCACTTGTGACATTTCCAAAGCCATTTCTAAATCTAAATGAATCTAATGATATGACATCATTACCACATTGTTGTGTTATTGCTATTCAATCATAATTAGAGGCTAAATCTTCTCAGAATCTTTTCGATGAATATTTGGATATGACCACTGCAGAGTAAATAGAAAATGCAATCATTTCCTTCATTTTTTGCATGCTCATATTTCTTAAATTCACATATTGAGGACCACAAAATCTTGAGAAAAAATAGAAAATGTGCTTTGCTACGAATGTTTGTCTCATCATACACGCTAACATTTAGACTGAGTTGGGCGTAAAATGCAAGCGCTTGTCTCAGCTGTCAAAATACGAGAGAGGATAAAATGACACTTGGTTTAAGGCGTACAAACAACGTTAACATCCAACGTGTCAAGCCAATTTCTAAAGGAGTAGCATGCTGAATGGCTGCTTAAAAAGCATGCAGACGGTGTTTGCAACTATCAAAGCCAAGCAGCGTTCATAATATCAGGCTAATAACAAGACAGGCCACACAAGCCAAACGTCTCCGTTGAGTGCATGCGACACCGTCATTTCGTATGCAAAATGGATCATTTTTAGAACCGTACATGAAAAATATGCTCTTATACAAATAAATTACCTCTGTCTGCAAGGTAACTGTTGGCAAGTAAAGATGTGCTGAAACAGACGCGCGAGCTGTTCTGCCACTGCGTCCACCGGAGAGAGTGCAGTGGCAATGACGTCACCCGCGCACGTTTACGTGCTTACGTTTTTGCGTGAGTGAAAGCGTTTGTCGTGATTGGCTGCTGATGTTTCACGCCCTAACCCTGTAATTTGAATTAGATATAGTATTTACAGGTAAATCACAACATTTATTGTACCAGTATATAAAAAGTATTAATATTACTTGGGAAAGCATTCAACATTCACGCAGAGGGGGGCCCAAGCGCTGCAATGACGTCCCTGTTTTTGACCCGAGATTGCAAAAAATGGCCACTAGGTGGCAGAATAACTCTTCTAATTGAATTGGCTCAGTACTGCACTGTGTAGAACAGTAAGGGAATGGTAAAAACTAATGTAAATATTTATGCTTTTTTGTAGTTAAAGTATTTTTGGCATGTTTTTGATTATTATCCTATTTTTTATTATGTAGTATGGCATGATGATGAAATAAAATAAAGCTTATATTGTACTGAGGATTGCATTATAATGTTTCATTACATTGCACATATATTAGGAAACTATATTGTGCCATTACGAGTACCCATTATAACGATAACTTACATATACGTATGTGTGACATAGTCAACACCTTCAAGCATAAATGATTATCCATACCTTGCAGCATTTGTGTTGCATTGCTATGGAACTTATTTGTCACCTGGCCCGTTGTTGCCCTGGGCAACGCAACCCCAGCCACCCACTGGGGTTGTGTCCCAGATGAGTAATTATACTGCAACCAACAACGACATTTTTAATTCACAAGCTGGTGCAAGATCAATGGCTGGGGAAATTGGCACCATTCTTCTTGTCTGTGTCTGTGTGTCTACCTGCACGTCGACAGACAACTGTTGCATAAGACAAACACACATAAGCGAATGCGCGCCAAAGGTCATGTGTGAAAAGGGCATGATGAGAATGAAGATGGTGATGTGGATAATGGCGAGCTCCTGAATTTGAGTCCTCAATTTTCCCCCGGGGATCAAAAAATGATCTGTCTGTCTGTCTGTTTGTCTGTCTGTCTATCTATCCATCCTCCCAATTTATTTCACTGAAGTGAGTTGATGAGTTACAGCTAGACAAAAGTAGTAGTATGCTGCTTGTAGCACCTATAGGCAATATTAAACCTTTTTTTCCGGGGGAGGGGTGGCTTAAATTCCTCACATATTGTCCTCTTCCGATAGTTAGGGTTAACTATGTACTGACACCTAAGTGGCTCATAAACAATTTGGGGCCACAGGTGTTATGGCCTCTTGGTGGGTTGATTGTTGATGCCGTTGCAGTGACAATGTGACAGACACTCTTGATTCCTCACACACATGTTGCCTAGTCATTCTCTGAAATGGTTTTGTTTTCCTGTCACCCCACCTCCAACGGGAAGATCAAACACTGCTTATTGACTCTACTGGGAGAAAGCCCCTCTTCCTGCCATCCAGCCTTTAGAAAGCTGATGACAGGGTGGGTTTAGTGGTTGTTGTTCTTCAGCGAGAGAGTCAATCCAGATGTAGACCATAAGATGTTTGTTGTACAAGCTGTGTGTCATACTGGTCCTTGTTTTTTTTTGTTTTTTTTTGTCTCTCTCTCTTCCAGAGGCAACAGAACAAGGGCTTGGTGGTGCTGGTGGGCATCATGAACTGAAATCGGTGCCCTTCATTAGCTACTTGATGGCTTTGCAGAAGAGCCAGTTGATGTCCGATGATGCCGTCAATGGCGTGGAGATCCGTTGCGAGGAGAAGGGCAGCTGCCCAATCAGCTGCCACCTATGCCACCACCAAGCCGCGGCGGCAGGAGGTGTGGTGGCGAGAGGCCGTGGCAGGGGCGGCGAACAACCCTCGCCCATCCCTGTCTTGTTGGAAGTCAGCCGTGTGGTGCCTCTCTATAGCCTGGTCCAGGACAACATGACCAAAGAGGTGAGACTTGTAACATGTTTTTTTTTTTTTTTAATGGTATTGCTCAATGCTCCAAAACCAACAACCTAGCCTAAGTTGCATATTTTGTTACATGTCCCTACTATGTCTGAAATGACAAACGTTACAGTCTCTTCCTACATTCTACGATTTACTTGTACCATTATTATGATTTTTGAGACTACTTTTAAGTTTTGAGAGGCCGGAAAATATTTTTGTTATTTGGCCACTCCACTACTTGGACACCAACGAGGATCTTTAGCTGTTCTGCTTTCCCACTGCCTTTGCTTCCAAAGTTCCTGCTGAATAAACACGAGTATGCGCTCAAGCACCCCCTGGCCATTCTATCCTCCATTTATCCAAAGAATTCTTGAAAATGTTCAAGCACAACAGCTTAATGATCACATGAACTTTTTCAGGCCGATTGAGGGCATATCACTCAATTGAGAAATCCCAAACAAGGTACTAATGCCATTGATCAAGAGCGTCGAAAAACGTGTGTCTTGGTCTTACAACTGGAGCAATTTCTCGTTTTAGAAAGTATGGATCAGAAAGGACGCACCATGGTAATGTGACCTCTCAGTATAGTTAGTGTGTCACTCATGGAGTACTGCAGGGATCAGTACTTGGGCCTTCTCTTGTTCAGTATTTATGTCCTGCCGCTTGGCAATATCACGCAAATACATTAGTTTTCACTGTTATGCCGCCGCTACCCAACAATGCATGCCTTTAAAACGAACCTACGTGATTGCGGTCATCTTAGGTGTCTCATTCCCTAGGTTGTTTCGAGTTTGAAATCAGTGATGTATTGGCGGTATTAGACACATGCAAGGATGCAACTCAGAATTATTAAAAAGAAATAATATTCCCCTTAAACCTCGGTTGACTCAAATATCTCCTTTCAAAAGTGCATTGATATTACTGAAACTGTTTTTTTCATCCCTGCAAATTTGCTGAACTCCAGCCTATTCTGTACATGAGTGACACAAAGATCATACTTCCAGCATTTGTTATGTCTCGCCTTGAGTATTGTAGCATGCTGTTTTCTGGTCTTACCGTGTCTGGTCTAAAAAGCTTGTGGTTTTTGCAAAAAAATGCTGCAGCAAGACTCTTGACAAGGACAAGGAAGTTTGATCATATTACTCATAGACTGGCCAACTTGCATTGGCTCCCAGTCCACTCGAAATGTGATTTTAAGGTTTTGTTTCTTTCTCATAAAATATGACATGGTTTAGAACCTTCCTGTCTTGCTGACTTAGTGGTACAGTATGTTCCTTCCCGAAAACGACGTTGCTCAGAGCTAAAAATAAGTCAGCAGGTTATACATAATTTTGATTCGGCTTCCAGTATTCTCCAATGCCCTACCCATGGAGATCATGGCTATTTCAGTAAAAGTAGAAAATGGTTGACTTCAAACTCATCTTTACATTCTGTCACCTAGTTAAAATCCATTTAGGCATTTTTTACTACCACTTCTCCTTCCCAACCTCTTCTGCCTGGAGAAGGGGCTAATCTGATGCTGTTGCTTTATAGACTCAACAATGACTGACTAGATCTAGATCTGAGATGGACCACTTCCCCAGAGGCTTTGCTGTGAAAGTTTCTCCATCCAGGCCTGAGGAAAAATCACTTTCCACAAGGCATCCATGCGTTTGTAGCTGACATTAAATCGGACTATGTGGTGTAATAAATGTGGCTCATTCCGCATCCATTGCAGCCTTGTCATCCAGGACGGCGGGGTCCTGCCATCTCTAGTTCATTCTCAAGGTTTCTTCTTTTTTCCCCAAATGTGATTTTGAGTTTTTGTCCTTCCCCGGTTGGAGAGTTTAGATGAGGGATTGTTGTGTTTGTCAACTCTGTATCACTGTAATAGGGCACATTGTAAAATTGAGTTCAGTAAATTTGATGGTCCTTACATTCATCATTGACAGTGCTTCTTTAAGGGAACAGTATCAACCCATCACCTCTAGGGGGCATCGGATGGTTAATTTTTAGTAAAAGAGCCCAGCCATACACCAAGCATAAAAAGATGACATCATGGTTTTCTCTCTTTGTGAGCAAGTCACAGTCTCTACGTGTGTGTGGCGTGTGTGTAGGTCTAAACAACCTGTAATAACATATCAGCATAATGGCCAAATGTTTTGACCATGGAAGTCAATCATTGGAGATTGCTTTTACATAAGACTATTATTGATAAAGGGGTATGAGTGGGAGGTGGTGCAGTTTATGATATCCGGTTGAAATTAGTTTACCCCATTTTTGCTCAATTTTGCATTTGTCTTTGCATCTATCACGCGGTGCTACTTTATGCATGCCCTAATCAGGCATCTAATCAGCTCGCCTAACAATATCCGAAACAAACAAAACACGGCGTGCACACATATACAATAACAAAACCCTGCAAAGTGCGTGCCTCCCATAACAAGCACCGCAGCCCCAAAGAAAAGCACAGTCAATAGCAGACAATCCCTAGCGGGCCTCATCGATAACTAAACGTGAAGAGGAGCAAAAATGTCTCCATTCCCTTTATTTCCTAACCCATCTCACCCCTCCTGTCTATAGCTACGATCTTGCGGGGATGTACAGAGTCAGATGTATGTGGAGGAGGAGGGCTGGACTGCAGTGGATTGCTCTTGCGAGGTAGCTCCAGGCAGGATTATTAGCTTCTTATTGATGTCATCGACCCCTAGGGAGGGAGGGGAGTCCATCACTCTCCTCTTCTTCGTTTTTTTTTTTTTTTTCAACTTCCTTTCGCTTCTGTTCTTGGCTCCTGCAAGTGCAGCTGCCGCGAGGCTGAAAGGTACATTAAAAGGTACATCTAACATGTATTGAATTCAAGCCGTCGAAAAGGCACACAACTGCTGTGTGCGTGTGTGCGTGCGTGTGTCTTTCACACACGCACCTTTGAGACTTCTTTCTACTTGGCTGCCTCGATCAGGAAAGACAGCTGCCATGTTGCAAAAGCTTTCTCTGTGATGAGCTTGTTCTTCTGCTTTTATTTATTTATTTTCATTTTTTGGGGCCTAACAGTGCAAAAAAAGAAAATAGAACATGCAAGAGTAGTTGCTCTTATGAGCAGGTGGATGATGTAAGACAAGAACTGTAGATGTGTACGGGGTATGGGAAATAAAAATCAACTTTAATGTGTTTTTAGGCAAAGCTGACCCTCCAAAAAAAAAGTAACACATGCTCTACAGATATGATTTTATTTTTATATTCTAACTGAATCCTAACTAGTCAAGAAAACTGCCATCATACAATAACTGACCAAAACCTGTATGAGCAGTAAGTGAAATATCAATGTTCATTTTTAGGTGATGACTTATTTATTTATTTATTGCTGGTGGTCAAACCTTTTTATTTATTTTTTACATCACAGGGGATTGCCCATTGACCCAACCCTCCCAAAAATGTTAAAGGACAAAATTCAATACTATTCCTATGTGCATGTTGTGAGAACTGACACAAGCCTGGTAGAACTTCTTTGCCTTTGGCAAAATTTCCAAAGGGTAAAAATGTGGAATTTTATGGAGCAAGGCCCGCATTTTTGTAAAGAACAAGATGCTGACTTGAAGTGCAAATAAAATTACATTTCAGTTTCATGGTCTCATGATGAAGATGGAAAGTACAAAAATGTGGGAATTGCTTTAAATACTTGGTAGGTTGATGATCTCCCTTGTATTGTACCTGAACCTCACTAGAGATTGGTCATGGCTCCCATAGGCTCAATTAATATCTGTTGTATAAAAAAAAAAAATCCCAATGGGTTTAAAAGTCCACATCAAATTATTTGATACTATTTACAAAATACACAGTTTGACGTGTTGGCAAAATCTTAAAAAAAGAAATTTGCGTAATCCCTTTATCCTTGGCCCCCTTTTGTTCCCCCTAAAGAAAACAAATCCTATGCTTGTATTCACCTCATAGGCGAGGGTAAGATAACCGTTTTTATCCGGAGTGCGGCGCCGGCAATTGCTCATTAATACAATTACCTTTGGTGTCAAACGTTTAGTATGATATTCTGTTTTATTTCTCTCAAGTGCTAAATTTTTCTTATTTTATTTTTCTCACAGGTCACAAATTAGCTACTTTACACTTTTGCGTAAACCGTATCGAGAACATTAAACATAAATGAGATCAGGTAGCAACACCCTGAGCAGTACAATCTGGTATTGCACCTTCTTTATAAATTGCTGGAACACTACATAAACTTATATGCACGGTCGTCATTTTACTTCAGTTGATGAGAAAGGAAGACATTATGATTATAGGCTCGCTTCATTGGTGATGCAGCGCTATCCTGTTAATTTAATCAACTCCCAAACTGGTCTTGCTTATACCAGGTCTTAACTGGAATGAAGATCTTGAATAACTGCATAATAACGACAAGCACATTAAAAGGAACCCTCAGAGAGAAAAACACCCCGGCGAATATACGCAATAGCTTGCCACTATCCCCGCATTACCGTGATTGAGTTATGGTGAGCCTTTTGAGCGAATTGCTTGTGAATTTAGCAGCTAAGAATCTATATCCTGAAGGCAGACTGCTGTCATGCTTGCACACAATTCCCGCCCCTCACGGGGGGCTTGTCTGAAAGAGATATCAGCCCAAAAATCAAGATTTAAATAAACCCTGATGCAAATGTGCCCTTTATTGGCTCCAAAGACATGAAAATCTTCCTTGAACGTGCAAACAAAAACCAACCTTGAACGGGTTTGATAAACTGCAGAGGTAGCCTGGTACGTTAAATTCACAGAAAATAGCCTGTTACCATTACATTAGTACGGCCGGTATATGTGAATACACCGAGCCAGCTCCAATAAATGGTTTTAAATCCAACCACACAACAAGAGATAGTGAAATGGTTTAACCTACATATGAATATTGCCGTTACAAGAAAATGTATGTACCTCCAAATTTTATTTTTTATTATTATTATTTTTTCTGATGCAGATGTTATTGCGTAATCACTCGAAAGGCCTCAGTCGTACGTCACTAAAGGCGATCTCTTGTGTGGGCCGACTCTTTACCACCACTGGTGATCACTTCATAAATCAATACTGTGGGCCAGCTGGCCAGTGTTTTCTTGTATTAGCTGCTTAAGATGGACAGTAATATGGTCATCTTATAGTGCACAAACTGATTAATACATTAAGAGGTCACAGTGGCCTCTCAGGCAGTTCTTGTAAGTCACGTCAGGCTTCTACGAAAATGAAAGCTCCAAATAGTGTTTTGGTGCCAGCGAGTCTGCCGCGACATGACGTCAACGCTGAGAATTTTGTAGCTGGAGTTGACGCTGATGCTCAGGTATCATCGTCATAGGTTTGAAATGTAATCATTTCAACTCAATTCATTTCAATATTGTCATGTTGGCCATCAATCGATAGTGAAAGCAAATCTGGAAATTCAGTAACATCTTTGTCAAAATATCTACCTTTCCAAAATGAAACATAATGCATAATGATTTGTCTCCTATCCTCCCATTAGTCTAAGACTGGATGTATGTGCCTCTATAGTGTTCTGGGAAATGTATCTATGGATAATCAATGAAGTAAAAGATATCATCTTGTTATCAAGTAGCAGCAATGGACACATGAACCTCCGCCGCTTCCACTGCATTCCATTACTAAACGAAATTATTATTATATTTTTTTACTTAATACTTTTTTTATGCAGGTCAACCAGTTACTGACTAAAAACGGAGCTGTCAAGCAGATTGCGCATCAATGATGAACAGAATCTGGACATTCATTCATTCATTCATTCATTTATTTATTTTCAATTTTTCAATTTATTGGGCAAATACCACTTTGTCAGGACTCAGGCTTATTCATAGGGTGAATATGCAGGCCAGAGGTGGGCAACTTTTTTTCCTATCGTGAGCCGTTTTTGTCAATTAGATTTTGTTGTCGTTGGGAAGCTTGACAGACTAGTAAAATAATAATAATAATACAAAATAGTAGAATAGTGACAAAGGTGTGTGTATCTTTGACCGCTTACTACTCTGTATTGTTAAAAATGGAATTCATAAGTGAACGAAAGAAAAGTAGCAGCGATTATTGAATGTAGCGCTTTCAACCTTCCGCTAGCCCTGAAACCATCATTACAATCAGCGTTTACCCAGTGGGGATTGGCATGCATTACTCGTCAAACATAAACACTTTGTCTATTTTTTCACATATGCAGCCATGCAGCCAATCGTGCATAGCCATATGGGCTCTCAAATAGCGGCAAATGCATGGCGGGTCTCGAGCGGCTGAGGTCATACCTCCGATTTGTCTCATCTGTGAGCTTTGTGTAGACCTCAAGTCCATCTTTTTTTTTTTTTTTTTTAAACGTCTTGACTTTGTCTGTGGCCCGTTTCCTGCTGACATGAGATGACAAGACCCCTACAAACGTTGTTTTCTTGCACCCACATGGGTTCAAGCAGGGAAGAGACAGAAATGTCTCCACGTGTGATTTGCCAGATTTTCTTACTCAAAACAATTTCCACTTTCTTGAAACTTCAGGGTTAAGACTTGTGACTTACTTGTGACTTTCACATATGTTACTTACTCCCACCTCTGCTGGGAAGTGCTTGAAAGTTTACCTTTGTCTACCTTCGTGGTCGGGACTGTGAACCCATGTGTCCTCGGCATTGCTCCATCGGAATGAAACAACTGTGGAAATCAATAATTAATTTGGTGTGTGTGCATTGCCGACGTGCGAGAGGGTGATGGTCTTCAAGTAGTGTTCCTTGCTTTTCTCCTGATGTGAACAAAGGAGTGGCTCCTCTTTGTTATTTTATGTTGGGCGCCTGGTACCCGGCGATAATGTTTCTGTGTGTTTCCACTGTCCTGTTTTTTGTGACCGTGATCAAGCACTTGTCCAAAGTTAAGTTAAGGGCGCATAAATAAACCAAGTGCCCCATTGATCCAATTGCGTCACAGGGGAAGCCAGAGTGCTGAACTCCCGATATGGCTCCTGTGGCTTTAAGGGAAGCCCTGATATTATATTTTACTACCTGGACGCTCCCATTGGCATTTCACTGCCTTTTAGAGAATGACTGAGCTTCTTAAATTTGATTTTTGCTTTCGGCTGCTAATGAAGCAGTACAAGGAGATGATGTCATTGCCTCACATCCTCCCGTTGCTACTGTAGACAGACGACCGCACAAACGTAGACGTCAAAGTGGGGTGGGGGTTCACACCTCCATCATGAAAGTCACAGCGCATCTATGATATCACAGCGCAAGCTTGACGATGTTAGTGAGATGTTCCTCGCTTCCGGTAATTGGGAGCAGTGGAATTGAAAAGGTCCTTCTGTCTACGTGTGTGTGTGAACTGTGCTTACTATCTTAGTGAGCCCCATCTGACTAGACCTTTTTATAAAAAGAATATTTCTAGACTGAAGGACATTTCGGCTAGCTTTAAGCTTTACACTTAAATTCCCATGATTTATTTTAGGGAACATGGAAGAGGAAGTGACTAGAGGAGAGTTATCGTATAGGAATAAGTATGATGATTCCTACGTTAGTGTGTATGAGCTCAGACCGCGGGGCACATAGATGGACAGCCAGTGCATGTTCTCCGAGATAATTGCATTTCTCTCACCTGTTACCCTTTACAGGCCTTCAAGAGCGCCACAATGAGCTCATATTGGTGTGCCGGAAAGGGCGACGTCATTGATAA
This sequence comes from Syngnathus leptorhynchus, assembly GCF_054491065.1. NCBI lineage: Eukaryota > Metazoa > Chordata > Actinopteri > Syngnathiformes > Syngnathidae > Syngnathus > Syngnathus leptorhynchus. The sequence continues at coordinate 4,632,925 of NC_141206.1, read as the reverse complement.
CTGGTGTCGCTGTGACCTGAGTGCCTTCAGCAGAGATGGCCTGCCTAACTGCAGTCCCCTCAGGCAGCCGGTGTAAGTGTGAGGCGACGCCATGCCACCTCAGAATTCATGCACGTATCAAAGTGATTTTATGGATGGATGCACAGATGCGCCATCTACACACTCGCACGCACAGCTGAGAAAGTTACAGACACAAGGACCGTTCCCAAGTCCTAATAGCTGTCAGTCAGCCCTTCCTCTGACAGGAACATACTCTTATTCGAGGTGTCCTGATGATTCACTTGAAGATTGTATCAACTACTGACTCCAGGTCATATGAAAGGCACCCAGGGATTTGATAAGGAAATATCACATAGAAATAACAATTTTCCACCACAGTTTAGTACAAAGCAGAAAACAGCTTCTTCACACAGTACACTTAATGTAGAATTAAAATCCTCTACTGATCATTTGCTTCATAATATAGTCACTTGGACAATGTCTTCTAGTCTCACATCCCATTTGTTCTGGTTTTCTTCAGTTTACGCCTCTCTCCTTACCTGGAACCTTCGAGCACAATGGTAGCCCTGGAGTGGTTGGACGTGGAGCCTCTGATTGGCTGCAAAGTTTCAGACTACATCATTCAGCATAAACGGGTGGAAGACCCCTCTGAGGCTGAAGTCTACACAGGTATGAAATAATCCTGGATCTTAATCATTCTAGCAGGGGGGGCTGTCCATAGTAGACTCAAGCCCAAAAATCAGTCAGTAAACCAAACAGCAGCATCGAAAGCGTAAACAGGCTGTCAGATAAATTACGTTGTGGAGACTTCCCACATGTTTCTAAACTGTGCAGTGTTGAAGATGATATCTTTGTTATGTAGAGACGATAAGCAGTCTAGTAGAATCTGACGTAACCACTCCACAATGTTATGTGAGTCTCTGTTTATATTCCAGGAATTGATATAATTTTCCAAAAATGTATCCCTAAATACGTCACAAACTCCTAATGTCTGCATTTTGGACTTCTTAAAAATGTCAGACAAAAATGTTCAGAATGCTGAGCACATGGGGTTTATGATTATCTAATGAACGAGAAGTTTGGAATTTTGTTAAAACTTGAGTAAAAACTAATGCTTTAATTTTAATTTATTACCCCTCTTATGACATCTTATTTTATTTAAGTAATTAACACTAACTACAGAAACTCAACCAGTTTCAAAAGCTAGAAAAAACATCTGTAGCATCGTAAACAAACGATGTAAGTCCAGTAGTGTCAATATTCTCTGTTAAAAAAATAATCTCATGGCTAAAACGTTGTAATAAATTGAAAAGCTGTCTATTTGTTTCCCCTTCATTGGCTGGTTGGCTGGTGACAAAGAAAATAGAAATGGTGCCAGTTGTGCGTGCTGACAGCTAAGCTAAACTCGGGTCTCTATCTCGAGCACCCTCTTTTGAATGCTCCAAGAAGAGAGGTTTGACTCATGTTCACTTAAATCGTACAAGCCATGTAAATAAAGAGCCTCCCCATTTACGTCTACACCCTTCTGCAGTTGAGTAAATTGCACCACATGAGGGTATTGTGTCTGCATGGAAATCTATTTTCTCCAAGTGAAGAAATGCTGACTGATGTGAGTTGGATCTTAAATGAAGAAAATGTGGTCTGGGGCACAAACATTGCTGACCCTAATTTGGTGCAGACTAGCAAAACGTAGCCGTGGCGCTTCCGAGGAACCGAGGGTGAGTCAGAGGAAGGGTGATAGGAATTGAGTAATATTGGTGTGGAGGGAGTTGACTTTAGTCATTGGGAAGTATGGACAGGCCATCCATCACCCCTGGGAGGAGTGCTGATGAAGCATGGGCCCCAGCAAGGTGGTTGGAAGGGGCAGATGGTGTGGGTGACTCACTCTGCTATGTGCCAGTCACCACTATAAATCATGTCGTTGCAAAGCGTCTATTACAGATTAGACGTCTTGATCTTCATTTTTCACCTTCGCCCTCTCTCTCTACCATTAATAAATTGTATGATTATCCTGCGCACTCCTGCAGTTCTGGAAAACTGGTGGAATGATGTGTTTGAGGAAAAAACAAAATGGCAATGGTTATGAGAGTGAATTTGCATGGAGGCGCAGTTCATTTGGCAAATGCCTCATGCGCATTGTCCATCGTGAATTATCGGCAGCGACCGCCATGCACTCGGGTGGCCTCCACTTTAAGAATATATTCTGAAGACGACGAGGTTGCTTAACGCCGCCATTGTTCTCCGACTCGAGTAGGACAGAAATCAGTGATACATACTTGGATGGCATCATAGCGGAAGATTTATGAAATAATAGAGGGTTCTTAAAATGATGAGATCTTGTTCTCTGGACTCAGCAAATAATCTTGTGCAGTGTTGAGATGTATAATTTTCTCACACTTACACAGACTTATTTGGAAATTATTGGATTGGTACTGGCCGATCTTCCTACTTGGCATCGTCTTTAAGGGATAAACTTCAAGGCGCTTCCTAGGAAAATGGAAGACAGCTTCATGAAAGCGAAAGCCCAGAATTCACTTGCCCACCTTTCGGACACTGTGAAATAACAATTTCGCAATGTCAGTCATTCAAAATTTCGACTTTGACAGACAAGGAAACTCACATTCCTTGGCTAACCAACCTTCCACCACTGGCCACGAGCAGGATAAATTCTTTGCTCAGGGGCATCGTGGTGGTTTACTGGAGTTCTTCAGAGTTTTTCCTTCTTCATATTTTCCAAGTGTGTGTGATGATTCCAAGCAGTCGGTCCTTTTCCTTACATCTAACATCTAAAGAGTGGTGCACACGCAATAAAGGATTAGTCGCCTGATTTACAGAAACCCACAATTGACAATGGTAAGGAAAAATCCAGAAACAAAAGTCAAGGCTCAAACTTGGAAGAAACAGTTTGATGTCTGGGTTTGGCTCCATTGTTGAACTTAGTTTAGGATTACTTTTTTTTTTTTAAATGATTGTTGCACTTTTGAGTGTAATTCTTCTGCTCGATGTTCTTCCGTCACTTATTTTGGGTGACAACGCTTCGCAACTTTGGACTGTTATCTGTTCTAAGGTACATTCTTTGAAGCAGTCTAGTCTTAGAAACAGTTATATTTGGTACAATTTGAACTTTTGGGGATACATGGCCAAAAATGGCAAAAATAAACACCTGTCAGTCTCCAGCGTATTCTCAGTCTCCTCAGGAATACAATATGGCTGCCGTGAATTTATTACAAGACCTCGTTCATCTTCAGTCTTGCTGTTTATTATCAGGCTTTAGACACGAGCTATCAAAAGTGTATGTTGATTTTTTTTCCCCTGCCTATTTATGGGTGTCATTTAAATTGATCCAAAAATGTATTCTCATTTGGGGGAGTTGGTGGAAGAATCAGCCTACATCCTGTTAATGGCATCTCACTGAAGCTAAATAAAAATGATGGTTTAAAGTTGGCGATTTGGAGGCAGCTGCATGCAAACGTCAGTGCATGAGTCACGCAGTCAAGAGTGCACCCTTTGAGGAATGTGCACGGAAACGTGTCCATGGATTTTCAAGCCATATTTTGAATGCCAGAGCTGTCTAGACTATGGTAGGAGGAGGAAATGCTACCTGTCCTCCGGTACATACTGTCAGAGGTCTAGCTGAAGTCTATAGTTGATAATCAGTGACTCTTTGGATGTGTTTTTTTTTTTTCTCTCTGTAACAACTTCCTGCATGATTCGTAAATGAATGCAATCATCCAAGTCCTTTGGTGTCTTGCCTGTGAATGTAATGTAATCCAAAGGCAGCATCCCAAAAATGCCGCTGATGTGACTACCTCCTGTTTGATCCAAACTCCAGGAATGATTTTATGTGTCTGCTAATGTCATTGGCTGTACATCGCCTGGCACCGAACTGTGTTGCTAAGTGGTATGCCCATCTGCAGTGAGCAATGCGAACTTAACCTATGCCAAAGGTCTTTGCATTTTATGCCCAGCCTTGTCAAATCTTGGATATGAAATCTCTTCACCTTTGCACGAAGACACACAAATCCGCAAAGTGGAACACAATCCTTCCCATAACGCCGGTTGGGATGATTTTAAGAATATTGTTCCAGTATGTAAAGTGAATTAAATTGGGCCATCGTAAAACCCAATTCGGGATTTACAGCGATTGTGTTTTCGTTTTTAGAATTTGCAATGAAACGTTAGCCATTACATAATGAAATTTAATAAAGTCAAATCATGAAACGTACACATTGTTCACTGACTGGCTTTAACCGCTATCCTCTCAGCTATATTTTATTTATGTTAGCATTCACTAGGTCAATTTGTATGGATAATTGTTATCTGTTATCTCATAGACGTCAAATATCCATTTTAACTGTAGTGGCAGTGAATGAGTTAATTTATATTGCTCATATTGCTGAGGAGCCAGTTGTTTTCTGAATCTATGGTCATCAGCTGATTTTCTAAATAAAAATAGTTTTGACCGTCATGTAAATCTAAAAATAAAACAAATTTCTGAGTTCATGTTATAAAAACGTGTTTGATCAACGCATCCTGTTTATTCATAATTGAGCACGGCTCTTCCTGAGGTCATTTTCATAAAAATGCACAGACCCTGACGTAACAAAAAAACACTTCTGGAGCCAAGCGTAGATTTGGAGCAGACAGAGAGGGATCACCTGTTCCCCACAACTGTGGCGAGAGGAACACTGACTCACAGAGATGAAGTGCAGGTGAAGATGAGGTCACCACAGATGGCAGTCGATCATCCCGATTGCTGAATAAAAGCAAATGTAAAGGTGAGTTGTGATGGCATTTATAGTCTTCAAATATGATAACTCATCCCCATTGGCATGTAAATTGTGACTCGCTGATTCACAGCGTGCGGTCTCCACTGAGTGCGCCGGGTGCGGAAAAGTGAAAGGACTCCAAACATGAGCTGTTTGAATAGTTAGTGAAGAAACCCCAGCCTGTTTCTTCCTGTGTCAAGGAATGGAAGATAAGTCATTGGAGGCCCGGCTTACGGGGGAGACTAAGGTCGACCCAAATTGTGTTCCAGGACGCTGATCATACAACAAACGATTCAGTCTTAGTGGAAATAATCACTTCCAGGGTCTTATTGTTGAGGTTGTGTAAGGTTATGAAAAAAAATGGGTGATATGGGTGCTACCTTCATATTAGGTTTGACTTTTTAATGAAGACGTTTTCATATTTCATGTCTATGGCATCACTGATTAGCTTCTCATTAAGACGGAAGCCTGTGTGTGTGCACAGTTTGTTGAAAACCTATTGTTGACTTAGTCATATTGAATTGAGCAGCGTATCTGATTTGCACAATGTTGCATTTGCAATATTCACCTTCACTCTGGCAATGCAAGTCGGTAAAAGTAAGGGAGATGCTACCACTAGCTCACCCACACACAAAAAAAAAGTCTATGTTTCTTAAATTTATCCCGCCAAGTACAGTAGCTCCTCTAATATGTCCATCTGCAAGTATGAACTCCTATTATTATGATTACAGCAATCAAAATATTTTAATAGAACATGTTTTGGACCTACCTTTTCCCCTTCAATATCTATTTGGGATTGCTCTTGGGAAGGACCCAAATGACTGGGGTCTTACTTTGGCGTCCTCTAGATGGCACACCAAGTCAGGGGCAGCGTTCATCAAGCAGCCACTTGAATAAGCAATCCTGATAGATTAGTGGCAGGTTGGGTATTCATCCACAATGGAACGTTGAAGCAAAAGTCAAAATTGCTCATCAGCTCATATGCATACTAGCTGTAGAGCGTTTTGTCTAAAAATGGTAATTTCTTGACATTTTAGGCATGACCTTTTAACCCGTAATCAATTTCCAAATATGGCCACATTGATCCAGCGGTGGTATGTAGGTCAATCCAGAGAAACTCCAGGTCTACTTTGCAAATTCAGGAAAACACCTCACATGGTTTACGCCATTTGAGTTTGTTTTGCAGTAAATTGCGTGTTATGTTTTGACGGCATGGGAATGATTAGCGGCTTACCTAGTCTGTAACGTCAGACGTCTGTATTTCCTGTCTCTCACGGTGAGTTCCCAAAAGGGAAAGAGAAGGTGCCAAAATCGTTATGAAAAGTGTCTCATAAAATGCTTAAGTGGAAGGCGCCTCGTATACCTGACGAGTGAATGACGAAGCTTCTGGCTTCACTCATCACCTTTCCTCGATGCCATTGTTTTGTCAACCGCTAATTCGGTGTCTTTAAATCACACATTTGCCGAGGCGACACTTTTACGTCTGCACACGTGCGCATGTTTAATTCTAATTAAAAACTTACGCTCCATTCCGTGCGTGTCATAAGATCTGTTTTATTTTTCTGGTCAGGATGAAGTGACTGCGAGAATCGGCAGGAAGCGTGAAACGTTTGTATGAAAATGTAGGCAAGCGAGAGTCCGTCGGGAATAACGGGCAGGAGAAATGGAATGATGTCATCCCAGACAATTTTGCAGTGTAAAAAAAGCAACCAACCATTTGATCCTTTTGCCCATGACATTTGGAACGTCTCTTTTAGTTTCCTCACGTTCCAACGAGGTATCCCGCTCTCTTGTTTATGTAAGTGCGCCGTCATTGCACAATTGCGTCGATAAGCCCTCATTCAAAGAGATTGAATTATATGGAGATAACCGGCGTCCTTGAGCACGGGTGCAGATAACAGATTGGAGTGACACAGCTGACTCTCTTTGTTTTGTTAATTAAAGATGACCTCATCGCTAAAAATGGATGCCGTGCACCTCCTCATCACGAGCCTCGCCATCAGCAGATTGCAGATCGCAGGCAGGGGGCCAAGGGGTTTCTGCATTCTCGCTCTTTTTTTCCCCGCCCATTCTTTCCCATTTTGTCTCCTACCAAACATGTCGTCAGTGTCACGTTCTTTTCCTTTACCATTTTTTTAATGCTCAGATTTACAGAATATATTTTTGACATGATACACATTTTATTCATTATTGTTTATTTTGGGCCACTTACAACAGCAGCAATGAAAGAAAAATCTATGAACGTGATGAATTCGAAATATAACTTATGTTGATCGATATCGAACGCATTTACGCCGGGCACTGAGTTTGATTTATTTTGCCATTCAGGGCATAAATAGGAGTAAGACTCTTTTACTTTCTTCATGATGACTTGGCAGTGATACACAAGAATGTACCAGCTTGAACGTTGCATTTTAGTAGGAAAGTTACTGGGTTTTCCTTTTTTTTTTTGAGGTGCTATCCAAAACCAAAAGTGATAAATCCTTCCTCGGTATGCACTATTGAATGTACTTAGTTCCTATTGATCATAATTCCAGATGCTCAATCTTGGTGCTTTTTAATACCTTCACTCTAGACAAGGTCTCAAGTCAATCACAGGGCAAATGTGGATGGAGCATTAAGCATAAATCACTCCCACTGGGGTTTCACTGTCTGCTATGTTAACCACTACGTTACAGATGAATGGTCCGAGCCATCCATCCATTTTCTTAAGCACTTGTCGTCAGTCGTGGGTGAGCTGGAGTCTATCCCAGCTGACTTTGGAGTGACATGCGGTGAGGTTCATGACTGGTGAAGCACTATTCCTCTGGTGTCAGATATAATCCAGACATCCATTCATTATCTGAACCGCTTATCAAAATATGAACCCAAAATGAAAGATTAGCCTATATTTTGTTTTTGACTGAAACCTATGTTATAAATGAGGTCAAAATTGTAGTTTTGAATATATTTTCAGAGGTTTTAATGTTTCAATTAAATCAAGTTTCAATGTCAAGTCAGCCGCCACATCGATTGTTTCCGAGGGTCAACTTAAAACTTTTATTTTTTATTTTTATTTCTAATTTTATTTACAATGTGTAGTTAATCCAAGTTTTAACATGCGGCTTCCATTATTTTCCAAGAGAGTTTTTTTTTTAAGGAGAGAAACACCACAAACTTGTATAAAAGGACAAGGTCGGTTGTCCAACTTGAGACCCAGATTGTAGACGGCAATGCATCACTACATTGTGAAGTTCCAATTATCACTGTTGAAATTGTAATTTAAATAATGCGCTTTATGTGGTGGTCGGTTCGTATACAAGTGGCGCACATGTTTGGAGGGAGAAGAAAAGAATACAGTCAAGAGGATACATGAAGCGAAATATTTGCAAGCACTCTTACAGTGATGCGAAGACCCATGATAATGACAACCAGGCCGTTGAACGATCGAGCTGTTGTGTTGCCGGCCAAAAAAGAAAAATGGAACGACGTGCTTGGCTGCCTTTGAAGAGCAATTAATTCCTACCAGTAGTAGATTTTATCTACATATTAAACATCATGCTTAGGCAATAAACATAAATGTTTGGGCCAAGAAGAGTCCCAGTATTATTTTGTCTCCCATTTTCTCATTGGTGTCTTACGTTGATTTCATTCATTTGATTCTTAACATAGTGTTTGATTTTCTTTCTGCCCCACTCACCCACATGACACCATCCATGTTGTCTGGGCTTCATCTGTGAAGAGAACACCTCTGCAAAGTGCCAGACACCATCAAAAGGGAGCATTTCTCTACTACAAAATGCAGTCAGGTCAAGACCCCATGACGAATGAGCATGGAAATGAGCATCCCAGAAATGGTTTTATGATTGTTGCAGCTATAAGAATTTTGGTGGTAAAGCTGCTGGATGTGGAGTAGAGAAGCACCGAAACAAAAGTTCTTTGGACAAAACTGAAATGCAGAAATGGGGACACCAAACCCTGAAAACCAAAACACTGACAGAAATGATAATCCCTTTAATACCTAAATTATACTATTAATAACGGTGATGATAATAATAATAATAATAACATCATCGATGTGTACAATACCTCTCTGCACTTAATTGCTAGATATAAAAAGTAGCTCATTATGTGTAATTGGTGCTTTCTTGACTGTTGCTCCCTTTGAGCACGATAATGTTCAAATGAGACAATCTTCTCGGAATTTCCTTCCCATCCGTTTTCTTTGCTGTTTTGTTACGGCAATTTGCCAGGGTTTTCCTTGTCTTCTCACAACATCACAACCTGGGGTTAGTCTGGGTCAGGCGCTTCTTATACAAATATGTTTGATTTAACGGAATTACATCATGCATTTGAGCATCAACACACACACACGCGCGCACACACACATTGTCCCTCTGCACCTCCCTGTGATTTGCTATCATTTGTTCCCTCTCCGGCTACAAAAAAGATCCCTTGGCATCAGCTTTTTGTAATCGCCATGTAAGCCGGAGAACACGCAAAATGGCTTTTACAGTAATAGAATTTTAGAGGCTGTCATTTTTTCCAGCTGTGTGCTATGTTTGGGCTTATTGAGCATTGGTTGGGTTTCATTAGTGTCCCTACCAAACAATTTTCCAATTTGACTATCGACTAACTTTCGATCAGTATTTGAGCCATTTAAACTACCAAATGGGGGGCAGTAGATGAGTCAGATGTCAGTTGTACTGGTATTTTTAATATATTCCTAATTATAAAATAGAATGTTTATACTTTCCCAGAGCTTGTGCATATGTGTGAAATGACAACAAATAATTTTGATTTTCACCGTTGTTTCAATTTAAGTCCCACCTCACTAGACGATGTGACTTTTCATTGTCTGTAATGCATCTGTCACAAGTTATTAATTGTTACAGTAACACCACTGATTAGTTGTAAATGTGTTAAGTGTGTTAAGCAAGTAACACCTGGGAATTAGAGGTTTTTATTTTTTTCCAGGCCAGGTTGCTAAAAAGAAGATTCTCCCAGACCCCCAAAATTAGCGTTTTTCTACCTCTTGTGATCACCTTGGGCTGCAGCAGTCTATACCAGCTTTAGGCGAGATTCCTGTTACTGCCTGAACTGGTCCCCATTCCACACATATAGTTTATAAGAAGCACTTTTCATATTATTTTTCCCATGTTAGTAAATCTATAGCCCATTGACACAACATAATCTAAAAACAGTATAAATGAATGATACCCCCAAAAAAGTGCCCCCATTTTTTTAATCATACGACTACTATCCAACAGTAGACCTCAAGAAGGTCTATTTGTATTTTGTTTTGGAATAAATAAACTGGAAGTGATTTGACATCTTCTCGTCACAAGATCACTTAGTGGATGCAGGATTAAGGCAGGTAAAACGATCTCCTCATTTTATCCTCATTTTGGTTAGCTTCTCTCAATGTGGCATTTACCGAATGCCAAAAGTACATTTCAAGGGTGGTTATGATGGTACATCCGATACTTTTGCTGGTGACCCATGGAATGTGCTGGTTTGGTTCTGTCAGTAAGGGCTTTTAATTCTAAACAAACATAAAGAGCTTAAATGGATGATAATATAGTAGCCATCTCAAGCTTCACTGAGAGATGTTGTCAGCTCGTTGTTTGTTCCCTGTCAAGTTCTCGTGCTGTTAGAGACACATGTACCATGTGACATCTACTTATGACCCCTTGACATGTGTCACTACCTAAGTGGGTCATGCTTTATATTATATTTGCTTTTAAAAGACCACAGATGGATTTAGTTACATCAATTAATAATAGTTTTAATCCATGCTCTGGTTCAAACACCAAGTCGGTGTTTGATTTTCATAGGTTAAATGGTATAAATCATTGCTGGGTTTTAGCCATTGAATGGGCAATTTCACAAATTTAAAATTTAGATTTTTGACGATCGTGTGAGTGTTAAATTTTGATTTTGGTTGGTCGAAGGAGAAATGTTGAGTTTCAAATGTTAAGTTTCAGTTTTGAACCTTCAAGAGATGATTTTCCAAATCCCAAATTTGGGTTATGGACTTTCATCAGAATGTTTCCGCAAATTTAGCTTTCAGACTTTTGAGGGACAGTTTCCAAAATGTTAATTTGGGGGTTTAGATCTTGTAAGAATATATTAAGTTTGGGTTTTAGACTTTTGAAGCAAAGTGTCTTGAACGTTAAGTTAGTTTCATATCTTCAGGGGACAATTTCAGCAAAGTTAACTTTGGCCTTTGGACCTTTCAGAAACAGTTTCTGAAATGCTAAGTTTGGGTCTGAAACCTTTGAAGAATGGTTTCCTAAATGCTAAATTGAGAGTTTGGACCATTGAGGCCTCTGAGTGTGATGTTTAGGTTTTGGACTTCCATGGGGCAGTTATACATTTTTTTTTAATTTGGGGTCAGTTTTCCAAGTTATCCTCACAAGACCAAGACAAACATGATTTTTTTTTTTTTTTTTTTTACACCTGGATAAATGTTTCAAAGGTAACGTGCAGTTCATCAGTGATACATGGATGCATATGAATCATAATTAATTATAGTTATATACTATTCACCCTGAATATATATATATTCATATATTATATATGTTCATATATATACCATGTATATAAGACAAAGGGCTGAAGCCAAACCATCAATGAGCTACATCCTGCTAGAACCAGATTAAACAAATGCTATGGACAAGCTTACGCAAGAGAACCATGAGTCAGTAGGTCTATCATTGGATTTATATGGGTCAAGAGTATGTGGTAATGACATACGATACTCACTTTGACCCATCCTGAGTGGCTTTTACTTATGCAGACAGGCATTGCTCTAATTATTGCAGCAGTGATTGACATCATTCATCCGTCACGTATCGTCATTAACTTATTTTTCACCCTTTCTTCGCTCTCATTTTTCTTTCCTCCTCAGTTTTTCTTCACGGCGCTGTTTTGCTCTGAAAACTGGCACTCAATTGACATTCTTTTCATATTTACTCACAGTGAAAGGTGAAACAGAGGCGTGATGAAGCTAAACCATTTAAAATGTAGTAAATAGATCGTTGGCAGTTATAGCGATGAATAATTAAGCGGTCTGAGTGGGATAATTATTATTCCATAAAATGCTGGCCTGGAAGTTACTTTGGTGGTGAGAGGGATTATTTAGTATAAAGCAGGCAGCAGAAACAGCAGTTAATATAACTGTAAAGTTTTGATCAGAGTTTCCATCAATTCAGGTCGGTCAATTATAGTTAGAATTGAAAAGACAATCCATATAAAATTAAAAATGAACAAACACTTGGTTCTTCAATATAAACGGACTTTATAACTTAGAGGTAGACTCTGCAGATTTGAAACTGATAGCAAGATTTGAACGGAGCTTCTCTTCTCCATTCAATCTTACATGTTTGCCCACAAACACAAGACCATGACTTATTCATGCCAAACATGTCATCAGTTTTATGTTATTGTTTTTTTAATGTAAATTTCACCCTTTCTTCACCATTTATATATATATATACTATGTTCAATTAGTATCATTGATGTATGAATATCTAGAATAATAAATAATAAAAGTGCAGCAAATATGAATACAAATCATATGCTGAATTTGTTTGAATTTCAAAAGGTTAAACCTTCGAAAGAGAAACAGCACAGGAATGCATTTTAGGAAAGTCTTTTGTATACTCACGTTTATTGCTACAGAAAGGTCAAATCACTCATTCATGGAGTTCTTTTCCGTCCTTTCTCGAACTTCTCTTCTTACTTTGTGGCCTGCCAGCCAGATTAGTCCTGTGTTTACAAGTTGGCACTTGTGTTATAAACTCAAAGTAAGCTGCCCTTTGCATGTGTGTAGAAATCGTTGGAAATCTAACCTTTTCAGAGCTTTTCAGCTGTTTTGATAGCTCCCACCTTTCCATCATCGCCACAAGCTCTGGAAAATAGCATGGTGGGTTTGTTAGCTGCAACCCTTGCTATAGGCCTAAAAAAAGCCATCAGCTTGGTTGCAAACTATTACCATACAGTATATACATACATATGTATATATTTTTTAAGATATACTCACAATTACTCCTTAAAATTATTCAGAACCACGCCACATTTGTTTGAAATGTTTTTCAAATTTTCTAAGTATTTCATATCCTGTATAGGTAAAGAAAAAATCAACGGACCTTTCTTGTTTGTACTAACTCTGTCCCTTTCCATCTCCCTGCCAGGTGAAGTGTTGAGCTTGTTGGATGATCTCTTCTCGGGTTTGGGTTCTTCCTGTGTTGTGCCCGGTAAAAGGAGTGGAGAACATCCCCACACGCTGCTTTATTCTGTTGTTTTCAAGTGCCTGGAGCCTGACAGTCTCTACAAGTAAGTTGGATGCTATTTATCAAGTTTTCCTGGAAAAACTGTTTTTTTGTCTTTTTTGTTCATTTTGGACATTTGGTCATTTTCAAGGTACACCTAGATGGTTTTGTTCATGAGCAGAAGTTGTACACTCAGATTTTTTTCGTAAAAACCTTGGAAGTATGTACCGGTACATAGCTGTAGTATGTCATTGGACAAAGTAGCGAGGTGATTTTGACAAGGCCTTGGCTATACTACAATCAAATCGTAATGTTGAACGAGTCCAAATTTTAGAACAAACCTGGAAGGTGTTTATGATGTTCTTCTATCATAAGCCAAGAATTTTTGGACAATCTTTGCTTCCAGTTTCAAAAATGTTTGGAGCCTCTAAAGCTCAAAGAAAAACATCTTCATCCAAGCTTGGTAAACCTGAACAATATGGAGATTTGAAAGTGAACTGGCACCTGTTTTAATTCCTGCAAAAAAATGGACATAGGATCATTATACAGAGCTCTGGTGCAATAATACTAAAATAGAAAAGCGCTGCTGGAAAACGTGCAGATATTTGGTAATGAAAACTGACAGTGAAGATCTTCAGCAACTTTTTGGGCAGGTTTCAAGTTGACCAAAGCAAAACATCTGAGGCCTGAGTTTGACTCTCCAAGGTAGTAATAAATAGATGGGTTGAACCTTTTCTTATTGCTGTCTGGGCAGTATTTCATCAGATCCCTACGAACCATTGGGTTCCTCTGATTTAGGCAGGCAGGCTAGACCGTAAACACCAAAAACAACAACCGTGCTTGAGCATCATACTGTGAACTGCACTAGATAACACAACAAGAACAGACATAATCAGCTTTGTGGTAATATTCAATATTCTGCAATGATGTGCAAGGAGTGACAATGATAGGGGTGTCTGGATAATAATCGCGGAATCTGCCAAGATTCCAAGAAATTCAACTCTGAGGCTTCTCCTTTAGCTAAAATTGATAAAAGAGGCAACGTGGTAGCAATGTGATTAGCCATGTGAGTGACTTAAAACCAATCTTGGCTGTACCTAGCCCAGTGAGGGGAAGCTCAGCTCCGCCTCAGACACACCATCCAATCATTGTGCAGAAATTGAGCCCACAGCCCCATAGAACTTCAGAGACATCTAGTAATAATAATCTAATGATATATTATAAGAGGACATTAGTGGTCGTGCTCTAGAGTGGTTTAGATCCTATTTGGCTGCCTGGACTTTTTGTTTTAGCCTAGGTCCATGGTATTCCACAGGGGTCTCTTTTGGGGCCCTTGCTGTTTTCATTGTATTTGCTGCCCCTTGGTTCTATCCTACTAAAACATGGTATTTCCTTCCACTGTTATGCAGATGATGTCCCGCTCAGCAAAAAGTATGCGTTCTCCTTAAGACCACTGTTGTCCAACAAGTGCTGGCTTGGTTTCCATTTTGCACCTTTGTTCCAATGTATTTTCAGAGGAAGAAGCAAAGCAACAGGCTCTGGCTTTTCTACCCTCTAATAGATAAGCCCACATAATGTTGTGGCTATCACTGGTAGAATTGATTGCTCTATTTTGAGAAGCTCACCTTTGCCCCTTAAACGCAAAAAAAAAAACAGTCCATGATTTAAATCAGTAGGAATGATGACATCTAGACAGTATGTACACAGCCATTGATTATCAAAAGATGACATCAAAGCGATAGTTTGCTAAGAAAATTAATCAAAATCTTAACTTCATAGCAATTATTCTACCAAAACAGATATCTGTCAAAACACATACATTTGCCACAGCATTTAATACAGTAGTTTGTTCTACAGTATAACACAATTCTAAAAAAACATTTCCTTCTCAATAATGGCTTTATCAGTAGATAGGAATATTTGAGGAATGAGCTTTGATTTAAATCTAAAGAAATCTGCCTTCTACTTACATGAACTAATTTCAAACTTTATCTTTGTTTATGCATTCTTTACAGCGTTGTTTTGGACAGATAAGGGCCGAATTTACGTGGAAATTACGTCTGAGGGCACATGTGTTTGCAGCCAAACACACTACTCTAAATCAAGTAGCCAGATAAAACGTTCAGTGGAATTGGCATCAGACTTGATCATTACTGAGACTGCTATATAGCAGCAGCCTTTCTCTTGCAAATAAGACAAGCTCCCATTTGAAAAGGCCTGCTTGCTAAAAACTCATGCAGTAAATCGTACAACATAGTGATAATGTTTTGGAGGCTGGTAGATGTTAAGATGCTCAACTAAAGTGCATAATTCCACCCTACAGGTTAACTCTTAACTCATGTAGGTCATTCTTAGGAGGGACTCAATTGAACACAGGAGGATTGAAACCTGAACCTCAGCAGTCACTCAATTTGAGACACTGAAAGTAATTACCAACAGCGAAATTATTTTCAACCCATAAAGCACAACACTTTCTGAATACATTTTCTAAATTTAGTAAATTCCAATATATATGGAGGTCTAATCCTTCTCTATTGACAATGACCATGAACACAAGGCTGCCTGCAGTTCGAAGAACTCATTATTATTTTCACAACCAAGATGGCCTCTTGAATCATGAATCATTCATACCCCAAAAATGTGTCATTGATTGATGGGTTTGTACCTCCCATTTGTTTTTGACTGTGTGCATTGTTGGACAATGTCCTCATCTCCTGCAAACTGCCCAACATCTTCCTGATTACTCCTCAGCTGCTTCTAATTGTCTACAAAAGTGAGTCTCCAGACCAGACAGTCCATTTGTTGGAATTCCTTTACCACCCCATCCATCTTATTGTTGGCCTGTGTGAACCACCTCCTGTCCTTTTTGCTTCCTCACCCTATTGATGTACCCCTGGAGGAGAATATTATTTAAACAATTTCTTATTTTCCCTGCTTTAGATTGGTAAGACATGTATATGCAAATGATTTAACAACATATACTGTAATTGAGGAGACCGCATTAGATATTCCGTGCCAGTTCTTGCACAAGACCTCTCCCGCCCCCCCAAAGAAAATGTTGATAGTTAGTTCTTAAATGACCCATACAACCGTTCCAAAGAATGACTCATGAGCATTTGGGGGATAGAGTATATTATATGTTGTCCACGCTCTCTCGTTTTCTCTCTCTCTCTCTGCTCGGCAGTACATCAACTCTCTTGTGCTTTCATTTCCTCCATGCCTCCTCTTTCCTTTCATTCCAGTGTCTTCTTCCCCATCCAAAAAGGCGGATGGCCACGTGAAAAGTTAGCAGGTATTGCCCATGGATTGCAGCATTGAGTCAGATTCCGAGCGGAGGCCCCGTTCGCTTGCCAAAGCAGTTGAAGAAAACCAACTGGCTGCAACTATCTGCTCGATACATTTTCAACTGTTGATTTTCAAGATGCTGTCACTGTTATTTTGGGCCGCGACGCTGCTGCTGATCTGCAAGATTTGAGGATTTCCAAGCACTCAGATATTCTAAGCTGCCACAAATTCTTGCGGCGGCGAGAAACAATTCTACGCAGCTCGGATTGATTTGTGGGCTAGCTCCACTGATGTGCATCCAAACTGCTGATGTCATGGAAAAGGCGTCCATCCCCCTTCTGCCCTGGCGTCCACCCGCATGCCAAAAATACTGCCCTAATTGATCCTCTCTCGCTCGCTGTCACTTTGTGCCAGGCATCCTCTCCTGTTGGGCTTTGTTGTCCTGTCATCTCTTGTTCGGACATATCTCGTATGTCTCGTTAGATTATGAGAAAACTGCTCACTGTAAATGGCAATGGAGTTCATTTACACGCTAATCCGACATTTGCCTGCCTTGTCGCTTGCTGAGCTTTCACCTAACTGTGTCGTGCCACAACCAGCCAGATGCCAGAACATTCTGTGTGTCTGGGGTCTTGATCAGTTCGCAGAGATCCAATATGTGTGTTTGTATGGATGTGTGTGTGAGGTTAATTGAATTACTATGCAGGTTTATTGGGACCAAAGTGTTTGACACAGCAAGTGTCTACTTAGGTGTGTGAGTTTGTTAATTAAAATGATGCGTGTGACAATGCGTGTTTGCGTGTGATTTTATTAGTATACCTGTGTGGTCTAACAGGTTTGTTGGACCAAGGTGTTTGTCGTGGCATCTTAAGGTCAGACTCGTGTGTGTGTTAGGTAAATTGAATGACTCGTACCTGTGGGGCCTGCGTGGAACCAAAGTGTTGCACCAGACAAGCTTGCCTCTTTAAAAGTGTGTGCGCGTGAACATGTGTGTTCCTGACTTTGCTCTTTTTCAAGGACACATTTGGCACTAAAGAGCAGCTAGTTTGCAGGAGAGCTTGTTAAATCGGGGACAAAGGCCAAGTCCGCTGTTAGTGAGGAAACGGCTGCCCTTTGGGGTCAAGGTTATGGTTTGTTTTTCGTCGCCTGTGTTTACGTCTTTGATAACATACACCCTGAAAAAGTGAAAGAAAAGAGAAAACTCAAGTGAGGGTGGGTGGCCACAGAGGTTTGTATGCGTCTTGCCAATTTTCATACTTGATGTTTGACATTCTCGTGGCAGGCCAGACCATGATTTGGCTTCTTTGTGCTCCCAGGCGATCTTCATCATCATCGGACACTCTGTTTATTCGACCCCCTGTGACGCCTCTCAATGCGTCTTAAGAATGAAACCCGAACACGCTGCCAAAAAAAAGTTCCTTTTCAGTGATACGCGAATGAAGCTCAAAAATGTTTCCACTCCATTTGCACATAATATGTTAATGTCTTTGCACAATGAGCAGTTATCCCACTCTTGTCTCAAACCAACAAACAAAAACATCTACACAGACAAGTCCCCGGAGAGGCTTTAAAGTCCTGGCAGAAAGTATTTTATAACTGCACATAACAACCTTGTAATTGCCGTTGGGGTAGACTGAAGCCAACTTTTAAAACGCAGCTATGAAATGTTGGCAAACATAGACGCTGAGTTGCCGTGATAAAATGTCTCCCTTTGTTATAATAGAGCAAAATAGAATATGCCTTCATGTTGTAGGTTTACATGACCAGCAGCAATGTATGTGATAACTATTTCCTAATTTTAGAAGTGGACGTACCTAAGTTCCAAGTTTTACATGACAATCTTACATTTTGTTATAATTATTGGTCCTCCTCATAAAGACAACGATCCGTCCCCTCTAGTTAAGGATAAAGAAATCTCCAGTAAACCAGAGTTCCCCTTCCATTAGGATGGGTATAGAGCCTTCATGATACATTTAAGTTACACGGAATTTGTATTTCTAGTTCAGCCTTTTAGTTGACCAGCTTCCTGAAGATGAGTCAACTCAGCAAGCAAAATCAAATAGCATAAAATAAACACTGCGTGCAGTTGGGAATAAAACTAATTGTGTTAACTATCAGCAGTGGAATGACAGAGAGACATGGAAAAAAAAAAAGAAACAGGGCTTTGATAGTGTTGTCTGTGTGGAAAAGGCAGATTATTCTAATTTCCTCGTGTGTACCCATCTGCATGTAATACGGTGGCCATATGACTTAAACAGCGTGAGTCTCACAAGCTGACATTGTTTTTGCTGGGCAAAGGAGACACCAAAGCCCATGCAAACTTGTGTGAGGTTCTTGGGGGAATACCACATTCACAAGATCAGACAAACTATGTGAGCAATGCCCAAACAGGTCGTGTTACAACCAAAACAAGCAGCTCTTGGATCGTGCCTCAGTAGACATAATTTAAAACATCGCAAATGGGTTTCGGAAGAAATGCTATCAAAACAATCCAATTCTTAAGTTTTCTGAATTTGTGCATGAGGCATGGTTAATACTTGGAATTTGGGCTCGGTTCTTCTGTCTCATTGTGTTTTTGCGGTAGTCTGAATTGTTTTCATAGTGGCAATTCTATAAAGAAACACTAATCGAATAAAAATGTTGAAACAGTTCATATTTATAAATTAATTTATTCCTTCAAAACATTCAGTGCTGTGCTTGTGGATGTTTTCCCATGAATTTTGTTACACGAAATAGTTTCTTACAAAAACAAAATCAAACTCGTATGTAATGTCTTTTTATATTTACATAACAACCCCCCCACCCTAAAAGTCACTCAGTAGCACCAGCAAAATTTGAAAAAATATCCCGATACCAGTTTTACCGATTGGTACGAAAACCATTTTTGAAAAAAATAAATAAATACACCTCCATCAGAAACAAGCATCTTGAGCGTGCTGATATTTGATGACCATTTGAGGAATATTTACTTTTATTATTATTAATAACATTATTAGTCGTAGTAGTATTTTATTATTATTATTACAGCACAACAACTGAAAACATTGCTCAATTGAAGTATGTACTTTTGTTCCCATCCCGTTCTAAAAAATGAAGTAACATACTGTATATCCCATATTCTAAAATATGTATCGTATTAGCACAAAGGTTATATTTCTGCCTCAATTGTTATTATGTATCATTAGCTACATGTTAAAATTCAGTAACCCCCCCAATGTACAGCTTTTTGCACATGATTCATTTTTTACCAAATATTGAACCACAACTATGAGCCCAACGGTCTGAAAATATAAGTTGCCCTGCCCAGTCAGCCGCGGGATAAACTAGCAGACATTCAGTAACAGTTTCCATGGGAGGATCTGCGCAGGTGCTTTCACTTATACCGGTTGTTGGACTTTGCGGCCAGACTGAGGTTTGGCATAGCCGCGCTTGGATATAAGATATTACGAGGTGACACAGGTGCGACAAAACAAATGGAAACTTCAGGGAGTTTTTATTTAACTGTGGTTCTTTCCCCACAGAACGTCTAATAAAACAAAAAAACCCTTAATACAATATATTGATATTCTTTGTGGTTTTGATTGAAAATAACCATAAAGATTCTCCATGGTTATGCTAGTAAACATGAGTGAATGAACATTGCTGTCTAAAGGCCTGCAAATTCTTCATGGCCTGTTTCTTCCCATACTTCCTTTTTTCATTTGCTATGGCACAGCTTGACATTTGCAAAAGGCCATTTAAAGGTGAGGTGCGCTGTGCCTCTGATCTCCGACCATCTCAAACTGTTTCCCGTACCATACGACCAGGGGCCCCCATCATTGAGCCCTCCCAAAAATCTTAGCAATGTTTGACATTTCCAGAGGGACCTTTGGAACATTATTCAACTCTTTGGATCCCCTGAAAAGAAATCATTACACAGTGGGAAAGAGAGGTTTGGATGATATTTTGAATTTTGCAAGAAAAAAATAAAATAAAAATTAAAACTAAATAAATCTACATCATTACTACATCTACATTAAAATATCCCACAGATGTTTCCATCGAGACTTTC
The DNA here is from genome assembly GCF_054491065.1 of Syngnathus leptorhynchus. Classification (NCBI taxonomy): domain Eukaryota; kingdom Metazoa; phylum Chordata; class Actinopteri; order Syngnathiformes; family Syngnathidae; genus Syngnathus; species Syngnathus leptorhynchus. The sequence continues at coordinate 4,612,565 of NC_141206.1, read as the reverse complement.
TGGAGGTCAAATGTTTGCTTTTTGAGTCTTAACAGCGATAGTCGTTTTCCAATGACATATATTTGTTGTTTCCAGGTTCACCCTCTATGCAGTGGACAGCCGGGGTAGTCACTCTGACTCCAGCTACGTCTCTGTACGGACGTCCTGCCCGATGGTTGACGATAGCCGAGCTGAAGGTACAGGCATTCTCAGAATTGTCTTTGTGGGATTTCTTGGTACGCAGTGAGCACAACAGAAGAAAAATAGCAAAAAACTACTCAGATGATACAATCAAGCAATTATCTAATTACAGTTTCTCAAATGCCGGGTGGTTTTGTTTTTCTTCGTTCTGTAATTTATGCTAATAAATCATATGAAATTGGTCTGCTGCTCTGGAGGAAGCACATCTGAAGGACATAAACTAACAAACTTGTTTTCCCTGTCATCGCACTGAGTTAAATGACCTTGGTGTTGAACTGCAAAGTTGAAAAAAAAAGATGATGAATTTTACCCAAACGACTTTGAGGGGAGAAAAAAACAAAGGAAACCTTGACCCAACCTGACCTAAAAAATTCAGTATAGTAAACTGCAATTTTTGAAAACAACCTCCTCAATGCCCTTTTTGAATGCTTCAATCCATGCATGCATGTCTCCTCACAACAAATGGTTTTTTCCTCTTGGTTTTCAAGAGATCGCAGACAAGGTGTACAACTTATACAACGGCTACACCAGCGGCAAGGAGCAGCAGCTGGCGTACAACACATTGATGGAAATTCCTCCTCCACTGCTCTACCGAGTCCAACACCACTACAATTCCTTATATGAGAAGTTTGGTGACTTTGTGTGGCGCAGCGAAGATGAGCTGGGCCCCAGGTGAGAAGATGTGGCATTGCGGGATATGCTTGAAACAGGGCCCACTTAGATGGCAGAGTGCTCTAATAGTTTCCTCGTCTTGATGTTTTTATGACATTATTTTCGCTTCGTCATCCTAAGGCTTCTTGCAGAACGATAACATCAGTTATTTAACAGTCAATTAATTTTGCTAACCAGGTTGAAAATAGTTGACCTGTTTATTGAACAAAGCGTCTTTTTTTTTGTTTATCATTATTTATTTATTTATTTTATGAATGGTATATTGGCGGCACGGTAATTGACTGGTTAGCAAGTCGGCCTCACAGTGCAGAGGTCGCAGGTTCGGTTCCGGCTCTGGCCTTCCGATGTGGAGTTTGCATCTTGTCCCCATGCCTGCGTAAGTCTCTTCCGGGTACTCCGGTTTCCTCCCACATTCCAATAAAGCTCAAAATTCCCTATATTGTGAGTACGAAAGGTCGTTAGTCTCTTTGTGCCCTGCGATTGGCTGGAGACCGGTTCAAGGTGTCCCCTGCCTACCGCCCAAAGTCAGCTGGGATCGGCTCCAGCACGCCCGCGACTCTCGTGAGGAACAGCAGTTCAGAAAATGGATGGATGATATATTGTTTGCAAAATTGCTTTGGTCAGTGTAAAATATGTTAGCCAATACCACGATGGTGTTTTTATGGACACAAATATGTGAGTGGGAACCAGTGAGGTGGTCTTGGGTGTGGTGAGGGGATTGCGGGTGTCCTCTTGACGAGCGTGCTTTGGATTATTTACTGCCTGATGTTGGCAGGCTTGGAGCCTCATTGAGAGTAATTTACAAGCCGTCTCTATTGGTGGTGCTTTTTTTTTTTTGTAAGGCCAAAAGAATGGCCAAATGAAACGTAAGCACAATCAGCGCTCACCCAGGCACCAACAATGGTCGGAGCTTCCCGACATCCGTGTGGATTTATTTTAACAGCTCTATTTATAGCCGCATTATTCTCAACATCAATCCTGATTTTCTTAAATACACAATTGCAAAAGTATTACCATGTTTCACTCTTGAATTTCTTCACGTGAGGCCAAACATAATGGAATGAGCTGTAACCTGAAAGTTAATTCTGAGTTACTTTTTTTTCCCCAACTTGTGTGTTTTTTGTTGCTTACTCTGTTTGTTTAGCGTCATAAATGTTTAATTTGTCTCCGGTTCACACACTTGTGAGTCTTTCTTGATTATGTGTTTGGTATTCTGTTGTGTCAGACGCAAGAATTTTCAAGGGGGGAAATGAGAAAATGTTTCCCCCATTTTCAGCAAATAAGTGAAAAGGATGTCTGTACTCTTTTTGCTTAACTAAAGACAGATGTTGATGCTCAGCAGACGCTGCTTTTCAAAACAAATGGAATTTTTCCCCCTTCTCCGTGTGTGTTTTCCTCATTTTAGAATCCCCACTAGCTTAACAACCTTGAATTCAATCCCGATTGTAGGTGCATTCGGTTGTTTTTCCTGCATTGAGTTGCTTTTGTGTCGTAAACAGTGGCAAGCAACAGAGCCGCATTTCTCGATTATGTATTGCCGACTCCAGGAAATTGCCACTTGTGGACTGGTCAACAACATTGCTATCTGACAATTCAACACGCAGCTGTGTGCGCTAGTTTTAAAAAGATACTTTTGATCCAGACTGGCAGGCTGCACACTTTTGCTACAAATATTATTTGTTTGTTTTGTGGTAAACCTTGATGTTGATCTTGATACGGAAGCACAACTTTAGTAAAGGAATTCAAACGCAGCTGGTGTATTTGTATATTATTTAAGAATCTTTGACCAATTGGAAATAAACTGACTGCTCAAAACAACTTTAGATGAGGAAAGTGAAAAGTTAGGTTAAAATATCTGAATGCCTTGGTTTAGTGATGAAAGTGTTGGTGAAATTTGGTCCCCTGGCCAAAAAAAGTGACTATTCATACCATTTAATGCTGAAACCAAACAAAACAATACATTTGGAAGGTGAATTAAAATTAAAAGTTGACAAAAATGATGGGAGGAATTTGCTGTTAAGTCTACTGAATAGTATTCTTTGGGAAGTGATTCATGATTGAGGTTCATTACAAAAAAAAACTGAGAATCATAAATCAGTCAAAAAATACCAGCAATATGTCAGAGGAATTTACAATTCTATGAAGAATAAGATCAATATTGATTGCATGCAACAATGATATTTAAATCAAATCAAATTGATAAGTGAACGAGTCAGGTTAAATCCCAGGAAGATGAAATTGGCATCACATTTTGCTGGCCAGATGCGAATTGTTGAATTTCTAACAGATGACTGATGCTTCGCCTTCATTGCATAAATCGTAAAAACAAAACTTGCCATACCTTCCATTGCCTAATCCTGCATTCGTTCTGAATCCTCTCGGTTTCCTGAGGCCTCTCCACATCTTTTGTCTTCGGTTCTGTCCATTTCCTCCTTTTTCCATTTCATTGCTAACTGTAGGTGGATATTGCACAGTAGTTACAAAAAAAAAAAAGCTTTTCAAGCCCAACATTACAGGTAACAGCATATGTATTTACATGGAATTGTTTTTAAAGGTCCATATTTTGTTGTTCTGACAGAAAGGCCAACCTGATCCTCCGGAGGGTGGACAAGATCAGCCACTACTGTCGTTCCCTACTGCACAGTACGCACATCCAGAGCCGTACTGACACCATGGCGTACGTCTACTGCCGCAGCGACGATGGACGGATGCCCACCAGCGGGGGCACCTGGAGCGGCTCGTTGCATGAAGGCCGCACAGCCTGCACGGAGAAGCTTGTCTCCGTACAGCGTAATACATACAGTAACACCAAACTCCGGTGAGACACAAGAGTAGGGACGCGCTTGTGTTTTGTGATGTCACTGACTGATGCATCAGCTGACGTCGTCCTGCAGCGGGTGTCTCTGCAAACAAACCCACTGGACAAAAAAAATATATGTGTGCGGCAAAAACAGCACGTCGGGCGGCAAAACAGAAGAAAGAGCAAAAGTGAACATGTAGATAGATGATGATGGATAGTGAAAGCTAATCCTCAGCCAATCAGCCAGTCGTCTGTTTAATACCTTGAATGTAACATTGTAGTTGCTTTGTTTATGCTTTTACGTGAAGCACTTAAAAGAGAGGGAAAAAAAGTACAAATCTAAAGATAAGTTTGCCTTTGTTTTAAACCATTGTTGTAAAAGGAGAAATGTTAAAGCCATTTGCTAATTGTTTTTCAGTTTACTGAATCTGAACAAAATGATAGCCAATTGATTGAGAATTTATGTCCATGATTGAATGTTTGCAAGGCTATGAATTTGGTGAGTGAAAAAATGAGTATAATTCCAAATTCTGCAAAAATGCCAAACCAGGCCTAAACCTGATACAAAGTGTTCCACTCGATTGCAAAGACAATATGTTTTGTAGAGCTAACAAAGAACAAAAGCTTGACAGTTTGACTACAAAATGAAATCCAAGATATTACAAGAACTCGTAATTGCTTTGAATGTGGTGTCTATGCCCGTGTTTTTGTTTCTCTCTGTCTTTCTTGTCGCAAGAAAATGTTCTGGTTATAAATTTTTCAAACGACTTCTTACAACATTTTTACGAGAGCACATTACAAGATTGAACCACCCAAAGCAGAAATAGATAAACATGTATTGAAAAAAAGTGAGCAATCAATCTCCACGTTTGATTTTTTTTTCTCCATTTTCCGTTTCTGGTACGTTAATCTTGTGTGATATGAACTGTAAAGTTAAATTATAATATTGTACATTGTAAACTTGTACAAAAGCTGTATTATGTGGATTTTGTCATTTTTTTCTGAAGAATGTGAAATATTAAAAAAATGTACATATATAATTTATAGTTTGTGTTGTCTTTTACATAATGCAAAATGTTCATATTTCAAATTATTAGTGTTTATCAAAATATGGTGCATGGGGCACTCCTGGTCCCCCAGCAAGGCATTGGTCAAATTTATGATCAATTCACTATTATTTATAAATACAATCATTCAAAAGCATGAGGCATAAAAATACATTTTGGTGGTGACACCGTTAGAAGTGGCTTCCAGAGGAAAACTAAAACTAACCTTTCTTGACACAACCGCTTTAAGGTTTATGCCACGCTTAAATTTGTGTCTTAAACCCAGGAAAATAAAAAAATATATATATTCTTGTTCAGAACTGTGACACATCGACAGATTCATTGAATAGCGAGAGTCTGCATTAAAGCGTGTCACGGTGCTGGATGGTCTCTTGTCATTGTTATGACAGGTGGTTGTCCAATAGCTTATATTAAGCAGTGTACATTCGAATCAAATTTAGCATGAAACGTCCTTTCTGACATAATAGCAAAGCTTTACAGGCCCTTATTTGAAACTCAAGCCGTCAATGCTCCTCGAAGCTTCCCTGGCCCCGTCTTGCGGCGTGTTGCCCTCCTATCAGGAGAAACTGAAGAAGTGCTTGTTGATACTTGGCCTCCAAAAAGTACTAACACATGTTGAAACACCCACATCCAAAACCAATTGCATTCATGACTTCAAAACCAATGAGCTGGAGCACATATTTCTCCAATGACAGCGAAGGACGACTGAAAATGTGTGATTGTAATGTTATAAACGTCCATCACATAGTATTGCCAATATTTGATGCATTTATTATGTTTTGCTTCTTTTGACTTGTTATTTCTCAAAGCATTAGGTGAGCAATCTCATTTAAAAGAGGGTCTTGGAAGTGACACAAAATACTCAACAAAAGTGCTGATCTTTTATTGATTTTGAATGTTTGAAGATACAAAGACTCACTGATTTGATTCTACTGTATCTGAAAAAAAAAGAAAATGAGAAAATTGGAATATGCCATACTTAGCTGCCATTGGCTGTCACCCAGTTCAAGTCAAGTCAAGTCAAGTTTATTTGTATGCATATCCAAGTGTTTTATTTTTTATTAAATGTCAGTTTATCTCAAGTGAAATGGGACATATTGATTGATCAATTGATTGATCAAACTATCAATGAGTAAATGTATATAATGTTGAAAAATAAAGAAACTGTGTGAAGTCTTGTATTCAGACCAGAAAAGTCCTTTTGTCCCCTTGTTTGGTCCGGGCCAAAAGCAGACTTAATTTATTTCGTCTGGTGACGATCTGTGCTCCCATTAGACAGCAATGACCAGGACGGCACACTTTAATCCGCACCAGGATTTGTTTGTGTGTATTCACACCTGCAAAAAAGGTCCACACCAGCGTTAGAATCGAACCCTGGTCCTTTTAAACTGGACCAAAGAGTCAGTTCTAAATATACCCTTGGTTAGGGTTTGCTCAGGAACAAGTATGCGCTCTATTAATATTAGATAATTACATGCCTTTTCACATCGCAGTAAGGCCAAAGTGTAAGAGTCACACTTTGGCCTCAAAGCGCACGACCACAGTTATTATCATTTTTTATGGTTTGTTTTATCCCGCTAGGATTTACAATCATGACTGCTCCATGCACGCTTCCATACAAAAAATCCGACTGTAAAATAATGATACTTCTTTTAAATGCATCGGTGATAGTGATGTGCATTACAGTTGTTTTAAGTGAACTGAATCTTTAGAATCAGTTCTCTCAAATGATTCGTTCAAACAAATCGTTCGACGAAAAGTGCCACACCCGCCCTCATCCGCACCTCCTGATTGGCTGTTTCATCTGTGACGTCATTCGGACACTCCATTAGGTACACCGCCATTTTCAGGTGTACCTAATAACAGGCCACTTCATTAGGGAAAGATCATGGCCAAAGTTTAACTGAAAGTGAAAAGTGCCACACCCGCCCTCACCCCCATTTTCTGATTGGCTGGTTGATCGGTGACGTCACACGGACACTCCATTAGGTACACCGCCATTTTCAGGTGTACCTAATAACAGGCCACTTCATTAGGGAAAAATCATGGCCAAAGTTTAACTGAAAGTGAAAAGTGCCACACCCGCCCTCACCCCCACTTTCTGATTGGCTGGTTGATCTGTGACGTCACACGGACAATCCATTAGGTACACGGCCATTTTCAGGTGTACCTAATAACAGGCCACTTCATTAGGGAAAAATCATGGACAAAGCTGAACTGAAAGTGAAAAGTGCCACACCCGCCCTCACCCCCACTTTCTGATTGGCTGGTTGATCTGTGACGTCATGCGGACACTCCATTAGGTATACCCCCATTTTCAGGTGTACCTAATAACAGGCCACTTCATTAGGGAAAGATCATGGCCAAAGTTTAACTGAAAGTGAAAAGTGCCACACCCGCCCTCACCCCCACTTTCTGATTGGCTGGTTGATTTGTGACGTCACACGGACAATCCATTAGGTACACTGCCATTTTCAGGTGTACCTAATAACAGGCCATTTCATTAGGGAAAGACCATGGCCAAAGTTTAACTGAAAGTGAAAAGTGCCACACCCGCCCTCACCCCCACTTTCTGATTGGCTGGTTGATCTGTGACGTCACACGGACAATCCATTAGGTACACCACCATTTTCAGGTGTACCTAATAACAGGCCACTTCATTAGGGAAAGATCATGGCCAAAGTTTAACTGAAAGTGAAAAGTGCCACACCCGCCCTCACCCCCACTTTATGATTGGCTGGTTGATTTGTGACCTCACACGGACAATCCATTAGGTACACTGCCATTTTCAGGTGTACCTAATAACAGGCCATTTCATTAGGGAAAGATCATGGCCAAAGTTTAACTGAAAGTGAAAAGTGCCACACCCGCCCTCACCCCCACTTTCTGATTGGCTGGTTGATCTGTGACGTCACACGGACAATCCATTAGGTACACCACCATTTTCAGGTGTACCTAATAACAGGCCACTTCATTAGGGAAAGATCATGGCCAAAGTTTAACTGAAAGTGAAAAGTGCCACACCCGCCCTCACCCCCACTCTCTGATTGGCTGGTTGATTTGTGACCTCACACGGACAATCCATTAGGTACACTGCCATTTTCAGGTGTACCTAATAACAGGCCATTTCATTAGGGAAAGATCATGGCCAAAGTTTAACTGAAAGTGAAAAGTGCCACACCCGCCCTCACCCCCACTTTCTGATTGGCTGGTTGATCTGTGACGTCACATGGACAATCCATTAGGTACACCGCCATTTTCAGGTGTACCTAATAACAGGCCACTTCATTAGGGAAAGATCATGGCCAAAGTTTAATTGAAAGTGAAAAGTGCCACACCCGCCCTCACCCCCACTTTCTGATTGGCTGGTTGATTTGTGACCTCACACGGACAATCCATTAGGTACACTGCCATTTTCAGGTGTATCTAATAACAGGCCATTTCATTAGGGAAAGATCATGGCCAAAGTTTAACTGAAAGTGAAAAGTGCCACACCCGCCCTCACCCCCACTTTCTGATTGGCTGGTTGATCTGTGACGTCACATGGACAATCCATTAGGTACACCGCCATTTTCAGGTGTACCTAATAACAGGCCACTTCATTAGGGAAAGATCATGGCCAAAGTTTAATTGAAAGTGAAAAGTGCCACACCCGCCCTCACCCCCACTTTCTGATTGGCTGGTTGATCTGTGACCTCACACGGACAATCCATTAGGTACACCGCCATTTTCAGGTGTACCTAATAACAGGCCACTTCATTAGGGAAAGATCATGGCCAAAGTTTAACTGAAAGTGAAAAGTGCCACACCCGCCCTCACCCCCACTTTCTGATTGGCTGGTTGATCTGTGACCTCACACGGACAATCCATTAGGTACACCGCCATTTTCAGGTGTACCTAATAACAGGTTACTTCATTAGGGAAAGATCATGGCCAAAGTTTAATTGAAAGTGAAAAGTGCCACACCCGCCCTCACCCCCACTTTCTGATTGGCTGGTTGATCTATGACGTCACACGGACACTCCATTAGGTACACCACCATTTTCAGGTGTACCTAATAACTTTATGCATTTTTTTTGTACGTGTCAAGAATGTGTATTTGACTACTTGCCCTTTATTTTGGGGGACACCAACACATTTATACAACGATATTGTCATATAAAGCAGTTAACCAAATGTCAGGAATAAAACACCAGACAAGTTTTAACATAAGTGTTTATTAAAATAATAATAATAATAAAAGTACATTTCAAACCAGCAATATAATGTGAAATTGCAGTAGATATATTGGATAACAATATTTAGGCGTGTATATGTATACACGTTATTTAAAAACTACTGTAAGAATTATAAAATAAAGATTACCCAAAGAGAAGCATAATCTCCTCGCTGTTGCATAACGGTGCATCCTTTCGTGCAATAAAACGTGCATAAAAGAAGTGGTGTTTCAGTGAGTGGTTCTTTCTTTGCTTGGCAAATCGTAAAGCTTCAATGCGCATTACCGACACATACTGGTTTAAGTCACATGAACTTTCTCAAGTGATTCGTTCACTCTCGTTCACTGAAAAGACTCAGTCTTTTGAACGAATCGTTCACTCACGAGCCAACACTAATCGGTGATGTGTTGAGAGGTCAATGAATGGGACGCGCTGTTGATCAGCTGACACGTGTGTAGAAGATTTGCAGAAAGTTCAATCATTATTTCTTAGCAGTTAGCACAATCCATAGGGCAAATATTTACATTAGCTCTTGAACTAACACACCACTTGGACTCTCTAATTTATATCATTAAGCAAAAAGGTGGCTATGCCTCCCTGTGTGCGTGAGCTGCCGGGAAAGCAGTTACTTTTTCCACCTCCCCTCCACAAAACTATTCCTTTTAGCTTCCCATCTCATTTCTTTCCAGTCATGCAACATTAAGGGCCACTTTTAAAAATCAGTAGCTTGATGTTCATTCTCACGGAATTAGGACATAGTCGTCAAGAGGTGTGCCAGGAACAACACTCTCATTTCCATGCCGATGTATCTGTGATATTGTCTTAACCACCCGCGAATATCGCTGTTCTGCGAGTTCAGCACTTGTCATCGATGTTTACGTGAAGTACTGTTGTGACTGAGCTTTTAAATGAATTCAATTGCATTGCATCTATGCACAAGATGCTAATGGTAGATTCTTTTCATAAGCTTGTTTATGTGTTACAGAAAGTGATGTCTCAACAGCAAAACTAAATTTGCCCTGGCACCAAAATGAAGTGCACGGGCACCAGTCTGACGAAATAAGGTCCCAAGGCTCTTTCTTCCTGACTGGAATAATCTGCTCAATAGGACATGGTCATCGGTACAGGAGTTGATAACATTATGAAATTCTTCCACCCCTTTATAAACAATGTATGGAGTAAAAAACGTGACCAAAAAAAAAAAAAAACCAACCAAAAAAAAACCAACAAGCATTTTTATGGAGAATACAAAAGATGTTACAGAGTTAATATCAAATAATGTTTTGAAAAAAAAAGACTATAATAACTAGTAATAAGAATAATCACACATCTACCAGCTCACTTTAACCAGTGTTTTATTTCTACACAATAAATGACAGCAAAAAAAATCAACATGATACTCATCTTTATGACTCTTCCTTATGAAAATATAGTACAGTTCCGACATGTTTTTGCCATGTACCAAAGCACCAAAAAAATTGAGATAATTGCAACTGTGAAGAAAGCAAGGACAAACATCCACGGAAAACATAAAAAGTCCAACTGGTTGTATATGTGCCTGAAAAAGTGCATACTGTAAAAAAGAAACCAAAGAGCGAGGGAGCCATCAGAGAGACATCCGATGGCCTCCTTTACAGTGTCGGTGGAGACCCAAAGGCATATCTGACTCATACAGTCCAAAGTGAGGGCAAAGAAATTGTTAAAAGTTACTGGCTGGTGCCTGAACCAAACATTTAAATGCATAATAATAATAATTCATAAAAAATAAAAAGCAACAGCGTTGCTACTGAGGTTCCATTTCAACCCAGAAGTGATCATTCGGGTTCCATTCATTTGGACGACAAATAAATACGACTCACTGGATATAATTCATGGTCTAGAAAGCTGACAACAGTACTTCCACAGAGCCATTATGGACAAATAAATGCTAACTGCAAGTGGGCGTGGCAAAGCATCTTGTTTGTTTTTTTACTATGTTTTTTTTTTCTCACTGTATTTTGCGGGCGATACTTTGACACAATATCCAACATCTTTTGTATAATAGGATAAAAATCCATCCAAGAGCTACTCCCGAACAGTTAGTACATTGTTTTTGCAAATACAATCATCAATATTTACATCTTAAAATATATTTGTTGCGCAATCGGGTACGAAACATTGCAGTAATACCACTAGATATCCACGTAATATGCAAATACACTTATTTTTCTATATATATACTTTTAAAATAAAAATAAACAGAAGGACAAGTCACCTTTATTGAGGGAGACAAAAAGTGGACTAAGTCTAGAACCAGAGGCCTGTGAGAGGTAATTCTTCATGTGTTATAATACACAAAGAAAAATGTCTTCAACAAGATGGCACATGAGTATTTTATGATCGGAGAGGCTTCAAACAGTCCTCAACTTCTTTGTCTTAGTTAACCATTTTTGGGCATGCAAAAAAAAAACAAAAAAAAAACAGGTGTTAAATTAGAAACAAAGTGGCAACTGTTGGTATAAATGGAGTGATATCAAAGCCTGTCAGGGGAGCGAGCACGACTCCAAACATATTAGTGTATGTGATAAGCCAGGCGCTTGGCCAAGAAGAAGTGTGTTCCTTCAGCTTGCACTTCAAACGCCTCTTTAAGCTGCCCAAACTTCCTCTCTCCTTTTTTACGCAGGGCCTCGCTCCACACTGGCCGCCCTGTGCCGCCTGAGCTGACAGTGACAGATGAGGCAGTGTGTCAAAGGAGTAGGAGGCGGGCGGGGCAGGGGCCCGAGCAGGGGGCAGGGGGTGTCCAACCTGGTGGAAGGAGGACGGAGAAAATCTGACTCACTTGCCCCCATGGCTTACGTGTCGCTTTGCCAGTCAAGCGCTGGCCGCCACCGCCGCCGTGGGGGCATCGGGGTCCGGCCCCTGTGAGTACACATTTTCACACCTGGCCAAATAGCTGCCCAGGCCAGGAAAAGCAGCCCACCCATTCCCTCCATCACACCTTTTTATCAGCATCCAAGAACACCCTGCACCCTGCACCACACTCTCAGAAAAAAAATGGACTTCATCCTACCAATCAGGGGTACCCTCAAAAGTATTCGCCTCTTATGATCAGTCACATTGACCTATTTGAAAATCCTCAATTAAAAAAAACAAAAAAAAAACATCAGGTTTATTCTTCTGTCCGTATGTTTTCCATCATTGAAAATATTCATATTCACTCATAAAACAAACAACAGGATTTATTTTTTAAACTACTAAGGTACCTTGGAGTCTCATAAAAGTACCTAGTTTTTAACATTGTAGTTGTTATAACACTACATACATGAATTTATTTCTCCAAAAGCAAATGAGAGTAAAAAAAAAATACATTCTGTAATTTAAATCTGTAACATTTTACATGTGTGAAGCAAGCACTGTCTCTTTTCTAACGTTTAAGGGTTAAAAAAAAACAAAAAAAAGTGTGTGAGGGCAGAGGAGGTTGCCTGATTACAATAATATTGATGGATGAACAATGTCAAAAATAACTTATATGGACATTAAATATAACTTAAAAAAGTATAACACTCTCAATAAATAGTTCTACTATGTACACCATCGGTATGAGAAGCCAAAAGAAAAAAAAATCAATAAAATAATATATATCTATATATTGAAGCAGCAAACATTACAGGCATGAGGTACAGTGAGGGATCCTGTGATGACGACAGTTTCGAGGTGATGTTCCTTCTTTGCGTGAATCGCTCGGTTGGACTATGGCTTTACGAGTATACCTCCTTCTCCAAAAGAAAATCCAGTCTTAAGTCTGTAGCCTTTGGAGACAAGCGTGGATTTTTTTGGATACAGGTCATCATGAGTCACAAACAACCAAATGGTCCATTCAAATAGCATAGTAGGAAGGGAGCTGAGTGGTGGATATTGAACCTGTGGTCATCAGCATGAAGAAGTGGGGCTTGTAGGTTGAGCCCCCCCAACCCCACTGGTTGCAGTTGTATGTAAAACAACTGAAACCAGAGTACTAGTATATATCATAACATTGTATCGTAATATCAAGATAATACATGTCTTCTGCTAAATGCAATATTTAAAGATAACATAGCCTTACAATCATTCATAAATAATTGTGATTTCTTCATTTAGGTTTCCTTCTCGTTTGACTTTGAGTTTCTTGGTGAAAAATGTACAGCTTGGAAAAAAGAAAATCAAATGTGCAGTTGAGTTAGTTGTGATATGTTGAAATTTTAGGAAATGCACAGTACAACCTCCAACATCGATCAAATCAAAACCTTGGGAAATGTCACAAGACTTAATGGAGAAGGTGAGTAAACTTTTTTTTGGGGGGGGGGGGGGATTTGGGTGTGTTTTAGATTTATATGGCGCTCAGGGAGCCGTATTAAAAGTATAAAAATTGGGTAAGCAATGATTTGTATGAATTTATTATATTTGTTGTGCCACCGCAGGAGCAGGATGACACAATATGGCAAAGAACCAAAAAATTGAACTTACTGTGGTTTAAGACAGTAATGTATTCAAAATGATTGCTCAGCACAATGTGTTGGATCTTGGAGGTTCTACTGAGTATACACTGGAACGGATTTGAAACCTTTCAATATATCTGATGTTCTTTGCAAGCAAGTTTGAGAAATGGTCATGTCAAAGCAACACACTTTGTCTCGGATCACCATTTGGACAATAGCAGCTTCTACATATGTTTTTTTGAAAGACATACTTTTTTTTTTACATGGCAACTTAAAAAGTGCAGTAACTGAAGTCATTATTACAAACACTAATTGAATATGACATTTGGTAAAAAGAATCAAATACATGAAAAAGAAAATCTCACCCTCTATTGAGAAGTCATATTTACAAAATATTTGTCGTTTTTTGTGTGTATTTTTGGTGATAAAGAATCCCTCGCAACTGTGTCTTAGTCACGCTGTGACCTAACCAGAGCAGCAAAATGTGGGCCGATAAGCCAAGCAGCAGCATCAGCAGCACTGTTTGTGCATGTGTGTGTGTGTGTGTTTAATACAAATTAAATTAATTCACCATTTCGCGAAGCCTGGCCAATCACTGCGAAGAATACAGGTCTAAATTTTGGACATATTATTGATCTCTACAATGATCCTTTTACATTGCGGGGCAAATTGACTAGTTCACGACATAAAATATTTAAGTATAGTTTTTGGGGTGAAAACTTTTACGATTTCACAATGTTATAGTTGTTAATAGAATTCGTCATGAAATACAACCGATGTTTAGTCAGATTTTTTTCTTTTTTGACATGTCTGGATAATTAATCACACCATGGGTCAAAGTGACCCGGTAATATTTAAGTATAGTTTTTGGGGAGAAAACCTTTATGATTTCACAATGTAATAGTTGTTAATAAAATTTGTCATGAAATACTACCGATGTTTAGTCCGACTGTTTTCTTTTTTGACATGTCTGGATAATTAATCACACCCTGGGTCAAAGTGACCCTGTAATATCATTGCTGCTCTTGAGAAACAAAATTACCCGGGAGGTTTAAAGGTTATTAGGTCTAACTTGAAACATGTTGTAAGTCTGTTTTTTTTTCATTTGCCAAACACAACGAAAAAATACTCAGCTAAATGTAGAGGATAAAGCTATGAGGTCATCCGTCGTAATCACCATCTGCAATGTTAGCAAGCTAAGCCAGTGTGATTGAAATGTCTTCTGTTTTTCTTCTTTTGAAAACTGTGACCGGAGATAGTGGAAGCACCATGCTGGTTCCGAAAGCTTGATAGACTGAATTAATAGGAGAGATGGTGGAAGGGCCTTTGTAGGTCTTAGCGAAAGGTATATTTGTGGGGAAACTGTTCCGTGAGAATAAAATAACCCAAACTCTAAAACTGGAACTAAAACCAACTACTGCAAAGTGAGGTGTTTACAATGACGTTCCTTTAGTTGCGATCAATGGACAATGCTATTGTTTTGGTTGCAAAGGATTCCCTGCGAACCGCAGAAAAATGACGTAAATCGCCCGCCCCCCCATGAGGATACTACAATGCAAAAAAGTCGAGTAGCGGCAGATGCAGTAGCAGAGGCCGCATGGATGTTGTTTTCATTCCAAGCTCTGAAATGTGCTTAAACAAAAAGAGACGTATGGGAATATTGATTCTGCTGTGGCAGGGTAATTACTTTATAGTTTCTGTGACTCTTTGTTTATTTTATCTCAGTTATTGTGTGTGAAATCTGCGGAGCATAAATGAGACGATCGTTCCAGGCGAGTTTGAACCTCTGATGTGCCGATGAAGAAACACATGAGTGAAATTTAAATAGATACAGAATGTCTGACCAGTCGTGCCAAAACCTCATGTCTTCTGAACGTGTCTGAGAAACATGTGTCTTCATTTCCTTCATATTTATAATTATTGATCCAACACTCCCCCTCCCCCACACACATTTGGAATTGCTTTCATTGTGTAATTATCGAGCTAGGGCGCTAAACTAGACACTGAACAAAAGGCATGCTACAGTACCTCGGCCTGCCTAGGTTTTCCATTTTTCCATAATTGGCTGCATTTTGCTTCATGATGATGATACTGTGAGGCTACTTTCCTTATAGTTGAGGAATGACGTTTTCAGTGGCGTCTTGTGAGTCCTGTCGTCTTTTCTCGATCTTTTCGTGATGCAGAGGCAGAGGGGTTGCGAGGATGGAGAGGTATGCCTGTTAAAGCAGCATGTGCAGGAAAATGGAGGATAAAGATCGAGGGGCAGTTGGGGGGTGTTACCGCCTTGCCCACTCCGAGTGTGGTGTTGGTGCAAAGGGTCTTGAGATGTTGAACAAAGCCCCCCCACCCACACCCCAAAGCCCTCTTCCTTCATCGGTTTGGTCAGCCCAGGGAATGGACCTTCTCTTCCCTTCTGTTCTCTACGGCGTTGGGATCCCGACAGGAGCACTCGTTCCGTATGTTACAGGACATGGGGAATGGAATCACCTAAGCAGGAGAGGAAACACAAAGTAAAATCATGTAGCTTATTGTCACTCTAATACCACTTTTACAGGTTAGTCAGTTTTTCACCAAACTACACAAGCTGTACTGCAGTGAAGACATAAGTCAGTTGCATCTAGCCCCACGAGCATTCAGAAGTAAGACACATCAAGAGGCTGAGAAGGAATTGGGTAGTTTTTGGATGGGGTATTTCTAGCTAGACCTCTTCCTTTGCTTTCTGGATGGAAGGATTGATGGAAGGCTGTTACTGTCCTTTGATAACATCTTAATTGGTAGAATGGTGGGGTCAGTAACCTTCGACATGACCGGATAAAACGCTGAAACTGTGCTGCCACCTTTTCTGCAAGCTTCTCTGGGGGGCTTTTCAGCTGTTTGGGTAAAGAAAGTGTCCCCCTCTGCTCTTCAGCCTAACCAGGAACACATGTGGTCCAAGTCATGCAAAGGCAAACAGCAGACTGAGGGCACGTCAGTGTAAAAAAAAAAAAAAAAAAAAAAAGGTGACTTATCAGCTCAATCTGTGGAGGTCTACTGCCAGCATCACTATTTCTTATTAGAGGTTAAGTGGTTGTGAACTCTTTTTGTACAATGGTTCCCAGTATGCAATGCGAACATTAAAATAAGACTAATCCAGTCTGACACACCACAAAGTTTGGGGTTGTTTTTAGCTCAGGTATCAATAATGAAAGTTGACTGGCTGTTCCTTTCAGTGAATTGAAAATGTGGAATAAAATTGACTTTGTTTAGATTGCAGAGCATGAAGGAGTCTTTGGATCACACTGAAAAAATATCGTAAAATTCAAATAAAAAAGGTGTTAAGACAAAAGCACGCCATCATTTAAAATGACCCCTCCGTTAAATTTTGAACATTCAAATTAGCCGGGCATTGGTCGGACTTCTTTTAGTTCATCTCTGTTAGAAGAGAAGAATATAAAGATTCCGTCGACCGTGATTGATTTCATGGTGTTTTTGAGCCACGCAAGTTAAAGGAGACAAAGTGAGTGAGTGTTGGCACTTTCTTTAAAACAGTGTATAAAAGAAGTTGTTTGTACGTACGGCGGGGTGGACAGAGTGGGCAGTGCCGTGGGCCCACCTAAGAAAACGACGCCCGGGGCCGGATACGCATCAGAAACAGCTGTCAACAGCGTGATGTGTGTTCCTGTATGAGGCCAAGAGCTCCCGGTTTCAGTTTAGTTTGTGTCTCACTTTGGTTTATCTTTCTATCCCTACTCACAACCCACTCCCAATTCCTCACTTCACCTCACTTTCCATCCAAGGCTTATCTTCTATCCAAGGTTTACCTCTCTCTATATATTGAATGTTGGTGGGTGGCAAATTTGAACTGTTTTCCTTTGACCTTGACCCAAAGGGTGGCGGGGCCAGCTGCCACATCTGGCCCTGACTTGAGAGTCTCTCTTCAGGGTGGCTGTGAAAAGGCTGGCTGGCCTTGTGGGCTCGAGGCCCCATATCCCAGTGCTAGAGGGAGGCCTGGGGGTCGGGGCGGGGTGGGACACATGCAGTAAGTGCGACATGAAAGACCTTCTGGTGGTTGTTGACCCTGTCAGAGCCTCATCCTTCCATCTCTGGTACAGGTCAAAATAACACAGCGTCCTGTTCATTTCACTTCACTCTGTGTACGTCTGCCATTGCTTGGAGTAGTGGAAGGTATGTAAGGCTAGTGTCGACTGGACTGTATCAAAGGCGGCTTTAGACTCTGGTGACTGATACGCTTGCAGATTTTCAAACATGAATGCTATTTCAAGGGCAAGGCAAGGATGTAGTGTCAAGGGCACCAATCTAACACAAGCAAGCACACAGTCACAATAGATTTCCAGGTGTGAAGATAGTGTCCAAAAGCGTTTGGAAATAGACGTCACGAACGACAAAACAAAACATGACGATCTCCATCCTGGCAGACTTGAATGGAATACAAATTGGATTGATTGCCAGTCAATCCGCAGGGTAATTACTAATCGGTCACTGGGTCACCAAACAAGATGAAGAAGAGCTATGCTGCTACTTCATAGGGGAAGGTTTTATAAGAGGGGGAGACTTATTAGGATGTAGGAATGGCAACCTTAATGCAAAAAAAATAAAAAAATACATAACTCTGTTTGGCTACATAAGTGCTAGCACTTAACATCAGCAAACTGCCAAAATTGCTAACAAACAGAGGCAAGTGTGTCCTCACTGCTGTGCAACTACCTTTGCTCAGCTGCGGAGAAAACCCGCCGATCCTCCTTCTCATTACCCCTAAGTCCCGTCCTACTTAAATGCCCTCAACCACCAGAGTTGGCATCAGAGCTAGCTATGGCGAAATGCTGTTTATTCAATTGTTGGCAATTACAGGGGATTTCAGTAGCCTGGCAAAAACATGAGAAGGTAGGAAAGTAACCCTGGATACCACCGGCAAAACACAACTACTGAATACTTTGTGCGGCTGTTGACCGCAGACACCTACCAAATGCATATATTTAATACATAAGTGAAGGCAAATATATTTTTGTATATTTCAAATACATGCAACATCATCATCTTCGTCTGTCATTTTAGATGTATGAAGTTGTTTAATCATCTGCAGCTGAGAGCTGGAGCAAACGCGGGGTGGTCAGTGCTGGCAATGGCGAATCATCAGCTTGGACACAAACATCAGTCATGACACTTTACAAATCGTGTATTGAGAGTTCCTGCGTCAGACGGAGAGCTGTAAACAGCGTTGAGAGACTGGGAGGCAACTCAAGAACCGACCACCAAAGCAGACAGAAAAACATATAGTCTCATTTAGCAAAAGTTGTTTTAGAGGGGCCAAGCCATATAACTATATAATTGCTGCCCTCTCTATACTGCTTCAAGCTTCCAAGAGAGGAATTTCTTCCAAAATTGGGATGTGAAGGGGGGGTTGGGGGGGGGGGGCTCTGTGCAGGCAACCCTCAAAAGGCATTAATCCATACGCTTGCCGACTCTCATCCTCTCCAAATCCGACTGACAGCTTGCAACTATTAACGCTAGATCCAGAGGTGACCTTACACGCAGCTAGACCTTGCACCCTCAAAGCTCCTGGGGATGGAATAATACACAACAAGTCATCCCGAACTCAAAGGGGGAGTCAGCCATTGTAATCCAATACATGTTTTGGCAAATCCAAGAATATTTCCTCATGATCTGTTAGCTGTCTATACTGAATGTGCGCTAAGAACAAAACAAAACAAAAATCAAACAAAGTGGCTTGGACGAAGCTACACAATAGTTTTCCAGCCAATCGCTTCATGGGGGTGTTCGGGTTCTTGTAATGCTTCTGCTGGCGACTCGCCTTCTTCCATGAACGTCCCCGAAAAATTTGCCTCTGAGCTAAAAATCAAATGTAGATCAGCATACATTACACGGGTTTTTTGGTATATTCATCAAAATATTTGACTTGGCAGACTCAGTATTTCATTCAGCTGGCGCTGTCTCCCTTTTTGATGTTATGACACAATGAAGGTGCACTTTGAGCCACTGGCTTGGTTCTGCCTGAAAACGTCTTCATAATACTTGTTTTCAATGGTTTGTTTTGGACTTTAAATGAAGCGTACTAAGCTTTAAACTGGTCTTGACCTGACATTTAGCAGTACGGTATAACCCTCGTCGCACTCGGATTGCAAGAGGAAGCAAGGTCTTAGCAAGAGCTGAGCAAACAGCTGAAGGCTATGGTTCAATGTACGTTTGTAAAATCAACTAAGAAAACAAACACGGAATACCCCTGTCTACTCCCGTATAAAATATATACCATCATCTTTCCAATATTCGCAACAAGATATTGTATAATTTTCTAGATTTCTGGAGAAGGAACAGAGGTGATCAACTTTGCTTCCATTGAAATGCAATCCATTGCTAAAAACGCCGTCACTTAGAAAAGCACTGCTTGTGATTACAGTTTATGTCTGCACGGCTTAAATGAACCGCGATAATGGACAGGAAGCATTCTGGAGATGTTCGACTGTACAATCAGAAAAGCGCACGATGTTCCTTGTACATCCTAATTCACTCGAAGCAATAAAGAGGCTTCCTAGTCAGACACAGTGAAATATCCAGGGAGACGCATAGACCTCTGTATAAATGTAGCCAGACATACAGATGGATATGCCAGGAGTACAACTATAGACCCTTGCCAAATTCAGGAGAGGCCAAACCAGAGAAGCAGATGTTGCAGCGCAGAAGCTAAACTACACTTCCAATCATGCCATTTGCCAACGACTGCTAAGTGTGATCCAGACAAAGCCCGTTTGGTACACTGAAGAGCGCTGCTACCACAGGACCCGAGCGCTTTGCCGTATGCAGCCAACCGCAAAAACGTTAACAACTGCCTAAATGTCGAGAAAGTGTTTATGAATGTGGGGAATAACATGGAATGCAACAGAATGTTCACAGGTCTGAATGCTACAACCGCAACTAACATGGACATATGTTCAGGATTATTGACCGTTTCTAAGATTCATTTTTGGTACAGTGGTACTGGGTCATTCATTTGATGTACCATGGAGGAATATCCAAGCAACTTTTATGCATGTGCTTCAGTGTCATGAGATTCAGAGATGATTGTCAGGATCCCAGTGAATGATTAATTAAGTGTTGCTTTGGTTAAGTCATGCAGACCAATTTTGATAGGCTGCCAATGGAACGAATTATGGATGAATTTGGAGGTAGCCTATCTTTAGACTTCACTGTTTGACATAATAGAACTTTGTATGGCGTGCAATGTTCTGTTTCTGTTCTCAAAGGTTTGCATGATAGCCAATCAAAAACAACGGAAAAAAGATAATTAGTCAATAGTACAGTGGCTGTAATAGTGTCTTGGATTCATCTGCGTGTTACACCGTGTCTCGCTGTTATGATGTCACACAATATACGTAGCTGGTAGCTGACGAGACTAGCGTCATCTCGCCTACACACCCTGCGGTGGAAACAAGTTGAGGTCAGGATTTACCGTTCCAAGCCATACCCAGGGGATGGAAAGTGAACTTTTGTTGCAGACAGGGTATGAACTCAGAGGCTTCTTAAAGTGCCAGTATGGTATTGATAATGAGTTTTGGCAACCATCAATAAGGCAAAATGACTCCAGAGGGAGTCCAGGACGAGGATTTATGGGCATAACAGTTCTCATTTAACATATTGCCTCCAATATATTTTTCTTTCAAAAGTACTTTATATTATTTATGGTGGTAAAAGCTTGCCAATGGTAACATGTAATCTAGAAAAAAAAAAAAGGAAACCGAGTTCATGTGCCGTACAATGGTGCGTCTAACCTTCTTGGTCTTGACAGTGGATTGGCAGCAGTCTCCTCCATCGTAGTTACAGAAGGCTCGGTTGTTTACTGCATCACAGTAGTTGTCTCCCATGAATGGCTGTGTTCAAAAAACACACAAAAACAGTCATCTTCAGTAGTATCATATTGATATGGTTGTGTTAATGGTACTTTCTCATGAGCAATACATGGCCTTTTACATCCTTTATCTTTTAATGTGATCCCCCACCCCCTTTTCTTTGGCCTTTGGTGGACCAGAATCGTAAATCTGACAGTGACTGCAATAAACTATTCACTACAGAAAAAAAAAAAAAAAATCTCCCCTACGAGGAGATTTATAGGGTTGGCCCGACCCTTTCCACTTGCGTTAACAATCAGGATATCCAATTGGTCTAAAGTGCGCACATCATATAATTCTTACATACAGTGGAGGGGAATTCCTTCACACGTGAATGCAATATTTGCAGAAGACAGATGCTGTTTGATGTCGTGACCTCAGTCTGACCTACAAATAAACTAAAGACTTTAAAGGCAATGGATGACACGGTAATGACTGGCTGTCTGGATTTAAATCAACTACACTTCACCTCTTGTAACCGCTCCCAAAAGGTTTTCTTCCTCGTTTACAAAGCCTTGACGAGTCCTCCAATGTTCAAGAGATTTTATTGTGAACTTCAAATCATGACAGACAAATGTATTCAATAAGAGGGAAAGGGGCAGACATGCTTATTCAATTTTATTTGACAATCATTAAAACTATTTTGAATCCTGATATACGTATATTTAGTTCAAGCTCTTTGATAATTATTTCAAAACTGAAACAATATTTAGCTGTTTTGTCTGACTTTGTCTCAATTTATTAGAAAATTAATTAATGCAGGTATGCTTTACTAGATTTTTTTTTTCTAGCATATCAGGTCTATATAGCATATCAGGTCTTTATAGTAATAATGCTAATCCGCGACCAGATTTGTTTTAAATCAAATAAATAAATAAAATATTGTCTTACCTCACATCCTTTGAAGCAGTGCAGCAATTCTGGGTGTGGATACCACTTCAGTCCCATTGTACAGACTATACTCTGTTAGATACATTGTGAAGAAAAGTGTAATCAATAAAGATATTAAGATTAAAGAACAAACAAAAACAGTCAATGTCGACTCATCAAGACACATGCATGCATTTATGCGCTTTTCATATTCCTGGCTGCCATTGATTTACACTGACCCGTGCCCACATCAGAAGTGAAACCAATAGAGTTTGAAAAGATAGAACCTAATAATAGTTGTGTGTTTGTTCATCGAAGTAAAGCAGTCCAAGGTATAGTATGTCCGGCAGTAGGGTTTGAGGGGAGGACAGGGGAAACACACACGCAAAGGTAAAGAGCACAATGTTCTCAAATACCTTAACAGAATGTGTGGAATCCTTTCCCACTGTGCTTGTACTTAAAATGCAGCTCATGGGAGGTGTGTGTGGAATGTGTGTGTGTGCATTTGTTTGTGTCCATCTGCGTGTGCCTGTCTGTCAATCTTTTAGCATTAATCCCATGGGAGACAGTAAAATGTCATATCTAAAGTTAATTTGTGTGAACCTATACAGCTCTCACAGAAAAGAGTACATAAAAGAGGTGCCTTGGAATGTCTGTGATTATCTTTACTAGGCCACCATATGAATCAATCAGACAATCAATGGTCTCATGCATTCCAGTACACACTGGAAATTGTGGCATCGGTAAAACTGAGGTATACAGTCCGGTTTCATTATAAGTACTGTAGCACAAATTGTCAGATACGTTTGTAAAGGCCAAGATATTGTTTACTTGATCATGTGCTGCTGTTTTGGTTAGCAACTCATTTTTCACAATCTAAGTAAAATATTTATGTCTACTAGAGGGAGGCATTTATTCATATTAATGTGCAGGGTGTCTATAAGAATGAATGGTATTATAAAATAAAGAGGCGATTTTTGCCCTACATGCCTCACACTCTCTGCAGTTGAGTGACTCAAAGCTCACAGCCACTATATGAAGACAAATGGGAAGGAAAATATACAAATGCAGAGAATCACAAATTATTCCACTGGATAGCTTGCTCGCATTCTATTACGCCAGTGGAGGAAAGCACACTTGGATGTCAGTGAATTTACACTTTCATAAACCCTTCAACACCTGAACAAAAAGTTTCATTATGGAAGCTAAATACAAAAAGGGAAAAGGAAATACCATTAAGATCTCAAGTGTTGTTATAAACACACAAACTGTTCCAAATTAAACTGTGTCCTGTGTTATCCGTGCAGGTCAGACCACTATAAATCTAACATATCCCGGCGGGATAAAATAACTGCCTCACCGCAAATAACACCCCCAAATAATAACACCCCATGTGTGCCTTTATCTAAGAGAATTGACATGGTTTTCCTTTGCGGCCGAAAACGAAGGCTATTTGTCATTTCAGCACTGTCAGCAAATCAATGCAATGGAGAAAGATGGAAGATGGAGGAGGAGGCGCGTATGGCAGAAGGCGAGGCCTACAGTAGCCACGCGGCACAAGATGGAGCACCTTAATTCATTCGGGAGCCGAAAACTTTTTGCACCTACTGTACTTTCCACTTGTTCTCGTTCCTTTAGCGATGATGTCATCCATAAACTCTGTCCCCTCCCCTCTCTATCTCTCTCTCGCTTTCTCTCTCCCACTCCTTTCTCCTCTCACAGCAGGGCCGTAAATCATGATAATCCATGATGGTTGCCTGGCTTCACCCCTCACTATGTATGTGATCCTCACTCGTTCCAAGCCTCCCGGGGCGCTGATACCACATAAAAATAGATCCCCATCTCAGCGCCACCTTAGACGACGTAATGTCATATAGAAAATGACTAATGCCACTGGAAGCCCGACAGGCAAATTTTGCTGATAAAGGGGAAGGCGGGTGCTTGGGGTGGGGGCCCACAGAGTCGTTAGCTACACAGGGAAAGAAGGAGGAAAGATGTCTAAGTGGGTCATAGTGAGAACTGAACTACAACTGGTTTAAAGCAATTAATCATCATCACTTATTAAGGTGGACAAAGTTAACCTCTCGCGTAGGCAACGTTGAACTACATTGAATTTACATTTTGTTGCTGTGCATTCATTATTTTTTCAATACAGAGACTTTGTATAACTGTCTTGGGGATACGTGGGAGTGTCAAGGATATCTCAGGGGGTCAGTAAAGCATTTTTTTTTCACAAACCACAAAAATTCTTTAGAAAAGAGATTCATTGTTTATTCTTTTCGAGGGAAGTGGAAATGTTGATTTTTATTTCCAGAAAAGTAGAAAAAAATGGGCCAGTCAATTATCTGGCCTGGGACCTGGTGGGTGCAAGCATATTTCAAGGGGGGGGGGGGGGGGGGGGGGCAAGTGCCCTTATGCCCCACCTCTATAGCTACGCCAGTGTCCGTGTGTCTTCTTCTGATGGTTCACCAAACTTTGTGTTAAATGGCAAAACTGGTGTTTTAGGGTTAAGGGTTTTTTATGTTTTTAATTTTAATTTTCTTACTATATGTTTAGCCACATTTTAGAGGGCAAAGATGCTTTTTAACGCTTGGCTACTTTCCCAAAAGTTCCTGTTGATGATCCTTTTTGTTTGTGGAATAAGATACACACACTTAAGTCAATCCTTTAGATACACACACTTCATTGACTTTAGGGCAATTGACTGTATGTCAAAGTAATAGTTAATAAATCATCTTCCCACTGAAGTAACAAACAATGTCAATGCTGAGCTTTGGCTCCCAGGACGCACTCAACCTTCTGGCATATGACCGCTATCTCTTTACGGGTTTACTTGTATGCAATCCATTGCGGCGCCCTCCAACAGCACGGGCTCAATTTACCACTGAGCACAAATCATATCAATTACGTACACCCATGAAAAACAGATCATTTCATGTCCTCGTGGCCCAGCCCACTGCTGACTCAGCGTGACTCTGAAAGCATACGAAATGGGTTGTAGGAGGGAAAGCACACCAACATATAAATAGTGTGATTCTTTCCACATCAGTGTCCCCTCAACTTTCCCTATCAAAAAATAAACAAAGCAATGCTGGGATAGGTTCCAGCACGCCCATGACCCCCATAGGGACAAGCGGTATAGAAAATGGATGAATGGATCATCATTACGTGTGATACTACTCTTATATCGTACAGCGCGGGTTTCAAACTTGCCGCCTGGGGGCAATTTGTGGCTCACAGGATGATATTTTGCGGCCCCCTACTTGACATCAAAGTTTAACGCTAGTGGGGCCCCAACGTTTTTTGATATTGCCCTGAGCTTTTTGTAGCCCATAGCTCAGGCTCATGAAGCGAAATACAATTCCAAAGTGACAACAAGTGGCATGAAAAGGTATTCTTTCACCCAGTCCTAGTCACGACTTGATAAAACCTAATGTGAAGAAAATATCAGCAACAAGAACAGCCAATTTCAAGAAGAATAAGAAATATTTTATTTTTATTTTCTATTTTTTCTCTCACATTTCTTCAATGTACGGAGAAAGTTGCATTGCTCAAGAAATCAGATGCCATTATTCAACAAGACATGTTGCGGAATACGCTATGGGAGACACGTCATCAATCTTGTTTTTGTTCTGAGGGGCCGTTAATGTTCTGAACTGTTATAAATGTTGAGAAGACTGGATTAGTCGTACTTTTTTGAACCCTTTTTTTGTGGAATACTTGATGTGGGCCAGAGACACCCAGACTATAAATTGAGTTTGGGACCATTTCTATAAACTATTGAGATGACTGTTAGGGTTTGGTTAGGATGAATGCAAAATGCTTAACCCTAACCCTAACCTAACATTCACCCCAACTCTAACCCTTAATATACGTAGTAAACTTAAATTTTGATGTGAACACTAAACACGAACGTTACACCTAACTTCTAACTCTTAACGCTAGACATATCTGTAATCCTTAACCCAAACCCAAGCCAAACCTTAAACCTTCCCTGCTCAACCTAACGTCTATAACATTATTTGACTCAATTTGTGTAATTTATTCCAGTATGACACACACAAAAATTGAACGTTTGCACAGGTGTGACTTGTCTGCATATCCCAAAAATAGCAGTCGGCTCAAGCACTATAACGACTATGCTAGACGGTAACACCATGTTCTGAAAAATGTCTGAGGGGTTGCCATGTTTCAAATCAAAACATTTGGTCACGGCGGAAGATAAAAGGCAAGGTACACGTGGGCCTTTTTCGAATTGCGACCGATGGAGCAAGGATATCGACACCAGACGGCAAATTCCTTAAAGGAGAGTTGTGGATCACAGGGCTTTGTCAAGTGCGTCTGTCACAACGGTGAAGTGGACACACTCCTCCAACGTACCTTGACCTTGTGCGGGTTCCTCCAGTGCTCCTTGAGTACACCCTCCGCCGTCATGTTGCTAGGGAGGATCACCACGTCGTTGTTGCTCTCCCTGCACGACAGCTCACACTCCTCGCCTGCACGTGACGGGAAATCCGCACAAAAAAATCCAACTATATCATTTTAGCAATGGGCATTTGATGATATTGATGATAGCACCTCTGCTGGTTCCAGCCAAGTAGTGCACTCATCTTGGTCTAAATTGCTTCATGTCTCCATTAATCAACAATCAAGTCAACCCAATCAGTTAATTACTACGACCACTCCAAGTCCTATCCTAGCTTATTAGCAGAACACCACAAAAACACTTTTGGTTGGCTGATGCTAACCCTACCACGGAAGTACTTTGTAATGCAGATTCAAGTAATGACATAAGTCCCTTGGAGATTGTCAGAAACAGTGATGCGAGCAAAAAAGTTGACGAGTAATAAAGAAAGCTGATCTCTGAGTGCATACCCACCTATGCCATGACCTCGCCTGCATGAGTACTGAAGGCTGTAATGCAGGTTTTGAGGTAAGGAACACTGGCCTTTGCTATTGGGGCAGAGGCGGAAGGACCCCGTCCAGTTGCCGTCCTTCCTACAGCGGATGGCGTTGGAGCTCGCGCCCTGCAAAAACAACCCACACACGGACACGCTCAACTGACTGGCAGGACGAGGACATTACGCGAGGACATTATGCTGGCATCTCGTTGCAAAAGCAGGGAAATACAATCCAACTTTTATCAGGCATCCAAGTCACGAAGCCTGAGAGGCCGAGCAGATTAAGAGGTGTATACATTTCAGAATTCCAAGGCGAGCAGTGTTGTTGTGGAAATCAATAGCCTTCTGAATAGAGCAGCATCAAACTAAGGGGTGCTATGGGAGTCGACTAACCTGAAAACAATGTAAGGACTACCCGATAAAAGATGGCAGGTACTATGGGGGCAAGTCAGTTTCATTAAATATCTAGACTAGGAACTTATCAGAGAACTGTTTATAGCATGTGTTTAGTTGACAATATTGTCTGTTTTACACAATACAGACAAAAGATCAAAGCTCTCAGGTTCGTCTACGGTGCTTTAAGCACTGAGGCACAAATTAGGATCTCTCTTAAACTATGCCTCCAAATGTCTTTAAATTAAGACTCGATTATGTTAAATTTTATGGTGTCGATAATACATCGATATATATCGATATATATATATATATATATATATATATATATATATATATATATATATATATATAATCAATATATTAATTGATTTTTTTACTGTAGTATTTTTTATTTTTTTAAATCATCTAACTATTCAGGAGTTAATTATCTACCCGTAAATGTATTTATTTTAGTTCATCAATTTATCTCTTTTTGCATAAAGCCTTCAAAGTACAAAACACTCAAAAAGAGGAAAGCAATCCAAGACAAAGGTAATGTTTTGTTACTCTACAAATGACACATGATAGACACACACACAAAAAGCGCAATAAAAGATAGAAAGAGAGGCAAGAGATGGACAGACCTGCTTGCATGGAGCGTGCAGCAGCCTCACCGTGTGGGCGGAGCCTCCAGTGACGGCATTAGGGCTATTACCGGCCGGGTCAGAACAGTTAAGTCGGCAAACGCTGTCGAAGCGGAAGCCGTCGGTACAGTAGTAGGAACCATGGAAGATTGGTGGCGGGGGGTCGCAAGTCACCGGTTCACACGCCCCCTCCAGCCAACTGCCGTCTTCGGTGCACTGACGTTTAAACGCTCGCCTGTAAAAATGCAAAGTATGATGTTTAAAATAATCTGTTTCTATTCACCACAATTCTGTTTGTGGGGACAAAAGATTCATTCATCAACGACCATTTGCTTCTTTACCTCTTGGGTTTATTGGTCACATGGTAGCCTGGCCTGCATTTGTACTTGCACAGTGTTCCCACTTTGAGGCCCGTCTCATTGCAGCGTTTAGTCTGCAGCACGGCGTTGGGCACGGGCGGAGGAGCTGGGCAACGAAGCTCACAGAGAGCCTCCGGGAAGGACCATAGTCCATCCTCCAAGCAGGTCAGAGTGTTGTTGGTACCTGATCAACAGACGAAAACGTGTAGATTGAAGGACCAGTCATGAGATGTTCAGTTGTTAAATAGCCTGTAAAAGTCGTGTCAGCTTGCTTTGTATCTCTCCCACTAGACTCTGAAAAATGCAGAACTTACCGGGATCCTAATGCGCATTAAAATTTAAAAATGAAAACAATGTAAGAGAGGACACGGGCCTCATCTGTTTGCTTGTCTGACTCCCAAGATTGCACTTAAGTTTATGCCAGCTTTTTTTCCCCAAGCAAACCTCGCCAAAGGTATTTTAAGGGCAGGCTGAAAAAAAACATCTATAGTACATGCACGAGCACGACGAGGCCACTCACCTACAAGCTGGGCGGGTTCGCGACACTGGAAAGTGCTCTTCTTGCCATAGGTGGTTCCCTCGGGGAAATTGAAATTGGCCGGATGAACGTGATATTTGTCAGGCAGACCGCAGTCGACTGGCTCGCATGACACCTGTTTGTTCCATTTGCCGTTTGCGCAGGTTATGGTCACCAAAGAGTCAGACTGCAAAGGAGCACAGGGTATCGTTTCAAAAGTCGTTCAACTAGTTTCTTTGTAAAGAAATATCTTATGTGTCCTAATTTTCAGAAGAGTATCATTTGATAGTAGTACGCTTGTTTATGGTAAATGTAAAATGTAAACAGACTGGCTCGCCATTCATAAGATCGAAATGTTGCATATCTGAACCATCACTTACATGCGAAAAAAACTCATTATTTTTATTTTATTTTTTACAAGGCTTGTCTTCATTAGGGTTAACCAGTGATCCCAGCTGACTTTAACAAGAAGCCTATTCATTTTTAATAATATCTCGACACGGGATGGATGAGGTTGCTGAAGTCAAAGGTCCTTAAAGGTGACTGCTACTTTTAGTGCTTTGCCTGATGCAATTTTTGACTTCAGGACGCAATAACCCAACCGATCGACGTTTGCTCGTTGATGATAGTGAATCGCTGTCCGATATATGCTTTTAAAAGCATGTCGCCTAACAAAACTCAATTGAGCTTAGTTTACGGCACGTCGGTAAGCCGCACTGGCCGCTCAGCAGTTCAAGTAACCAACAGGAGCATTTGTAAGGGCAAGTTGCACCATTCAGACAACTGATATCCTACAAGTGCACCTAACACCTCAGCACTAACACAATGCAGGCTGACCTAGGTTGCAGTGTGTCAATTTCTGGGAAGCACTCACTCACACACACTGGATGTTTCTCCAGAAATTCAATCGGTTTTGGTGCCTCAAATTATTTTGACAGACAGCCCATATTTTTTTTTTTTTTTTGTCTGGTGGATAGAAATCCAAAAAGATGGCACAATGACACATACACAGATTTGACCTACCAAGCTAATGCCCTTAGCTTAGAGGCATGATTTATTGATTGACAGCTGACTGATATCCATAAATCTAAATCCCACCAGTCTGGGATTCTCAAACAAAAAACGACGTCATGGGGACTCGAAGGCTGGTGAAATGGAAGAGGACACAACGGAACACAAAGGAGCCAGACAAGTATTAATAAAACTTGCACTATTATACAAATGTTTGGCAGCAGGCGCAAGCACGCATAGAGTCGGTGTTCATACACTGAAGCCGTGTGAAAAAAAAACGAGGGGAGGGATAAACACCAGTTATAAAATTTCTTCAAATGGAGATTTCTGATTGGCTTGATACCCTAATAGAAATAGTTCTGATTCCTTTATATTAGTCGGCTTGTGGTATTCTATTGAGAGGGATGAGAGCAAAATGCGGAGCGCCGTCCAAACCTCAAGTGTTTTCATCCTTTCCTATTAACTCGTAACATGTTACACAACGGGAATGCTTAAATTTATGGCCACGCCAACAAATCTCGCAACAAAGCTGGGAACCTTTTATCATTTTGACATCCGTCGCCGACTCAGACTAAATAAAGGAAAATCTGTGTTTTTAACATAAATTTCTCCACTTTTTGTTTTCCCTTTAAAGAGTGTCCAAATGTAAACGTCACTCAATTGAGCAGACTTTTCTTTTGCAACAGAAAACCCTTATTTCTCTGCCGTCATTAATTTTTTATCTTTCATCTGGATCCCAGCATATGACACTGCATAACAGTATCAGGTTCACCCCAAATAAATAAACTCCCGGCGAGAATGAATGCTTAGAACGCAACACATGCGTCCCATGTGAGCGAAGCCGCCGTAAAAGCGAGTCATTAATTCCCTGGGAGCTAATATGATTACAAAGAGTATGCATGCAAGGTTCTTCAAACGCAAAGGAAAGCCATCCGATGACAATATTGAGTGCTGTTAAAGGTCTGTGGTGGGCTGCTATAGGGCACGTAAGGCTGCGAGTGCCGCTGTGCGTGTAAATTTGTGGGAAGTTTCCCTCCTTTAAAAACTTTACAGCTGACTAGCGCTCCTCCAGTAGCCACTTTAACAACCTTTGGCCACTCTGCCTAATTCAAGCCAGGCAGCCTATTAGAGACAAGAACCAACAGAAGGACGACGTTTTCATTCGAGCCAGAGCTTTTCCTTAAGCGGCACACAAACACATGAGCACATGTGAAAAGTATGGCTGCGGCCTATATACTGCACTTGTATTTTGTTAATATGTTTTAATGGCGCTATATAGAAGTACCACATTTGGAATGGTTTGATGGAAATAACCTATATGTCATTATCCTGTTCATTATGTTGATGATTTGACGCACTAAAACAGCAAAGGAAACACATTTTCAGTGTGAATTTGGACACGCGTAGACTTGAAGCTTGTATTGTACAATAAAAAGAACTCCCGCTGGTATTTTGGCTGAGGTTGACTTGATGTCTAGCCAACCGCTGTTGTGAAAAAAAAAAAAAATGATTTGTGTGCAGAAAAACCAGTAACATCAGAGAGTCTTTGAGCGACAAAACCCAGTAAGGATTTTGACTCTGGCAACAATATAAGCTCTCATTGTAACCTAATGAATGAGAGAAGGAACCAGAACCACTGAAGGATTTAAGTGATTAATAACCTTTTCGGGTTATAAAATCCGCAAACATGGTGCAGACGGATATTTTTGCTGGAAGCAACTGTATATCTAAAACGAAGAACCCCATGTGTTGCTCTGCGGCGGTACCGCAACAAGCTCCAATTTTCAAAATTAATTTCCGAATAAAATTAATTGGAATGAATCGGTCTAGCTGTACACGGAATATATTAAGCTATTTTTTAACAGTTTGAAATTCGGTGCAAGTTCAAGCAAAGATTCAAACGTACTCCTGAAATGAATTAGAATGAATGTTGCTGCGTCACATTACTAGTAAAAAGCTCTTTTTAAGCAAAGGTTTTTGGTTTGACTTACAAGCTTTAAAAAAAAAATCAAGCCCAAAAACTGTCACTGGAAAGAGGTAAATGGTGATGATGCAGAGCCGAGATATTGAAGTTTGCCAGAGTTGCATTTTTTGATTAGTAAATTCCAATTTGGCCGGAACTTTGATGAAGCTCAAAGTTTTTGGAATCTATTGAGGTGGGACAATTAGAAAAGAGAGCAGAAGCTCCTCAGCTGTCCAGAGTTTTGGTAGTAGTAGGTACTAGTTTTTTAAATATATTTTCTGTTATTTAGCAAGTTAGCTATATCTGCTGATACGTTATCTTCTGCAAAGACATTTTAATTAACTCAAAGGTTTCTGCAATTAGTTGTACACAATAAAAGATGCAACAAAAAGCAGTAGAAGACATCTTCGTAAAGATGAACTGACTGACTTCCTAAATCCCCTTTCATGAAAATAATGTCAGGGTCTAATACGCATTAATTCCGTACTGAAGGTAATGGCCTCTGAGACATTCCACGGCATTTGCCTGAACGGAGTCTATAGTGGCCCCCTCCTCGCACGGCCACACACATTTACAGGTCACACCATGCACCACCGCCTTAAAGAGACTTAAGAGGGTCTTCTGGTCACACTTTAAATCTAATATGTAGTCGGGCTGACTTGATCACATACAGTACGGCCGTAATTCAGCTTGCCGAGCACTTTCAAGTTGCCGTGTTGTATTACGACAAGCCAGTAGAGCCCAAAAGGGATGTCTATATGGGAAAGCGTGGCTATTAGTCAGTCGTGGTGCCAGTACTCAGTGTTCTCTGACCACTTGAAAGCGATTCAAATGGAAAACAGACAGCTGCAACATTTACAACTTAAACGTACGGATGGGGGGGAAAGTAAATATCCAGAGAAGAAGGTGTTCCTGGATCTTTTTTTTTTTAGTGTGACAAAGATACAATGGTTAATGAAAGAAGATAAGACAACACTGCCTGCTAAACTTTTCAACTCGAGCAACAAGGCAACCACAATTCATTCCATGAAACACTTTTGGTTTACTTTCAAATAGAAATTTCCCATTGAAAGTAATTATATTTTGAATAATACGTACCAGAGTCTAAACTGTCAGCAAAGCCATGTATGGCAGGTAAAGTAACATTTTAACATTATTGTCATATAAAATAGATATGTAAGTTTTAAATATATAGTATTTCATCAAGTGGTGGTCCAGATATAGTTTCAGACGTGATTTTATTTTCTGCAACATAATCCCAAACCAAACATGGACGCTATTTGGTAGTTCTACTAAGTTGCCACTACTAAGACTTGTTTTTTTTTTTTTGGTTTTTAAATTCAACTTCTCCCAAATTTTGACCGAGATGAACGCATCAGTAATAGTTTGTGAATTTGTATGGAAGGGAAAGCATTCAAATTAGAAATTTGGTCTAAGAATAATATTGACCTCAAAAAGTCAAAGGGGCTTTCCTACCCCAACTGATATAATGTAAAATGTTAAAATTACAAGCTTATTTTGATCACAAATCCCAAGCATATTGCTCGCCAGTTGGCTCGAGCACAAGAAACTAACAGTCAGAGCTCTTTTCAATAGAAAACAGACAATTTCACAATGAATGAAAGCAATCTGACATTTTATTTTGTTCAACTTCTATGTTGTTGAACTTGATTTGACTTTGCAATGGAACGATGGCTCGTGACTCAGCTCGCTTTTGAAATTGGGATGTAAGAATGGGCGTTCACAGCGATTGCCTTAGATCTCTTTCACATTTGTCTTGTTTGTCCAGTGTTTCGACAAATGTGCTGCTGTCCCAGGCGTAAAAAAAATAAAAAGTCACATCCGCCCCCACTCAACCCCACCACATTCTATAGAGTAATTATAAACATCATTCTGTCAGCACAACTACTTTGCAGCATCAGCTCTATTATCAGCGACATGTGAGCTGAGCGGAGTGATTTAGGCGCCCCCAGTGACAGGACAAGGCTCATTTGAAAATCATTTTGCAAATTTATGTTGATGTTTTTTGGCACATGGTTTTCTGTCTGCCTACTTAAAGAACATATGTAGCCAAGTTTAAGAGTCAAGAGGACCATGGCTCATCGCTGAAATGTTCCAAACCCTCGAAGTGACCTCAGAGTGACTCTGACTGGGGTTGGACATATGACTACATCATTTTCTTCATTGACTATGGGATAAATGAATTATCAATCAATATTTTTTTTTTTGTTTTTGTTTTTTTTCCAGTATTTCTTAACATTTCTCATTGAATATTCCATAATACTGTTTCAATCAACAGATAACATTTTGTCTTCTTTAGACAGCTAAGAGTCTCAATATCACCTCTGCGGTTGCTGCAAAGTAGTTGTTTCTCTCAAGAACTGGGGGAAATTGAGGCAAGTCAACTTTTTAGAATTGATGAAAGTGTTACACATTCTGGAATATTTTCTCAAACGATTTGCCGTTTTGATGACACAAACATCAATAAAAAAAATCCAAGCGGGTTCATCCTGGTAATTTTTCACAGGTATGAGGCCCTCAAATTGGCTTGATATGATTGTGAATACATTTAAACAGTGTATACAACAAATATTTTATAGTTGACTTTTTTTGTATTTGGGTGGAGTATGGCAATACGATTTGAAAACTTGCCACAAAACCCAGATTTCTAAAAATGTCACAAAATCAGTTTGCCCAAACGTCTTACGTGTGATGATGAAGACTCCTACATGTATACATATGAAATAACGATGTGATTTCCTTCAAACAAATCCATCATCTGTTGCACCTACAACCCATTTTTATCTTCCTCGGTGGTCCTGCTTAACACATCTTAGTATTTTGATTGAGGTTAGCCTTCTCTTCAACCATATTTAAATAACCGTACACAAAATGGGGCAGACCTTACTGTCTTTTCTATTTGCCGCTGTCCCTCCCCTCCACTTTCTCCACACATACCTTGCCCCTGCTACTCTGACAAAGCATAATTTAGCACTAAATGAATTGGCATTGATGAATAGCCACAAAGTGCGGCGTCAATCAAACCTTAATGCAATTAGCGACGCGCTCAGACTCAATGGGGAACTATTGTGTTTGTGGATGTAAATGCACCGCCACACTCCACTGGTGTAATTATTCCCATGTGGCACTTTATGCACATGTACAGTGCAGACCGGGTCACTGAGCAGAGGACACATCAGGGACAGCTATAAAGGACACAATACTTACTAAAGTCTGGGAAAGTCTGCTCACTTTTTTTTTTTAATCATTATACACATGTGGCTATGCATAAAAGCTCATTGGACACTTTGTTATCTCATCTCGTTTCTTATTATTCTGGCTTCAACGTTAGCCATATTGGGGGATAAAGCATTTATACTGGCCTTTCCAGAATCTTGAAGCCAATTTTACGGCTTTACGGCATGGCGTCAACTCCTGTTTGTTTATTTACTTGTAAAAGTGCATGTACCTGCATCTGTGTGTATCTTGTTTATGCAGGGTATTGAGTGCAATTTCCCGTATGCGTGTCGGTTTCTACATGCAAGTGGCTTTTATGTGCCGACGCGGTAGCAAATCTATGCAGTTAAACAGTGGCTTCACTGTGTGTGTGTGTGTGTGTGTGTGTGTGTGTGTGTGTGTGTGTGTGTGTGTGTGTGTGTGTGTGTGTGTGTGTGTTTGTGCGTGTGCACACGCATGCGTAAAGGAAGTGAGAGAGGCTGGAAGTGAAAGAGGGAGGGGAGGGGGAGCAGACACTATGCGATGATGTCATGGTCCCAGCAGAGCGACAGGCACACAAAGTGACTGTCTCTGAGTTGATGGCGCAGCATTCTCAGCGAGGGACTAAACAGGTATGAGGCGCTCACATGTGCAGAGAGGAGGCGCCGGGTGGACATCTCCCCAGCTCCTCAGTGCCGCACTATGTCTACCTGGATGATGTCATCCCCTTCCCCCTACCTCACCCAACCCGGGGGACTGGCTGAGGCACTGGCAGGTGACAAAAGAAGTGCAGAGGCAAGCAGAAGCTCTCTCCTGGCCACTCGTGTGCTGAAGTTTGCATCGTGTGTGCATTCACATTGGCACGCGTGTCCCAATATGCTCTTTGAAATGTACAGACTATGTTGTGCATCACCTGGCTCTTGATGATGTCATCATCCTGGTGGATCTGCAGGACATATCCCGAGTTGCAGGAGATGGTGCAGCGGTCGCCGTTGTAGAAATGGCGGCCAGCGTTGTTGCACTTGAGCTCTGCATTGCGGATCAAGGGCTCCTGGCAGTCGATGGCTTCGCACGAATAATGTACACAACTGCGAAGATGGTGTTAGATAGGGGGGGGAGGAAAAAAGAAAGTGAACGAGTGAAATGAAAAGTCACAAATGGAGGTGGGTGAAATAATAATGCAAAATGTCAGTGACCACATCTGTCCCTCGATGACTGCTTTACATAGTGGATCGATAAACCACACGGAGACAGAAGACAGCCATATTTGGCATATGAAGGAGGAGAAGTGAAGGCTGGGATCGACACATTGTGGAGTGACATGTCGGAATGAAGAGTGGCAGATACAAGGATTGCGTTGGCATTTCATGCTCGTGAAATGCCTGCACGCTCAAACTGACAAGGTTTTTTTTTTTTTTTTTACAAGTCTACCATATAGGGGTCCACAGAGAAAGTGTGTGTGCGCGCATGTGTTGGACTGCAGAAATTTAATCTCGAGTTTTATCTCTTCATCCATTTCTGTTTTACGGCCTCTGTTGTAGCTGTAATCTTTCTTATTTAAGTGCTTTTTCCCCTTCCACTGAATCACGGGCTGCCTACGTAGTATGTAGGCTACTGTATTTATATGCGTCCATGCCCAATGGTTCCATCCCGCAACTGACAAGTGTAAAAATGTATTGTTCATAATGGAATTAGGCCAAATAAAATGTTTAAATATGCAAGGCAGGGCGACACGTGGCGCTATAATGATGCAATCACAGTCTGATTTAGCCAGTCAGAAGCAGCTGTCGCTCAGTTGGTTCGAACGCCGATACCCATTGTCTGCTGTCCTTGAGCAAGGCATTGAACCAGAGGTATGCATTGTAAATGAATAACTGCTCTCAATTGCCTTACCAGGTTAAGAAATAAACAAACAAATAAATTAAAGCATTTGCAAAAAATAACAAGGGAACTATACTCCGAATATCCTGTTCAAATATAAAGGTGAGGAAAAATAGTAGAGCAGTTGCGGAAAATGAATTGGAGGAAATCCGGAGGTACTTTATATTCTTTGGTACTTGGAATCCTTTTGTCATAAATTTGGATTTAACCAGTGCATATTAAGCCTCGTGCATCGTATAACTCAATACTTAACTGTAAACTGGCACGAAAAAAACAGAATGGGAGAACGGTGTGCACAAAGTGATGTTTAATAGCGTTTTACTGTTGTTAACGAGTGGAGGCGGATGAGGGGAGGTGGTGTGGAGGGGTAGGGATGTGGTGTTTTGGAATGTTACAGGAAATGTGTGTGAACTGGAGATGGAGGCACACAAAACGGTAGATCTTTTGCGCAAGCTGACGTCAACGCCAACAAAATGAGATATTTGGGCAAAATGAAGCCTCAAAAGTTACAACTCATTTCTGACTATGATGGTTCGTCAAATCAGCACGTGTTTGCATCCATTGCAGATATAGTTCGAAATCAATTTCGTTTTTGGCACATGACAATAAAGAGCTTTATCGCTAGCCGCACACCTTCACAAACACAAGAGTCCTTTGTGGATGTTTACTCGAAACATGTGGCGTGGCAAAACCGTGAGTGTTTGTGTGTATATATGTGTGCATCATCAGTGCGAACAGTTGCATGCGTGACAGCGGTGTGGCAATCGGGTAAACACTGCGAGTTCCTTTATGCGTGCGGTCGGATGTCATCTTTTTTGTGGTTCAGTGACTCGTCACTCAAAAAGGTTTTGAATTCATAATGGTACCAAATCTCCAAAAGAACGAATTTTACTACAAAATCGCATTGGTGGTCCAATGAACAATCCAGAGGAATGACATCAACAATTGTTGGTGGTGTTGGACTTTGATTTGAAGTGGCTGGCTACATCACATGTTGGCTTTCCACACATCCTCTCACACGCACGCATGCATGCACGAACACACACACAAACACACAGCTAACTCTGATGTTAACAAGAACAGCAGCACCTACCAAAGCTCATAAACAGTTGGAGTTGAATAGAATCATGGAGACAATTACACTTATTTTATGTGAAGATGGCTTTAATGATGATTAGCATTCGATGAGATTCTGACATGTGACCCTCAACCGTGTTGTGTGGTTTATATTCAAGTTTTGGGGTGCTACACAACTTATACTACAATATATGTATAATTTTTCCAATTCATATTTTCTTGAATGGCAATTCGAGTTGTGTGTTTTTGTGGGGAAATCGAGACATCTGCTTTGCTAAACTTTGGGGAGTTAAACGAATCATTTCTGGTCAGAGGAAATTTGTCCGTCAGGGATGTATAAATAAACTTCCCAGTGAATACAGGCAATGTTTAGCACATTCGCGGAATTGTGTCTCAGATTGATTTGGAGTAAATGAAGCATGTCTGATTCCTCTGGTATGGCACGTCATTATTTGGCGTAAACACATTATTACATTTACTAATTTTAGTCAGACTACAATTGTATCGTGGTATAAACGATGGCAGCAAAGTTTAACAATATGGAATCAATTGTACGGCCTGTGGTATGTTGGCACATTTTGCTTACTCACCTTTGACCAGTGGGGTTGTAGATCTCATTACTCTGGCAGCTGCTGATGGTGATGGGGTCAAAGGATTGGAAAGAGCGCAAACCCACACCGGAGATGGCCACAAGGCGGGAGGCAAACATGACCAGGATGGCCTTGGTGTGGTAGAAGGCCACCGATAAGTCGTGGCTCACTGGAATCACCAACGGGTTTGTACGGCAACTCAGTCGCCACTCACCTGTGAAGGACCAAGAAAAATTGGGGATTTTGTTGACCAAATATTTGTACTGGCTCCAATGTGAACGCTGAAGAAATAGTATGTGAATGTTCTTGCCAAGACTATGGATTCCTTCTTTGGTGTCCACCAGCTGAACGGTGATGTTACATTGAGTCTGGTCGATGTAACCCGTCCCGTCAGCCGCCAGGTGTATGATCACCGCTGCCGCCACCATCGGGTGAGAAAAGTGGGCCTGAATAAGAGAAGAAGACAAGCCCAGATTTCCAATGAGCGAAACTAACTGCGCTATTAAGTGTTTTTCTTCTAAGCCATATTCAGCTTGCTTATATTGCACCATAAATGTGACTGTATTATGTGGTCAAATTCTTTTAGGGCATTTTTCCTTCTTTTCAGCCAAATCTTAAAAGTTAATGGTTCACGAACACAGGGTGTTATAAAACCAAGATGTATGTTTAAGGTTTTAAGCATATTTTCAATCTTTTTAAAGAAATCAGCCACTGTAATTAGGATATGATGCGATGCTGCATCGCATGGTGTCCTGGTTTAAAATGTTATGGTGGCAATCAAATAACACTCGTCAAAACTGACAATTCATTCACTTGTTGCACCATTTTGCATGTTAACATAACATTAGATCCAGTTAGACACACAAATATAAAACACTGAGTCGAGGGATTTTTAGTTGGTTTATGACATTAAAACCTGAATGACTCAAATGTTGCATCAGTATCAACTGATCCATGAAATCACTTGAATTAAGGAAATGAATCTGGTTTTACCTTAAGCCAGAAGTTTGGGTACCCCCATCGAGACTTGCGGGCGTCGTGACACGGGAACCAGGCGTATTGAGAAACCCCATCAGATAGATCAAACACCTTGGACTGACATGTCTAAGGAAAGACAAGAAGTAGAGGGCATAAAACATTTAGTACTATTTTGACGAGTAGTTGTAGCAGACAAAGAAAGTTCTAGCCATCCTGTGCCCCTTGTGCTTAATTTAATTGGTCCCCAGAGACCAGGCCCTTTTGTTTTGTTTCTTTTTCAGTCAATCAACACATTATTTTACATAAAACCAGTTTGTTGCGCACACTGCTTGAGTTGCCTTTAAAATGTCATACTACACCTGTCCACTACAAGGCGCTAAAGTGCTGTTGCAGTTCCAAATTTGCTGACGCTCGGTTTTCAGGAAAACGAGTCAAATGGTCCACATTGTCTTGCGTGTCAATATTTGCTGTCAAAGGATCGTGAAGCATAGGAAAGAAGGTTCGAAAGAAAACATCATAGATTGAAAATAAACAAAAGTAACAATGAGGAAAAAGGTGACAAGTGGACGCAAAGTAAAGGATTAACAAACACAAAGGCAACTGGAGGGCAGATAAACAAGGACGGCCCGTGTCGCCCACTGTCCTGAGCTAGTGAAATGGGACACCCGTAACCGGAGATTTTTTGCTACAGGGGCTACTGTAAGATTCTGCCACCGTGGAAAAACTGTCCTATCCACCTATCTGCCCATATTATCTGTTCCCTGAATCTGTTGACATGGCCTCTATACTTTCTGCTGATGCAGCATAAATGAGTATTCCTATGAGAATGAAAATGCCATTTTGTGGATAGAGTCCCATGACACTGTGATGTTTGTTTTTTTTTGGGTCATTGCTAATTGCTGAGACTAATGTGCAGGTTACGTGTAAAGGACCTTCCAATCATCGGAATCATAAGACGAGAAAGAAACAATACACTGTGTTTGCATGACTTGCTTTTAAGGAAGGCCACCCATCCCAAAAAATATTCTTGGAACTACAGTAGCGCCCCTGAAGTTCAACCCCAATCTGTTCTTTGATGCCGGTGGAACTTCAAATGGCGGTCAACTTGCAAAACAAAGCATCCGAGTGACATCAATCACACCATTCCAGTGTAGTGTTTCACCTTCCTCCTCTCAACCAGTTTCAGTCTTCAATACTGTGTGCTTTCGTAAAGATGGCTCAATACCTTTCATCTGATCTTAAAGCCACAGACACCATCTGTTTATATATTTGTCTCTCCATCATCCGATCCCAAAGACTCCTAAATCGGTCACTTGTCTCCCATCTGTGACAAAGCAGTGGCTTTGATTCAATACATTATTTTCTATAAGGTTTCATTTTAAGATCAATACTGTCTTTTCCAGTTATACCTGTATTTCAGTCAGGTTAGTTTACTTTCAAGCTCGGTCTATATTGCACATATTTTCTGAGATAAAGCAGACAATGGATCTCTCACTCAAGGGCATTGTTACGGTCCATAGTAAACCAATAGTTTGAATGTCACGTCAGCAGAAATTCCCAAACTCAATTTCTATTAGCATAAACGCTTGCTATCAAAAGACAGCGTTTGCAATAAGAATACTTTGAATTTCTATTCCATGTAACAAAAATGAAATTTGGAATGATCGCAAGAGTGACCACAGTGGAGCTTGCAATCACTTATAAATGGATCATCACTGGACAAAAACGTACTTCAACAACTGAGCTATTGTACCAAGATTGATCAGAAATTCTTAGGAAAACCAAAATGTGAAACCAATCCCTGCGTCCGCATGCCTAGCGTTAACCTAAGAAGCTTAATTTGATACAGTCGTGATGTAGCAAGAGCCTTCAAACACACTGCAGGGAAACATTCCTTGGACTCCGTTGAGCCATGATCAGGTATTATAATAAGACCAAAAATGTGTCCCGGTGGACAGTAAAAATGAACGTTTGTTGATGAATGCGTCGAGGGGAGGGCTACAGAACCCCGCAGACATTTATAGAAGTCTCTTTATAACAGGTTGAGTAATAAACCACATGGAAACAATTATTAATATTCCAAGGCTACTTCTACCAGTTTACCATCTGCGAAAGCCAAAGTCTGCGAGACCGGACAAACATCTGCTTAGTCATGTCACTATTATTGACAAATTTGAGACAGGTAGTCTTTGCAATGTCTTTGCCATGAGTCTTTCCCTCAATAGAATAAAAATGAGAAAATGGGGGAAAATACATGAGTTGAATGAAAACCAGATGCCTTTAGCTCTATCACAGTCAAACTGTATCAATACTGACCAGTCGGCCCACCCCTAGAGGCAAAAGTAACTGTCAAAGGCATTAGTAACTGTATATTTGTAGGCTGTGGTATTCAAGGCCAAGACGACTGTTCACACAAAAGTGATTGGCAGGCAAGACTACACAGTAGTTTGCATATGAGTGGTACAACACCAAAATCAGCACACGTTAATGTAACAAGGCAAAACTGGAACAAAACCGTTTGCAAAGAATATGACAACAGATATTTGCCCTCCTTCAATCTGGCTATTAAGAAATACCGCCTGCTAGCAGACCTTTCAATTGATTGCTTGATTAAAAC
Organism: Syngnathus leptorhynchus; assembly: GCF_054491065.1. Taxonomy (NCBI): domain Eukaryota; kingdom Metazoa; phylum Chordata; class Actinopteri; order Syngnathiformes; family Syngnathidae; genus Syngnathus; species Syngnathus leptorhynchus. The sequence goes on along the minus strand of NC_141206.1, from coordinate 4,570,278 downwards.
AGCCGTAATATCACAGCGGGAAGAGATGACAAAATGTGCTACACAAACTATTTATAGTCTCAAGGTGCCCAGAGACAAGGGGAGGAGACAGCAGATATGGATGATTTAAACTGGTATGCTCAGCGAGGTATTGCACTGGCGGTTAGTGCGTAGCGATGACAAACAAGGAGCGTCACTGCTTTTGAAAAGTGGGGATGGGACACTTAACGCCTTTAGCGTTACAAGAATAAAATGTGAATACTTCGAGGGAATTGTGAACGTTGATAAAACGTAATTGGAGCACTTGCTTTCTTTCCTCAAGCAAAGATATCACAGCTATGTTTTCGACTAATTGTATACTGATGACTTTCACACTTAAAGTATTTGCTTGTGGCTTAATATTTTACAGTATTACGCCAAAATGACTTCATTTGACAGAATTCTGGAACCTTAACTTTTATTCATTGGAAATAGGATGAACGCACTTGAGATTTCCTTACTATGAGATTATTGAAAGGAATTGACACACATGCTAAGGGATCCAGTCTTGAACCCTAACCTCCAACTCTTTACGGGTGTAGCCCCAGGACTACACCCTAAACTTGTCGCCAGTCAGTCGCGGTGCAATGGTGAATGGGGCATTGAGTGCGAATCAATCTTCTGCCAGCTGTGTGCAAGTCAGCCATGTGAACCACTGCACTACCAACGCAATGATGAATGAATGAATGAAACAGTCAGCCAACTCTCAGCAAACGTTTTATTGCCCATTTTACTACGAGTGCCTCACTTCTGCCGACACAAAGCCAGTTTCGACTGTCTTAATGGTGTCACCAGTCTTCGAAGCGTCTAAACAAACCATAGTGACTCATTCCTGAATGGAACTTGTTTTTCCTCCACCAGCCACATTCTAAAGAGAAAGCCAGCGACTGTTCTGAGATCAACAACCTTAAATCTTCCAAAATGTTTGGTCCTGTCATCACAGTAGGAACAACCACAACACTAAGTTCACAACACTTAAAAAAATAACTCAATAAGCCCCTTGTAACAAATTCAAGGAAAGTACCAATATGAAATCATGTATGGCATTCTAGGTGTCCACTCGGAACAAAACCTCACAGGGAATACGTGCGGTCTTAATTTGTACCAGCTGGCTGGTCAGGCAACAGAGCGACCGACCATATCTGTAGACACCCGCTAGTGTTTGTTAAACATTACTAACAGCAGCATTAATGCGGAGCCAGGGGGCAATGGAAAGGAGAGGAAGTCAAGCAGAAAAAGAGTGAGAGGGCAACTGTCGGACACATTACTCTGAAAGTTTGTGGGCACGGGGAAATGTACAGTTAGGGAAAGAAGTCATGATTAAAGAGGGAAACACTCTTGGTAAAGACAGAGTCATGGCAATATTAATGACTCCGACAGAGTGATGTACTGAATGTGGACAAAACTGAAGCATGACAAACATCCAGGTAGAAAAATGATCAAACCCTGGCCAACTTTCGCTCTTATTATGAAGCCAGACTGTTGGTCAATAAACCCTATCAATAAACACAAGCATGAGGTCATTTCTTCACTTAGATCATCTTTACTGTACTTGGCAATGAAAAGACGCAACACATAGGCCAGAGAAAGTGATTGTTTTCATGCTGGCAAGCCCTCTCCATATAATTCTATGCCACTCCTAAGAAAGTCAATAATTGGGGTACTTTCTGTGATATATTAACGACTAGACTGTTTGCTGTTTGTGCCAACGACTTAACAAATCACTTGTAGAATCAACATGGACTAAGTCTTAAGTATGGGCTAGGTACAATGTATTGGCCAGTCTGACAAACGGCTAAACTGTCTAGTAAATAGAAAATCTTTCCAAGGCAAGAGTCTTGTGGAGTGTTTTGGCATAATCAAAAATAAAGAACACAATCCCCGTCGTTCACGTAATGCAATATATCTAAATGTAAACTTTCTTTCTTTTGTGCATGACTTCTGACAATTGACAAAAATAAATGTGTATTGATGAATTGCCGGTGGTATATATGGCTGACACGTTTGCTATGCAACCGGGATGAGATTCATGTTCAGTGACTGCAGGTTTGACTGGCAACCAGTCCAGGTTGTAGTCCAGGTTCACCAACATCTGTGATAGACTCCCGGTGGTCATGAATAGATGAAGGCTATTCAAGTTAGCCCTTAGTAGGCTACATTAGCTGCAATGGGCTTTTTACATTGCAGAGGTTGGAAACCATTGACGCAATAACATCAAAACATATTTGCCACAGGTATGTTTTTAGGTTTATTTCTCAGATTCTTGGCAAACATACATACTATGAATTTGAACCTTGAGGAGACGTAAGCAGCTGCGAGGTATTTGTGGAAGGAAAGAGAACAAGCAACAGAGAGAGAAACGAGCATCACTTTCCAAGCGCCATCCCATGGTTTACCGGAATGTTGGTGAGCGCCTGGCGTGTGAGGTAATGTCCTGTCACCCAGTCCCACCCTCAGCCATTGAGGCTCACGGTCTCATTGGTGCACGGCTAATGGCAGTGACGTCGGCAGCCTGCTGAGAGCGAGGCTGTTAAGCACTAACGAGGGAGGGCAATTATGCAGTTTACCTAAGCCTGTCTCATCAGGGAAGACTGGGTGGTAGCGAGCATCGACCGCAATCTAACATATATGAGTTGGTGGGCGTGCAATGGCGGAAAGTTGAAAACAGATGGGTCTGCTGAGAGGATAAATGTCCCTCAGTCAGTGGTCCCCTTTGCTGAGTAGAACAAGGCCAAAGCCTTGCATATTAACAGCTTGAAAATGTTATGTGGGGTCAACAGTGCCACGAAAAAAAACACGCCGACCGCACTGAGGTTTTTGCATGGCAGAGCCACAATAATAATTGAAACGGGAAAAGCAAAAGGGAAAAAGGAACGCCATCCCAGAGGTTTCTTTTTAATGTTACCACACGCTTATGTCACTGGCACGCTGCCTGACGAGGTCTGTGCGGTTTGAGGGAATGTTGGCGAGGGAGTCTGTGCCAAAAGAGCTGGCTTTCCTCTCCTGCTGAAAGCGGCAGCCCGGCTACTGTTTTTTTTTTTTTTTTTCTCATCTGTAATGTGAGTATCTGCTCTACAGTAGCCTTTACGTGGTGCTTCCGATTGCTTTTTTGGGCGCTGTAAGACAAAAGTGGGCCACCTATTTTATTTCTCAATATTTGCTAGAATAGCTACTGACATTGTGCAAAAGCTTCAAATTTGAAGTATGTGAGACCTGGTGATGTGCTCACAAGCCATTGTTTGATTTAGTCATAGCGCAAGGGTTAACCTAGTCTCGGTTTGGACTTGGTCTCAACCATTCAAAGATTTTAGTCAGTATTGGTTTGTGAAAAAAATAAGTATCTGGGATTGAATGTGAATATTTGAAATGACATAAATTTGTCTTTGGGATGGAACGAGTTTTTATTGCCAGATAAGTGAGTAAGTTAGCTACTAATCAAATTTTTGCTCAAGTCCAGATGTAAACCTTTACTCTCGTGTACTTTCCATGGCAATAACAATTGCATATATTATTATATTATCTCTCCATTTTCTTCCTTTCCAGCCTCAACACGGATGAGCTTCATAAAGAAACACTTTCTGGCAGCGTGAGAGAACTCAAATGTTATCCCCTTCTGTTACTTATGTATAATTAAGGGTGGCATTCTCAAGGGATGCTCGGGGGGGTTTGCGTCAGAGATTGCCCCGGCAGCAAATATCTCAAGAGAAATCACCTGCCTTGCTGTTTTATCTGAAATTGGAATGTGCACTAACCCCCGATGTACATGCAAATGAGCACTCATGTACAAACAAACACAAAGGTCAGTTAGTTCTCAATCCCTCAAGTCAAGCCTTGTTGATGAGAAAACAGTGTGTTGCTCACCGTGATCACATTTAATTCCCCAGTGGAGTCGAGGGGGTGCTTGTGTGATTCTTTAAAGATCAAGCAACATGGACCACCTGAGGTTTAATGGGGGAGCTGAGCTAATCACTGAACGGAGCTCATTGATGTAACAGCAGACGTCAAATTGCTTATTTAAAGATATATTGCAAGAACAATGGTAAACAAAGAACCCTTTTCTTGGCAACTTTTATATAGCAACATCATTTCCAGCAAGGACTGTACTAACCTCGCTTATGACATCTAACCCCATCCGTCAGTGCATCTAACCCCTTAAATTGGAAAAGTAACAACATTCACCTAAAAATTTGCAGTTTTGATAAAATTGCTGCGATGGACCGATCCAAACTAATCTCATCATTAGTCACATGATTGCATTTACTTGAGCCAGAAGGGTTCTGCCTTTTCTCAAAGGATGCTGCTAAACTTTAGATTGGACCTACACTTGTTTTCTAAGACACAATAAAAAAAAATGAAAAAAAACCTTATGGCAGAAAAACTGCAGCATGCTAATTTTAAAGTTAAGCAGGAAAAAAACCTAATAAAAGCGCATGATCAGCATTTCAACACATGATATATGGCAGCAAGTACTTATGGATTTAACTGCTTTACAGTCGAATACATCAATTTATGTGTAAAAGGTTCTCAACGCGCACACATTTTCTTTTTACACACACACACACACACACACACACACACACACACACACACACACACACACACACACACACACACACACACAGGCTAAACTTAAGATTTCGTGCAGAGACACGATCTCTCTTTCTCCTCAAGTGCCTTCTTGTGCTGTTGTTGCTTTTCTTGCATCCGTAAAGATTCCTATCGCATCTGCTCGTTTTGTAGAGGCACACACGGAATCAACACTGTCGTGGGACATCAAAAGGACTGATACACAAAGCCAACACAGGACTTGTTTATGAGATCGTGGGGAAATGATGTCCTATCCTCAACAAGCTCATTCAGAATATAAAAAGCAACCGTTTGCAATGCCGCAAAAATGTGCCGTCTTCTATCAGGACATCTCTCGCCAGACTTTATCAAAGCGCTTTGAAATTAATCCACATGGGATGAAGCGAGCTATTAACAGGACAGGTGACGTGATGTAGTTAAAAAAATTATAATCAGCTCATTTGCACAGCCACTTTTTCAAGTGTGACACTGTCGCACATCCATCCTGGAGGAAAAAAAAAAGATCTATAGAATCCATGCCAAGCAGCAGTTAAGATGTTGAGATGCATGTTAGTTATGGCCTTGCCTCCCTTTCTGGAAAGAAAACAAGCACTACAAGGACAGCGATGATACACGGAGATGGATGCAAATGATAAACTCTTTGGTAAGCTTAGCAGAGACCAGAAGGGAAAACTCAGACACAAGTACTGCCACTGCCTGGCATAAAAATCACTTATGTAGCAAAGGGTATTTTCTTCAAAGTACCGTATTTTCCGGACTATAAGGCGCTCCGGACACTAAGGCGCACCTTCAATGAATGGCCCATTTTAAAACTTTGTCCTTATATAAGGCGCACCGAACTATAAGGCGCACACAAATCATGTCAGATTTTTAATCCATATCAAATCATTCTCTATTTTATCTTTTTTATTTCAACTTCAGACGCAACAAATTACTTTATAATCACAAAATAATGATCCATATCTTTTTGATTCATGATTCATAGTCTTCAGCGGGCCACTTATGATTGATTTCATGACACAATGCTTCGGCCCAGTTTAAATTTAGGAATTTGGTCCATATATAAGGCGCACCGGACTATAAGGCGCACGGTCGGCTTTTGAGAAAATTTTAGGTTTTTAGTTGCACCTTATAGTCCGGAAAATACGGTACGTTTATTGCGCAAGGATTAGCAGAGGAAGTGACACAGATTGAGAGTGAGGTGTACCCAAAGCACAAAGTTTTGAACTCAAAGAACCCTTTCACAATAGCAGCTTAGCCATCCGGGAAAGGGTCAACTTTAATCTCATTTATGCACGGTCACTCAACGCTCTTAACGTTGGCTCACATTCACTAACCAACAAGAAGAATGGGGGGAGAAATTATTAGGGATAGGGTTTGCCATGGTTAGTTTCAGTGGTGATGCTAAGATTGGTTTCAGTCAGAGACAGGGTAAGAGAAATTGCTAAATTTAGGCTTACTAATGGTTCAGAATGGTGCTAGACTTATAGCTGTAATAGAGGGTTGTGGTTGGTGAAAGATCGGAATAGGTTTACGATGTCATCTTTATTTGTTAGACAAAGACAGCTGAAGAAATCTAATGTCCTTGACAGAGGGGACGACAGATTTCTTGGAGAACTACCGACCCCACACAAATAACAGCTATTCAGCAGTCTACCTCCTTAGACCCAGATTGTCATTATAAGAATATAGAAATATATAGATATATAAAAGGAGAATAGAAACACACTCATGACCTTTTGACCCGAACACGTGGTCTCTATATAGATGGACGACCTTCATGGCATAAATTGTTACATCGACACAGTAAGTCATTTTCAAATTCTCCCTGACCACAACCATCCAGGAATGACGTTTTACAGTGATCATCAGTAGCAAAGAACAAGCACAGTCAATACTCGCATGACTTTGAAAAATTCAAATGGTTCTTGGGATGAAGATTAATGATGCATAGTAGAGTTACTCTCACATTAAACAAAGTGTGGAAAGATGGGGAATCCTTTAGTTGCTTTGGACGCCTTGAATGCTGTAAAAAGACCAGCCACTGAAGAGAAATAATAAATAAGGACATGAAGGAGATGGTTTTATGTAGCACATGTCAACGCCCCAGAGGGAATTTGAGGGTTATGCCCTTCCACATACATGAGGCTTTTGGTCGACTTGATATATGTCGCCCTAATGATTTGTGCCATCGCGTCCCAACGGCAACAGATCAATGCTTCCACCACGCTCGGGTGGAATCAATGGCTTCGTGTCCCGTCTTCTGGAAGCATTACTCTAATGAGAGAGGCAAATTTATGCAACTGCCACAGGGGAGGGGGGGGGGGGTATCTAATTAAACGTCCCAATCTTTAAAATGACTTTACTGGCAAAATAAGTTGTTTGGCAAAAAAATGATGATGTCATCTATGGATTGAAATGAAATATATGAGGATATAAAGTGGGCATTATTGTCAAGTCTGTGTGTGTCTCACAGAAGTTCTGGGTTTGAATCTCAGTTTGGGCTATTTGTGTTCCTTCCTACCGTATTTCAAAACATGTATTTTAGACTAGAGTTTGTCTATGTATATGAGCCTAGTCATTGACTATTCCAGGGCGTACCGCACATCACTCTCAGAGTCAGCTGTAATAGATACCTGTATTGCTGAATTGAAAATGAATAGATGGATGGGATAGAAGGCCCAAAAAGGACGTTACCTTCGTAACAGCAGGATAACCAGCCGCAACCTCTCCCGAGCAGTATGGTTTCTTCTCGTGGGAAACGTCCACAGCGGATGCCCACTGGTCCAGGAAGCCGCTGGGTGTGTAAAGGCCGCAGTCTCGAACGCCAGTCTCTCTCTCAAAGTCCTCGCAAATGCCGTCCCCGTCATAGTAGTAGCACATGCTCGGTTCCTCTGCGAATGAATGCAAAGACAACAGAAGGTGGTCAAATGCTATAAAACTCTTTTTCACATTTTTTAGGTCTTTTACCCTTGGGAATATCCCTTTGATCCTTATCTCGTTGCAATGAGAAGGCAGCCGACCAAAGACAGAAGGGAAGCTACATTCCCGGGAGGTTCAGAAGGAAAAAAAAAAAAACGAAAGGACCAACTTAAAGCAGACCGTGATAACATGTAGGTAATCCAATTCCCATGACAGAAGGGAATTTGAGGGTTGGTACGGGCTTCAGACAAAGTCAAGAGGCAAAGAAAGACACAACTACTCATTTTCCAGATATCCCACACCGGGTTCAAAGTTTGGAAGTGGAAGTTGATGGGGCTGGAGGAGAAAGGCCTCACCGCTCACAGCTAAAGCGCTGTGCTGTGAGCTGGTGGGGTTCCATTTAGGAGAGTAGGGAAGAGAAGACGACATTCCGTGCCAAGTTGGCCAGGGCCTCCTTCTTGAAATTCCAGCCCTCCCCAGTGCAGTGCAAAAAAACCAAAGTCAGTTCTATGCTGTGCTGGAAGGCAAACTGAGGGGCTACCGAGGGGGCATACATATGCCTTGCACTCAATGGGAACAGGCGATGACGGCAAAATAGAGACATGAGGAAGTACAAATGGCGGTAAAATGAAGAGAATGGGCTAACAAAGGGTAGAGTGTTTCAACTTGGCTCAAATAAAAACAAAATGGAAGACATTTTGAAGGCCTTATACCATATCTTATGTTTATATTTCTATTTTATAATATTGTTGGACACCTTGTGTGTAAAAATTACATCTTATTGAGGATTTAGTATTATATAACAGCAAAGTTATATGAAGAGCTCAACATCTCGATGCATTCGTTTCTTTGACCTGACCATGTATTTTTGGTTGATTTTCTGTCAGTCAACAATTTACGACCTACAACCAGCATACACTAACAAACCAATTAAAAAGAAACATTCCAAGTCCGCCTCAGGACAAACGTAATGCAACAAGGAAAGTGACCCAAGACCACCATCATGGTTCGCGAGACATTAGTTTAGCATCTGAAGAATTAACTACCCATGTGCATTTTCCTTTGAATGTCTTTTTCTTTTTGCAATGCTAGCACAGAATGCCACCGCTGGTCGCAGTATATATTAACTCAGTCCAATATCATAAATGACAAAATCACGTGCTAATTAGATATGGTTTTGGTTGCAATGTTGTCTTGGTTAAGCATACATGGTTCACAATAATAATAAAAGAAGGATGTAACTTATATCACAAAGTGAGCTGAGCATATGTAAGCGACATCTATTCTTGCATTGTTTGTGTTTAACTTGTTTTTATACTTTTATATTTAAAATATTGCCTGAAAAGCCTGCAGGGGGAGGCAGAGAAAGCAGACAGTATGTTTGCTTGCCATCATGCTATCCAAATTCTGTGCATAATTTGAGACACACACAAACACACACGCGCACACACACACACACACTCGAGCCCTGCAGTTGGTGGAAAAACGACAGGGCCAATACAGTCATCCGGCAATCCAACAGGAATTAAAGCAGCCACTTCACAGAAGCTCACACAAACATGTGCCTGCTCGCATGTCGTGTACATGCACAAACACATGCACGCTCGCAACAGGGAAGCAGTGGGGAGAAATGTGGAGGGCCGGATTGCAGCACGAGAGCAACACAGGAAATCCATCCATCTATTGGTGAAAAAGAATGTTGGATATGCCAGTCATTTATTAGCAATGTAAAGTAAGATGAGTCACCTCTTGGAAACGTAATGATTTCCAGACTTTTTAAAAGAAGGGCAAAGCTTTTAGGGTTTCTGACTGTATGGATGGACTTGCAAGGCAACATAATATGAATGTAATTGACTTACCAACACAGTTGAAAAAAGGCTCTTTCTTGCACTGGCTGGAGCAGCCGTCCCCATTCATGGAATTCATGTCATCACACTCCTCTCCTTTGGAACTGACACATCAGGAGGTGGTTAAAGGAAACATCTACACTCAAACTTGCCAAACAACAGACAATGGAACGTCTACACTAGACGAGACTCTCCGTGTGTACACTCGCTGGCCGCAACACATTTAAGGCACATGCACATGAGGATCCAATATTATTGGAAATGTGTAGGTAAAATACAGTAGTCAAGAAACACAATCCTAAAAACAATGAGGCTGTCAAGTAAGATGGTGTTATAACAACCGTTAACTAAGTAACACTATTTTAATTTTTAATATGGACATCACAGTCTCTTAATATATTTTATGCTTAGTGACTATATAAAAGATCCAGCCCTCAATAACAAAGGTTATTTTAATATTCAAAAATAACCAGATTAAAAAATACCATTCAAGGACAGCACAAAGCTCCTCAACAGCGAGCCAACATTATAGGGGCAAGAACTCATTTGAGGCGTTTTTTCCCGACAAGAATAAACTCATTCGATATTGTAATATTATTCGGCTATTATGCTCATCCTGCATTTTATCCTAAAATTGGTTGACTCATCCAGTAGTATGGGGGCAAGTGAAGGAACTGCAACTAAGCCTGAAATCAGCCATCTAGTCAATGATAATATTGCAACTTTAAATCATATAGCGGACCCCCGCAGGGAATAGGGACCGGACCGGCCTGTGAATGGCCAAAATCTGTGACTAATTGATGCCCATTGAAATGCATTGGACAGAATTACTGTATATACGTTAGCTTTTAGGAGACACATTTGATCTGACGGAATACTGAGGGCAGCAAGAACGAGGAGTGCGCACAGCCAAGTGGAAAGTGGGCACAATACCACAAAAGGCCCCAGTTCAAGCACACTTCATCAAATATTATTGGGGAAAATGCCCGGTATGAATAAGCTTGGCTCACCTCTGGATCCATCCATCTCCACAGTAGGTTGCCCCAAGTTCATGTACCAGAGGTGGAGAAGGGACGCTTTCGCTTCGACTGGAGATGGTTTGGACTCGATAAGTGTACGTGACATGTGGCTCCACATCCCTAGAGAGACAGAAACAGAAAGCGAGAGCCCGACGTCACAAAAACGGACTGTGCATTTCAGGAAAACGGGAAGCCTCCAAGCAACGTCAGAGAGAACCGCAATTACTAAAAGATTATACGCTGCGAAGACACTTGGACCAGCCTGGTGGAAAACTGCGTGAGTCGGGACGCTGTGTGTTGCGGCATCTTTTGAGCAGCGACGCTTCCTTGAGCCAAAACACACAATGCCCACAGACGCTCCCTTTTGCTTGTGCATCATAGCGAGTCAAAGAACCATCATGAGGAACACACAAGCGGAATGGTTGGAATTATTGAGGACTACTCACTTTACGGATGTATGTCGTCATGACGGTTTCTTGAGTCGGCATGATAAGGAAGGCTGAAAATAAAAAGTCTGAAAGGAAAAAAACAATACTTAAATGAGAAAACTTAACACTATAAACAACCTGAAGAAAGTAAAAAGGAAAAAAGAATCAATGAATAAATGAAAAACTGAAAACCATAAGCAAAGAAACCAGAAAACTGTAAAAGTGCGAGGAGGGTGCTGTCATGACATGAATTCTTATGCAATGGAAAAACCTTTTCTCATATGTTCAGTATTTCATATCCTTGATAAATCATATCTAGCACACTTCCTTGCAAATGTGTCATTTACAGTTTTCTTTTTTGCTTATAGTTGGGTTTATCATTTATAGTTGATTTTCTATTTATGGTTATAGTTTCTCATTTAAGTTTTGCTTTGGGCTTTCAGATGTCCTAAACAGCGTGCTAATGTGTGCAAAAAAAAAAGAGTAAATAAATGTTTCAGACATGTCTTTATTGTTTCACAGAGTATGCAGCGCCAACTATTTTGTTTTGTCACTTATGTATGTAATTAATTAAATGTTGCTTCAGACGTGCAGCCATTGCGTTTCCCACAGTAAATAGCTATGAAAAAAAGAGGATCCTGTCACCTTGGCTCAGTTAGACAACCGTGTTTTTATTATGTACACAAGCATTTGAGGATTGTCCTTATGTTATTTTACAAAGTAATTAACTACTTAAAAAAAGGTGTTCTACTTATATATTTATATATATATACTTAAAATGCCCTTATATTTAGATTTGTGTGATATGCTTGAAATATCTACAAAATAATCTTTGTGGGGTCCAAAAAAAGGTCCGACTGCAAAATTATATATTAAAAAAAAAACCTCATAGTTTCCTACTCGTTAAGCTTAATAAAGCCTCCTGTATTATCTTGTTTAATGTGTAACACGAGTCATGTGTATACAGTATGTTTTGTTTAATCATAGAAAAGGGTAAGGGGAGGTACAGGTTTGGGGGCAGCGTTGTTAAATTAGGGCCAAATAGGACTGATAGATAAAGTAGATTATTTCATGTGAACCATCAAGTTTTGTAGGAATATCCTATGGAATTACAAAAAAAAAAAAAAGTACCGTGATGTTATAGTGTTTTAATGAGTAGCAGGACAGACAGTGGATTTAGATGTTCAAAGACTGATTCTGATTACTGTGCGAGGAAACTTTGGGTAAAATGTATGTAAGTGATGGTATTTTATTCACGAAATCTCCAGCAATGGTTCTTGGCTGCTCTTATATGCTTTATCTTAATTTATGTTGTATTTGTTCAACACATTCCAGACAGACAAAAGCTGCTCATTCTGTCTATATTTTATAATTGGAAAAAAAGAATAGATCAAATCAAACAAAACAAAAAAAGTTGAACATTTTTGGTTGGCTTTTTGTATTATTGAAACAATATGTTTGAACTTACACATCTTCAACGCAAGTGTTGACATATGGCTGCAAGCATGAAGAAGCTCTCTCACTGAATTAGCATCTAAGTGTCTTTCGATTAAGTTTTCGCGTTGATCAGCTTCTGCAATGACCTTAAAGCTATTCCAACCACAAAACAAGTCGGGTGCCTACTAGGTCGTGAGTCGTGACTCACATCCTGCTTTGACCACTGTTGCTCATGCAGTAAGCACCTCCATCACAATGATAGTTACTGTGGCTAACAAAGCTTCACTTACACGCACACAAAACCATCAGTTATCAGCTTGATGACTCAACAGAGTCTCACAAAAAAATGACCACAGCACATCCTGTCCTGGCAACATGTGGACAATAGCAAGTTTGATGGAAGACAAACACAAAAACAGTCAGTTGCAGTCGATGCGGTTGTGTAAAGTAGAAGTCAGGAGTCTTATTTCCTATTGTTGAAATGACGATCACTTGGTTGTGGGATCAAGATGTTTCACAATTCGGGAAGTAGGATAAACAAATTTTAAGACTGACCCTCATCATGGAAAAGTCTCTGACGTAGTATTGAGCAGCTGTTTTTGAACAAATGTCTTGGATACGGTTTTGCGACGAGTACCGTTCATTCGAGTCCATCACTTTGTGCTCTTCTACAGGAAGAAGCGAGTCAAAAACGTAGACCACCATTTTTACCTCTGGTTTCAGCTTTCACCGATTGAATTGGTTAGCTGCCAAATGCTTGTGTCACACTTTGACATTTTGCATTCCGTAAAAATTAATACATCCTTTATGATGACGACTGTTTGTACTCTGGAATTAATTATTCCCATTAGACCTGATCTTGATGGGACTAAGTCCAAGTGCAATCATCGTCACGGAATAAATAACTGTCAGATTTGTGGAACCAAAGTGCTGAGCGTCAGTGTAAAGATATTAAACACTTAATTCAATATATCGTATTAAAAAAAGCATCCTATTTTAGTAATTATATATGTGTCTCACACTACAAAAGAATTGTATGTGGTTGATGTCAAAGCATGCATGGCAGGTTTATTTATATACTGTAGGTCCTAACTAATCAAAGTGATATTCAGTGCCAAAGGAGTGTCGTAGAAATAAACCAATAAGAGACATTAAGACAATATAAGCCCAAGACATGCCGTTTTGATGGATGAATATCCATATTCATGGGTACAGGTCAAACCAGTAAATCTGTCACTTTGGATCTCCTCGTCATCCATTTTGAGATGGATGTCAGCAATAATGACGATAAAAGTTCTCAGAGTTCCTAAAATGTATTTTTTGTCAAAGCCAGACAGGCAGAGCGAACCCTTTGATTGTCGGTGCTCACTGTAATGTTTGGGGATGGTATAGATGAAAGGTAAAACAAGACACTTGTGAACCGTTTACATGCCGCCAAAGAAGTCAGTCATCCAAGTCTTTATTGCTGATAAGATTTGGAATTGTGGATCCTGGCATTCCTTTCAAGAAACTTGTCGGAAAGGAATGAAGTGTTTTATCTTGAGTACCTCTACGAGGTGGATGAAATGTGCCTTACAATGTTTGTAAGTGCCCAGTTACATAGATTAAAAAGAGTGTTATTATATATCCCGTATGATTATATGAAGGTGTTTTTTTCTGCTTGTTGCTCTTTACTATGAGATCTCGGATAACTAAACTTGCAGCATCTACAAGAACAACAAACAAGTAAAGAGTCTTTGTGTCAATATGGGTGGTGATATTCATCTATGGTTTCAGTGCTTTTCAGAGTTTAATGGGCTGCATTTTCTTTAAGTAGCCCCTAATTGTCATGCAAATGAATGCTCATACACAAACATGATATTTTTTCGATGTCTAAATGCTGAACCACTAACGAAACGAAGTCCTCTCTCCTATATTATTGACATTTGAGCAATGCATCTACTCCCTGCTAAAAGAATATCCAGCATAGACCAGCATGGTTTTCTTGCATTTTTGTGCAAGTCTCTCAAAACAACAGCAGTAAAAACTAAACAAAACAAAGAATTAAAGCAGACCCTTTGGGCAGTCAAACCCCAGGAAGTTGTTTCCCTTGTAGTAGCAGATGACACCACCAAGACTCCAGCTACCACCGGCTCGTGGCTGGGCCCCAGCAACATGCTGGTCTTTATTTATTTATTTATTTATTTATTTATTTATTTATTACCTTGCTTTCTGGTCAAATTTCAAATTGAACAAATTATTGTCCTTTCAATTTTGAGGTATCGCTGTTATGCAAATACAAAACAATTCCACCATATTGCTTCACAGAAATGTGAAGATCTTTGATGTAACGTAAAGACACATGCCTTTGACAAAACTAGACAAAGTGGGACATTGAGATTTATCGATGTGTGGGATTGAGACAATAGGTTTGGGCTGTGGGTAAGGAGTCTCAGGTAAGCATTTAGCTTTTCTGTCTGAAAGTAACTGCCCACTATTTAACAAAAAATAAATCTTGTTAACTCTGAATCATTTAAAGAAATGTGTGCATCCACACAAAAACACCCGAGACACTTTACAGTAGTATATATATGCCAGGCATGCCACAGTAAGTAACCAAAACAGAGATGAAGAAACCGTGCCATGTAAACAAACACAACAATGAAAAAAAATATTGCCAGTAAACAACAGGCTATGAATTGGTATATTAAATCTAGCCCTTGCATGAATTGGGGTGATTTATTTGAAAGAGTTGATTTAATTGCATCTACTTTTAAAGATGGTGTAGATTGATTGATCTGTGTTTTGTAGACCTCTCAACAAAGGAGCCATGGGGATTGCATTAGATATTATGGGAAAGAGCTGTCAATCCCTGGGTCCCTCCCAATTAGAGAGGGGGAGTGGGGAGTTACTTCTCTGGGAGGTCCCCTCACATCAGTTCTGAGATAGCCTTTGACCCAGTGACAGCTCTGAAACCCACATCACTGAGAGGATTAGCCCATCGACTGGGGTGCCTTGGCTGAATAGGGGTCAGACCAAATACAGCCCCCATCCCCCACTCACCCCCTCATGCTTTCTCAACCCCCTAATGTTCTCCTCCATCACCTATTGGCCCTCTCCTATGATTTAACCCCAAATAGTCCAACCTTCAACCTTATGCATCTCCTCTTCATTTCACACGTCCTGATTTTGCACCATAATTTATCTTTTTGCTTTGACCTTCCAGCCTTAGGCCATTCCAAACAACCCACCACCCAAGAATGGAGCAAACCCCCCCACCACAAAAAAAAAAAATCCAATTGCTCCTTCTGCTCAGTTTGACCCAGCTCAGGTAAAGCTGACAGTAGAACTCAATCACAGCACACACCCCGAGAAGGAAGAACTTTTGTGGTAAACAAGAAACTAAAACACTAAACACTCCTTTTTCCCGAAACCATTTTGTAATTGTACTCGATGCCAGGGATTTTTCGAACCCCATTTAGGTGTTCTCTTCTAAAAGACAAGTATCTGTTTCCTTTGTTGCAATCATGCTACAAAGCCCCTCTGACCAGCAACAACATTCCATATGCACTCAAGGAGGTAAACAGTCCACCAGTGCCACCAAACTCATCCGCAGCTCATGAACCACAGCACAGCTTTTAAACGACCTACGATCCGTCAATAATCACTGAGGTGTGCCAAAGTCTCCCTGCAAATAAAATGCATCTTACTTGGTGCAGTCTTTGGAAGACCTCCTGCTGTCCAAAACTAGGAAGTTGTGTGAGGGTGCTTTATGCAACACCAGTATCCTGGCTCCATCTTGTTTAACGTGTATACTCACCCTTTCGAATCTTATCAGGCGATTTTCCTTCTCATGTGAACCGCGCTGACGGCACGATAGCGAGATGGCACAACACACATCGGTGCCACGTATAGCACAAATCTTTGACGAGTCAGCACATTCCGCGGGAGCAAAGCACTAAACTCTCACCACAGTGTGCACATAATACTTTCAACAAGCCATCTGTTTGCCCTTGCTTCACGGAACAGGGGAAAAAACAAATGTGGGCAACGATTGACCTGCGACTTTGGAAATACTTGTCCAACCGCAGGTTTCAAACTCCAAGAGTAGCGGTGGCTTACTCATTTTCCTCTCCAGTGCTGAAAGGGAAATCTGCTATTGCAAGACCATGTTTGTGAGTGTAGTTTGCTCGTACAAACAAACACACATCCACTCACTGTCATCCATAAAAATCCCTAATTAGACTTCCAGCTTTTAAGCAACTGAACAAAGAAAGAAAACACTGGTTTTATGACTTTCCTGTAATACACGGAGAATGTATTTATTATAGTCTTCTCTGGAGGTTTGATTTCACAGACTCACCAAGGGAGCATCACAGACCACATGGACAGTTCACTCAAAGAGGGATTTACCTACCAGGTGACTCACCTGTCAGTATATCGGCGCGATGGTTCGTTGAAAATGAGACCATGTGGTGCGTGGGTGAAGGGCGGATCACGCAGCAAACGGTAACGCAGTGGTTGGCAGTCATGACACAGAGAGCAGTCCGGTTTGGATGCCAAGAGAGTGGCGTCAATCTCCAGGTGCTGCTCCATGGTGAAGAACTGCACCCCATAGACTTCTTCCTCAACGTCAAGCTTCAGGGTGAGTGCGGTGTCGCAGAAGACATTACTAGGGCCTAGTGAGATGTTATTGCCACTGACGGTGAGGAGCAGGATGTTGTGGATAGCCGGTAGTGCTGTTTCTTCAGGGCTGAAGAAAGTGACCCAGACAGTCAGTGTGTCGGGTACTAGCGGATGGGGGAACTCCAGCTGGAGCATGCAGCCCTGGAGGGGGCACTCGGACAGGCCGACGATGCCCTGCTCAATCCCCGCGTTGGGGCTCCAGGTACGCACGCTTGGTTCGCAGGCCTGCTCGACATCAGGAGGACCTGAGGGATAAAGTTACAGAAATCAAATATTTGATTCCTAAAAAGAAAAAAAATCTGCACTAGCAATGCAGGGTTAGGGGTTGTACGTCTGTCTCACGTTCAGGAGAGTCGGGTGCAAATGTGACAAAACAGATTGATAAAAAAACCTTAAAGTACCATCCTGTAGAGGTTCTTCTATACCTGCCATACTTTATTTGTCTTTACCTACAAAGCCTACATTATACACAGACAACAATCACAGTTGTTCTCGATCCTTTTAGGAACCACTCATTTCTTACGTTCATTTCAATATTTTCAATGTGCCCTCACAAGCGTATTAAATAATTCCAAGACTTATGGACACAGTGTCGGATAGTTTTGCTAGCCTGTCTTCTGCTTATTACCTCCCGCCAACCCATTTGTTTTGTTATTTTCAGGTTCCTGATTTTGTCTCCAAACGTTTTTGGAATTGGGCTTTTTTACCTCCAAGGAAGACTTGGCAAGGACTGTTTTTGTTTAATCCACAGCAGAAGGGAATGGTCTGTGGTATTTATGACTACAGTTTGGCCTTACGCAACCCACCGGGCATTAAAATTAAGATTGGTTGGGGAAAATAATTATGGATACAAATAGATGTTGACTTTTGGGCGCGACTTATACGCAGGAGATGATCTATCACCTCCTGTGCTTATCTGGGATTTCTCCAGTTTAAGGTTCTGCATAGGGTTCATTTTTCTAAATCCAGACTTTCTCAAAAATATCCAGATGTTGTGGATAAATGTGACAAATATTGCTTTTCCTGTGACCTTAATCATATGTTTTCTTCTTGTACCGACGTAGGTAATTTCTGAACCAGATATTGTATGTCCGCTGTACTCTGTGTGATTCTGCAGCCTTGCCTATTGGTTTTTATATTTGGAATTCCAGATATCGCTCTTAAATTGAATTCCATACAAAAGGACATTATAGCCTTGACATCTTTCCTGGCAAGACTTTGTTTACCACGGCACTGGATGTATCCTCCCATCTCTCTATGATTTATGGAAACCATGTGATTTTTTAATCCTGAAAAGATTACAAAATAGTTTTGTACAGATTTTAGGCAGCATTAATTGAGGATTTTGTTTTTAATGATTTATCTGTGTCTCGTTTATTATATCATTAAAATCCTGGCATTTGAACAATGGGGTCTAGACTTTTTACATCAATTGAACTTCATGTTACAATGATGCATGAAATCCAGAAAGGATGTCACAATGATCTCTTGTGCGTGTTTAAGGCTTTGGATTTTATTTACGAGGGACGACGGATAAAGAATGTCCATTACTGTATTTTTCTCCCCTCCATCTTGAGCACCGCTTGCGACATGAAGGTGGAGGTGAAACTGAGAGTTCATTGTGAGTTCTTAAGAGCTGAGTGAGGTGTGTACCTTGCGAGGAGGGGCCCCGCCATGAGGGGCTTTGGGTTCAGCAAAGTCATTATAACAGTCCGAACAGTCACACTCACTCCATATTTGGAGTCGGCACACAGCTAGCTCGCATTATCCCAAGTGACGTACGCTAACATTCATCAAGCACTTTGAGAAGCCAGTGAGCGGCAGACTCTATGTTCTCCCTCGATTTCCTTTAGTGCACTTCCAAGCTGGCGGGCGACGAAGCCATTTGCTAACCTCATTTCTGGGCACCGTGCAAAATTCCACTGTTTAATCAAGTGAACACTGAATATGCTTTCCAAGCCACATTATCTCAACACATTTATTATTGTACTTTAACTGCGTGTGTGGCCAGAGTGGAGGTAGTAAATGAAAGAAGAAAGAATGTGGAAAAAAAGACAAAAGTAAGGCTGGTAGAGAAGTATTTGTCAAAATACTCGGAGAGCTTCGGTTTACTCTGTGACCTCCTCCTGCAGTCCTCGTTTTTGTTTAGTATGTAAGGAGCAAATCAGATGTTATGATGGCCTACAACTGCTCTTTGCACTGCTGTTCAAAAGCTTAGAGATGCAAATGCATGTATGGTCAATTTTTTTGTCTGAATGTTCATGGTCAAGTCAAAACCACTGTGCTTTACAGGTGTTACAGCCACAAAAGAATTCTTTCAGGTGACAATTTAAATGGGATTTCACCTGACTTGATTGCTCAATATGCGCCAGATCAATTTTATATGTCTCCATCTAGCTATTGTTTTGGTCTATTTTTGTTACTTTTTTGTATTTTTAGGGGTTTTTTTGGTGATTGTTGATAGCAGTAGTAGTACTGGTAGTACGTCATAAGATTGGATTAAAACAAATATTGTATAATCAGTTGTGGTGCATGGAAAAAAAGGACATAATATTTTTATTATAATAATATTTTAATTTGATTTGGGTTGTTTTTTTAAGTATGTTTGTGATTTGAAGCGATCTATTACCTGTAGTTTTGTATATTTTTATTGTTGAATGCATTATATACTCAGTATGATGTCCTTGGATTTTCAGGAAGGTGTTAATATAAAAGAATGTATTATTATTATTATTATTATTATTATTATTATTATTATTATTATTATCCCGTGACCCCCGTTGGGACAAGCGGTATAGAAAATGGATGGATGGGTTATTATTATTATTATTATTATTATTATTACTATTATTATATGCAAATTCCACATAGAAGCTGGACTTGAGCCCATAACCTCATAACTGTGGCGGATGTCCTAATCTGGCATCCACCATGCCACCTGTTTTTGTTGGTGTTATTATTGCTGCTATTATTATTAGGCATATACTGAAGCTCTCACCAAGTTAATGTAATAAAGTTACACCACATGTAAAAAAAGCTTGAATTCCAAGGAAAAAGGCAAAAAAAAATTACAGAGCAAAAGTAATTATCATCAAAGACACTTCTATTTCAAGAATCCATGTTTTTTTTTAAATTTATGACGACAATCCCTGAAAAAGTGAGTGAGCCCATAGACAGATATTGGGGTCTGCTCCCCAGCCTATGAGGCAGGTGGGTGAAGAATGGGACATGTCCAAGCATGTACACATTGCTGCTTTCTAGGAAATGGCTCCCATGGTGAATGACTCACTGTCACACACTGTTACACACTCCCAAGGCAGACAAGATAATCCCACCGCACACACACCCGCACACACTTGACGCTCTCATAAGTGTGCACACTTAAAGGGAGTAAAAGACACTGACAAAACAGCTGGGGAGTCGGTGTCACATTGTGTTGTCTACCTTATTGGCTACCACGGAGACGAAATCTAGTTTCTTCGAGGAGAGGATCAGCACTACACAGCTCCCACAGAGATTGTACAGAGCAAGTTAGCTCAGTGCTCAATGTTTGAGAGTAGCTGGGAAAGTAAGGACTTCCTGGTGACATGGACACATAAAAACGCTTGACAATCATGTCAAATCGTGTTGGCTGAAATCAATCCCAAAACGCTAAATCGTTCAGCCCGACGAGCCAGATGGATGGGAATGAATTGCCGTTTCTAGATTTCTAAATTTCTTGAAGTAAATTTCTTTCTAAGTTTGATGTCGCAATGAAGATATGATCAGCCACTACACCTGGCAGAAATCAATCAATGCTATTGATAATGGTTGATTTTGAGCATTAGTCGGTTCCGCCCAATTAATGTTCTTAGGCTCATAGGCACGTATACATGCAGGATGTTGCACCACATTCAATCACATGCATGCACACTGCTGTTTCCAATCAAGCCAGGATCCTTGCCTTGTGAATGACGCTAACCACAGACATCTAGCTTAAATATTTTGGTTGCTTTCCACCGCACACAACCTCTCTTCCTCTCTACCTCCTGCCGAACTCGTGTCCATGTGTACTTTTTCTTTTTGGCCTTTTTTTTTTCCCTGCCCGGGCATCGCGTCGTAAACATTTATGAGAGGTACTCTGGCCCTGGATGACCATGCCGCCGTTTGAGGTGCGATGCGTATGCATGAACGCTCAACTCATGAATGCATACGCACATGCAGCGCAACACGGCATCGTTTATCTCCAGATATGAGCCACACTGTATAGTTTAAATGCAAATGCATCAGTTTCCAGTCATGAGCGGGTGCATTAGGAGAATGTCGACTACTGCAGACACTTTATTCACCCAAAACGGCAGCTGGGAGTCCACCGAGACGCTGGCCCGGGCAGAGTTAAGAGGAAATGGGGAGCTGACACAAACAGGGAGACTTTCCAAGAAAGAAAATTGAATACAGTTTACACACAGAGCATGTTAGACAAGCCCAGACTTGCCTCTGGTACACACATTATGGCTAGTGTTAAGGCAAGGTTCAGTGACTTTAAATAATCTATAGATCACCCACACGCACGCACGCCAACTCAAGCAGACAAACGTCGCAGAGATAAAGGGGACACATTAAATTTGGCTGCTTGGCGACGTGCCTGAAAGGAACGTGCACATACACTTGATATGATATGTGGAGGAGGGCAAGCTTTAAAGTACTCATTAAAAAGGTGTAATAACGCGTGAGTAATAGGTCTTAGTTGGACAAGGCTTCCAGCTTGTGTACTATAAACATGAAAAAGATCGTAATCACCGCTGTCATACCTTGGACGGATACAGATGCACGGTTACTACTTGCATTTATTTTCTTCCAAGTTTTTTTTTTTTTTAATGCGCAGGCTCATGACCGCACTCACTTAACCGATTTCCACAAATATTTGTAGAGGGTTGGGACATAGGCCATAAAAGTAATTTTTGTTATTTTAATTGTTTCATTAATTTCAGTCTAGACATTTTAGTTTTTCTAAAAGCCATATTAAAATTAATTCATATGGAATGAAGAAATAAATATTTTTTTTCAGAGAGTGATTCCAAATTAGGATGGTCCGGCCTTGGTGGAGGTCCTTGCTATGAGTAGTATTCGAGTTTGATATTAGCAAGAGAGTTATTGAGCTTGGTGTGAATGATGCCTGAACAATTCAGTGGTGCACAGATGGGACACACTATTTTTATCGCATAAATACCTTATTCCTGTAAAGTCTTTATATAGGGGACTCACTATCAGAGCACCAAAAAAAAAATCCCATCCGAAAGCCCATATGTCAGCTTTCGTTGTGCCCAAATCCTATTTATTTATTTTAATCGGGGAATGACAAGGCCTTTGATTTTGGTCATGGGCTTGAGCGGCGGTGCCTGAACGCTTGATTCGTTGGGAGTTGACCAAATGATTGCGTGTTAAACAAGTGAGTCAGTTGTCGAAATGTTTGCATGTTGGAGCTCTGACTCAGAAAAACAACAAAATGGCAAAACCTCAATTCCTGTTTACATATTTTGCACAGCAAACTGGGAGTGCGTAGCCTTGATATCACTTCCTGTAGTGGAGGTCGTAGATATCGAGGTTCAATATGTCATGCACGTAACTACCTTCAGCCTCGAGCGGAGACCAGTGTCCAGAAGGGGCGCACGGTCGAGGTGATGATGAGTTGGAGGCGTACTGAAGTAGAACTCTCCCCTCTGTGCATTTATCACACACTGATCCCAATTCTCTAGGAAACACAACAGACAGGCACAGCAAGCAACTTAGATACAAGACACGTGCCGTATTTCCTCAAGCAATTGCCCCTACTTGACTAGATACGGCTTCTCCATTATTATCATTCACGCAAGGACATTATAGTATTAACTGTTGATCCCATTTGAATTCTGTTGGTAACCAAATCAGCAGCCACTACAGAGGCATGTAAATGAATGCTATTTGCAGTATAATCGTGGTAAATACACAAATCAATGGTTATACAATGCAATATCTAATTAGGCTACAACATATCACTTTAGACTTTCCAAGCAAAGTCATTGTAATTGATGGGCAACCAATCCAGGTCATTTCACCTGTCGTAAAAGTGTCCCGAAATAGGCGGGAACCATTCCAAGCTGATAGAGTTGTGATGTTGCTCCACCACCTGAGGGGGCATCGGCACCGGGGGAGGTTTGGAGGCAGGTTGCCACGTCTGGTAGACAAGGTCCAGGTAGCAATGCATCCGGGCTACTTGATTCAAAGTGAAGGAGTCAGTACAGGAGTCGTCTGTGGGGAAGAAAAAACAAAAACAGTGATCATTTCCAACATTTCCATCCAAAATTCCAATAAATGTCATTATTACTATTGGTCTCGCAGAAATTGAAAAGTCAACTGTTGAGCTCTTTTTAACTCTATTGCTGACCAAAACAGGAGCAGTAAAGCACAGTTTGAAGGATGAGGTGACGGCAAATAGAAGTCCAGTAGACCACTTTTACTTGACCTGAATTGTAATATACTTGAAAAAAAGTGCTTGCAATGTAACACAATGCGGAAATAACAGTAACAGTTTCCCATTCCTCACCTGCGTAACTCATGTAGTTGTTGAAGGGCGTGTGAGTGAAATGCGGACAGCCGCAAGTTTCGTTTCCCGGCTCGGGATCATGGCAGCCTTTGAACTTGGGCGTGGGGTTGGTGTCGGCGCATAGATCGCCAGTCTCCATGGAAGGCTCAGTCTCCAAACAAGCGTCGTTGCACGACTCGATCTCAGAGATCCCTCGAAAAACGTGGTAGAGGCCCAGACTGTGACCCACCTCGTGAACCATGGTGTCGGTGTGGCCGAATGTGCCGTAAAAGGACGGGTTCAGCACAATTCCACCTGGGAGAGAGGACAAATATAGTGTATCTAAAAAAAACAACAACGTCTACACACCTCTGCTTAAACGCTATTTTTTCTGATGCAAAAATAATAACAAAGAGAAATAATTCCATTCTCACTTTTGTCTAACACAATAATTTGGGATTTGGACATGGGTGTGAAGACTTTTTATATCCACTGTAAGAGCATGATGCAAACTGCAAACAATCAATATGTAGAGTCACGTAATGCATTATTCACGGTTCACCTGGGCTTCCTCACAGTTTGAGCTGTGATCAAGACAGGCGCTCGCTGCTTGAGGCTTGAACTGTAATTACCCCAAATCAACAGTCTGGACGGCCAGATACGGCATGGCCTGAATATTTGCATACGTGTGTGTGTGTTTGGGGGTAGGTGTGTGTGTGCGTGTGTACGTGCACATTGCGTGTCATCTAACCTAAATGCGTGAGGGCTTCTTTGTCCCATGGCCAAGTGGCAACCCCGGCTAGATCTTCATCAGAGGAGTTGGCAAAGAAAACATTCAGGTGAGTAGAGCCGTCCAAGCGCAGGATCTCTTTGAGCTCTTTCACATCCAAATAGGCTCTGGGAAATGACCGAGAAAGCACATAGGAATGAAGTGTTTTAACTAAAAATCAGTTGGGGTTTTTTTTGTACAAAGAAATATAAGGACAGTTGAAAATAAAGTCAAAGAAATAAATGGATAAAGTCATAATATTAGGAATAATCTATATACCTAATAATCTTGACAAGCTGTTGTGTTTTTCTAACAATAAACATCCAAATATTACAAGAACAAAAATGTTAAAATTTGATGACAATTGTCAAAACTTTACAAGATTTTGTAAATATGTCACCATACAAGATTATACCTCTAATTTACAAAAGAAAAATCTGAATTATGCAACAACACATTTGAACTACAATGTTGGAAAAAAAGGTTTGCTTTTTGGCCCCAAATAGTGATTGCTTTTGACTTTGGGACCCACCAACACACAAAACACATGTTCAATTGGATAAGAGTAATGGATTTATGTATGTGTAATGTACTCTTATTTATGGAAGACCTGGCTTGGGAACTTGAGCAACAAATTATGTGCACAGACGGATGAACAAATGGAGTGAGAGGAACAATTTGATAAAATGCGGCAATGCCGTTTCAATTTGAAAAACATCCTAATCATTTGTCAGCCTTGCTATTGCACCCTTGTGTAATCCAGAGGAAATTGAACAATGTTGAGGCTGTTGTCGAGGAAGAGCAACAGGCCAATAAACAGTAACCCAAAATGCAACCAAGGGCCTTCATTTCCCTTGTTTGTAGCAGTGCTGATAGCCAAGCCGCAATGCCTTGTGAACATCATGGCGACACATGTTTCATGTTGGGAAGACAACCAGTTCAATAAAACATTTGCTGCCATTATTCCATTTGATTCCCAACATCTCTCGAGGCCTTCTTCATTTCAACAATCCACCAATTAATTAAGTGCACAGAGTGAAGTATTGTCTTCCAGCATGTGGCCCAGCGATGTGATACTGATAATTTTAATCATTCGGCGGCACGATAAGTTATCGCCGCAGTCTAACTGTCATTCATTTTAGGAAGAAACTAAAGCCTGGCCGCTGGCCCTGGCAGGCTGTGTCAGAAAGCACAGCCATTGCTTGAAAGTGTCAATAATCTGTTGCATCTGCTGGATTTTTTTTTTATTTTTTTTTCCCTCAAAACACAACAAGACTTGGTCACAAATGACACTCCCTCTAAATATTTTGACCGATGCGCTCGACTGCTACCACCAATATTTCGATTTATAACTTCTGTGTTCTTGGATCATAAGATTAAGTATGACAACACAGAGGCAAAAAAACAAAACCAAAACATGGCTGTGTACAGCTGGGAAACAAACGTACTTCCTACTAAATGGTTCCGACCCTCTGGTTAAATGTGGACAAAGTGGTGAAATTAATGCGGCATAATCTCTCACTGGAACAAATAAACTGTACGCCTATGGGTAGTTTTTCTAAATGGCTGCCTCTGTTTGTCCATTTACACATTAGACGTCTGCGGTTAAGTAACGGAATCTTTGTGGATAAAAGTTAGAAGGAGGAAAATACTGGGGGGAAAAAATGGGATGTGATGATTTACACCATGATTAAATAACTCTTAAAGGTCTGCTAATTAGATCTCAATGGCTCTACATCAACTGTTTTCTTTTATATGAACCCTCCAATTACTTCATTACATTCATTTAGTGCCGTCTGTACTGTTAATTTCTCGTTCATCCTTTTGCACCACAACACTCTGTGTATCATTTATTCCATTCTGCGCTCTCAAACCTAGCCAGTCATGCCAGCGTGCTTTGTAGTAAATAGTTCCACATCTTTAAAAAATGTATAAAAAAAAAAAAAAAAAGGAGAGGCAAGTGTCTGCACAAGATATTAAAATCTAAATGTAAAACCAAGCTGACTGGCGGAGTATGTTCAATGTCACCTAGAGGAAGCAATTTAAAAGTGGCTAACAGCAGTGTTTGGCAGCGTTTTAGAGGAAATACACCCGTGAGAAAATTATCCCTCCTGGCAATTCGGCGAAGGTTTAAACCCAGAGACATTTAATAGATAATATCTCCACAAATTTTGATGGATAAATCTCACTGCACAGCAAGTATAACTGATTTCACAGGGCACTTTTCTGCTTATTCAAAAAAGGCCTACCGTACAATCGTAAAAGTAAAATGTACTTTTCAATTTCTTGCATAGTTGCGTCTGTTAATTACCGAGATGCTTACTTCCAAAAATACCGTGAGCCGTGGACTTGGATGCTAGGTTGGGCAAAGAGCAGCCATTTTCAGGCCACAACGTGACAGAGGTATCAAATCCAGGTCCAGAGACTAAATGAACATGAACATGCTCGACATACGTTTGGTGTTTTGTACAGACAAGAAAGATTCAAGGGTGCGTTCGTTTCTGCAGAGCCTGTGGAAGTGTTTGTAGCGCAGAGTATGGAGCGTTCACTCCATCTTTGTGCCCGTCCATTCACGTCTTCTTTTAAGTTCCGATGACCCTTACCCGGCTTTACTTCGACCCCGGTCTCCCTCTTTGGACCCTCGTCACATGGGGACGTTGGAAGGGTGGGAGTGAGGGATCGTTTGGTGCGATATCCGGGGATTTGTGTGGCTGCTTACATTTCTGTGTTCAAAGCTTTTAAACTGGAGATTATGACTTCATCCATTTACACCCATGTATAATTCATGTAAAGCTGTAAATTTGCCTCGTATACATTCAGTGGAGTATGCCTGGGTCCAGCAAAAGAGCAAGATAGCGTGGCTATAACATTCTGATGGCCAACGTTCATATCCCATTTGGGTTAACACCACAGCTCCTAAACCTCATTGTTCATCTCCACATTTATTACCAGATCTGATTGCTTGTCCTCAACCTTTCTACTTAACAAATGCACTCTTGCACATTCAAATTCCCAACGACCCAGAGATAAATTGGAAACGGGAATGATGAAACACTGGAGTGAATGCTCAAAGAACATTGGCAATATCTTCAGTGCGCCTTATGTGACTTAAAGAACACCATCTAACTAGATTAAAAAGCAGTACAGCGTATTTTCTAAAAAGATAGTATATAATCTGACAATCCATTATCCCATCGGAGTAGGCTAATGGCCTCGAATGTAGGAGGCCACCCCCTGTCACTGAAAGCACAGGTGAAATCTCAACAACAGGTGTTTTTATAAGAGCGTTCCTGGCTTTAAAAGGGAAGTGCAAAGTCCTGGTATTTACGAACAAGCACTCCATTATGTTTTATGGGACGGGGCTTAATGGTTTAGACGACCAACTGTAAAACACCAAAGTCAAGGGCCCGGGAGATTAGTCCCTCCACTGAGCTAAATACAGTGGGGAGAGGGAGTGGAGGAGAGAAAGGGTGCTCCATCCATCAATCTGCCACGCTGAGAGGTATTGACTCATAAGGAGGAGAGGCAGAGGCCAAGGGAAAACAGATGACCTATTAGCCTCTGACAACGCCGGGCCGGAATTTCATTTCCCGAAATGAAAAGGTTTACGCACCCATCTTTCTTTGGTTTAGGAGTGCTTAAAAACTTAATATGGGATGCTTTGAATATATTGTTGAATATTTCATTGGTGATTCATTGGGAGTAAATCAAGAAACCAACTCGCTGTGCCCTTCACTATTGATTTCCCCTCTCATATAATATCAATTTACACGGGTATCAATACCGGTGTATCTGTTCGGCATTTTTAAGAAAAGGGCCATGAGATAAATTTAAATCTCATCAAGATGTGTCATGAACATAGGTTGGAAAAATGCAATGATATTTAAAAAGAGTTCGGGAGAGAGGAATTGTTTTCTGTAGCCTGTGTCCTGTGTTGACTTGACTTTTACAAACCGGTGGCAATGGTGAAGAAATGAAAGCCACAGAGCATACCATACACATTATGCACCATAATCAAAAAAGCAAAGCAAGCAGTCACTTGAGCAAGATTATTCTGAATGAGAATATCGCCCCTGTTTTTCTTTCTTTCTGGAATGCGTCAAACCCCACGCCCATATGTCAAATACCAGGGAGATTTGGACAGTGGAAGCCAGTTGTTGACATCTAAATCAAGCAGATTCTCTGCCGCTTGATGAATGGGCTTTGAACGATGACTAAGCTGGAAGGGATGTGAAGCCCACCTGCTTTTACTCTCCCAGTATTGTTAATTAAATGTCATTATTTTGCTATTTAGCAGTCATTTCAAACAAAGGGATAGAGGCGGACTGACAGCGCTTCCAGCTTCAGCTATGATTGAAACCAGCCTCCTTCATCGCTCTATTCGCACTATCACGAAGATCTAAACGATGATTTAACGCTTTTGTTCATGATGACAACTCCCTGCTTTGTCCTCATTCAAGGCTACTGTGCTTCGTATACCCGCAACCGAAATACGCTGGTACCGGAGGACTGGCAGAGGCCTATTTAAAAAAAATTCTAAATATCTATGATCTCTGCCAGCTTTTAGTCATCATTTACAAGCACCAAGCATTATGACAAAATAAATATTTATGAAGGTCTACGTGTTTTTAGGCAGCCACATCAAATACCGCAATCCTTACGTTCATGTGCTGTACACCTGGAAGGACGCCGTGAAAAAAAAAAAAAAAAAGATCCTCACAAGTTTCTCCACTGTTTTTCGTTGGAAAATCCAGCCTCCTGTGTTTAGGGACCCTCACCTGCCTCCCAAGGAAACACGTCTGTGCGGTTTCCTGGGGAGTGCGGCATGTCTACAATAATTTCCATTGCTACAAGCAAAAGTCATTCTGGTCCCGTTTTCCTGACCTCTATTTGCCTTTACACTGTTTACAATCTCACTCTTTCCGAATCAACTGCCGCCTCCAATCAAGACGGCTTAATTAGGATCACTGGCTACAGGAAGCAAAGTAGAGTAAGGTGGGGGAGAGTTGTTGAAAAATGGATACACACACACACACACACACACACATGCACAAAATGATCCGTCTGGCTTGCGTATTTGCTACCAGAAGAGTCATCATGTAGCATTTGTTTTGTCCCGCTTGTGTGTGGAACGCTGATTGAACCAGGCCGAGGTAAGATTGGACTAGCTACCCCCGGAGGATTTCCCAGGCCACACAGGCTGGGAGTTGAGTTACAACTCAGCCGCAAACCAAATGGTCAGGAAGCAGGACTACACTTCCAAGCCCATCTTGCAGAGCGAGCACACTGACAGATTTATCTTTTGATTAATCGAGGAATGAGAGGTGTGGATTTGGTCTGCTGAAATTATCTCATCGAGACTTGAGGGAAATTAACCAAGTAATGTTGTGGTGATATACTTGAGAAATTACTAAAAAGATTGGTGGTGGTCTTACTTGTGTGGAGAGGAGCGGTTGAAACATGTCTTGGTCACGTCCGTTACATCAGGGTTGCAACAGTCACCAAGGTCGTAGTAGAAATTTTCCCAGTTACATTCCGGGTCACACACGCCGTTTCCTTGCTTGCTCTCAGGGCAGCGACTCCGGTGGCCTGACACGCAGTCTCCTGCGTCGAAACCGGTGAGTGGATGGTTGCATTCTGGGTCGCAAGTGTCATCACCCACTTTGTTGATGTCGCAGTTAGCGAGGATCAATCTGTTCCGAAGGGACGAGTTGGTTATGTTATGAATGCTGAGCTCCCAGGTGATGTTGTAGGAACTGAAAGCGTCATTAAGACGCTGGTGCTGCAAGCTGATTTGGTGGTCTGACACGGTCGGCTTGGTCCGCGCATCGTCCCAAATATTTATCACGCGATAACGTACTTTCTTGGGGCGTCGGAAGCTGGAAAGCTGGTTGTAATTTTGGATGACCTCTACGTTGTCACAAACC
Source organism: Syngnathus leptorhynchus (assembly GCF_054491065.1). Lineage (NCBI taxonomy): Eukaryota > Metazoa > Chordata > Actinopteri > Syngnathiformes > Syngnathidae > Syngnathus > Syngnathus leptorhynchus. The sequence goes on along the minus strand of NC_141206.1, from coordinate 4,540,118 downwards.
GTTTGGCCGCAAGCTGGGGGCTCTAGCGTCGTGTCTAATAATCCTTCAGCATTTCCTCCACCGCCATGAAAACCCATCCGTCCACTTCCCCTCTGCTCTGGCTGAGGGAAGCTACCGTCTTTTACAGTCAGCCACTTCCTGCCTGGATGCTCAAAAGTTTCACGTATGACCAGTTGAGGTAGATCTTGCAGATCCTCATTGCCCTGCATATCCCTGATAATCTGCCTCGGCCCTCGAGCATGCCTCCACAGGGCCACCCTCTCCACCGCCCCTCTGTAGTTATGATTCAGTGCGTTTCCGCCGATCATCAGTACTTTGCACTTTTTGGTCAGGTGACTGAAGACGTCGCCCGACTGCTCGCGACTCACGCCAACTTGGGCGCCGTTGACAAAGAGCTTCATGTAGACGCCATCGTAGGTGACAGCTAGATGCGCCCATTGGTTTGGTACGTAGCGTGCATTGGAGTGGATGACGGTGGCCTTGTGAGCTCGATCTGTCTTAAGGGAGAAGAAGAAGCGAGGGTCTCGGTTGCCATGTTCACTGACCGACTGGATGCCAAGCAACCAGCCTCGATCGCTGGAGGCGTAGAAACATTTGTCGTAAAGGCCTGGGAAGACAACACAAGAAAAGCTCGTTATTATGTGTATTTGCTTCGTCTGTCACGAGTGCAACAGTACCGGTTCACCTCACCGGGGAGGGCAGTTGTATATTCAATAATATGAGGTAAAAATGCGTTTACATAGAAAGCTAAACCTTTCGCACTCACATTCACACAGTCACTGAGTGGGAATTGAACCGATGCTGTCTGTACAGAAATCCGGTCAGAGAATTATTTTATACCATCAGTGTTCATACTCAAATACTACAAAGACGATTATTGATACCTCTGTCCCTTTCTGTGAAAAATGTTGGCTTTTATCTCCAGTTATCTGAGGCCGCTTTTACAGAAGACTCCAAAAGGTCTTATGTGGGAGTCAAGTGAATCCCCAGAGTTAAAAGACAGAAACTCAGGTGGAGAAAACTAACAGCAGCTGCTCTGGACTGACATGTTCAAGCTTCAGATAGTTGGCCGCAACACAATGGAGTCTGTTAGCCAGAGGGAGAAAGCGTGGTACAAATATGTCTCTGCAGGCAAACGTGAAGCATGGCAGAGATTCCATGCAGATTTGGGAGGGTGCATTTGTCCAAATAAAGCTGTGGATTTGGTCAGATATTGTGGTCTTGTCTTATCCGTCACGCAAGGCTATCCGCAGTCAACACGTGATCACCCAGCATAACATTAGGTACAGCAATACAACATTACTCCCACCAAGGAGCTTCATAAAACTCAACCCAATCCTATACAATACAAAAAAATCTAAAATATGTTAAACTCTGGCAATTGTGATTTCCAGCTGTCAAGATCGGAGCGTAGATCCATAAATATGCTTTATTTTTCTCCCATATATCTGAGGGTATGTTGTCCTGGAAATTGGGTTGAAGTGCATGTTTGTCTAAGGGGAAACTCCATGGAAATCTCTCTGTATAGGCTTTTCGCGAACACTGAGTGCATTTAAAGTTGTTAGTGTAAATGTCCCTTGCCAGCTAAGTAGCCAGAAAAGACACAGTTCTCTGCTGAGGCCTTGTTTTTGTAGAGGCACCAAAACACCTTTTTCCTGTTTCACTTGGACCATGTGTGTCAGCTCCAGCATGGTAATGTGTTTTCACTTCTTAGGGGATCTCTGAATGCTAACTGTTTGTTTGTTTAATGCTTGTTGAGGTACGTATGAGACTGGCGCACACGTTCGGGTCCACGAGGGTTCACAGCGAATGCAAGTTTGTGGCCCAGGCTGCTGCAGGGACGTTTTGCAAAGATTCAAAGAGGCCTTGGCATGTCTGAGATGGTTCATCACAGAGGATTTTGACTTGTCAGCTGAAAGAAGAATACTTTCCTCAGATTTATTTTTTTTAAAGAATTTCTTTGGACACTATCAGGGTCTTAAGCCCCCTGGACCTGAGAAATAGTGATAGCTGTAGTGATTAATAAGATTTACAAAAATTGTCAATTGATAAGTCATCTTACACGGAATTTGTAAGAAACTACTATTTCCAGAATGCACAGCAACAGCTACAAAGTTTTTTTCTGTTAGCGGCTACATTCACGAGTGCTGGTCCATCGGCAGCACAATCAGCCTATCAACCTGATTTGCCAACCTGGTAAAACTACTGGATTCTGGATCCACTAGTTAATTTCATATTTAAAGTGTGACGTATTTTTCAAATGGATCTCTATGGAATTCATACGTGTCAGGAAAACTCCATGAGCCATATATTAGGGCCACCTCCAGTCTTCACAGAATCATGCCTCTTTGGTGGTTGTGCATGTATTGCCAGGTTATGCATGATGGATATGAAAGAAAATATGAACAACTAGTTACCTTAATGATTTTCTTTTCATTCATTCATTCATTCATTCATTCATTCATTCATTCATTCATTCATTCATTCATTCATTTATTCCTTCATGTTTCAAACCGCTTATCCTCACAATAGTCCAAGGCGTGCTGGAGTCTATCACAGTCTAGAGGCACTCTAACTTATTGTCGTAATTATTGCCATCAATATTTGAAGGTTGATATTAATTGCAATAATAATTTATCCAAATTCGCTTGTCCCATATCTTGGTTTCGCAATCGATCAATAATGGTGAGTCCTAACTTTTATCTGGTTCTCATTAGACAGCAAGCTGCCTCAGGATGCATTCATTAACTTGCTAATTCAACGGATTTATGTTCAAAAGAAGAGCGACGGCCCGGGTTCAGCGTCAAGGTCAGGTCTTAGGTGGATGACGTCCGCCGCCTTTTCACTCAGTTGGAAGGAAAAAGCCCTCCATCTGTCAGCTAGTGCACTCAAGGCTAAAAGGTGTGCTCCAATGCTCGCAGGGCTCCTCGTGTAAACAGCTGTCATAATTCTGCCATGCTCAATTAATCTAACACACTACACTTTTCCAGAGCCTGATTTTGGGACTTGCCTGCTTCGTAGACTCAATATACAGGTGTGTGTGAAAATATACTGTATATTTATTAATTTTTTATGTTTCTATCTATCTATAAGCCGCACGAACTAAAATTCGGGGGAAAATCCTGTTTTGTTCATAGATATTAACCGCACCGGACCATAAGCCGCAGGTCTTTAAAATGCAATGTTCTCATTTTTATTACCTGTATTACCAAAACAAATCCTTTGACTATATCAGAAAAATCATGAGAAATCCATAGATAAGCCACATCAGACTAAAACTAGCAGGGTTCAAAGCTTGTGCATAACGTAGCTGCTTATAGTCCGGAAATTACTATATTGCAAATGAAGGTAACATTAGCAGTCTGCACATTCATTCAGTGCTCCTTCTTGTCAAACTGCATAAATTGATGGACTCCACTGATGGACCAGCATGGCTGAGAGTCCAATGAAGCTTTCTACCTTTCTCAGTGCTCATTCTTATCAAACAGCACTAGCTATAAAAAAAAATCTAATTAAGTTCTTTGTGCAATACAAGCTGAGAGCCCTAGAATGAGAAGCTAATATTAGCAGTACACATTCTGCTACTCAAATGTACCACACCAGTCATAGAAAGACATTTGTTTGCAAAAGGTCGAGTGAGGTGGTCTATGATTCTTTACATTTTGTACCGAGAATTTCTGGTGGAGCTTCAAACGTTTTGAATGTACTTCAAGCACAACCACTGTACATTACATTTGATATATTATCCATTTGTATCCACACACATTAAGGGATTTACAGTCGTTCCAAAGGCCGCCTTGAATTTGTCTCAGTCCAAGAAAAACCCCCGCAGGAAACAAAAGGCTCGAAAAAGTAAAGCACCACTAACACACACACATGCGCTACAAAGAAACACGTCGGCTTTGACAAACAATAAAGAATGTGTTGACTTTGTCACCCTACAAGAGGTGAAATGTTTTTTTGTCCTAAAGCCACAGTTTCCCTGAAGAATGATGGAAAATGCAGCTGATATTTAATCTAAAACATGAAAAATGAAAAGATATTGATGATAAAAATGTCATGACATCACATATTGAGACTTTAAACATTTAACTAGGCTGTCAGGCTTAAATATTCAAGACTACTTTTGGAGTCTTTGCGCTTGCGAGTCTGCCAAAAAGATTCAGTTAAAAGCGTTTCGGGTTATTGGACCCTGACAGCTTTTTTTGCACCGTAACTTTTTATTGTGACATTGACATCCCATTAAGGTAACTGGCGGTGCTCATATTCACTTGAGGATGAAATGTATAAGAGTTTAAGATAATAATCACTGCTGTTACACTCAACTCCTTTTATAAATCAACCCGTTTGTTCTTCCTTCAGCTCGTTGACGACAATTGTTTACATGAGCAGAAATAGGCCGATCGAGATGTTCTATTAAAAAAAAAAAAAAAAAAAAACTATATTGAATAATTGTATGTCAGATGTACATCTGCCCATTTTCTATACCGCATGTTCTCAAATAAATCATGGATTTACTTAAGCCTTATGAAGGTTATATATGCTTTATTGACCAGGTTTTGAATATCGTCACTTGTTCCACCATCATGGTGAATAATCCTCCCGAGGTATGTGAAGTTGTCTGTATTCTCCAGGACCTGCTTTTGTATTGTTCTATGTTGGTGCATTAGCATTGATGGGCATGACTTTAGCTTTATTGATGTTTATGCTCAGTCCAACCTATTTGCCATAGTGTTGAAGTCTATCAGTCTTTTCCTGCAAGTGTGTATATGTGATCGTCTGCAAAGTCGAGGTTTCACAATGATGGAATGGAGGGTCCATCTTATCCCCCTTGTCTTTTCCTCAGTGGTTCTCCTCATGACCCAGTCTGTTGCCAGATTGTAGAGTAGCGCTGACATCACACATCCTTGGTGGACTCCAGATCCTACAATAAAGCTGGTAGTGCTTGTTCCCACTGGTGCAGGAAAAGCCGTTCCAGAACTGTTGGATGAAGTTGACTGTGTGGGAGGGGATTCCATAGCTTCTCAGGATTTTCCAGAGACTATCTCGATGAATGTTGTCAAACGCTATGTCGTGATATGTGCTACATCCGTTGAATACATATGTTGATCCTGCACAATGACATTCTTCCCGGCCAGGAATGTCAGACGAGAACTTCTCTGATGCACAATAATCCTCACTCGCAGAATTGATTACAGTTTTCACTGTACCTTATGTGCAAGAATGTGAGAGGAAGCCTGAATACTCTGAAGAAAACCCAAATAAATGCAGGATGCTAACAAGTAGGCCACCGTGCTGGCGTCTGTATGACAAACACTTAAAAATCTCTAATGGACATATGAAGTCTTTTCCTTCCCAGTATAACAATTTTTGTGGTGAAGTACAAATGATTGCCTTCATCTGGTTTGTACCAGACACGAATACAACTCAAGAAACTGAAGCACCGGATTACAGTACATCTGTTATCTCAGTAAATATCAGCCGACGTCTGCATGGAATTCTCCCTGGAGAGAACTCTGGTTTGCCTTGCCATTTATTTTCTTCTTCCCTTGATGCGGGACAACGCAAAATGACCCGGATACGGGGCTAATAGGCCACAACAAAGTTTGCATAACATTTGGTTGCAGAACTTGATGTTCTGATCGTGTGTGTGTTTGTGTGTCTGTGAGCGTGCGTGCGTGCGTGTGTGTAACAGAATATTTTTTTCTTTAAAGCTGGGATCAATTCTGACCACATGTAACAGTCACAGCAGCACTAAGCTTAAGAAGAGCACAAGACGTACCCAGAGATTTGATCTGCTGAGTGTTAACGGATGCCTATTGACAGTATTGGACGACCAAACAGACAACCTTGCCAGCTCTCTGGTCAGAAAGGAACATAGGCTACTCCTCTTAAAGAGCCCTCCATGTACACCAAATAATGTCACCTTTTTGGTATTAGTTACTACAGGGAACATATTAGGGAAGGGTCTAATTCCCAGGTGCAACTTAGTAAACAACCACAGTGCAGCTCAGCCTCTGGCTATCAATATGCTTTTGACAGGACGTCAAACTTGGTGAATGCTCACCAATAGTTGGGGAGAGTCTTTGTGGCATGGCACGTACTATATTCACTTTTTTTTGGCTTAATCAAATCGATAGTATGTTATTTATTGTAAATAGTAGGATCTTGAAATTATGTTTGGAATCGTTACTTTCAGAAGAGACACTTGTACACTGTACATCCTGTGGGAATGTTAGAACATGGCTCTTATGGCCATCTGAAAAGCATGGGCTTACTGTGTATGGACATAAAAAAAGGAATAATTATTTTTTTAAATGTTAGTCCAGCCCATAATTTCTTAATTAATACATAAAGAGTATCCTGCCACTTGTCCCTGCACACTGAGGTGATTTTTCCCCTTAGACTGTCGGATGTCCCGTGCGGCTTCCTCCAACTTTCCAAATGAAAACTAACAACACAAGTAAACGGGTCAAAAATGAGAAACTTTAGAAGAGAGCGAGGGGAAGGGGGGGGGGGGGGGGGCACTGGGGACACAGGAAAGGAGAAAACTGAAATGGTCAAAACAAGTCAGTCTAGAAAACAGCTGCAGCAAACAAGCCGCATGGATCAAAACAAGGGGATGGGGCATTTGCAGAGGCCTAAATTTAGATTTAAAAGATTAGGCTTTATTGGGAATGTTTGATCATCTTATTTGCTCTCTTTAGGGATGGCAGTTTTCCTCCCCACCCCCAGCATGGCAGAAGGCGACAAAGTAGTGAGATATATGGCGGGGGGGGGGGGTCAATATTTATGTTAAAATCATGTTCTAATTTCATTTAGTGCATCTTTAAAGGTGTTAATGTGTATGATGCACTGCCTCCCAGGGTTTGTGTGTACTTATCATTAGATGCCACCACAAACTCTTACAATGCTTTTTTTTTTTTTTTGCAGAGCATCCCCTGCCAACTGGCAGCTCTAAAAAGTGTACTCTGCAAACAACACACACACACACACACACACACACACACACACACACACACACACACACACACACACACACACACACACACACACAGACATACACACACTACTGTGATTATTTGGGTGTGAAGTCAGACACAGATAGAAATAAGTAAATTTGCTCAGATGGTTGAGTGAAAGTCCCACCAAAACGTGCTGCATGCTTACGCGCGAGGAGGTACCGGGTTCATTCCAGTTCAGTTCGGTTCAAAGGCAGCCAAGCAGCCATCTGCACAATAACGCAAAGGCAGGAGCAGGTAACGTGTGGCACGACGCTCCCTATTGGCGAACCGAGGTAGCGCGGATTGTCGTGCACTGTAAATTGGTTTAACGCCTCGACTTTTGGTGCCTCTTTGTACGCACGGCTGCAGACCCGAATGGACAACCCCACTCGAGCTCCTGAAATCCCGTCTCCATATCATGACCTTATCATCTACTTAATCTAATTAACAGCTTTTATGTTGCGTGGTGGGAGATCAGTATGACCGGGTGCGTAAAAGAGCGCAAAAAGCATCCAATCATTTGAAAGAACGTCCTAAAAATGCGTGCCCCGCGCTACATATCAACTTCTTGTGACGTGCTCGCGCCGCCAAACTTTTTGGCCATTACATCATAGTTTTAAAATAGCCAAGTAGGCTTTTGGAGGAATACGTCTGAACGCGCGTCGACACCAGCTGACACGCTAAATCTGCTCCATCCAAGCTGCATGCAAGTGCGTTGCTCTTTCCTCAAATGATGCAAAGTTAAAACATGCACGCGTTGACATTATTGTACGGTGCAGATTAAGTGGCCTAAACTACATCTAACATATCAAATAAAAATAAATACGCAGTGGGTTCCTACCTGCTATAACAGTGGGTGATCGCTGACCTCCCTCCGGCTTGATCCACATCTCAAGTGTGAAGTTTCCTCTGGGGATCTCCACGCCGGGCTTCAGCCGGAGCTGGTCACCCCTGCCGGTGAAATAGACAGCCTTGCCCCGCTCAGGGGAGCTCACCTCCGGCTGCGAGGAGGAGCGTCGACGCTGGCGGAGCCCCCGGCGCTCCAAGCCGGCCAGGGAACGCTTGCCCCGGGGCAGACGCGTGGCGCAAGCCCCCGGGACGATGGCTCTTGCCTCCCTTATGCGCACCAAGTCCCTCTTGGATCTGCCTTTCCGCCGCTCCACAGTCCCGCACTCTGATCCAAAACACAGGATGAGAATCACCAGACAGGACACCCAGGGAGACGTCCAAAGTTTCATTTTTTCACAATGAAAAATGCCAACAAATGTGACATAAAAATCCCGAATAGAAAAATATAGTCCACAATTCCTCCTCTGTTTGGAATCCTCTTCTTTTTTTTTTTTTTTGCGGTTGAAAGTGTCTAAATAAACCTCATAAAGCTTTGCTGTTTTCCCCTTCTCTTTATAATGCTAAGCCACGACCCCCTCTCTTCTTAAGCAAAACTACTGTGAGACATTGAGGGGACACGAGGAATATTTGATTCATGTATGTGTTCCACGGTGCCTTTTCAATGGGTCCCATTTAGCCAAAGGGATGACTAATAACTAATCAATCAAGGAGAGGGGGGTACGGCCGATGGCCCCCCCCCTCCTCATCTCCCCCCCCCCCCCCCCTCACCCCCCTCTTGGACGGTAGGAGTTACTCGCAGAGATCCACAGTTGTCCGCCAAGCTACTGTCACACCTTTTTTCCCCTCTTTCCTTTCTTTTTTTTCAATTATTTATCCCACCCTTAAAAATGAATAAGACGTTTCACCAATTAAAAGGCGTGGGAAAGTGACAGCGAGACGACCGCTCATATTTACTCAAAGAAATCTTCACAAACAAAAGGAAAAAGGTCCCAACTTCCTTTAGGATGCTGTGTTTAAAAAAAATAAAAAAAATAAAAAGTCAAAGAAGTTGAAGCGGACAGGGAGAGGGGGTGCAGAGCCACAGCATCGCCGTCCTCACGCGCGCCTTAAGCGGTCACACTTGTGCGCACCAGTCGCTCCTCGCTTGCGGAGCCGGTTTCTCCCCAAGTGTGTTGTCTGTGTGCGTGTATTCGAAAAGAACAACTCGTGTTTCAAATGTTTCGGCTTTGTGTGTCTGTGTGTGCGCTCGCGTGCCCGTGTGTATGTGGTCTTATTCCCCCATCGACCCATCCCCTCTCCTTCAAAGTGGGAAGTCACACACGCACACGCACAAGCGCGTGCACGCACACAGGTAGGGCTCGCACTGTCCACTGCATGCTGAGATATGGTTGACGTTTAGTGTGTGCTGTATCCCCCTAGTGGCTACAACCGGAACTAGCATGCCATGCATTCTCAGTAAAATCCATATTTATGACACATCAATTAATTGCTTTGGGAAACAATCCCCGATAATGTGCTTCTGGACCAAACAGTCACAATCACCAATCTGCACAGGGAAATTTTTAAAAGGTAATGATTCAACATTCTTAACAGTCATACAAGTGTACAAAGAAGCAAGGTCAGCGCCTTAAATGATGATGTCACAGATGGACCTCGCTAATTCTAACAAAACTGTGAAAAGTTAATAAAAACAAATTGAATTGCGTTTCTTTCTGTACTTTGCTATTTTTCCACACAATTTGACTTTTAAAGAATTTACATGCATGGCTTTAATTGAATATTTATTTCATATATAGTAATCAGAAGTAGTAACTTTGTGTAGACTTTCAATGTGATGTCTTTCCGCAGACTGCGTGACGTTCTTTTCCATAAACTTTGTATTTACTTGATATGTAGTTTATTTCCATTGACTTTACACATCATATTTCAACAAGCTTTAAATTAAGTGTCTTTCCATTGACTTTACATGTAGACTCTGTCCTTAAAAAAACCTTAACTGTGGTGTCTTTTTCCATAGAGACCGTCAAGTGGAATGTGCCTTGTGCTGTTTGTTGTAAATGTGTGTTGCCACCGATCATAAAAGGAAAGCGGGAACAAACATTTAATATTTGCTTTCTTTTTTCTTGTGTTGTTGCGACTTTGGCCCACATATTTCCCTTTGTGTCTCTTGTATGGGGTGTGTGTGTGTGTGTGGGGGGGGGGGGGGTGACATGTTGGCATATTGAAAAGGTGTGTGACCTTAGAAGAAAGGGACACATGTTTTAAAACAGGGGTGAAATTCAGCTGCACTTTTTTTTTTCTCGCCCAAGTAGTAGAAATGCAAAAGTTTGAGTGTGAGACTAGTGTCTGTTGTGTATTAAGTGGGGATTCTGCATCTTGTTACGCAATGAGATTGTTTTACTATAGTCTGTCTCGCGGCCCCGCCCCATTGGAACCCAAAGCCTTAGTTAGGCTACATCATCTTTCCTTATTACACAAGATCATCCGGTTATTTTGAGATTTGACGCTCCAGAAATAACAACATCCAGTTTTAACCGACAGACAGACACCTAAGAGGCCTAAAGCCAAGAAGCTGCCATCCTGTCAGACCCAACAGACCCCACTTGCAATGTGTTTCCATAAGTTTTGAATTAAGAGCCTTTGCATAGGCCAGACCCCCGAGAAGCTGCAAAGCATAGTGAACCCACTTTTGCGCATCAGTCGTTAGAACGATGACCAAAACTACAATCGGTCCTTTACGATGGAGCGCGTTGGTGTACATCGTCCAACTCCCGGGGCGATGTGGTGGCTTGTTCTCACTTGTGTTTAGAGAAAAGCGGTTGCGGCGTACTCCCGCAATAATCCCACTGCGTCATCTGAGCCACTGTGGAGCAAGAGGCAGCAGATAAATAGGAAAAAAAACACAGCCTCATAATCCATTAATGCACTGAGCTTAATCTGTCACTGTTTGAAAGTGCAAACCTAAATGCCGTCGCCTTTTCAATCATTGTCGCTGATCTTACGCCATCTACGTCCGAGTGTCAACTCTGTGTAATATATCTGTGACTATCGAGCACAATCATAAAAATATCCACAATAAGATTCTTTGACCCTGCCAGAACCTCAAATGGGCTTCTCTTTCTAAATAGCGTTAGAGAATAACCCATTAAAGCTTTTAAGAGTATAATCCCAACTCCAAACTAACAGCAGCGGCTCAAATTTTCAGCCATTCCGTGAAAACTGTCACGCAGAACACCCCCCCCCCCCCCCCCAGCTCGGAAAAGAGAACCACTTGAGGGCCGCAAGCGACCGGCGTCGAGGTGTTGTTTGTTACTTTTAACCAACGGCAAAGATTATCGGGAAATGTATACGTGAAACGCATAAATCGGGTTTAATCTTTTCTAATGCTTTTGACAGCTGTCATTTTTTTTTTATTTTTTAGATGCGCTTAGCATGGAAGGGCAGCCTGCTCACTGGAGTATTTATATGGTGTGAATGCTGGACAGGGGAAAGAGGAAAAAGCAGACCACAAAACAGTTGTGTTAGCATAAAAGATAATGCTAATATTAAAGGCGGTGCACGGTTTCATAAATTAGCGAAAGCACTTGAGTGCATTCATTTTGTTGGAATTCTGAAAGGGGTGCACAGTATAAAAGTTGACTTTTTTTTTTTTTTTTAGGGTAAGAACAAGGGGTGAGGAGGTGCACCAGCTCCGTCATGATGTTGAAAGGGGGGTGCGGCTTAAAAAGTTGGGGAACGGCTGATCTAAAGGATTATGAAGCAATAATTGGAAGGTCACATTTCAGCATTAGTCTGCTTAGCTCAGTGTGGATGTCAGTGTATAGTTGAGTCATTTCATCTCTGATTTCTAGCCTTGAATGATGTCTCCCATGAAACTTTCCATCAGCACATCATGATCTATTACATTATACTATTTTTTTTTCTAATTTCTATATTTCATCCCAGCATCTCTAACTCCCCCTAGGTTGGCCACTTGATCTTCCCTCGTCCACGTGCTCTGGCATCCATTAGTCATAGCTTCCAGCTGTGGTGTGACACAAACACACGCAAACACACATAAGAGGAGGTGGGATGCCACCGCGTTATTCATCCCAATCCCATCGTCCTGAACGCCGCTTTGGCCTCTTGCTTGCGTCTTTGAGGTTGCACTTGAGCTAGTTTTGCCGATGCATGAGGAACGCTGACAAGACTCGCTCCAATCGACAAAAGAATTTGGCCATTGTCATGGTTTGGAGGTTGACATTTTGTCCAAATTTCCTGTTTTTAATGTTTTTTTTTTTGTATGTAATGTGCTTCATGGATGAACCTGGGTTCTTTTGCTTAAAAAAAGGACATAGAGTCAAGAAAATCTTGAGATTGCTGAAATTCTGGGGGTGCCAAAAAATGAGCTTAGATGGGCACAAAAAGCTTCGACCAGCATCCTGGAAGTCGTTTGAATGTATTAGTAAGGTGATAAATAAGGCAAAACATTGAGTTTGTCTTCACAGTCCACTTTAAGAGAGGTGTTTTCCAGTGGATGTGTTGACTGAGTATTTTTGGACACTTTTGCTTTATGTTGGTTCATTACAAAAATTAATGAGCTCACAAAATTTATAGCCACCGCCGCACAGTTAAGCAGTAATATAGACGAAAGCGTTAAGGTGCCAGGCTTTATGGGTTTTTTTGAGAAGATCAATTGTTCGTCAAAAGGGAGAAAGTGTGATGAATTGGTCTAACAGGAAGGCCCCGGCGTTCAAAAAGTCGCCGTCACAGCCACATCCTGGAGTTTGGCTGCGGCTGTTGTGAGTGAGGCGTGTAGTAAATAATATTAATCCATTATGGCTCGGCGACCACAACCAAGGCTGCTGGAGCCTTGTTTGAATTGCTCTGCTTGCAGGGGAAGAATTATATGCGCCGAGTATGGCGCAGTCAGCACACCGCCGCTCGCCACCACCACTGCCCCTCCGTCTAGACGCTAGGAAACGTCCATATGGAGATGTTTAACGCGCTCGTTAGCCGGCCTGCTTGAAATACACTTGCACTGACGCTCGTCCATAAAAACACAAAGTCGAGTGCTTTGCGCGGACCAATGAACCGGGCTGACGCATCCGAGGATTTTTTTTGGGCACGAGGCCACGCCGTTGCCAAGCGTGGCTGGAACAGCGAAGGCGTAAGGAATGAGATGATTCCTCGGAACGCTTCTTGAGGTAGTCTGATCCCTTTGGTTGAAGATGAGTGGAAAATGTTTGCTAAGGTGAATGGGATACGGCCCATTGGAAGAATATGAGAATAATAACTTCATTGGTTAAAGGCGCACCCCTTTCAAAATGCACAACTTTTCACGCATGAGCTCTTTTTTAGTGCACAACCTTAAAAACAAGCCATTTGCTAATGTTTTAATCTTGGCATCCTCTTGGACATTTCTTCGGAAAGGGAAGGATAAAGTATCGACCTATCAAAGGCCCGAAAATGCCATTCACAAACATTTGAAGCAAAGCAACTTTTCTCCCTCTCTTAATACTCAACAAAAAGGTCATTTGATGACTTCTGAAGCGGCACACACACAATTTAACATAGAGAAAGTGCAATAGCGTTAGCACAAACATTCCCAAGCTTACTAAACTGCACTCCCCCTCCCCCTAACATCCCATCAGAGTTCCCGGATTCTTATTTTCTAAGGAAAAAGTAATAAATAGGAATATAAATATAATTGCAATGTTACAAAATTAACTTTTATATATTGACATTAACATTTTGAGGAGAAGGGGAAAAAAAAGTCATAATATTGATGGTCTGGAAGGCATTCATCCACTTTACATGATTTCCTTTGGGAAAAGTATATTTACGAACAGATCACAAGGTCAAGTAGCATCATTTGAAAGGTTTGTAACAATCTGTTGGCCAAACCCAACATGAAAACATGCCGACAAATTCAAAGCACTCTCAAGTGTCTTTGAAGTTTTCTTTTTCCCCAATACATCAAAAACCGTTTACTCAATACAGTTCATTTAATGCAGCCAGGTCCCCCGACAAAAGCATATTTACACTGAACTAATGTTGATAAAACCTGTGATTCAGATGGAATGACTCAACTACATCCCGAGAAATTATTACAGAACTTGTTCTTTTAGATCAGCCAATCCCAAACTTGCAGCCCCCTTTTAACATCCGACCGAGTCTCACTGAGTTGACCCTTGACCTTGGATTGCTAACCACATTTAAATTCTCAGAGGGGAAAAAAAGAAAAAAATGGTTGGAATGCCCAGCATGCATAAGGTCAACAACAGGAAAACAACAAGACGTGAAGAATTCAACTCATTCACTAGAGCGCCTAGTGTGTCAACAACATTTTGTGTGTTGTTGACATTACTGAAATGCGCGGCTGAAATGTATATGCGGGGCGGAGGAGGCGGCGTAATGCGTTTAGCGGGCGGGCTAAGGCTGAAAAACACATGCTGCGGCATAAGTAAACAATGCAGATGAGCAAACAATGGGTGCATGCTGATTCACAGTCAACAATGCTACGCCGCACCTTAATGTGTCTGGGCCACACAATGCAAAAAGCCGATTATGCAAATTGGGGTTATCGAGGACACGCCGATGTAACAATGGCACCGAGTTGATTGAGCTGCACTGTATGCGCGTGTGTGTGTGTTTGTGTGTGTGTGTGTATGTGTGTGTGTGTGTAAGCCACCATTCCCATGGGTAGCCTTTCCCAAACCCTATAGCTTCTGATGCGAGGCCTCATTAAAGGCCCCGCCATCAATCAAGAGGTCAAAGGGTTGTGGAAGATCAATAAAACCTGATCAATCAGCTCATCTTTTTTTCTTTTTCTTTTTTTTTTTTTAATGACGTCGGGAATCATTAAACCTTGTAAAACAAACCTTACCTCCTGCCTTGTATTTCCCCCCCCCCCCCCCTCATTTTGAAGGACACTGCCAAGGACTCCCGACATGAACGTGCGTCATCACGTTGCACCTGGAGTGCCCTCGCCACATCTGCGACACTTTGCAAGGAAAACACAAACGCACACACACAGACACGCACGCACGCAGTAGACGCTGTTTAAGCTCATATTAACGTATTGACATGTTACCATGGAGGAAAAAAAACCCCCATAAAAACATCAAATAGTACGGCGATTAACCGCGCTTACTCCCATTTAACTATAAATCATACATCATGTATCCAAATTGCAAGCTCATTCTCTTTTCATGCCAAGCTTTGGAAAATTGCGACGAGCCATTAGCTTTAATTATCAAAGCTAATAAATGGGTCATTTTTCAGCATCCTATCAAATCAAAATTGCCCAATCGGCGCCTGTGCCAGGGAACTATTCTCCCACAGGAATCGTCAGAGCCAAAAGAGGTTACAAATCATGGAAAAATGAGAGGGGAGAATTTAGAATAGGGAACTACACTGTATCCTAAATCACCCATTTTTTTTATTTTTTTATTTTAACTGTAAAAATATTCAGTTAAATCCATAATGACAAAAATAGGCCTTAGAACATAATATGTTAGAGTACATAAGGGTCCACAACATAAGTATACTTGCATACTCGAATGAGATCTATCACTCACAAGTGTTTGGATGAAGACATTTTTATTCTCGCAATAAAACGCCACAATGGATATGAAATAAGGTAACCTCGATGTGATTGAAGTGTCAACTTTGCCCTTCTGAGGTGATGAATGATGTCATTTTTCACAATATAAATCGTTCTCTTACGAGAAGGCCTCTCGACATTGTTTGGTCAATATACACAAAGGAAAACGAAATACAATACATTTAACTACTACTTCTTAAAGTTGTTCATTTTTGGGATGGTGGTTCTGTCCAATGCAAATGCAGGATGGCATTTGTTACCATGACAACCAGGGGTAGAAACTGTGTGGGGGCAGTTGTCATCTAAAGCAGTACAGAGCTATCTTATGGTCACATAGGCTAGTCAGAAAAAGACTAAAAAGTTTACTTCATTTTGATTTTACACTTGATGAGTGGGCAGGGATTCCAAAGACTCACTTATTTTGTAGGCCAGGCATTAAAAAAAGTAAAGTTGCCAGATTCGGAAGTTTCAAAGAAAGCATTTACCATTCTGCAACGAGGGGTAGCTCTATTTGCAGAGGCTTACAAATATTAAAAACAAATTACTTCATTTTTAATACTTACGAGCTTATTGACATCACAAAAATTGTGAGGTTCCTCCCCGAGATCCTTTGCTAGATGTTGATTTTCTGGTCGTTTCTGGCTCTTGATGACTTTAACTGTGTTCATAGGACAGCACTAATAAGAGAAGGGACATTAGAAAAACATTGATGAAAAAAAAAAAAACATATTGATGTTCAGGTATTACATTGGACAGGTGAAACTTATTGCAGATTGCTGGGGAGAGAAAATGAAATGAGCTATCCAAGCTATTCACTTGGTACAAAACAATCAGGGGCAATATCATAAAAATGCAATGGAAGATATTTTAGAGGAAGGGATGAGGGGGGAAGGCAAAGGAACAACAGGAGGAGCAGATTGTTTGAGGAAGAGGAGTCAACTTTCGTAACTTTGCGACTCATAGTAACTTCCTCGCCAAGTTACACACTCTGATAGAGAATCGGTGGTGGCAATGACGCATGTGTGCGAAGAGCAAACAAGCCTGTTTCCCTAAATCCAACAGTCCACAATGCAAATGACACGCGAGCTTTTTCCAGCTGCACAGAACGTCCGGATCATGGTGGCGATGAATAAATGATGACAGTGAGATCTGTTGGGTTGGGTTGAAAGGGATGGAGGGGAGAGACCTGGGGTGGTGGTGGTGGTGGTGGGATGATGTTTTAGGGGCTATTTATAGCACCGCAGCAGAAATTTAACCTTGACCTCCTTTCGGCACAGCAACCGTGCAGCCCGGCCTCCTCCAGTTAAACGTCACTTTTTTTGACTTGGACATGAATTTTTTAAATGCCTCGGAAATTCCCCATCACGGGGCTTCACTTGGGGAATTTGTGGTGGTGGATGTTTGGGGGAACACATTGTAAATATTTTCTTGACTTGACTTCCTCTCTAATTTGCAATTAATATTTAACTTTTCCACTTGTGGAATATTTGAACACAAGGTGTGTCAGAAAAATTCCAGGAACAGTATCACAAAAGATGAATTTCAAATCTGAACTATATGATAAAGAAAAGTAAGCAAACAAAAAGTAATCCCCATAAGTCTAAACACATTTTCCACGGTTCTCTCTCCTGGAAGGGTCAAAACAGTTCACTTTGGTGACCCCCTTAATCTTGGAGGGAGGGTGGGGGGGCACAGAATATTATATATATATATTATTGAGAGCTTTCCCCAGGTTGTTCTTGACCAGGAATCTTTAAAATTGCATAATCAAGTTGGATCAGTTTAACCTGCCAGGACTTTCGCCTCTTCTCGCGCACTGAATAAAGCAAACGGAGCAGGATATCTGTGGACTGCTTGACCTTCTCGCCCAAGGTGAAGGGGTTACATATACTACAGTATTTTATGACACCCCGTTGACTTTCATGCAATTTTACATGTATGTATTGTAAATGTAGGCCTATGTAACTGCAGAGTCAGCCAGTGGAAGACAATGCAGTGCGGGCAAGACGCCAGATGCAGGCTGAGGGGCTTGTGAGGTCACGGCCTAGGTGGAGTGTTAGCGGGAACGACACCTGACAGCAAGCCGGCCGGATGCGCCTTGGCACTTCTGTACATTCGTGTCACTCCTGATAAGTCAGGTGCTCCATACAGGAAGGAGAGGAAGATGAGGAAGAGGAGAATGCCTCTTCCTTCCTGATTGTTCTTGCTCAGAGAGGAGACGAGCAGGATAGCTCTTCCCAGACCCCTTTCAATATGGCCCCACAGTTAATTAAATTAGTTTGACAAACGCTTCTTTTGGTCATTACGGTTGCATGCATGCACGCAGGAAATACATCAACTAATTGTTATGATTTGATGCAACTAAACCTATCAAATAATTCAGAGCAGCTTGGCAAGTGATGGAGGTGAGACAATGGCAAGCAGTGACAAAGATATTTATATATTAGAAAACTTAAGTGCGGGAGAAAAGGGGGATATTTAATTGTGGTTGACTTTTAAGTGACTCTGGACCAGGTTGTAGGTTAAATCTAAAGGGACACTGCCATCTAGCGGTTGAGTATAGTATAAAGGTCATGTTCTTTGACAAAAAAAAAAAGCTCATGGGATACTACCAACCCAAAGATGATAAAAAATATTTATGTACTGAAACAATTATCGTCTCAATCTACTCTCAACTATTTAGTTGACTTATTTGAAAATAAAGCTCTTGCATGGATATAACAGGTTAATCACACAGGCTCGTGCTCACTTTGCCATCTAGTGGAAGAATATTGAATTGTTCTGCTTGTCACTGACAATTTAAAATCCTTTATGGGAATCACAGAGAAATCCCACCTTCACAGTATTAACATATTAATTAATTATTCATCTAAAAAAGAAAAAAAGGATGCCATTCATCCCAAAAATCTATATCAATCTAATATCTACGTCAGAGAAACAAAATATAATTTAGGCCATTGTAAAAAATTATTCTGTTGAAGAATTGCAGAGACAGTTTTGGTGCATGGTACATCAGGAATTAATACGATATCTACCCACTTTTCCTGACAAGATTGCTCCAAATCTGTAAAATTGCGATGATGCTTCTCATGCACAAGCCGTCTTTAGTTTAAACACGTCAACCCAAGAATGGCATCATGTACACATTTCAGACACAGATTAGGATTTTATTCACACATCACATACTACAGTGGGTTATGTAGTCCAGAAATAGTTTTGAACAGCGCTGCCATTAGAAGACATAAAACCAAAAGACATTGAACCCTTGTTTTGTAGTTATATAAAAATAGTGTTGCTACAAAAGTATAAATTAGGCTTACTAATAAGACAACTCAGGTGGGAATCTACACAGAAAGAAGAAGAAGAAGAAAAAAAAGGATCAAACGTATTGTATAACAGTAGAAAATGAATAAAAACGCCTGTAAAATAGGATTAAAAGCAACACACGATTGTTGACCTGATCTGATATCGCAGACTAGAAGGTAAAGGAGAACACTTCTCAGTGTTAGCATATTTTTACAACTGACGTCTGAATAAGTTAAAATCAAACTTAGAGTGGCTGGCCTAACAGTATCTAAGTGTCTAAGAGTTCTTTGATCGTATCAAAAGACTTGTTTTTGTTGTTTTTCCTTAAAACGCTACTGTAGAAAAAAGAGGTATAATGTTATCGGCGCTCCCTACTGTGTCTCGAAATTGATGGTGCCCCCCTCATGGCATAAAAACAGCAGTTATTTCGTATTTACATAATACGTCCTGGGAAAACGGATGATGTCGACCACAATCAGCAGTACCTTGGCCGCCTCCCTCCACACCCGAGAGGCTAAATACAGTCTGACATGAAAAAAAGAAAAACTGGCTTCAAATTGTAAATCTTATAACCTTATTAAAAAGCATGCATAATTATTTTATGATAGAATTCTCATTTCAGCAAAAACACAAAAATCCACGCTAGATCTGGGGTTCGATTATGTCGACGCGAGCATCATGACGTCAACTAATGGCATTTTGTCCCAGAGCATATCCTATTTAAAGTACATAGTTTACAAAAAAAAAAAACGCTACTACAAATCCCTTCATCTATTCCCGGCACAAAGAAAAAGCTCTAAGTTTAAACCATTTTTAATGTTTGTTTTTTTTGTTTTTGTTTTTTTACAATGAGCAGCAACACTACCTGTTAAATATTGAGGTAAACCATTGAATTGGTATATTTTGAATAAAGTACATTTTTCCTGTACTTATTTCAAATATATTTAAAAACGGCAATCACAGGCAAGGATTAAGTGATAACCCTATAGTATAGTTAATATGTAGTATGGCATTGACTGAGGTGAAATGGAGTGCATGATTTGACTGCAACCAGCACGGGTGCTGGTGAAAGTCCACAGAAGACCACTAAGATTAGCTTTGCTATTTTTTTTTTTTTTTTTTTTTTTTACAAATCATTTACGTAAATGTGGCATGTGAAAATTGACCCCTTTTTTAATTTTTTTTAATTATTGCTTGCAAGTATACGTGACTCACAAGCATTTTCAAATCTTAAAAGGATGTGACAGGCAGTTTTTTTTTTTAGTTTTGCTGTGATAATGTTCATCACATTTTTAATTTTTTTTTAAATCAGCGATGCAACGTTTCATGTGTGATTTTCTGTGATAATGGTCAACACATTTTTACAATTTTTAAGTATTTCTTTTTAATCAGCGATGCAACATTTCCATTTTTTTTGCGCTGATTCCAAAATTGCCCCCATTAATTTTCTCTGGCACATCAGGTTTTCAGAATAATAATCATATAAGATGTAAGACATGTTGTAATATGTATAAATTAAAGGTTAGGATGAGCAAAAGGCAATTTTTTTTAAACGTCTTACCTATAAATTACAACAGATGATAACACTCGTATTGCGCAAGCTTTTATAGGTCAAGTGAAAATATCTCAAAAAGTGATGTGCTTAAAGAAAAAAAGTGAAGGCATTGTTAAAATTAGTATCACGATTTAGCAACACATAAATCCATCCCTGATTAAAAAAATTATGCTGTTGGCCAGTGTTAATATACGAAATAATACAAAAACTGGACGCTTTCGAATACGTGCTTATGTTACCAGAATGTTTCTGGAGAAGACCAGACAAAAACAAAACTTGTCATCAAGGAAACTAAGGTATACAGTACCAGAATAAAACAGTATCGACAGGACTTTTTTGTTTAATTTTCAATTTACTGGCGCTTCTTTGTTTGGCTACATTTAGTTCACGTCACAGTTCTCAGAGTCAAATAGCACAAGAGTGGTCGGCTTTCCCCAGAGACGTCAAGATTTTTGGTCTTAAAGTTTGAACACGTTTAATTTTTAAAGATTGTCGACATCACCCACTTTTAGACCCTACTATTGAGACAAATCAACTCTTTAACACACCTCAGCCGGAAGGACAAGATAGTTGGGCATTTAACTTTTTTAAATGGGAACGCACAAAAAGAGTTCGATTGCTTTTGTACTGGGCCTAACTTATTTGCCTTTTGCTGAAAATCTTTCATTGAGTTAGCAGTCTGAGGCTGAGGATGATAGCTGGCTCACTTTCATGACACAGGGCTTAAAAATGAGCAAATTCAAGGGAGTGCTCTGCAATTCTTGAGCTATGGGGTATGTTGACAACCACATATTCACAGATGTTAAAAAGTTGCTTGGAACCTGTTTAGGATTCTGAGAATAATGCATAATACGAAAAACTTATGAAAACGATTCTTCATTGAATAAAGAAATGCATGTGATATAAATATACAGAACATTTTTAGACATAAAAATTACAATGTTAATTGATAGCTCATTAAAAGTTTTTCAAGGAAGGTCTTCAAATGTGGACGCGCTATATAAATAAAGATGTACTCTATTGTACTAAATCAGGGTGCTCGGTGCCTCGCAAATAGACAATTTTAAAAGAAAAAAAAAGAGTGAATGGTAATATCTGTGTAATTTTCAATAAACTAAGAAAAATGTTTTCTAAAAATCATAAATTTTGAAAATGTGTGATGTCCATAGCATTTTGTGAAGCTTAAATACAAATTATTCACTGTTTGAATAGAATACCGGAGAATATATAAGGATAGCATTTGAAGACAATTATGGACTTTTCATATTATTGGGGGGGGGGGCAAAAGCACTTAATTTGTCCATCGTGCATTAACCACTAGAGGTCACTGTTTACAACAGTCAGTCAAACTTGCTTTGAAAAGCTACAACAATAAATACAAATAGATGGGATGTCGCTGAGAAGGCGATAAATTAGCAACATAAAGGCATTTTTTCTTGGAAAAAGGGAAGTGATATAAAGCCCCAGACAATGCTGCTTCCATTCATCCAAGGCAATTTAAGGAGGTATTTGCCTGCCCCCACCCAAAAAAAAAAAAAAAAAAAGGTACTAGACATTATTAATGAGGGAGATGGCAGGCTTAATTATTCCTTTGAGGGACATTTCTGTTTTGATTTCCACAAAACGAGAAAGTGATTGACGGTGGGAGCAGCGCGTCTGTTGTGTGGATTTTTTTGTTTGCCCTTCCATAACCATACACTTTTGCTTATTGCCTTAAGAAATTAACAAATGAAGCCCCGCTTAAGGAAGACTAACTTCTATTGATCAAATAAAACAAGCGTCTAGGACTTATGTAATTACCAGAACTGTGGCTATTCACATTACTGTCATTTGCCTGTAAATAAAAACAACACCATATTCAAAATCAACAGCAGGTCGGCATGTTTCTCTACAGTGAGCAAGCTAAAACTGCCTAGTGATTTAAATATATTAAATACAAGTTTGGCTGTACCCTAAGTATGACTGACCAAATGTCGGATCAGAGTTGTCGCGTGTGCCTACAATCCAAGCAGTGCGGCTAGCACAAGTAGCAGCAGGAAACTGGATTTACACAGCAGGATACAATTCTGATTTTCTCTTATCGATGTGTGTCATGGAAGTGGAAATATATATTAAAAAAAAAAAAAAAAAAAAGGCATGCAACTGGCTACCTTCAAATCAAAAATCCTGTACGTGTTAAATCAGAACTAGCCACTGATGTAGACCTGCCGTGTAATTCCAACCAAAGTAAAGAATCAAAAAACTTAGTACAAAGGTGAGTTTAGCAGCTTTGGGGGTAGGTTGCTGAAATAATTTCAATTTCTGTGGCATTGCCACAAATTTGGTAGACTCAAAAGGTGCAAAAGGCAGTGAAATTTCTGAACCGCTTGTGTGTCACCGACCTCACTCTTACTGACCTTACCTGCCATCATGTAAGTCTAACAGCATGTAGCCTTTAAAGCAGTTGAGTCTTCAGGCCAGAACAAAGAAGCTCACCTGATACAGCTACTGTTTCATCCCTAAAGCACTGAACACCTCCATGTCAGTGTGTCATACAGTATGTGACAAGCCTTAATGTTCCAAGTCCTTGCGATCTAAAATGATTTTCAGTCTTTCCACACAAGTTTAGTTTTACAGTCGCTCTAAACCTATATTATATAAATAAGTCTGTGGTGGAAGGTGAAGGTTTGGTCGGTTAGCCCATGTTGGAGCGAAGGAAAATGAGTTTGTTCATTTCTTCAGCGGTTACCTGCTGCCTCCTCTTCATGGCCAGGCTCTGCTCGCACACCGTTACGCATTCGCTGCGAATGCCTACCGCCGGCACGGCCAGGAGCCACAGTGCCAGGCGAGCAAGCCTGGGAAACCTGTCGCCCATTGTGGAGCTCCAGTATTGGAAGAGATCGGTGGTGCCTTGGAGAAGAGGCTCCGCCAAGTACTGGAAGATCTCTTGCCTGACGTGTCTTTGACTCTCGTCGCTGGTGGACAACGTCACCCTCGAAAGGCCGCCATTGTTTCCGGCTCCCTCGACTCGGGTTATTTTGGGCATGGGCGGGCCTTCATTGTCCCGCTCCTCGCCGCAGGATGCTCCGGCAGCGGTCATGCCGCCGTCCCTAGGTTCGGCCGCAAGTTCGCACGCTCGGGAGATTATGTCCTCGTGCTGGTAAGCAGGAACTGAACGCAGCTTGAGTTGAGGGTCCAACACCATGGCCACTTGGTGGGCTCGCTCAACCTGAGGACAAGATGGTTGTTTCTCGTATCATTGCCATAATTTATCCATCAAATTTACAGCAGTGATTCGTCCCAGAGTGCCAAGCGAGATAATCACGGGTGCCACGAAATGATCTAATTTCACTCAAATTGTTCATTTATTACAAATGCAGTGGTATTTTGAGATACAAGTGATACTACTTTGCAATTGGAAACTTGAGATAAAGTGCTGTGTTGTGGCGGTGAACTCAGTTCAACTTGCCTCACAATATGAAGCAGCAGTTAACAAAACTTGAAAAATTCACAAAAAAGGGGCTTTATTCCGTAAATGCCACTCCAAGTTGAACTTTGGAAACATTTAGATAATACGCAAAGGCGTATATTCTTTATGCTCTGCAAAAAAATATTAATCTTACAGTGTCGCAGTTCTTCAATTTCTCATAGGAATTATCAATAGAGATTAAAAATCGTGCCAACAAAAACATTTGCGATGATTTAGGAAACACTTATTTAGGAAATACATTACCTTAAAATTCTCCTTGAGTGCTTCTAGGAAGTAGTGGCAGAGTTTGCTGGCCATGCCAGTTCCTGCTTCTCCAGCTTTGGAAGTGAAGAACTTCTCAAGACGCAAGTATACGGGTAGTACCTGCTGCAGGGTGGGCCTCCTTTGGCTGCTCAGTTCAAGTGCCGCCAGGCGCAGAGGGGCCAGCAGACAAGTCAGCGTGCCGAGCAAATGCTTGTTGAGGCCCTGGAGAAGCGGTGCTGTGGACTTACTGCGTCCGTACGTCTCACAGATGTGCTCAAAGTGGGCGTGGACCTGCAGGAGCGCTTCGGCCGTACGGTCCCAACAGGGAGGGGTGGGGCACTGGGCAGCGCTGCCCTGCGCTCCCTCTTCATTCATGCTTAGGGAAGTGTTGGTGTACTGCTCCTCCCTCAGCGTCAGTGTGGTGGAGCCGGAGATGTCTTTGCACGTGGCGAGGAGTTCGGCTAGGTCGTGAAGGCCTCGAGCCTGCAGGCTACGTTTCCCCAGGACTGCCTGGACCACTGCCCCGAGCGAACATCCTGCGCAGCGCAAGCATATCCTGCCCCTGCCACCGAGTGAAGACGCCCCGAATCCGGCAGCCGACACCCGGGGCTCTGCCACGTACACAGTGCGAATGTCTGACATCACAAACTCAGACAACACATTCTGGACCCAGTGGTGAATCTGCTCCGGTCCCTCCCTTAGTTCCGCCTCCCGCACTCCAAGTACGTAACGTTTCAGTCTTGAACCCTCCACTTGGTACGCCGTCAGAACGTAGCAAGCGTCCGGGCCCGTTGTCTGGGAGTGGCAGGTAACTGCAATGCCAAGCGAAGCATTGGAGCCGAGGGCGCATGTCACCTTGACCTTGACCTGGTTGTACATGCGGGGCAGCTGACGCAGCGCCAAGGCACTCATGTTGCCGAGGACGTCACGGGTTGAGTAGGCACCGTGACGTGCCCCCGTGTCAACCAGCGTCTGTGCCAGCTTGAGGAAGTCCTTGCTGTTGAGCACGTTGAGCATGTTCAGATCAGAACACATTACCCGTAAGAGACGTTCAGCCACCTGTAGCCGCTCCTTCTCAGGCAGCCCATTATTATCTGGTCACAAAGAAATGCCATTTAAGAAAATACAATTAAAACGGGTCACAATGAACCTTGATTGAGTTGTAATTGTCAAAGACTTATCGTGCATTTCTGGGTGGCTTTTAAAGCAAATTCATAATTAAAATGTAGTCTTGAGTAATTTTGAGGTATCACTTGCACTGTATGCATGTATACATTTACTAAAAACGTACGGTTGACATTGTGGTTCCGCTGGACGAGACTTTGAGGTTGTATTTGTAGTTTGACTGGAGGATGGGGAGGCTGAGCCGGAGACACTCTCCACAGTGGCTCCTGAGGACCCGAGGCTGAGGAGGCTTTTGGAGAGTCCCCTTTGGTATGGTTCTCGTTGTCAGCTGAGGAAAATACAGAGTAACAAAATCGACTGTGATATTGCAATCTTGAAATTGAAGAAAAATGTTGAAGTTAAAAATAATAATAAAATAAAAAGGAAAAGAAGCTACAAATATAGGCACTGCAACACAGAAACAAAGTGAGTGAGGAAATGTGAATGTTTCAAATATGGTCCGGATTTAAAATAAAATGTCAGATGAATAATTTCAACAATCAGTTCTCACATGCAGATCTGACAAATGCTGTCAGATTAATTTGATGAGTGGCCCGAACGGCAAAACAAAGCAGTGGAAAATGAAAAATAAAATGGACGGTAATAATAATCCAAAAATAATTATAAATCCTGGATACGCCTAAGTTATCTCTGAAACTCGCACATCAACGAACACACTTTATGTTGAGAACAAATATTATGACTAAGCCATCGCACAGCTATCTGATTATACTACTCGGAAGAAAAGAGAAAAAAAAAAAAAAAACAGTCATCTGAACCATGTGTCCCAGAACCAGATCTGCAACAACCACATGGGAGAACTTGATGCCTAAAACATTTTTGTTTTAAATACTTTCACATCAATTGCAGCCATTTGAAATTGAGTGCTTGCTTCGCTGCTGAGCTTCAACATGCATTTGTGGGAGTGGACTCACCAGCGTGGGACTGCATGTGCTCCAGCAGGTTGTTGTAGAACTGGAACTGGATGCCACAGGCACCACAAGTGTAGGGTTCTAAAAAATCACAAGGCCCAGAAGAGAGTTGAATCTCTCTTTGGTGACAAAAGAGCAAATGCTAGTGCATCTAGCTGCTTCCATCTATGCCACGTGCAGGCCTATATGATCAAAACTACTGAGTCGGGAAGGGATGCACGATAACTGTTTTTTTCCCTCCTCCCGATAACCACTACCTTATTTTCCTATACTGCACACTATACACCAATCAGTGGTGACTCAAACTGAGTAGCAAATTGGCCGTGGAAACCAAGCACCCCTCAAAAAATATATAAAAACCACAAAAATGACAAATTAAGCTCAAACTACAATAGGACACAGACCAATACAAAACCTACAAATGTATGTTACACAAGAGTTGCAACAAATTGTTTTTGTCTCGTCATGATACAGTCTTTGCCATCTCTGAGAATCTGATTTCTGAAAACCACATACAAAGTAAAACACCTGATTAAAACATACCACTTAACTCAGCATGCTTCTCTTTTTTTTTTTAACTCAACGAATCGACTTTACCAAACCTTTTGCCATTTGCCAAACAAGACATTGTACACTATTAGAACATTTGTCCAAATTATTGTCAAAAACATAATCTTGTATGGATTAATAAAAACATCATACATGATGACAAATGTAGGGTAGGGAAGATTACATCAGAAAGTGGACAGTCACGTGTTTGACTACTTGAAATGGTGAGCAATCTCAAAAGCTCTGATGTGTATCAGAAACTTGCCAGAGATAAAGTTGGCCTCATTGTGATTAGATGCAGTCTTAACTACCTTAAAGCAGACGTGGGACTCAGTCAAACCCTAAACTGAATCAATCCTGCTATACATCATGTGCGTTCCCCCCCCCCACAAAAAAAAAGGGGATACCTGGTACATACTAGCCGCAGAAACTTTGAATCGGTTATATCTGTGCTGAAACTGTTCATTATTATTACTGACCAGCACTAGTCCATATGCATGTCACATGAGAACAAAAAATGCTGCCTGACTAATATGTGTTGTGTCCCCATAAACATAAAAATCATACCTGATGTTCTTGTGACACTGCTCTCAATCTTTAGATGGTCTCTGGTGGTCTTTTGTGAGTAACGCAAACACCAAGTTTGATGTGCAAGTTGCCCCGTGAGCATTTTTGTCCACAAAATGAAAGGAACACATCTACGTTGGTTGTTTTCAGACTAATCCTTTGGGAATTCTCATTCCAGAGGACTGCACCGATTATCAGCACTCTTTTCACCCGGGCTACATATTAAACAAAACTGCTCTTTGTCGCCTTAGTTTCAACTCCAAGTTGTTAATACTGTCCAACCGCAAACAGTCTAACAAGTTCCTAGGACGTGCAAGGCATTTTGAAATGCAACGGGGGGGGGGGATTGTGATATTCAGAAAAGAAAACAAAAATTGTTTGAATAAATTGCTGTGGGAAAACGAAAGCCATTGGAACAAATCACTGCTACTCCGGAAGTTGCGCTCAGCTGTGCCATTATTTATTTGCTATGTGAGGCTCACTGAAGTATCAGTAATCAGACTAATAATGATGGTGTATTTGATGTGGCTGTTGTTAACGGTCCAGTTATGTTGACATTGTCGCTTTCCCCCAATATTGGTCCGATAGTTATAGTGCATCCCTACTACAGAGGGCTCAAGAATTGTTTTTGTCTTTTTTGTTTCCTGTAGTCAAAAGCATTTATAATGGGTGCGCAGCTGACAGGATTTCAAATATTTTGGACATGAGAAGGTGTTGGTGTTGCATGCTCGGCCAAAATAGTTACAATGTATCCTGAGTGGACGTGTGTCCAGAAACAACATTTTTGGTGTAGCGGCATACCAAACATAGGAAATATAATCACAGTTTAAGACAAAAACAAAGAGTAAAAAATTCTGGATTGATACGGCTTGTACAAAAGTTGAGGCAGCCAATGCAAAACAGCAAAAAAATCATGTAAGTGTGTAAGTAGTAGTATTAAAATCCCTTGGTGTCAGAGGTCAACGTGATAAATTTTGCAATACGGTGTTGAAAAGTGTCTTGTTTATGTTCTGAGGAGAAGCTCATTATGACATACTTTGAAAAGACCGGAAAAGGGCTCTTCAACCAATGGAGAAAAAAAAAACCCTAATATTCATCCTCTTAAGCATTCTTTCCTCAGTGATGATGAATGTAGCAGATTTGTACAAGAGACTCACAATGGCTTACAGAGAACGAAAAGTGACATGAAATGAAGAGCTGTGTATGCATACTGTTCATTTCTATAAAGCAGAAAGATAGGGGTGGGGCTGGCACTTACTCTGAGGTGTAGGGAAGGAAGTGGCCACCAGAGGGCTTGGGGTGCCTGTGAAGAGGAAGAAGAATGAGAAGAGGAAGGTAATATTACTGTACCGTCCTTCTTTTATTCTGCATTTTGATTAACTAATGATATAATAGTATGCACAGGCGTCACACAGACACTTGCTTTCTTGAGGGAGTAAACACTTTATTTTGTAAATTTACTGTTGCAAGGAAAAAGAACTAGGAAATTAACAACTCACCGCTTGAATTCCGAGAGCTGTTTGTGTCAACAAGACTAGACTGCAATGCATTTTCCAGTTTCCGTCTGAACTGACTGCCTGTGTGAAAGCAAAAACAGTAGACACTAATTGTAATGCTGCATATAAAGTTTTTATTTATTTATTTTTATGTTGAAAGTAACCATGAAATCATTATGAAATTTTAATGTTAGTTTACAGCATACTATACATCTTAATATATATCCTTGAAGGTAAAATTATGGAACATTTATTTTTAATGGCTTGGATACAAATAGTTGATCCCTGGATTGTTGTTTTTTTTGTTCTGTCTATTTTTGAAAATGTGACCGTGAGAGAGCCAGGCATGTTGGGGGTCTGATTTACACACGTGGACAAAATGGTCCGAACCCCTCTGTTAATGAAAGGAAACCCACAGTGGTCACAGAAATAACTTGAATCTGATCAAAGTAATAAAAAAATAATAATTGCCAATAAAAATTAGACCTATTTTTTTCAATTGTGGTTCAAAACAGAAACCAATACAATGGTGTCCGATGGCATCCTTGTTGCAAAAATGAACAACACTGCTGAAATTTCAAAGCATTCTCATGCCGTAATCACACAGATGATGAATATTAAGTATACAATCTATTTATTAGTGTGAAGGCGAAGGCCTTCACACTATTGTTATTCTACTTTATTTTTCTTCTTATTATTATCCTACTTTATTCCTCCCACTTTTTTGACACTTAACCACTCCCACATGCTTTAACCGATTCACCCCATTCCAACTTTCACACGTTCCAAAAATTCACGGCATGACTGCTAGTATTTCATTTGTTCATAACATTTACCGTTTTTGCATAATTAGCAAATTTGTGCCTTAAAATCCCCCATTCATTCTTAATGGCGCATTAGACACGAGCGACGTTCAGGAGTGAGTTCAAATTTTGACATCTGACAACTTTTTTCACGATTTCTTTCCTTAACTCGTTTATTTAACTCTTTTATTTTTTTATTTTCCGTTCATCCATTTAGTTATTCATTTAATTTTAAGTTAAAAACATCATTTTACCGTTTTTATTTCTTGTTTAATATCATCATTCCACCGCAGCAACACTAAGTCGCTGTTTAGCTCAGTAAGAAGACAATGGTCCATTGAACACGAGCCACGTCCGCGAGCGAGTTCGAGTCCCGCTTGGCCATAATTTTTTTATTCATTAATTTTTCATTCATTCAATTTTAATAATTATTTTCATCATTCATTTAGTTATTCATTTAATTTTAAGTTAAAAACATCATTTTACCGTTTTTACCGATTTCTTGTTTAATATCATCATTCCACCACAGCAACACTAAGCCGCTGTTTAGCTCAGTAAGAATACAATGGCGTTTGGAACACGAGCCACTTCCGCGAGGGAGTTCGATCCCGGTGGGCGATAATTTTTTTATTCATTAATTTTTCATTCATTCAATTTTAACACATTTTAATAATTATTTTCATCATCATTAATTTATTATTTTTATTTTATTTAATCATCATTATTAATTTACCATTTTTATTTCATTTAATCATCATTTCGAGTCCCACAATAGTGTGAAGTGCCTTCGCCTTCACACGCAATTTCTCCAGAAATTGCCAATTCTAGTTGTACTTGCCTTTGTCTTTTTAGCAGGTGTACAAATGCAAAAAAGAAAAAATAATGTGCTTACTTTTTATCTTATCAGTTTGGCTGTGGCCAAATTTACTCATGTCCAAGCTCCCACACTCCTGCACCCGAGACGCTGTCAAATCAAAGGAGCCTAAAAGGAGAAACACAAAAACATTAAGCGATAATGGGTATTAAATAACCACATGCTTTGAAGAATTATAAATAAACAACACTTCATCACTATACGGCACATAATTTCTGCCAGTATCAAGAAGTACTATTTTGTATCATTAAGAAGGCAAAATGAATATATCGTGCTGATTTAAGCATATTTTGCAAAGGATATTTAGAAAAAGTTTTTACAGAGAAAAATAAATACAATAAACATTGTATTCCAAGACAGAACCTTGCTGAACTTTATCGTGCAGTTTACTAACTACAAAAAGCTTTGTGTTCATCATTTGCTAAAAAGACAGAGGCACGTTAACAGACACACTGGCTCGGTGTGTTTTACCACCAATTATTGACTTCACAGTAATAGTGCAGAGATGGGGGAAGAGATTCAATTTATAAGCCAATCAAGGGCATTAAAAGACAATAAATGTTCAGGTTATTTTATATCAGATTTTACAGAAGTGCAGAAACCCCTTTCACTTAGGAGCAATAAAAACAAAACAAAAAACAAAGGACTCACTCATGGGTTTGTGAAGTGCAACGTGCTCCTGGTATGGGTTGAAATATTTGTACTGCTTCCCACAGTACTCACAAACAAAGCAGCCTGTTTCTGCAGAAGAGGGGGAATGCACGCACAGAAAATGTCTTCAATTAAGATTTTAAAAAAAGTACAGTAGTACATAATACTCAAACTTACAGTATAGTAAGCACATAACCAGTATTTCAATTGGAGCGGAAGTGATTTTAAGAATCAGCCATTTCTGTCTGATTGAAAAAAAAATACGAGTGGTGACAGCACGTTTTTCCTCAAATCACCATAGCTATTTAATTTTAAAATAAAAAAATGTGCACATATAGATTTACACGAGTTGCTTCAGGTGTCCACGTTGTAAAATGGGATAGTTACAGAGAAAGATGTCTCTGTTCAGTGTCAGTGATTAACAGAGGTCAGGCATTCATTTGAACCAAAGGTATTTCTGTACAAAGAGATTATAACATTCAGTATTTTCTTTACTTCCGCAATTGAAATTATACTACAGAATACGTATTGCATCACAGATGTATATATTGTGTTACTCTATCAGTAAATTGTACAAAGGACATTTGATAACAAAGTATGGTAGTGACATATAGTGATATCAGATGAGAAGGAAGTCTTCATTTTTAATTTGAAGACATTAAATGGTCTTACTTGGTCCAATTTTAGGATAAGATTCAACCGGCTCCTCTTCTTTAAGGCCATCGATGGGTATCAAGACCTGCTCATATGGATCTGAAGGGAATAGGGCAGAAAATTGATGTAAAACCTTAAACTCCAAATACAACTTAAAAATATACATGTTTTGACATTAAGGTACATTCCGAAATTGTCACAAATATACTTTAGCCAGAAATAAAGCATTTCCTTCAGGATCATTCTTTAGCTCAAGCTTATTTTTGGTTTGTGGTTCTTAGTCTTTCAGCTCACTGAAATTTGCTCCGTTACCATCCACTGCATGCAGGTCGCGGTGTTCCTGGAAGCAGCTGTAGTATTTATACTTCTTGCCACAGATGTCACAGGAGTAACGGAAGCCACCTACAAATGAGCAGATATGAGTAAGATTCAGGAAGAGGAAGGCAGGCAAAAAAACAACAACAACAACAAAATTATCTGCCTTCGCGGGCATTTGATGGAGGGATGAAACTGGTATTAATTATTGATGAGACTCCAGATAAAAAAATATTTGCTGACTTTAGAATAGTAGGCTGATCCCAGTCAATTTGTGACTTTGTATAAATAAAAACGTAATTATATAAATAAACCACACAACACGCTTATTAAGTTATTTTGTCTACCCAGCAGTTCTGGTCTTCTGTTTATTCCCGCTTTAGAAAAGGGTTAAGGTTAAAGTTGGTGCAACCAAAGATTTTATTTGTTGGCATAAAATCTACACTTAAAAATGAAGCCCATTGTTATGATGGACGATCATGGACTATTTTAGAAGGTATACATGGGAAAACTCTGACATCACTGTTATTTTGGATTGGGAGGCCTCACAGCCATTTGGCAGTCAAAATAGCAAAGTGCTACCATTTTGGATTCGTCAGAGAGAAATTATATTCAAAAACTTTCTTTTAAAGAGTAACTCGAGAATGCAATTTCTGGAGAAATTGCGTGTGAGGGCTAATAGGCTAAATTAAAACTTGTGGAATGTTATGGAAGATCAGTTGGTATAAACGGAATAGTTAAAAGTTGAAATGGTTTGAATCAGTCAAGAAATGTCAAATTTAGAGGGGAAAAAACTGAATGAGTCCAAATACTTGTAATAAGGAGAATGTAGAATTTTTCATGAGGGAGAATTCTTGGAATCAGTAGGCATAAGATGAAAAGTTTAAGGGTGGATCAGCCAAGAAATGTAGAAATTAGAGGGGGGAAAAACTGAATCAGTCCAAATACTTGTGGGTCTTGGGTAGAATGTAGAATCTTTGGTAAGGGAGAATTCTTGGACTCTTGGAGTAATTATCAAGTATTTAACTGTGGAATATAAAAACAAAGGGTGGAACTCAGCATGTAGCATTTTTGAGAATTTAATCCATCATAACTTGTTGCCAAGTATCCTCGGTGGTCCACTTGTTTGCTTCCACTAGTGTGTTTTTTAATATAACTACAGATTGTATCTGTCAGCATAAAGACAACTGGGCTCTCACTCATATTGATACTAAAGTAGTGCGCATGTACTGACTACAGAGCGGATGTCGAAAGATTCAAAAATCTCAAGTACTCTGAGGTAGGAAAGCAATTAGTCCTGATAAAAGCTAAAGTGCCCGAGAGCCAATATGAAAACTGGGTAGAATGTCTCTGATCACCTTTGATTTTGTTATGAAAGTATCAAAAAGAAAATCATGTAAAGATAAAATACTCACTGTTGGGAGGTGGTTGTAGCTCTGCAACCATGCTCTCAGATTCTGTCATACAGTAGAAATCAGCATTAGGCCATTATCCAAACAAACACACACACTGCATTTACAAATACATTTTTAGAAATTCCCTTGTAAATTTGGTCATTCCAAACTAGGCGTATGCCCTTAAAACAAACAAACCAAAAAATGATCATTTCAGTGAAATTAGATGTTTGTCTATTTATGAGTACTAATTCATTTGTTTTCACACAAAACAAAAAAAAACAACTTGGAGTGTCTAATCCTTCTCATGTGTATTGGATTATATTTAAAGAAAACATTTACACATTTATGTGTATATAAGATAAATGACCCCAAATTCTCAGTCTGTCCCCGTAACATCTCATTAATTTCAATGTACCTAGAATTCTTAACAAAATACAGTGGAGCCTCTGTTTTCGAACGTCCCGGTTCTCGAGCAATTCGGTATTCGAACAAAGAATTTGAGATTTTCTTGCTTCGGATATCGGACGAAATTTGGTTGGCGAACCTCGCGAAATGAGCCGAGATGACCCGCATGCCAACTGACTCCGTTCGTTATTACATTCTCGTTACTCTGAGGATTGCATCGACTCTAATCATGCCTCCAAATGAAGCAAGTGGGAACAGTAAAGCCATCCTAAAACACAAAGACGCTCCTCAAGCAATGCGACAGTGAGCGCCGGCCGGCGGATCGGACCAAATTAAGCTCCCTGCGCACTGAGGTCCACTTCAATTTTGGAAAGTCCATTAGGACTTAAAAAGTATTTTCTAAATTTTAACGACCGATCCGTCACAATAATGCGACCAGCACGGTGCAGTTGTGCGGTCGGCGGCGCGCTGCAGTTGCACGATCGGACAAAAATGCACAAATGAAAAAATGCCGTTTATTTTTTTTGCTTGCAACAGATTTTTTTTTCCATTATTTGTAATGGGAAAACATGATTCGGAATTCGAACGATTCACTTCTCGAACAGCCTTCTGGAACGGATTGCGTTCGAAAACCGAGGTTGCACTGTACCTCAAACTAAGCTTCCCATGAAAACTTCCCAGAAATTCTTCAGCCCATTAACAACCTTATTCAAAACCGACTTCTTGGAACACTCCAACTATGACATTTCAGGGTCAGCGTGAGCACATAAACACTTTTTTCCCTTTTTTTTATTTTTTTATTTGCTCATACCATTATGATGACACAAGTTGGTTCCTCAAGTGGAATCGAGTGAAAAATCTTTCCAATATGTTCTATATGCCCCACTAGTCTACGAGTATCCACTATCCTGTTCATGTCGCCATCAGTTCCCTTCAAGTCAAACGTTTGTGAATTACTCTGCAATCAGTGTTCTTGTTCCGACCGTTTCCATTCAGTGAGGGACTGTTTGCAGTACTCTACATCCAAGTACGGCACACGGCTACGCAGTTGCATTGCATGACAGCCATTAAATGAAGACATATTTTGTTTGTGCATTTGAAGCCAAGTTAGTAATTCGTTTTTTCTGTAATATGAGTCGTCATCGCAACCACCACCCCATCCTCCAAGATGTATAGCCTGCTCGCTTTACTCGTTTTGCCTTGGTGGGGGTCTATATGATGGTCATGGTCACTTTAATTGGTGCTACGATTATCTGTGCCATCTGCACAACTGTCGTCGTATTATAAATACTGTACTAGGGGGCCACTTTATTTTTGCTCGATGACTTTTCGCATCGTGTGCACAGCTGTCATTGGTTAGGACTGCAGCACTAATTACCATTCGTGTCCCTTACATTACGCAATCAGTCTGTCAATGTTTTTGAACTTGTGCGTGACATTTTGGGACAATGGCTTACCTCTGTGTGCCCTGACATGCGTCTGAAAGCAGTTGTAATACTTGTACTTCTTCCCACAAACTCCACAAACATAGGAACCTACATAAGGAGAGACAGAGAGAGGTTTAATCAGTACATAATCATTCAACTGAATGAAGTACTACTGAACAAAGTCAAATCTCAATTCAGGAATGGGCCCCACTGAGTGGTTGAACAAATTCGGTTCAACTGCAAATTGTCTTGTCAAGCTTTTATCAATAACACAGTGAAAATGGTGCAGAATGTTAATATTTACTTGGCAAGTCAATTTAACACGTGCACCCTTGAATTTGCTTCCAGCGCACCTAAAATGATAAGTTGGGTGGTACTATGCTCATGATAAAAGATGTTAGTCTTGATCCCTATTTTAACATGTGTGCAGTATGTTTTAAGTGTGATCACACACCTATGCATGAGTCTGTGCTCTTGGTTGGTGGAGGAGTACCAAGAGCGAACATACCCTCCGCCTGGCCTCTGCGAGATGCGCCTCCGCTTGCTTTGCAGTCGTTCCCTCCGATGACGACGCAGATCTCGGCTGGGTTGTTGTCCCCAAAGGTACCGTTGCTCGTCTCCGTGCTCCCCGGTTCCTTTTTGATTGTGACTGGAGGTAAGCTGGCGTCTTGGCTGACCACAGCAGAAGTGGACGGGGGACCGTTGGTCCCACCGCTCCCCAGCTCATTGCTGGGATTGGGTGACTCTTGGGCACTCACGACTCCGCCTTCTCCAATTTTGGGTGACTCTTGAGCACTCACGACTCCGCCTTCAACTTTGGGTAACTCTTGAGCACTCATGACTCCACCTTCTCCGACCCTGAACCTCCAAATGATTAAAGACAGACAAGCAGACAAAGACATTAATAACACGTGGCAGGCAACATAATTGGTTAATAATTACATTCTGTTAATCTATTAAAGGGCATTGGCCACAAGCCTCATTAGAATAAATAGTTAAACGAAAGAGGATGTGTTCAGTTTGCGTGTGGATCCAGTTAGCATTCCTCCCCCGTCTTTTGTTAATGAAATATGAATAAAAAAATATTCTCAGTGAATAATACATGGATCTTTATGAACATAAATTACGGATAGACAAGAGATGGTTATCTATCAAGGTTCTGATCCCAAATAGAATTGTTCGGTGTATACATTCTAACCGGGTGTTTTTAAGTACGAATCTTAAATCTTAAAAATGGAAAATGTTGGTATTCTGCTGTTGTAATTATTTTCTCCACTAGAAATAAGGGCACCGGTCATGGCAAAGTATAAAAGTGTGTTGATGGCCACACAACCAGAAATTTAGGAACCAAAGCCAAAATCATGGCTGCTCAGTACAAAATGACTAAGTGCATGTTTAAAGAAAAAGAAAAAAAAAATGCAAGAAAAAGTCATGCTCCCCCTGCTGCCTATTAAATGCAGAGCTCCTCCTTCCCGCCTTCTGGAGCTGCCATGTCCTCATTTACACGCGAGGCTCGGAGGAAAAATGGAAACAATGGCATTTAAATGCCAAATGCAAAAAGACAACTTTAAATGCCAAATAGTTAGGTTGACTAAAGTAGAAGAAGAAAAAAATACTTCCTAATACTTGGGCAATTTAAGTGTGCCTATTCAAATTAATTTCTAAGATCATCTTGCAACTCATGTTCTCTTTTGTTTGCATTGCCAGATCACGATTTCTGTTTGTGTATCCTAATCTCGGTTGTTCAAATTCATCGAGGAGGCTTTTTTCAAATTCTTTCTTCATGTCATAACAAAGTGAGAAGAGTTTACAGTCAAACGCCGATTCCAAATTTTTATTAATTAGGTTTCTAACAGCTCAAATTATTAAATGTATTAAATGATTCACATAGACTACGATGTGTCATGAAGCATACCTAACATGAACAGACTCATGATTATCTGAATTATTACTTTGTACCCGATGATAATTGTGAATGAGTGAATTAGCTCAGCTCATGCTTGAACTACGTTAACTTCTTCATCTCTTTATTCACGGGACATGATACACAGTACTACATCAACTTTGATTCATTTGATTTGTTAGTGACAGCCCTCAAATTCTATAAGAACTCAAGCGGCAACCATTCCATGCCATACCATTATGAATGAATGAAGGACTGAATATTCATTTATTTGTCTATTAAAGTTTTTTTCAACAGGAAATGGGAGGGGGAGCATCTGATGTCACTCCACAGTAAATTCCAAACCATGAAACCACCAATAAATGACATCAATTCCCCGTTTTAGATATGACATCGGCACAGTTTGTGAATCCATCGGGAGAAGCAGCATTTTGTACAACCTACTTTTTTCTACTGCTGATTATAAAAGAATGGAAAAGGGCAGAATCAAACTTTTTTTTTGCTAGTGAAAGGGAGTTTATTTTTTAATTTGGTCCTGTGGTATACTGCATATATAATTATTGACCACAGCATCCTGTGGGTCTTGAATATGCCAAAATGCTCTGAAATGGCCGGCAGTGAATGATTTTATCGCATTTATGCTCCCCATAGGCAATCAAGTCATGAAAGTTTGACAAAGGCCCCTCCCTAGTCCATTTTCTATCTATAGCTTTATTTCAAGTCAAGTTTATTTATATTTGGTCAAAGCGCTACTACGTCTACACCAGTAGTGGGCAATTTTGCAAAGGGACGCTAGAACGTCTGTTGAGGGGCAAGCAAACATGCTAACCTCAACTTTGAGTTTGTATTT
Source organism: Syngnathus leptorhynchus (assembly GCF_054491065.1). Classification (NCBI taxonomy): domain Eukaryota; kingdom Metazoa; phylum Chordata; class Actinopteri; order Syngnathiformes; family Syngnathidae; genus Syngnathus; species Syngnathus leptorhynchus. The sequence goes on along the minus strand of NC_141206.1, from coordinate 4,502,117 downwards.
AGAAAAAAAAAAAAGTACTGTGCGTGGTTATAGTATGTATTGTCCTAAATTATGAAATACACATTTAATACATATTATTATAGCAACTAATTATATGAACTACCAACTCATACTAGGCAAATTTAGATTTCAAATATACAGTCAAGTAGGAAGCAGAATATTATTGACAGTTATATATAATGATCATGTTTTATGATTTCTTGTTTTAATTGTAAAGAAGTAAAAGTAGGAAGCAGAATATTATTGACAGTTATATATAATGATCATGTTTTATGATTTCTTGTTTTAATTGTAAGGAAATGATCACCTTCCTTCCTTTTTGCACCACAAAAACTGAAAAAAACAAAATCCTTGTCCACACTGGCAGGCTGACAAGAACCATTTCTTACGTATAGAAAAACAGTGGGTGTGGCTTGCCACACATTGCCCTGAAGCTGCACACCCACAAATCATAAAGCTCCACAAATGGTCACTGCACTCCCGAGTGAAAAAACGTGGGCATTGCAGGGACAAAATGGAATGATTCTTTTTGTGGTTGTTGGACAAGGTTGGCGGGTTGGATTAAAAAGCCCCGCGGGCCGTGGCTTGACCAGGTCTGTACAATAATGAAGGAAATCAATCACTCTCAGAACAACATATTAAAAATGGCAGTAACTGAGGTTGCCATTTTACTTTGTACTCCCCCCTACCCAGAGAAAAAAAAATCAAACATCTGCTTTGCAAGTCAAATACACCAGAAAGGAAAATCCAAATATGAAATACAAATTTGCTTAAGGGATCAGGAAAATGTTTGCACTCTCAGGAGAAGGAGTAAAAATAGGAGCAAGTTAAAAATGGAGGACTGACGGGTCACTTCAATCACTGCTTTCACTGCATTGGTGCATTATCCAGAGTCGAGACAGGAAAATGCGTCTTTCCTTAATCAAACGTACATTTTCCTGTCCTCTTGTAATAAATGTCGTCTAATATTGAGCTTGACCATCATTTCAAAAAGCAATAACGCAAAGAAATGCATAAATCCCCCACCAGCAACTCCACTCTCACACACACACACACACACACACACACACACACACACACACACACACACACACACACACAAAGACGACGCAACAAACAGGCATCTAGTAAAATTCCAGAGGTATTCACTCCACAGCCCCCCCATAAAAAACATTTTCAATCTATATGTTAATGCTGTGAATTAAATTTTAATAACAAGAGATATTGAAAAGCAGACTTGAATCACACAGGAATAAATCCAGAAAGATCAGGGGCCTAAAATTAGAAATTCAAGACAGCATCCGATCTGCTGCTAAAACCCTTGAAGGCTGGCAGATTAAATTTTTGATGGAAATCAAAATTACACTGCAAACATACGCAGGCGCGGCAAACCGGGCATCATTGTGATTTATGGATTCATTAAACCTGCACCAGTTTCAGCCCTCCCCCATTTTTTTTTTTAACCATGCACAGAAATTACATTTGCTTTGCTGAATTTTTTTTCCCCTAGAAAAGCAGCACAGGCACTACCTTCACAAAATGGTCAAGTAGGAAAAAAAAAAACTATTTTGTGTACATAACCGCTGCATGTAAACGGACCTAATTTTCACTGCTGCAGCAAATGAACATCCTGATGCATTATTCATCAAACCAATAAGATTCATTTTTACAAGGCAAAGGAGAGGAAGAAATATGAGCAGAAAGGAAAGCACACGATTTTATGCGGCGGCCCTAACCCCTGAAAAGCAATTTCCCAGGGACTAATATAAATTAAGCAATTTTCAGACATTTTCAGCAGAGCCACTGAGAACACAAGAGAACAGTGGATGCCTGCTATGCTCAAAATGGATTCTAAAAGGCTCATTTTAACCCACATCACTCATCCAGAATAGTGCTTAAAAGGACTGGCGAGGAATCAAAGAAAGCAAATCTTTTTTTTTTTCCTTCAGAAAATACAAACTCTGCTAGCAAGTTGATATGGACTAAAACAGAAACCCCCTCACTATGACTTGATAGACCACTGTCGTTTTTACACAGACTGGAAATTTCCGCTATCTGGTCTCTAAATATAAACCTACAGGTTTTGTTCTCCATTCTCTGTATTACTCAAAAGAACATACGACAGCGGCAACTGTACGTCGAAAGCAACAAAAGTCTCAAAAAAAAAAAAAAAGATTGCAAAGCCTCTGAAGAAGAGAAATGCTAGGACGTTAGTACAAACACTGGCCACGTTTTTTTTTTCGTTGGCTTTTAGTAGTTTTTATACCATTTGTAGTCCAAAAGAAGGAGCAGAGTCACCCACTTCTTAGTTTGAGTCGAAACTTGAAAACTCAACTCACTCAAAGCATTAGCAAACATTACTACATGCAGTTACGGTTTTATTTCCCTTTGTACCTTATATGTATTTCTTCTTTTAAATATCGACTGAATGAAGAAATTTGCTTTGTATATCCGGGGTCACAAGCTGTAACATGAAACCAGGTTTTTCTGCATTCAATCGAGTATGCACACTTGGTAGCAATTTAAACAACACATGAAAGGATGCTTTTCAAACACTTCCATGTGAAATTGTATCTGGTTTGAACACATTTTTGTTGTATGTATTAGTGTGTGTGTGTGTGTGTGTGTGTGAGTTGGGAATGTGATAGCGGCAGCAACATTAAACCCGGATCCATCCGGATCTGACCTAGACTGTGCATGTGGAAGCAATCAAAATTTTACATGGAAAATCTCATTTATTTTATGTTCAGATGCTTTCAACTCTGTCAAATCTCTTCAGCGCTACTTAATTTGTTTGGATCACGTTACATTTTGTTTCCTTTTTCTCAAAAAGAAAATTTGACTTGAATCAAGATCCTTTTGATCTTATTCAAAATTATCTTCCTTCAGCTAGTAAGGTTACAGGTTGTGGTCACTATAATTCTGCACATGGCAAATGTTTAAGCCTCAGGGAGGTCTATTGTTAAAATTTAAAAAGAAAAACACCCTATTTCCTTATTTGATATTAAATTACAGCTCAGTAAACAAAGGCAGACTTGTCCTGCCAGATTTATTATAATTTTGCAGCAGCTCACTGAATTTATGATGAGGACTTGACTTGAAGGTCAGCATTCAAATTACCCCCAACAAAATGGCAACCAGACTCAAATAAAAAAGCAAGTCCAGCAAAATGGGAAAAGCGTCCGCAGGATTAATAAAATAAACTGCAGGAGCGCTGCTGTGATTGTTTTTCCTGCCCTGCATTTTTTTCTTTTTTTTTTTGCTGACATGTTCTTTCTACCTCCATTGCTCCTCTATTCATTTTGAACATTTTTGGAGGGGGAGGACGGGGGCATGCAAATTTCCCAATCTGAACGAATTGCAAATTTTAGGAAGAATCCAGCAAGGGGAAAAGGGGAAAAAAGCAGGGTAGACACGAAAAGCTTTGAAGGCAACGATGCAGTGATGCACTAACTTAATTAGCTTAAAAAAGAAATCCAGGGTGAATTTACAAGATTTGTCATTCTTAAGCAAATGCATTCAGGGCCAAAGAATCCTGCAGGGGGGGAAACACAGGGGGGGGGGAAAGGCTGACTTGCACCCTGCCCATGGCTGCAGAATTTGTTTTTAAAGGTCATTGTGAATGTATTAGATTCAACATTGAATTAATTTCATTTCCATTTGAAACAAAACGAAATTGTAATTTGGGTGAAATTCTTCAAAATGAGTCAACAAATCAAAACTAATCAAATTATGTTGACTATTTCATTTCTCCGAATGACTCCCTACAGGTGGCGCCAGTCAGTCACGGATTTGACAAATAAAAAAATACGTCTACATTATTTGAGATAGAATACAATACAACGTTTTTTGGACGCCGACATTATAGTGACGATTGTATAGGTCTGTGAAGCGTGTTAGGCGGTCACAGAAACACCGAGAAGTGGTGCGAATTGCCTGAGTACCGGAGAAAGAAGGGGGGGGCAACTCCGGAGCCCTGCTCAAATTTGATGGAAAATTCACAAAAAAAACATGGCTGCAAGATGTTTTTGTGCGCGATTAGATTGTTCCTCCCCTTCCTCGTCGCCCTTCATTTCGCCACCATAGCTCGCTTGCAGAATCGGTCGGTTGCATTTCCCCCCCCATCACATGACTCAAAAGTTACAATTCCTAAATAAAATTCCGCGACAAACGAGCCAAATTGCTCCTCGATGATGGCTGCACCTGGTTTGGAAGACGAGCACTGAGCTGACGCGTCCATTAGCCAAATAGAACAGCAATAAACTTAATGTTAGCATGTTACTGGAAATTTGCAAATTCAATTTTTCTCCAAAATAAAAATAAGCGATTTGACATACCTGCAAAAGCAGCGTTGCTCATGCAAAAACACCCCCGACGAAAAAGCCTCCCTTCCCCGGCCAGGGGTGACAGCAACAACGGCTTCCTTCTCCGGGCGAGAGGAAAAAAATGTGAATTAGTTATGAGGAAATTCAAAAATGTTAGAAATTTCCCTCCAGTCTTGTATTTGCCCCCCCTCGCCACTTCTGCGCGCTACGTTACATTTTTTGGAGCAAAATAATGTAACGAGTCGTGAAAAAGACGACAGTAGGGACCGTGCGGGCTGTCCGCTCGCAGCTCTCGCACCCGGGGGGAGGTTGTGTGACACTGTTCCTGGTGAGGAATTTTTTTTTTTTTTCATCCGCCATACACAAGGGCAGATTCCAAAATTACAGCGCCGGCCTGCAATAGCCTACATTAAAAAAGGGGGAAAAATGGGGGGGGGGGGGGGGGGGGGGGTCTGGGAAGAAGAGTAGTGAGGTGAGAGAAAAATGTTGGCCGACCAAAAAGGTGCACGTCAAAAGTGTGCTCCCTGTTTTATGGTTGACAGATGCTATATTACATCAAAACGAAGTATGCATAGCTCTTTTATTATTAAGAAAGACTCATATTTATTTTCACAGAATGTATTTACAGCCTCTTGGTCATATATGTCAATAACAACGATTAACTGAGCAGGATATACATCGCATTCGTTGTCAACCGCAGCTCTTTGGTTGGCCAACATTTTTATTTTGAAACCTAATTCTAAAATTTTTTTTTACTTTCATAATTACTTGAATTAGTTGGTTCGAGTGATTGTTTAGGGATGCAAAATTTATAACAAACCATCACTTTTTTTAAATTTAAAATGCTTTTTAAGGTAGTATAGGGTCAGGTTTGATATGAATTGGGAGGAATAAAAAAAATCCCAAAACATGATATAGTGCAATTAACTGCAATTACTGAATGCATGGCAAGTTTGCAATGAATTGTGCACAGTTCGCTCCCTTTATGAGGGAATTTGGTTTTACTTTTTTTTTTTTTAATCCCCATTTAGCGTCCTCTTGTTGCATTAATTTGATGTCACCAGCAGAGAGCAGCAATACACTTAAGAATAATCATTGCTTGTGTGTGTGGCGGGTGAGCATACTGTATAATAAACAGTACCTCGTGTTTATTTGGGAAAACAGTCCAATAATGAGGATGGCAACATCTGGTCAAAATATACACTTAAGTCACTTAATCAATGAATAAATGTAAACATTTTTAGAAGAAAAAAAAAACATGTACTCAAAATTTCACCTATTCTATGCATTTGATCAGTCATAATAGTGGACAAAAAAAAACACACACATCCTGGAGCGTGGGGATACTCCGGCACACCAGGAGTAGTTTGGTGAATCTTTGTCTTGCTTCGGGACAGACTAGAGTCTGGGGTTTTTGGATAGTCATAAACCAGGATATTTTTGTGTTGGGGGCTGTGGGGGTGCTGGAGCCTATCCCAGCTGACATTGGGCGAAAGGCAGACAACTGGTCACCAGCCAGTTACAGGGCAGCCAGTCACCTCCTGTATTTTATTTGATATCCCGAAATATATTTCTAGATTATTTTTTCAGCCCCATTTAGCCCTGGGTGAGAGAAAATTCCAGCGCCATCCCTGGAAAGGAATATGCAAGACCTGACCTTGCTAAGATATTTTTTCTCTAAGAAAATAAAAGATCTTTACAGAGCTTTGTCCTGTCTCTTTTTTCATGGCTAATCCTAGAATGTGATGCTATTCTGAATAAGCAGCTCCAAGGTTATGAAAAACTCAAAATTGAAGCTGAAAAACGTTCTGCTCGATTTATTATTTGAATGGTCAATTAACATACTTTAGCAACAAAAGACACCAGCATTGGTGCTTTCTAAAAGTACTTTTATTCAAAGAATTTTACAGGATACAATTAATAAGGTTTAAAAAAATAATTTCCCCACTGACAATGGTGTACGCTACTTCAGGTCATCTCCAACTGACGGCAATGAATGTCACTGAGCCTATTTATAGACAAACCTGTAGTTGTGTTACCTTTGTCAACTTTGCTTCGGAAAAAGAGAAGTGACTCATTACTCATTACTAATAATATGTATGAACTGACGAAAGCTTTTTTTTTGGTTAAAGAATTTAGTCTGCATTTAAAAATACATCATTATTTTGCTGGAATTTCCAAAGTTAATTATTGTGAGTTAAGAATAGTTCGATGTCCACAATTGATTTATGATACAATGGCCTGCAGATGGTATGCATGTTCTTGTCACTCAACGTTAGACGGTAGAAACAATGTAAATAAAAACAACCATTGTGTTGTGTGTGGTTCAACTTTCATGAAAGATATTGTGTAACATACTCAACGGCTGATTAAAGCGAGCCATGTCGATAACATTCAACAATGTGAGAACGCAAACACTACAATTGTATCTTACAAACTATTGTTTATCGTATACACAAAATAAACCTGAGCCCTCAACACGTCATTTCCAATCAAAAGCAATCGGCAAAATGTGTGTTAAATGTGAATGAATAATAACTGAGAGGCACACCAGCCCTAAAATGTTGACTCATTTCCAAACTGTGCAATGTCAGGGGCCTGAGCAAAGAGACACAGTTCTGTTCTGGACAAGCAGGGCACATTCAGGACTGTTTCTTATCAAAGTGTGGTGCTTGGTATCAGTAAAATACAATTTGTAGCCACTGTGTTCAGTTCGTTCATGTATCTGCCTTTCTATTCTCAGAATTTTTTCCCTCTCCCCTGCTGTCAGTCATTCTTTGGTCATTTGGACCAGAGGTGACTCATCTCGAGAACAACCTCCCTTTTTCTCACCTCCCTAAAGGATATAAATAGAGTGTTAACCTTTCTTGAGAAACACATGCAAAAGCTCTGTTCACACAGATGTGATCTTATTAGAAAACGGCATATAATAAGTTCAATGACAATTTTGACTTGCTATATGAGTTGAGTCTCGTCTGTAATTCATTTGGGACTGAATGCTTACGAGTCCATTCAATAATAGGTTCAGATAGTCTGAAAATGACTTTACTGTCATCTGTAAGAACAAAGCCAGGAAACTAGTCTGATCACAAAGCATCCCAAGTATGAGGGAAAAGCAAAAAAGATCCCTGCCAGAATCTGCAGATGGTCAAGTGAGACAGAAACTTGATCTCAGATGGTTTCATATCCTGTTGATGATGACTCCAACCCGACAGCTCACGAGTCTGTCTTTGCATGGGTAAAACTGCCATATGCAAAATGAACATATTGGGCACGCAAGTAACCTTTCAGAAAAAAAATTATGTAACGCGCACACACACACAATAATCATAATAGGTCGTAAAAATAGTCCATGTAATGATGACCTACATGTAAATCTCACAAAAACTGAAAGCTTCCTGTTGACACAGATAAAAAATAAAAATAACACCATTCAAAACAAATTCAACTTCATGTTTCTTAATCAACGTTATCATGCAACAGGATTCTATGATGGGTAAAATACATGAAGGCAACTTCTCGACGAACTTTTAGAATTCAAACAACCTTTCTTCCAAGTACTTCTGGGTCATCTCACTTGGATCGGGAAGGAAAGTTCCTAAGCAAATTCATCCTCCGGTTACGAGTTGCAAATGTGTCTTGGCAGCTGTCTCACAGAATAAATTGTAATTTATTTAACAAAATCTTTTGTCAGACAGATGAGCAGGTTTCTAACACAGAGAAGACATTTTTGGCCCAAACGCTGGTAAGCACAATATGTCCCAGATGACATCCAACACAAGGGAAATACCAGTTGTGAATGATTTAGGTTCCTCTTTCCTTCAACTCATATCTGGTCACATCTCTTCAAGACACTCCGAGAAATTCAAACGGAAGAATACTATTTTGAGGAATTTCTCGTTTGAAATCAGATGTTCAGTATCAATTCATTTGATTCTGTTAAAGTTACTTTCAGCGTTTACCTCAAAGCAACAAATCATTATATAAAATTAAAACTCACTTCTTGGCTTCATCTGAAATAAATGTAATCTGTGGCGGTGAGTCAAATGGCATCTTGAATCATAAATAAACAAATAAATAAGTTTTATAACATCAGGGACCTGGGACAAAAGGAATCCCTGGCATCAATAATCGGACTAATGGCTAAGAAGAGGCTCCTCGAGGTGTTTGTAACTTTCATTTAGTTACCCATTAGTTGTGCACTCATTTGAGACAGCAGCTCTTAATGAATAAAAGGCTCAGATACACGTGTGTTTGCTTGACCCATACTTTGGCCTCGTATAAATGAACAGTCTATAATAAGCAGCTCATTAAGCAGGTGGCTGTATGATAAAAGAGGTGAGCGCATCTCAAGGACAAAGTGTGCCAATGATGTAATGCTCGCTGACGTCTCTCCAATTGTCCCTTGAAGGCTTCATGATCTAATTTATGTTTTATAAACCTGTAAAATGCTGTAGTTATTATTCTTTTATGTAAAGCCAACTGGTTGACGCAGATGGCCGCCGAGCATCTGGTCCAGTTTTTCATTCTGAGTCAGGGACTTTTCTCATTATGGTAAGTTTTTTTTTTTTTTTCTTTCCATTCAATGGTCACTCTATTAGAAACATATACACATTCATAGGGAATGTTAAAAAAAAATCTGAAGGTACCCCAACCACCCCATTATAGACTTAATTAGTTGGGAAAACATTGTATGCAATTTTGAGCGTTTTGTTGAACTTTAAGGAATGCTGGGAAATGACGTAATTGACCTTATTTGAAGATTTATCGGCAATCGGGATGAATGCATTTAGCATGCCATTCATTTAGTAGTCCTTAAACTGTTGAAATCTGAGCATAAAAAAATGTGGAATGTTTCCAAAGTTTCTGATGTCATCAGCTTTTATTTTTATCCCTGTTTTCCATTGTTCAACAGCAGTCAACTGACAGATGCTGTTTAGTTCGCATTATGTAAAACTCGGACCAAAGTCTTTCCATACCGGCCTTTGGTGTCGCTTGACTTTAAAATGGTCTTATGACTTGTGCATGATTGTCTCATCATCTGACCAGCTATTTTCAGCCTTTCCTCCCTGTTTGCGTATTACATTCTTCTGCAGTCTTTGTTCCTCCTCCCGCCTCACTTGTGAATGAAAATGGCCTCAGCTGTGAACTCTGAGGCTTTCACACCGTCACTGTTACTCAACACTGCAGCGTTTGTTACTACCAGCAATGTCCTACTTTATCAGCACGTATAGTACGTGCAGTCGCTCACCAACCATAACTATCATAACATATAACAATCGCTTAATTCTAATTGCACAAAACGCTTGCAACACAGGCCGTCTTGCAAATAAAAGTGTCCAACTATTGTCTTCCACCTTTTTGCCTGGAAGCCATCCACTGAGTATCATCCCTGGCATCACACAATGACTTTTAATTAGTGTGCCCAATAATTAAAAGTCATTAAAAGTTCTCCCAAAACCAAATATTTGCAGTAAATATGTGACACAAACACCACAAAGGACACAGGGTCACATAATTACATCACAACGTTCTGATAAACAACACTGAGGAATGCATTCCAGTCTAAACCTATCAAGTATAATCTAAATTTACCAGAGGAATCTAAGCAAATGTTAAAACTTGCGTATGCAAACCTTGTGACACCGCGACTGACACGATGGACTCGGTGCTTTACAATTGTCTATGCTTCCTTTTTCAAACGGCTCAGCCCCATTTACGTCACGGCGTGGAACAGAAAAGATCTACTCATGCACATGCTCTAATTGTCGGCAAATTATGCAACTGACCTACAGGTAAATCGGGCTTGGTGGAAAGAGGGAAATAGGCTGCTCATTACCAGGACGGTTTCCTGTCCGTAAAATCTTCCTATTCCAATGAAAGGAGCAATGAATGACTTGTCAGCATCATTGCTACCTTGTTGATACAAATGAGGATCAGGGCCTCACTGATAATAATGATATGATATAATATAATGAAAAATAATAGGATTATGCCATAAGGATGAAATGATGCTAGGAGAAACAGAACGTTACTAAACGTTACTTTCTACTAGAATATATTAATTTTATATATTTTAGATTTATACTATGCCCAAAAAAAAAAATCCCAATAACATTTGCTCCCCTTTCATCCATACTCTCTTGTACATTAATGTGTGAGACTACAAACCAAAAATAATTCTCTGGATTATTGTGATGTTAATCATCCCTTTGTTTTGATACATTCAGCTAAAAATAGCCATCAAATAACCTTAATGGATTCCGCCCCCTACCACCACCATTCACTCCCCTGTGACGCTGGCAGGTTATGAATGCAGTGTAATAATCTACATCATCTGTAATCGTAATTCTTTGCTGACACTGCCTGCTTTCAGGATGACGCTAAAATCAAACGTGAGCGCTAATCTGGGATCGAGCACCTTTTATCTAATTTTTGGGTAACAATGTGATTGAGCAGTGACCTAAATGTGTCCACAGGCTTCCGGTTAAGTTTAAAACAGGCGAGTGAACAAGTAAACAGATCATTTTATATGTTTTATTGACTTTTATAAATACTCCTGTTCGGATGTATGATTAAAGTATTTTGCTGGACAGGGCTACCAGTAAAACTCTGTATTTTTAACAGTATCAACTTTTAAAGTGCATTCTTTTTAAAACTAACCAAATGAGTCCACTTGAAGGCGTTTTCAATCACAATTACTAATGCAATCTGTTCTCTCCAAGGAAGTCTCCTCCTTTGTGAGTGATGCATGTTCATCCTTGAAAAATGCAAAATGACATCAGAGTTAAATGCACTCGTTTTCATTTTTGGTGTCAGGATGTGATGCACTTTCTGACCTCGCTGTTGTCAGCAGTGTTTTTGCATCTCTTTCAACACTCTGGTTACTCTTCACTGTGAGGTCATTCACAAAGAGGATGTAAACAGATTATTGAAAGAAGTGAAGTATAAAAACTGTTGAATTTTCAAACTCTGACGCAAACATATAGTATATGAGTATACATCGTTTACGCCCCCGTTTAGTATTTGAAAGTAGGAGTGAATTGGAGTAGTGATGAAAGCAGGGCGGGGGAGCATTCTGATTTCACAATAAATCACAAGCAGGATGATGCAATAAGCGAGTGAAAGATAAGCCACTTCCTGATGATGCCAAAGGCATCTTCTTATGATTCCCGGCCCTCAAAGCACAAATTTACACGGTTACGTGGCATCAAGCTTATCGCTGATTCGGAGCAAAATACAAAAGGGGCATGTATAGTTGTTGCCAGTACAAAAATAACACTGTTTTTGATTTTACGGAAGGCCTAAGAGGTGGAAATCCGAACAATTCCAGAAGAATTAAACTTGTCAGGGATTATATCGATTTCCTTTTCTTTGGTACCCTAGAAAAACAAAGAGCTTGGACATGAAGTCTGCATCTCTTCGATTCTAATCCAATAATTGTTTTCTGACCCTTTAAGAATATTGTTCCTCAAAGTAGTGCTCAGCAAGGCAGAAGGGAATCAAAATAAATTGCTCATCACTTTTGTTCATCCTATCACATGACATCAGTCACGGGAGACTTTAACAGACACGGTAAGGTTGGCTGAAATGAGGTTGACACTTAGATTTACTATTACCGTAACCTTCTACTATATACTGTACTTCAGTTTTCAAGTGTTTCGACAAATGACATTTTCAAAGTTAGGAATGGTGCGCAATGACTAAATTTGCTGAGTGGCACAAGAATATGTCGGCATGCAGCATTAGAATAGAAGTGATTTTCATACACATACTTCTTAGTATGTTCCATTCTGCCACCTTAATTTACTTGTCAAGACACTGACGTGTTTTCTTTGGCTCCTGTTATCTAATGAAGGAAAAAAAAAAAAAAAGGTGACGGGGGAGTTTCCCCCAACCTTGTCCAAAGGGATCGAAACCCGGTTGCTAGGATACTAATGGAAAGTCATGGGCCAAAACGAATGGCAGGAGTGAATCACTGACCAAGAGGGAAACTGTGTGAAGTCAAGAAAGACCAAAATTAGAAAGAGGAAATGATACCAAATCTCAAACGAGAGACGGTGGAAAATAGTTTCCTGTCTATATAATAAGTCAGAATCTCTTTCAGATGAGCCCAATCATATTGATTGTTGCAGCACAATGAAAACGATAAAAAAACACATCTCATTATGCGGCATTGAGAATATTTCTGTCATTAGAAAAAAATTCCTCCTCGTCATCAGCAGTTCAAATAAATGAATTTTAAAATGATTTGCCTATCCGTCGCAGTCTTTTCGAGCTTGACTGAACTCTTTCTGTTCTCCTGCAGGTACATGCTGACATTAAGCAGTGTGATATTAGGTAAGACAATTATGGGTGGGGGCCGGATGTTTGCCCCTGTTAGGTTAAGCACTATGAGGTGAATCTGCACTCTGCTCTTGACATTTGCACTGAAAAGGAGAGCCTGTTTGTGCCCCTAGGTGTCCCGCTCTCAGAACATCGGAATAGTACTTACCAGCGCATCCAATTTGCCAAAAGAATGATGACGACAATCGCTTTTTCCTCTCGTGCAATGGCAGGATAATTACGGAACATAACACCAGGACATCAAAATACTGGAAATAGCGGGGATCTCATGTAGACTGCTCTTGAGAATATTTAGTGTAACTTTACACACAATGATCTTGAAAGAAAATGGACCATCTTAGGTATTTTAAGATCAAACAAGTAAATCACAAAAGACCTTATTCTCATCAAAGAAACTGTCTCTTTTTTCTATGATCACTTTTTAAATAGCATGAAATTCTGCAGCTGCAGTAAATGCATGGGACACAAAAGCAAAAACAAAATAATTTCGGGAACCTCTGAGTACTTCTTGCATCCATCTGCAAGTATTTGGATTTAGCTGACGTAAGCAGCGAGAGAGTACAGTCTATCAATTTCATGTAAAAAAAAAAAGCAGCAATCAAGCTAGGCCTCACAAGGGGAAGGTAACATAAACAACCGTGAAGTATAGTAAAGCAATCTTCCCCGGGACTTTCAAGAAAGTTTTTGTGAATGAATTCCAGAACAGAACCAGAATTGAAAACAAATGTACGGTAAATATGCTAAAGCAAAGATGGGGCACAGATGGATCGCATGCTTGCTCCCTTGTTATTGGGAGTCAGCGGAGGAAATTTAGCATGCGCTCTTGTTCCGGATTAACAGGATTTTTCCACATTAGTTTTAAAATTAGTGTGCGTTTGAAACCGTACAATCCAAATAACTTAATTTGATGAATTAAATTTGGTCAGCGAGACTCAACTAGAGCAAATTTCAAAGAAATGCATTTACTTTTTGGTACAACCAAACAATGGAGCATAGGCAGAGTAGAACATTTGTCGATTTGAGTACGTTTATCATATTTGTGTCTTTTTGCGAATGACCTACGAAAAGAAACAAACATTGAAAGTTGATGGTTGGGAACTGTTTCCACTCAATAATGCAACATTACTTTTGCGTGATGGTGCGCTCTGAAAATGTTCCACCACCGTAAACAACATAAGGAGCTGCAGACACAGTGTACCTAAACAGACTCAACCGTGTCTATTCAGTCACTTAAATATGTTTTTAGAAGTTCTTCCTGTTGTTTGAAGTATTCTTCCTTTCCGTTCCTCCCATTGCCAAACAGCTGCTTTCATTACCAGAAGATCCAGACTAAGATTCAGGCCTTAGAGGACTAAATTCCTGAACTAAAATAGGTATTTGTGACACCTAAAGTTGTTTACATACCGCCCATCTTCCGTTCGAGACATGGAAACAGCTTTAGATATTTCTCAAAAGGGAATCCTAACTTTTTTTTATGCCTAACCTGCAGGTGAACTCTTTCTGCAAAACAAAGTCGCACAGATAGCAAATCCCAAAATAACTTTGAATACAACATAGTTGGGAGAAAATAAATAATATCAAAACAATGAGAAATTCTCCAAAAGGGATGATGGCTCTGACAAACCAGGACCTATAATGACATTTGGATAGACGTGCGTGAGGATCAAGGAAAAGCAAGTAGCTGATTGGATCGATAAAAGGTCGAGTGACCTGATAGGTCAAAGAGAAATGCAAAAAAAAAAAAGAGCTGAGGGTAGAGTTAGGGCTAGAATTATGGATTAGAGTTAGGGTGGGGTTAGGGCACTAAGACTGGTCGGACTCGGTTTCAGTTCAGATGAGGGGTTAGTAGGGTTTGGGTCAGGGTTGGAGTTGGTGGAAGTCTGAGGAGAACCATGATTGACACATGCGGCTTTCCCAAATCTTTGGACTTGACAATTAAGTATCCCCCTGAACTGGCATAGTCAAGGTAGAGTGAGAATTAGGGTTAAGATCCTCTGGTTTAACATTTTCGAATGAATGAAGTCAAATTTGACGTTACTATTTTTCCTGATTTATAATTGGTGCCCAAAAATAAATCATTCTCCTCGTTTCTGCTAATCCACCCTCTTTCATTCAGATGTTCTACTTCATTATTCACACCCTCTTTTTTTCTTGCACACCCAACCACCTTCATTTCTTGGTCTATTTTTATATGACGTTTCTGCCCCCGTAGCATCTGAATGTACCATTAAGAAATTAGCAGTCACAGCTCTAGGCCCGACGCCATTGGTGAACAGATGTTGTTGTGCCAGCTTTTGATCCTCCAAAACCCGCATCCACCCACACGTTGTGAATGATATGACAAATAGGAAGACGGGCAACGACTCATTCATTTGTCAGACACTAACTGTGCAAACTCAACAATTCCACTGAGGCTGTTGTTGAATACTTATGTGACTGACTTTTAACTATGAGGATTTTATACAGAATGAATCATTATCCAGGGTTTAAGATGGATATATGTAGTTTTTACTTCTTTATTCTGGAGCCTCCTTCTTAAATTATATAATGGTGGCAAAGTACCAAGAGTGTATTATTCCACTCTACAGTACTGGCGGTCTAATATGTGCATACTCCATCCTGCCTTTTTTCAGTAATGGCTTTTCAAAAGATACTTCAAGGAAAAAATTTTCTCAGAAGAGTAGGAGGTCTTTCATCTGACAAGATCATCTAGCTCCTTGTTAGAGAACAGCAAGTTGTCCAAAAAGGACTGAAAAAGATGCCATGCATTCAAAAGTTGAGAACATTTTAATTCAGATGTTCATTACGGTGAGGGTAAGGGGATTTTAGGTTGATCAAAAATTGCAGCAAAAGCTGAACATTCCTAACTTTTTGTGAGTTGTGAAAACTGAACTGAGCCGCCCAGAGTGGTGTGTCATCGCGGGGTAATAAAGCCTTTTGTTAAGCCTTGATCTGAAGTCTCACAAGAAATTTGAAATTTTGTGAGGTTTGCAAACATCTTGCATTGGCTGACACTCTTCCAAGTTTTTGGTCAACTTTTGAGTTTTAATTCTTTTATTTTTTTTAAATTCCCATTATTCTACACTCTACCGTACCGTAAAACTACGTAATGGTGGACAGTTGTCAAATTGTCCTGATTTTCCCCAGTTCTTGAAAAAGGACCTTGGTCCTGTAACCCAAACCAAACAATTCCATCAAACCAAACATTTCAAACAAATTAAGCATTTCCTACCATTTGCATGTGACCAGCAACTGACGAGTCTCTTTGAGTTTCTTTTCTTTGTTTTCTCTGTTTAAGTTTTCTTTCTACCACTAAGCGGCTTTCCCTTCTTTGATCTCCAGCATTTATACTGGTCTGCAGGCAATATGGCTGTCCCTGGCATCTGATAGCAAGTTTTTCCTCTGCCCCCTGCAGGGCTGGAGAAGGAGTAGATATTTTGTTGGGTCATTTCTGCCTCTGTTAGTTGACGTGACAATAAATCCAATTAGTCGATTTACAAGAATCCATGTAGATGTAAATCACTCCCTCTTTTTTTGCCGCTTATTAACTTGCCCAGGCTGGAATGATTCACAATTCCAGAAGGAGGCCTTGGCTAGCAAATGCATTACTCACCGCCATTCAGCACCATCTTAGTGATGGAAGATAAACTAAACACTGTAGAACTTGTTGGCCAATATTTTTCCCCGTTTTTTTGTTGATTCAGGGGTGAAACTTCTGCCAGCTGTATCTCATGCACATTTCTCTGACAATGGGCTGCTTATTTCACAACTTTGAAAGAATTATGTTTGTATTGCCACTCGCTGTTTGAGAAAGATTTGGAGTTCCAAAAATACCCTTGTCTTTGAGATGCGTCTTTTTATTGCAGCTCTCCTTCTGTCGACATTTCTGCCTGTCTTTTGACAAAACATATAACCCCTTTACTTCAAATACTACACAAAAAGATACGTTATACCTGGTAGTGGAATGATTTGTGACTGAATGGAAAACAAGAGAAAGGCCATAGCTGTCTGGTTAGAGTTAAAACTGTTGCGTAATGGTGAGGCTGTGACGGGGAAATGGAAAAAGAGGATCCGTCACAGAGCTGTGGCAAACACCTGCAGATGAAGCCCGGTACACCTAATCTGTCTATATCGATTCGGATCGCGTAAAGGCTGTGGAGTGGCGTGAGTATGCACGCTCTCTCTAGGACAGACAATGAAGAAACGCTTGTGTTCAGCCTTTAATTAATGTATCGTTCAAACATGAGGAGCTGAGGCAGAAAATCAATTGCTGCAACAATGTGTCAGGCACTGGTGGGCAGCCCTTTTCCTATCGGGGGGCTGTTTTAGTCGATCCACCGAACCCTATACTATATTCATGAGAAAATATGATGTGACAAGCATACAAACGTGGATAGTACCTTTGAGATTTAAAGCATTCTGTTCTATATTTCTAAAACTGTCCCTCTGAGGTTTTACTACACTCTCTTGGAATCACTGTTTTTATTCTTCAAATGAATGAATGGCCTTTAGGAAGTCTCAACTTGTCAGAAAATTACACTACTCATGGGAAGTTTAAAAAAAAAAAAAAGAGCGATCAAAATTGAACAGGAAGTCAGACAGTTGGTTTAGATTTCAGGCATATTTCTGAGCTAGCTCAAGTAAGCAGATGGGCGACCATAAATTTCATGTGGGGGTAGCATGGTGTTAAACAATAATGATCATCTTGAGAGTTTGCGGTAAAAAGGGGATTTTAAGGGGCCCCTTCATTCCTAATTGCAGCTTTTATGTCTTTTTCAAATTGCCAGATCAAATGCTCTTGCATGCCGCTTTTCTCTTTGAGAAAATAACAGAAATGGGTTTTTTAAAATGGAATGTATGCTGTCACTTCATAAATATAATGCAATGCAATAAAATGCAACAAAGTTTGCAAGTTTATTATTTTGGTCAAGGATTATAGTTTTTCTTAGTTTTTGTTGTTGGTGATCTTTTCAACTTTTTTGTTATGTACATACAAATAAGTGTAAAATTACAAAATAATTTCATTCGCATGCATTGAAATCCTTTCTATTCGAGTGTGTCCCCCAATTGAGCCTCTTTTTGCATTCCAAGCCTCAAACTCGACATAATCCAGAGCAATGTGGAAGCAGATGCTGAATGAGTAATTTACCTTATTAAGGTGAGGTGAAGGAAGTGATTTTTCTTTGGGGGGGGGCTGAATCTGGTGACATGCTTTGTTTCCCTTGCACCACAAAAGAAAAGGGATGTTCCGATGTACCTGTTTTGTGTGAGGCTAATCCAGCAGTAAAGTACAAGCGTTTCTCCACATCTGAAGGAAATCCTCATGTACTGGATGTACCCGACAAAAGAACCACCGGGAAGAAGGACAAGATGGAAGGTGTCAACTTTCAGTGTCAATATGCAGTTAAATCGTGACACAGCTCCAAATATTTTTTCAAGGACAGAGCATTGAATAAAAAAGGAGACTAGGAGAGATGAAACAATTTATCAAGCAGTGGTCCTCAATTTATAGTTTTAGACATTCAGTTCAGGGGATTTTATAGCATGCAGTATTTGGTCCCACACTTGATTCAAATGATCAAGATTGTTATCCAGCTCCTGCAGACCTTGCAAATTATCTGACCATTTAAATCACGTGTGTCGCGACAGGAAGACATCCAGGATCAGAGTTGCCTCACCAAGGATTAAGGCTTGCCATGAATAATTTTCACAAAGAGTAGCAGAATGGATGGGTACAATCTGAAGCACACCACAAGCAAACTGAGAACAGGAATAGTTTTGAACGATTTGAACCGTAGTGAGTAATCAACTGAACGAGCTGAACAAAAGAAACTGGCAGCAAGTGAAAAATCAAGAAAATCAATGCAAGTGCCAATCAGAGACAAAAACAAGTCAAGGAGGGTTTTTTTGCATAGTTGATTTTATGTGCAACAAATATGTGTTCTTGACAGTTTCCAACATGACTGAACACGTCTACTGGCATCTTTCTTTAAAAAAAAAAAACCTCAGGATTCATACCTTCCTGGAAGTTTCATAATATTAGACACCTACTGGAAACTAGGTTATTTGTAGATGAGGATGTGATCACTTAGTACCAGGGCTTGAGCACTCATTGGAACACAGACCCTTGCCAAGGCCACAACTAGTGTGTCCTTCAAGTGGTGTTAATGCCAGGAGCTATCTTTTTAATAACAATATTATTTTTAATTCATGGATTTGTAATTTGGATTTTCAGCAAGATTGTCAAGTAACTCTATAAAGTTCCCTGGAAGTGGCCAAACCAAAACATCCTTCCGTGTGTTTTGTAATTGGTTGATTTTGACTTATTAGTTGGTGTGGTTAAAAACAAATTCTCCAGATCTTCTCAATCTTTTTGGGAAGCTGTTTTGTATGACACTAAATGAAACCAGAATAATTAATGCAGGCCTCCGCCAAGGTCTATAAATCCAAGCTTCGAGCTCCTGCATATATGAGAGGAGTATTTGGGGGCACACAGCTTGCACACACACGCATTTACACAAAATCCTGAATCTGTAAACAAAGTTCAATTAAACATCTGTTTAACGAAATATCTTCTGCATTACTGCAATTTGGCACTAAAGTTAAGCAATGTTTGGTGAGGGAAAAAAAAAATCACTTGTGTATTGATGCCACTGCTTGGAAGATGACACATTTTTTTGTATTTTGCTTAACAACTAAGAGGCCATTCAGATGGCAAACAAGCTTCCAGTCATATGAAACGACCTACGAGAAACTTTTTTTTTTTTTTCCAGCAACACATTGAAAAAGCCTTTTGTTAAACAAAACTGTGGCTCGTAAAAGTATCCAATTTTTCTTGAAAGATGTCCCATATTCCAAGAACAGCATTGCCACAGAAGCCAAACACAAATATTTTGTGTGCGTACATTTCTCCCGGTTGTGCTCACTTTCCTTCTTAAACAGTTGCGCTTTCTTCTGCACTAGCAACATCATAAGAATAACATCATTATCCGCCATGAAGCGGTCTATGAGTCAAACACAGTTGTAATGTATGTGGTAGGACATCGTGCGTTGACATCAAGCGCTTGATTCATTTGTGCTTCCTCCCTTGAGATGACACATTACATCGCTTGATCACACAAGCCACTAACGACTCACTGATGGGAATCCAAGCACAAGACAGGAGAAATAATTAGCTAGTCAAGAAGAAAATCCACGTGGCATTAAGAAAGTTTCAGAATATTTTGATATTTGGAAGAAAAATGGAATGTTTATTTTATAATTATTTTCTTTTTCTCCCTCCTTTATTAGGAAACGTCAGAACTGGCTCCGTAGTGTCATTCTAGCACTAAAAAGAAATGAGAGATCTTGAAATAAAAATAAAGCACTTAAAATTTGAGTGATAACTTGGAAGTGGATTTTTTTTGGAAAGGAATAAAAAGTGTTGAACGTGATAGTCCTGGTCAGATTAATTTCCTCTTTCTTGACAGTGAAGTTTCAAATATGGGGTACGACACTTTACTGAAACTTTACAACCTGTGTAGAAATTTATGGGGTAAGCAAAATTGATTTTTTTTTCAAATTTGTACTTTTACATTTTTCACTACTATAGTAACTCTGATGGAATATAGTTTTCTTCACAAAGGATTTAGCTGTCATACTCAAAAACAACAAGTCATAGTAAGGGTAAAAAAGCAGTAAATTTAACCACAGGATTAGTCACCAAAATATTTTTTTTAGGATATTTAGGTCTACAAAAACAATCTGATAAAGTCAGTTGATTGCAATCCTATTTGCAAAGTGCATTATTGAAGATCAGTACCTACGACATTCATCATTTTAAGTGTTTGGTTGGAAGTAAAACAGAGTCTGGCTTCTACCTCTTCTCCCTTTCGATGTCTGAGCTAAAAATAGATTGTGTGATTGTAAAAACAGGCCAAAATCCTCTTGTGGGCCATTTCCATGTCTCTGGGTTGAATGTCAAAACGCAACATGTTTTTATCTCGGCTCTTACGACCCAGAGCCATGTCAAAGTCAAAAGCTCCCTTGACGCATGCCGACTTCCTTACAGAGCTCCGCGCCAATGATGGAAACTAACGGACAAATGTTAGCGCTGCTTTCCAAGACGAGTGTGCCAAGTTGAAAATATTCCACAATAAATCTGAGGCCAGTGTTGTTACAGCCCCCTCAGCACAGTCAAGCTGGGATGAATTTTTCTCCAGTGTGCCTGACTGAGAAAATCTGGCAGCATTTCATCCACCAGTTGACAAATGGATGCCTTTACAAGAGAGGCGAGAAAAATTCATCAATATTATCTGAGGTACAACCTCATTGAAGGTGAGATTTAAACATTCTCAAGAGAGATAAATTGCTTAGAAAAGTTGCACACTCAACTGATTTATGAAGGGTGCGTAATCTTCTCATTTTAAATTACATCTTCATATTCTTGTGAAATACTTGGCAAAGAAGAGGTCTGAGTGGTTTGTAGGATTGTTTATTTTATTCTTCTTCAGAAAAATGACTCAAAACAAAAACATATCATATTTAATAAGATTGCATAGGAATGAGTCTCAGGTGCTTCTCCTGCATGATGCTGCAGTGGGGTGAGATGGCTTGCCTTCAATTTTGGAAGAAAAATCATCTTAGACAAATAATCTTATTGCCTTAGTAAAAGATTAACAGGGCAGCATGGTGGTGCACTGGCTAGCACGTCTGCCTCATAGTTCAGAGATATGGAGTTTGACTCCGGCCTAATTGGAAACAGGTATCCTTCCGAGATAGCTGATGCTGCGTTATCCTAAAAACGTTCCTGCTAATGTGGGCTGAACATTTTGATAATTTCACTGCTGCTCTATTCTGACACCAGGGCAGTATTGTTTGGCCTCAACTTCTTTCTCTCTCTTACTCTCTTGTGTGATATATTACGCAAGTTTTGAATCTTTTAATAATAATAATAAAAAAAAAAAAATGCATCACCTCTGAGTGTTTTTACTGCGAGGTTCCTGTCAAGGTTGTTGCGAGTACAAAGCAGCAGGAACACACACTACACACACAAAGGAGGATTTCCTCACAGTGTAAACACAATAAAATATTATGTAACATTGAAAAGCTGCAAATAAAGATACTAAAAGTCAAAGTCATGGCATAGACCAATAACCGTTATAAGATAAGAAACAGAAGAGGAACCCCAATGCGGCCATATTTGGGTAAAAGATGAAGAGAAAAAGGAAAAACTCCTGACAGCTGAATTTCCAAAACACTGGCAGATACGGTGCTAGTGTTTGCACAGACGACAGCAGGAAGGAAATGTGGACAAAGGGGATTCTGAAAGAGAATCTTGACACAGGGACTTCCCTCACTTATAAGCGTGACAATTTAAAGAAAAATAAAATAGTGGAGAGAGGGTGAAAGAACACGAGCCAAAAAGAAACTGTGTCAAAACAGATGGCAGCTGCTAAAGGAGATTAAGAGCAGCACCGCCACTTCAGACTGATCAACCCCCTCATTTTAAGACAAACACACACAAACACATGCAATGGCAGCACACAGCTCCAACTGTTTCTGCTAATCCCACCCTGACAACACCCCAAGCCTTCTTGTGTCTCGAACAATCGCCCAAAACGTACAAAAACAGTAAGGAAGACATACAGTCGTTCTCAAATTTGCAAACCCTGGCGCCTCCATGATTAATTATCACAGGTCAAATAAGGGAATTTTCAGGTTTAATTTTTCTATTTCGTGAATAAAATTCAATTCGATGTGGATCATATCACAACATATATAATTCTGATTTTTTTCAAACGATATGATTAATCTGACAAATTGGTTGGTTCGACTCATTTTAAACTTAAAAGGTTGTTGATTGAAAATGCAAATGAAGATTTTGTTAGATTTTCATAGTTTAGTGTCACATTTTTTTTATTTAATTTTTATTAGTCTCACATGAGAATTTCATAAATCATAAATAAAACATCATAATAGAAAAAACTGACCAAAATGTATTCATTTTCTCTGTAAAAAAATGTCATCAGTTATTTTTTTTATATTTTTTTATTTCATTCAGTCAATAATTTATTGTCTTATAAAACCTGACCAGGTTGGCATGTTATCTTAATCTACATATCTTCTGGACATCACATAGGCAAATTCCCAGTTTTAAATGTAAGAAAGAGCAATGGTGAGGAACACAAAACTGCAGCCCAGTATATAAATAATATTTCTCACATGATCGATTCTTTTTTTAGATTAATGACTGTTAGAAGCAAACAATCATGTCAAGCTGTCATATAGTCTGAGTCTGCTAATTATAATTAATAAAGTTGGCTTACAGTATTATTGCCTGAGCCTAATTGTTTCATAGTTCCAACTTCCTCCTGGCAGGTAGCTGGTAACTTTACAAAACTTACCTGAGGATCCCATTAGAATATCCAAATTGAAGGATTGCCATTCCTTCCATATTTGGTGTTGTAGTACCAGGAAGTGGAAGTCAATTTCCCAGCATGCCAAGGAGCATATTAATTATTTCCCAGCATGCCGAGAAGGATTTTTATTAGGGGTCGTCTTGTACTGTTGTAGTGGCGGTAATTAAATGTCAATCATAATGTTAGATATATCTATATAATAATTGTGTGTTTTACTAAGTTGTTGGTTTTCATTTTCATCCTGTTGAGTAGTAGTAACTCGTTTGGCACAGTTTTCACACTGAATGCCCTTCTTGATGCCACAATAGTGGCTTGGAAAGAAATATTTTTATAAAATGATATACACTATTTTGATGGTCACTTCCATTGGAAACTACTTTCGTGTTGAAAAAAATCATGAGAAATCTGCAGTCAGTCACTGTAAAAAAATGATAAGCGAAATTTACTTAAAAATAACTAGTAAAGTTTTTCCGTTCAGAAAATTGAGTCTTGGAGTTTATTAAAAAAACAAATGCTAATGAAGGAATAGAGGGCAATTGCCTGACCTCCGGGTTAAGAAACGGCCACTCTAAAACATGCACTTTTACTTACCGCACTCTATTGCTGGTCTTGTAAGACCCAAACATTTTTGGGTTGGGGAAAATGTGACTTCAATCTGATCAGCTCACAGACAGCAGGTGTTAGAGTGGCTATCTTTTTATAAAGATGTTGTGGGTTCAATCCTCATCACTTGTTTGTGTCTATGTTTGTTTTTTGAATAAACTAGTGACATTTACGCAAAAGCTCTCCTTGCAAAATTTGCTTTGAATTTCTGAGTGGAAAAACATTTTTTTTCCAAGTAAATTTCACTCACCGTTTTTTACAGTGTCATTGCTCCAATGTTTGACCCAGCTTGTTGTTTGTGATGTTAGCAGACATCATTGTAAAAACAAATACAAAAAAGTAGTGCAAGGACAACACATGTTGACTTGTTCAGCTGATCGTTTTATTTTATCATTAGCATTGACACCAGATGCAATCTACTGTTTTCACTTGATATCACAGAAGATGCATTTTGACTTGTAAAGTGTGAAAATGATCAAATGCATTCAGAAAACTTCTTACAAGCAATGTTATTCGTTATTTGACTGGAATAGAGAGAGAGTGGAAAAAAAGGGTTGCCATTGTGCCCCGTTCTTGCTCGTCATCTATTTTGTTATTCGTCAACATTAAACGTCATCTTATAGTTTGAGTCTCTTATATTTATTTACATAAATACAGCTGAATCCCACTTTCACAGCCAGTGGCAACCTCCTGTCTATGTCATTTTTTTTGCTTCTTTTATCACATCGTTTTTTTCAAGAATTATATGTACAACCATAAAGTACCCGGCGGCCCGCTGCCGGGGGGCAAACACACAGTTAAAATAATAACTTGCTTTAAATTCATGAAACAACTTATAGGTTTGTAGAGAGTTTTCACTGTTAAGTAAAACTTAGCGCTCTAATCTTCCTCTCCTAACATATAAGGTTAATCGAGAGCTAAAGCCACTTGTCCCCCCCCACCAAAATAAAAGAACAAACTCATAATAATAATAACAACAATAATAATAATAATAATAACAATAATAATAATAAAACATGAAAAATAAAAATATTGCACTTAAATTCAGGACAGCATTGGACCTGTTTGGTGGATAAGAGGAAAGCTTTGAGCCGAGTGCTTTTGTAGGTGTCCAGCCGATTATCTTTTGACTCTAAATAAATAGGCAAAGTGAAGTTTTCCAAGTTATTTTGTTGTGTATTGCTCAGTATAAGTATGGGAGGAGTGCAAGTTGAAAAGCCTGGAAACAAAAACATCAGTCAGAGAAATTGAAACCATGTCCTGAGAGATGCTTCTTTGTTTATCAGCTACGTTTATGTGTTTGAAGGGAAATGGCATTGGGCTTTTCCTCTCTGTCCTTTTGTTCTTGCCGTCAATACGACTTTTCAAGTCTTAAATAAGTCCACCCATGTGCATTCTTTGTCCATATTTCTCACAGTCATTCAGACGGGTCGTAGATGATCCAAAAACAGAACTTCAATTCTCTTCAAGACGTTGCGGAAACGAAGAAGGGGCGATTTTGTCGTACCAACAGTTCGCAAGTGGTTTCACCATGGACGTTGTTGAAGAAACAAAAGGACTACAATACAAGAAATAAAAAGTGACAAACAGTACCGGACTGTCTTCGTGTCTGCAGGTTGTTGTTGTTTTTCAAAAATTCCGTCCTAAATTCTTCTTTCTTAAAAAGACAGTGATCTGACAAGCACTGAGCTTCTGCCCTCAATTCGTTTTTTTTTTTTCATGTTTTTAGCAAACAGTCCATCCATTTGATGAGTAAACTACATTCTTTTGCAGTGCCGTTAGCTTTCCTGCAACCACCCCAAAACAAACAAGATATTATAGCAAACAGGATGATAGACAAAACATAAAAAAAAAAGGCAAGACAGAAGAAACTTGGCATCCCAATTACGCTCTCCTCTGGGAAGAATCGTTTTCCTCTTATGACGAAGAGGACGTCGAAGTGGAGCTGGCCTTTTTTTGGTTGATCAAGTCCAAGTAGAGTTCTGAGCGCAGGAAACGGGGGTATGAGTCTTTCTCCATCAGCCCGTATATCCGCCTTTGCGCCAGCTCAAAGCAGGAGCGTGTCACATTTTGCAAGTTGTCCTTCGTGTGATCCCGCGTGTACGAGTCCAAGTTCACCTATATCAGAAGAAACGGGACGTTAATGGAAAGAAATTCGAAAATCAAAGTGGATACTTGCTTCAATCCTCACCTCTTTACAAGACTGGATAGCGATGTATTCTGCAAAGATCTTCTTTGCTTTGGAAGCCATCTTGGACTGCGACTTAATCTTCTTGTACTCCTCGCACGCCAGCCAAAATTCCAGATTTTCCTCGCTGAACTCAGTACGTAAGAACGCTCTGAAGGCTGCCAGACCATCTGAAGGAGAGCAGTGAGAGAAAGGGAAAGAGGAACGATTATGATGAGGTGGAAGATAAACAAATGGAGGGTTGACTTGGACGCCATGACAACGGCTCCTTGGACTTGAAGAGCCCAAAAATAGATCTTACTGGTTTGAGTCATGTGGTTGGAATAATGACACCTCGAAGGAAACAAAGAAAGCAATCTTCCAAACTACAGACCTAATACTTGAATGGTATTATTATTTGCACTCAAAGTAAAACCTCAAAACCTGCACAGAATTCCACGTTGTTAGGAAATAGTGACAAATTTTCTAGCCTCAAAGGCGAGGCACTAAAATTGTTGAATAGAAGTGCTTTTGTTTTTGTCGGCGGAATCCCGAAACTTAATAGCTGCACATCTTTAACTGGGCCTTGCAGATTGGTACCAGTCATTCTTGATTTTGCATATTTTATGAACTAAAACATCTAAAGTAAGAACCTCAAAGCTGGTAAGTCTTCAACACAGGTAGAACTGTGTTTTGCAGAACATTGGGCCTGATTCTTGAGTATTTGCACTAACCCCCTCTTCGACAAAAACTGGTTTTCATTGACCTTGTCCCCAGCAACTACCTCGTACAAAGACAGGGGTGTTCTACACCAACGAGACTGCAGTCTATACAGCTGGTGGACTTTTCAGCGCCGAGTTAATGATTTGAGGAAGACCGCATCTCCGAGAGAGAATGGCAGGAAGCCGAATCTGCCCACACCTCCCCGCCTGCACCTTTCCGTTCCCATGGCTCAAGCAGGGGGCTTGATAAGCATGATCCAAGGCAGGCCGGGGTCTTACCTCACTCCGCGGAAGAGAGGAATTTACATGCGGAATGAGGAACAGATGTAGCGATGGATTTACGTCAGCTACTCTGCCTTGATGAATACTGAAAGAGGTGGTGGTTGGGGAATACTTCTAAGAGTCATCTCGGGTTTCTCTGCGGTGCAGCAGGGATTAACTTGCTGGCCAAAGACTATGTTTCATGTGTTTGTGTTGATGATGCATGCTTCAGATTTGCCCCAAAGAGTGCACTCTATGTCCTCTCACTGTACCCAACCACATGCATGATGAGTTCAAGAGAAATGAATTAAAGTCACTCACATTTGTGCGCCAGCAGCTTGTCAAGCGAGTCCCCCCACTTGAGTGCATCCTCCGGGGTGGGCCTGCAGATAAAAGCAGAGCGGTTCTTGAGTAACCCCATCTCTGCCAAATTCCTCATGGTGTGACCCATTCGCCAGAAACTCTGTGCCACACGATTGAGCCAAAATGCTGCTTCCTTCCTTCCCAGTAACTCGAGTCAGTGTCTTAATGCTCTCACTTGCTGGTTTCTGGCTTGTGAGGAGCGAGAGCAACGAGAGCCATGAGTCTGTCAGTTTGACTCCGCCAAGGGGAGGCTTTTATAATCCCAATGAATGGAAGTCAGGGAGGCAGGATAGGAGGGGCTTCCAATAGCCAATGGAGCAATGTTTTGGTAAAGCGGTCTCCTCCCTCGAGAGAATCTGGCTGCAACCTCCACTACAGGGACACTGGCTTTCTTCACTGCATAAGGAGGCATGCACAATACTGCAGTTTATCTTTCAACTCAGCAGACTCTCTGTCTCTGTCATGACGAAATATTGGCTATTTGTGTTGGCAACATTTAGCTTTAACTTAAATGTTCCTGCCAAATTAAAGGCTTTAAATAATTGACTGAAATTTTGGAACATTTACAACAGATATGCAAACAATTCAAATGTGCCTGGTTTGAGACTTTTCAACAGTCAATAGATGATAAAGTGTTATTATTAAAGAAAATGAATGTTATGATTTTTGGAAAATGACTTTGTTAGATTGACAGATCAAGATAAATGAATGTGCCTAATAAGCAACAACACAAAGTGAGTCAAAATTTGGAATAGGGCTCAAAGCTATTAAATTACTTTTTTTAATTAATATTAACACACTTTACAATGTTTTCTTTTGTCTTTTTTATTTTAATTTACTTAATTTGTGCATTTATTTTATTGTCAGTCACAGTCAGGTTATTAAGACTGTGACCGAGAGGGTACGAGATTTGATCATTGTAGTTTGTTTACTACATACACGCTATAAATACAGTCAACGGAATCTTAATCATCTCACGAGAGGATTGCAAGTTGGCAATTGAATGTGAACCACCATCCTCACTTCAACTCTGTCCCAAAAGTCCTTACAGAAGAAGCAGAATTGTGTGAATACTTCAGTCAAATTTTGTATAATCCGTGTAACAGTGAGTTAAATTATATTAAATAATGTCAAATAATGGCACAAAGCAGGAAGTGCCTCCCATTCAGCTCCGCACACATTTGCCTTTCCGAGACGGCCGTCAAGTCATCGAGAGTCAATTCTAGACCCGGAAAGGTGGCTCACACGCCCACACATGGTCAGGAAGTGGCCACTTACTTGACTGACTTCATGGTTTTGTCCAACTTTCCGGCTGGGTTGCTTCCCGGAGATTCGTTCCTCCGCCGCAGGAAAGCCAAGCGGTTCTTCATGTCTTTGGCCCTGTTTGGAGAAGAGAAAAATAATCAGAAGAGTCCCCAAAACCCGAGTCTGGGTACCAATCCAGTGTCCAGTCCATGAAAAATATAAGATACATACAGCAAGAAAAGTTGAAGGAAATAAAGGCAGGCGTACATATTAAGTCTTCAGGCAGTTGCGCAGGAATGATAAGACAGGATATTCCGAAAAGGCGTGTTGTCACTTGCTGTTAGTCTCTCATGTCAGTCATATATCTAAGAAAAAAACCTTCTCTCCTGTAGATGTGCCCCTGACAGGTTCCTCGGCAGGGACTGAGCCAAAGTGACTGAGGAGGAGGAGGGAGACTCAATCCTCACTCCTCTGGTTTGATCACGCCATTCTTCTGTGTGCCCAGAGGGGATGCTGAAAGGGAGCTGACCTACAGGGCCAAAGCCTAGGCGACCCCCCAAATTCATCCGCTGCATCTCACAAATTCTCCTGACCGCCCACCATGCCTTCTTCCACTTTTCCCCATTCTTTAACGCATACACAGAGAGAGAGCGAGAGAGAGCCGGGCTCATCACAAGGTATAATTCTCCCAGAGGCCGCCGACGGAAATGTGCACATTCTCCTAATCCCACGGTGCATGTCCTGGCTTTTCCCGACCTGAAGCACATGCGCTGTAATTGGGATGTAACCTCACTCAACACCCATTTCCTGAGTCCCTGCTTTTGATTTCCACTGTGAGTTGGCAGGCCTGCTAATGGCGCAGCGTGGACGCCAACTGTCCTTCTACCAGCGACCGACCTGAACCCCGATTAATCCCCCAAGGGGTAAGAGGGGTGGAGATGGAAGCCAAAATTATAGAACCAGATTCTCACAAATATGTTTGGAATTCAGAAGTTCACATCCATGCTGTTTTTTAAGGTATCACAAACAGACATCAACAAAACAATCAATGTTCATAGAGAAATCTAGAAGACGACATACAAATCTTAAAAAATATTACAAATCTTTTTTAAGCAAATTCTAATCTTATAAAATAATGAAATGAAAACATCAATATGGCAGAAACTGAGTGTGCCATCATTTTTAGATTTAATTCTGAGGCAAAAACATCTGAAGCCTCAACCTTCCCGTGAAACCGATTCACAATCAATTCCCCCTCCTACTGTATTCCTCCTAATCCAAAGAAACATCCCAATGTCGATGCAGTGGCACACACGCGCGCACTGCGATGACTCATCGTCTGATTAAAAAGATTCTCATGGTGCTGCATGAATCAGCCTTAAAGCAGATGTGAAATGCAGGCTTGGGCTTTTTCTCTCTTGTGGAAACAACGGGGCACTCTGATGAGAACAATTCACACTTGTCGTCAGCCTGAGGCATAGACTGTTACCCCGATAATAAAACCTCTTGCTGTTAAACAAACTCATAACACAAAAGCGGGTCTATTTTTTTTTGGGGGGGGGGGGGGGGGGGTATGCTGAAATTTTCTCTCATTCCAGCTTGCCTTGAAAATATCGTGCTGACCCAACTAAAGTGGATTTCATCGCTGGTGAGAACAAGCGGTTCAGAAAATTGATGGATGGATTATTAAGAGAAGCTGCTTTAAGGTGGTGAGGATGTGAGGATGATGTCATGGTTTTTGTGCGAAGCGAGCATGCTTTTGTTCTGCCATCATGTGGCTGTCAACAGATATTGCACAATTTGATTTTAATTCCCCACCACTATCTTGGGCAAATTGGCGCCTCGCAGGCGTAACAGTAAAGTCTGCATTTTTTATTGACTACCCCTTTTCATACAGAATCCAATATCGCTATTTGATGGACGAGTTCACACAGTTGTGGCAACTTTGGGAATTCAGATAATTATATGTGTGGCCACGTCAATGATAGCCTCTGGAAAGGCGATGACTGCTTTCAATACCAAAGGGGCATGGTCTAAAATTGTTAAACAGATATGTACCCCAGTCAGATTTGTGTGTGTGTGTGTGTGTGTGTGTTAGAGAAGGGGGTGATCATGTGTTCGACCTTGTGATGTTCTTGGATTGTTCTGTATGCAACAAAATCTGCATCTCCACTCGATGGGATAATTAATTAAACTCTAAGAATTACAACTTTTTTTGCAGGGCTAAACTAAAAAGGTGTCAATGATATAAAACCTATTTTAAACTGAATGGATTTGTCAAATTGACATTTCCCTCATTGTTCTGTTGAAATACAGTGATGGCAAAAAAAAGTTCTGGTGCTCAAGAAACTTTTCAGGGCATACTTGCAATCATCCCTGTATTACAAAGACTGGAACCAGCAATGACGCATGTGATAATTAAAACTCAAATCAACACAGCTATTGAGCGCTCGTCTCCTCTCAATACACTAATGGCCGTTCCCCAAGTTCTCATTTTATCATAACCCCATTGCATTAAAGCGTTTGAGTTTTTCGTCATCTCTCCGGCTGAGTTTCCTAAAATAGCTGCATTGTCGTCTGATTTCAAACAACACCCCTGCAATTAGCTTAATCTGCTTTACAGCTAGAACATGACCTGTTTGAGATGATCACATTAGCACATCCTGACATTTCAACCCCCGCCGGCCTCCCTGATCGTATTTTCCAAACGTCCATTCATGTCGTGACACTGGACCGCCGGGTTTAAGGTCTGAGCGGGATTTCACAATTATCTGATGGCTGGGGTCTGCTGTATTCCCTATTTGCTTGACTCACATTCGTTGCGCTAATGGCAGCGTGAAAAGTAGGCTGCACTCTCTGGGAGAGGCTGTAGGCATGCTGTCGATGATGCAGTAGCACCAAGGGGATGTCTTAAATGACAAATGTCGCAGTGCTTTTGTTTACGTGGCACTGTTTTGAACTAAAACCTTAAAACTTTCCATCCTTTTGGCTAATTGTTTATATGACAACAACACATTTCAAAGCGGAAATTTTTACAAAACCACATATCCGCTAAGAAATGCTAAGAAACAATGGCAGTGGACAGTTAAGCCATACACATCACTTAAAATTAGTTTGCAAGAAAATCTTTGGGTTTCTCATGACCTCAAGATCTCACAAAGTAAGAAACAAGATTAAGTCTGTTTTGCTTTTACCTCATAGGTTTTGGCTATACTGATTCCAAAAGGACCGTTAAGAGATGAGAAGAAAAATATTAAAAAAGTCATGCAAACTGAGCTCACATTGAAGCAGTGATCAAAACAATAAATGGTCAATGAACTGCACGTATCTACTCTTTCTCTACACCGTATGGGGCCCAAAGGACTTTACAATGCCTCACATTCACCAACACATTCATACACCAATGAGAAGCTGCAAGGCATTACCAGGTCCGCTGTGAGCAAATTAAGGTTCAGCAACTTGCTCAAGGTCACTTCGACATGGTCAGCGGGGTCGAGGATCGAATCTATCTTATGGTTGGAAGACAACCACTCAACCACTGAGCTTCAATTTCTTTTTTTTTTTTATATGTTGAAACGCTATGACATGACCGTAGAATATTATTTAAATGGTCTCTTGGCAAATCATTCCTCTCTGGCCCCATCTTATGCTTCTAATGTCATTTTTAATTATTTCCTCACTTATCATGGCATGACTAAAACTAAGCAATCAGAGACTGTAGGAATGCACGGAGGGTCTCGCAATGAAGACTATTATAGTTTCTTGGCCAATTATTTAATTTCCAGTTAGCAACTAAAGTTAAATTGAAGAATTTGAAAATCTCTCTACTTCATGTCAAGGGATATGAAGATGTCTAAGGTGCAGGGGGCTGCATACAGCTGCAACCACGGGGCTTTAAGTAACTATTTCTATCGGATCGTCAGTTATCCCCTCTTGTATGTTTTGATGGATTGTAAAGAATACATCAAACCGGTCATTTTTGGCAATACTCCATCATGAACAAGCAATGCTGGCCGCTTTGCACAGCACCAACTACTGGCTTGGAATGTGTATTGCAGCATCAAGCAAAAGACTTTCCAAAAACGCCAAAGCCAAAACTTTCCAGTTATTACTAGGTTGTTGTCATGTAAACATAGCCTTTATTTACAGAAGGCAAACACGACACCGTACTCAAGTTGTGTTTGTGCCAGTGTGGTGTCAATGACTCTTTAATGATCGTTGTTTGTCCTGTTCTTTGCAGATTCCTGACAAAAGTAGCCAAGGGGCACAGCGGAGAGTGTAATGGAGGCATGGAAATCTAATCACGGCAGAAAGAAGGTCACTGCAATATTCCTGGAAGAACGGTGAAAAGGGGAATTGTCCTTAATTGTATCCCAAAATATCCCAACGCAGCCACGTGCTGCGCGCCTTTCCCTCGATTGACACCCAAAAGGACAAGCTCTATTTTCCGAGTCTCCTCGACACACACATACTCATACAGACCATGTGCATGTTCTATTCTTAAAATCCAGGTTGCTATGATGATATTAATAAAAAAAAAAAAAAAAAGGTCTCCAGTTAGAAGTCAAAGTGGCTTCCTATATAAAATAGCTGGGAAGGCCTCAATGGGGAATTCTCCCTCTCCCTTGCTGAGACGGTCAAATGAGATCCACGGTGAGGTCACATAGCTTCTTGTCAATCTTAAAATTCCTGCAGGATGCTTAAAAATGCACACAAACACATTCCTCATTCTTACCTTTCCAGGTACATCTCAGAGAAATCGGTCAATCGTGTGAAACATGGGCTCAGATTTGTTTGGCTTGACAGCATGTAAGCAAGCGTATGTCTTAAGGGTGCAGGTTTATTTTGCAATCACATTCCTCTCACCCCCTGAAGGTGCCGGCTGGAGTCAGAAAGAGGCGGAGCCTAACACCACCCTTTGACCTCTGTGTGTTTAGAGTGGATATATTCCTTCCACTAAGACTGTATGATAGTGACAATGCATTTTTGGGGGTAAACTAATCACTGTGACTTTCAAAGTCTCTTCGGCAAGTGCAAAACAAGGATGCACAGTATTATCATTGCTTTCCACTTGAAAGTGATTTACTTGAAAGATGCCTGATGGGAGATTTGATCATCACGTTCTCTTGATTATTACTGAACAGATTAATATGAGCAGATTAAAATAATAACATGTCTATGATGTGTCTTTTTCAAACTAGCCTAAGAATCAAGAAGACTTTGACTTTGAAATGCACTTTTCAATCTTGTTTCTTTGGCAACTCCTACGCACGTTCAGTTTATTCTCATACTTTGTTGTTAGTTGTGAGAAAATGGAGCGTGTTTGGTTCACTTTGCTTAAGGGAGAACAACACCTGGCCTGAGTCAACACAAAAGAAGGGGGAGATTGGTCTGGGGTTAGGTTTTGCCAGACATACTGGGGATGGTTTCAGGAAAACAGCTGCACTTCGATGCCCCCAAAAATGAAACGGTTTAAGAAAACAATGAGGGGAATAAGTACAGGAAATGAGGCAGAGGAAGTTGGTCAGACGGGCTTTTACAAACATTACCATATTCCTATAAAAGAATCGTCTCAAATTACAATATGAATAATGAAAACAAAACCACACAGACTATTTCCATTCAATTTTGCGGAAGGGAAGCACAGGTGCTGAGCATTTTTTGGGGAAATTTCGTTTCACGTCACGATTACCCAGTCTGTGGCTTCACCTAATTCTGTGTTGACCATACATAAGGATTTGCAAATTAAATTATTGAACAGGTTTAACATTAAATTGTTTTCCAAGAGGTTTGGGAGGAAAAAAAATGATCAAAGCATATCCCATACCAAAGCATAATCAAATCTTATGAGGCATCCAATAATCAGGCTTTTGCAAACTTTGAACGGCAGCAAGGAAAAATGGACTGGACTTGGAATATGTCTCTCGTTTAAAGTTAGCTGGGATAGACTCTAGCTCACCCAGATTCAAACAAGTTTAAGCAGTATAGAAAATGTAAGACGGGTATGATCCAATTCCATTTTTAGCAGGTAAAAACAGTACATAAAATAAACTTGTAATGAATGGTGATTATGTACATGCTGAAATAAACAAATCAAATCTTTAAATGAATAAATTGTCTGGTTGGATTTTGCAAGCAGTTATGCGTTCTGGGAGGCGGTTACTACAAATCAGTCGAGTAACATTTTGAGTTCACATTGTACAGACAAACAAAATGTGCTTCATGTAATTCTCTGTTACCGGCGATGATGACATTATCAAGATCAATGCTGCGTATCTCTTCATTAGCAAATGCGAGGCACGCGATAGATCAGCAAAGGCTGTTAAATAGGAACACAAGGAGGACAACAAAGACAATCATCAAGAAACCAACTGTATCCTCTTCCTTTATCTTAAAATACTCTGGATGAAGGAAAGATCAAAGCCCTTCAGAATAGAAGGCTTTACGTTGGAACTAATGGATGACAGCTCCCCACGGAGAGTCTAGGTTATTATCACCATCACTATGTAATGTAGCATCACATGTAATTGGCATCTCAAAGACGTAGATGAAAAAGACCCCCCCCCCCCCCCCCACGTGCCTCAGTACCAATCCACTTCCTGCTTCTATTTCTGAACACGTTGCATACTGCGCACATCTCGAGAATTTCATTTCCTCTAGGCTTTGAGTTTATAAGATGTGTTTATTTATAGCTACAACATATAGTGGTTGTACTCAAACTTTTATTGCTTACGTCAAGCCTGGCTTTGTAGAAAATGGCTGATGAAGACAAGCAAAGCACTGTCCGAGCACGAGACGTAATTTATGATGTAATTAAAAACATGGGACACTTGCACTCAGTGACACAAATTCTCAAAATGCTATTAACAAGCATGTCGAAATAGTACAAGAAACCGGCCCACTTGTACGTGGAATTTATTTACAGACTCGTGAAACCACAATCCAGTTTTCAATGAGACAAAAGAAATTGGGCTGTGACTTTAAAGCACAAGTGGGCAAATTTTAGTGCTGAGGACACATTTAATTTTTAAAAACAAGAGATGTGCTAGATCAATCGTTAGTGAGGTATCAAATGTATCAAACAATAGATTTTTGTAAAATTATTTTCACATAGAATAATTTGACCAGTAATTTCTCAAATTGTTTATTTTACAAAAGAAACGGAATGTATTATGTACAATAAATCAATTGGCTAATTATTTAATGAGCTGAGTGAATAAAAGGGTGAGGTCAGTCCCCACACAGTGACAGTGTGAATTAAAAATGTCTCTGCTGTCTCCATATGTACCCTGTGACTGACTGGCGACCAATCCTGGGAGTAGTCATGCTGTCGTCTCTGTGTTCCATTCAAATCAGAAAATGCATTAAGTATAACCCGCAAAAAAGAACAAGTTCCACAACTTGAAGGTGATGACGGTGGTGTGGGTGGGAGTTGTGGAATCTTAATCACTTAATCTTCCTAAGCAAACACAGCTTGTGGACAAGAAGGAGAGAGCATGGCGCTACAAAGCTGCCACTCTGAGCAGATTTTATTGTCCTGCTCGAGTGTAAAAGTGCCTTGGTCTTGATGAAGTGGAGTGTGAAAAGGTTCATTCAACAGCTGATGAATCACTGAGGCGTCAACACACACGTACGCATACACACACGAACACAGTTTCACATACTGTTGAAAATGTGAGACACACATATGGGCAACACACACACATGCCCCCCCCCCCACACACACACACACAGTCCTCACACATCATTTACCAATTAATTAAGTCCATGATGAGGAACCTTTATCACCCTTGCCCTTGAACATGCTTCTCTTCATTTTATGCAGAAGTCAAAATATGTTTATTTGAAGAACGACCAAATTTGCCAATATGGAGCCATCTGAGTGAGATGTTTATTTTAGAAATGAATACTATCCCACAGAGCTTCAAATAAAAGTGGAAAAACTGTTATGTGCATGCCAGGCCATTAGTTGGCGATGTCACTTTGTCAAGATTGCAATGATAGGTTTCACTACATGCTGAGCATGCACAGAAACTGTGAAATGAAATGAAGCTGATAACAGATCTGAATAAAGGAATACATAGATATAAATAGTTGATTGGTAGTATCAATATTCCTATATCTGACAAATGTCCCTCAGTGTCCCATTAATAATTGTTGACAACCATTTCAAGGTGCTGAGCCTGACATTGCCCTTTAAAGACAAATGGAGGTATTTGCACAAATCTATCAAGGTCTTGGACAAAATCCAGCTTTTGTGGGGGAGTCAGAGCTATAACATACTTGCAAACTGAAACTGAATAAAAGAACATCAAAAGCATACATGCAACAACAAGAAGCCACAGGATTACTTACAGGTTCTTGGACTTTTTCTTCTTGGTGCCGTCGGGGCCGACCTCGCAGCTGCAGGAGGATCCGGTGCTGAGCTGGGGGGAGAGGAAGGAGAGCACACACTGCATCATCCGAGAACCTCCGCACAGGAAGAATGAGGGCCCCGGTAAAGACAGCCTCGGTGCACTCGGACCAGTTATGAGATCAATGATCATTCCATCTATATGATCCCCGAGTGAATATCCCACAGTTGGAAAAATGTCTACTCTTGGTATGGACAGCGTGTTGCAGCTGGTGTTTGCAAACAGTGCAAGTCCAGACTGGGCCGATCTGTATGTGAGAGTGGGCTGTTGATTCTGGCGCACCCCTCCCCTCCTGCTCCTGAGGTTTGAAGTGTTGTGCCAAGACCCAAGTAACATCCCCCCCCCCAACAGCAGCCCCACTCCATCCCTCCTGGTTTCACGTTACACTTCACACCGAGCCTGTATTCGATTGGTTTGGAAGGAAAGGGGAAGTTGCTTCAGGGTGTGGAAGGGGTCACCCACCGCTAATCTGATGGTCTGAAACTGCCCCATTGTATGCGAGCATGGGGTGGGCCGGACATAATGAGCCATTGTATTACAGGAAGCTGAATGTGAGCCCCTGGTCCACAGCTGGTGGACAACATCGAGTGTTTTATTGTGTATCTCGCTTGCCATGTTTCGGGAATCTCCCATCTGTATGTTTTCCCCAATAATAATATCAGAAGTGGACCCCCTGCATGCTCTTATTGTGTCACTTGAGTTCAGTGGAAGATGACAAGATTGAAACTCGCAGTAAGCTCCTTGAGAAACTCGGTTTATGTTACAATAGTGTAAATTCAAAGAATTTGACTGATGGATGGTAGAATGGTTCACAAAGCAGATGTTCTTATCTCGTTTCATTAGTTGTGCCAATGTCGGGAAAGTTTGGAGGATTCCCTCCTAAAGAGATGACCACACATGCCTCACGGCTGTAGCTTGACTCCATGCTGACAACAGCTGTTTTTCTTCATTAGCAGGAAAGCTACTAACTTTTTACGATCGCCTTTTAAGTCGATGAGCCCAGTGAAGGCCCCGCCGGACAAAATACTTCTCAAACACCCAAACGAGTTAAGATTATATTTGTGCTGTTTTTGTTTGAGGCTCCTGTTATCAAATATTTAAAACACCACTGACAAGGAAGCCAAAGCCCAAAACATCAAAGGTTTGCGCCTGTTATTAATTTAAAATATTATGTTGTAAAAACTTTATTCGGTAAGTAGTGGACACGACAGACTGTCGGAGCAAATGGAGGAGGGAGTGTTGACTGAAGCTCTAAAAACATTTTCAGACTCAAGTCACAGTTGAGTGTGAGAATGGATGTTGAAGGAGGCGTCTAAAAATAAGGGCAAGCATTAACACAGCATATTTTTAGTTTGCTACAATTGACTCTGAAATGCATTTCCAACAACTGGTTAAAATAAAGCAAATCAAATTGATCCTATTAATTATGAAATGAATCAAACATACATTCCAATCAATATAAATGTGCTTTCCAACCATGTAAATGTAACTTTTGTTGCTTGATTCTTGATACTTAATTATACAGTATGATACACATGCAGATAAACTGTACAGCGGTGACAGCGCCTCAGTAAACTGCAGCAATATTCGTCGTTCTTCACAGAGGAAAAAAGCTATAATCCTGAGTATTGTTATATTGTCTGTCTACCTGTATTGTTCCCCCATTTGTGTTCACATATCCATTGCAGGTTTTATAACATTGACATTTGATATGTGGCATTGACATTATTTGCTACACAATATGTGTTGTTCCCAATTACATGTTAGCATTCGGGTAATTTTAAATTTATGTGTGATTTCTTTTTACATACATTTTTTTTACTTTGACAGTAAATATCAATTTGAGGCTTATTTTGCTTTATTTATTTTTTTTATTTTAGTTTGATTTTACAATCTTTTGAAATCAATGCAACATTTCTGTGGCGTTAACTCGTTTTTCTGATCCTCCAGCCTGACACAGTTTGACAGCATTTCATATGCATACCCCAAGATAAGAAACAGCTAAATCACTTTATGAACTAGACAGCTTCGAATATGATATCAGAGGAACAAGGAACGGGGATCCGAACAGGGGGTTGCAGTCGAGTCAGGTCAGCGCGTGTTCCACTGCCTGCGTGTGAAGACCCAAGGCTTTTTTGACACCGCACCGCTATGTTCCAGCTGGATGGGATCCAACGTGGATAAAAGCACACAGGATTCTGTTAGCGGCGATGTCCTCATTCTCGTGCTCTCATATCTAAATGCACACAATAATGTGTGTTATTATGTTGCTGCATTACATCATGAGATGAGCTCATCTTCAGGTTACCTGACTGATCTCCACCAGGGAACTACTACTTTTCATCACAACCAGAAATGTCCAATTACGAAAGTATGGGATCATAGGTAATGATGCAAATAAGAAATCCAAAAGTCATCATTTTAAACCTTATTGTATATTTAGTAGCTGAAAGAACTTTCGTGTCATATTCTGCGGGGTATCAATTTGTGTTATCCATGGTGCACGCTGCCTATTACAGTAAAAACATTTTTGGGGAAGAAATAAACGAACAAAACTTTTTTTTGTCCCAGTCTAGCGCCAGAACAAAACAAACCCACTGCATAAGCACTGACCACTGAAGCATATAAAAGTTCAAGTCTTTCCTAAAAATAGCCATTGTGTGTTTGTGTGCATAC
Organism: Syngnathus leptorhynchus; assembly: GCF_054491065.1. NCBI lineage: Eukaryota > Metazoa > Chordata > Actinopteri > Syngnathiformes > Syngnathidae > Syngnathus > Syngnathus leptorhynchus. The sequence goes on along the minus strand of NC_141206.1, from coordinate 4,462,595 downwards.
GTGCTGATTTTTACAGTCTGCTCACATGCTCGTTTAGACAGCGTCACAAAACCCAGAACCTGCCAAAACGCACGCGGTGGCTTAAAGAGGGCCCCCCCTAGGCGCTTGGTGCAGATGTTGACACGCCGTTAGGTGTTGCGGAATAGGACTGCAGATAACAACTTGATCACATGCATACGCACACCTGGCTGTGAAAGAGTGCAAAACGTGTCTATGTGGACAAATGCAAAATGTGCACGTGTGAAACCAAACACGTTTTGATAATTTGTTGGTCACTGAACACAATTGTGGGGTTAAAATGAGAGGTGGAATATATTATAGTCTTTGTAACTAATGAAGCATCATTAATCACTTTTTTAATGGAATAAAAAGGTTGACATCAAGACTTAACTCACTTTTTTAATGGAATAAAAATTTTGACATCAAGACTTAATTCAAAGTGCTTTTGGTTTTGGCTTCCTACACAAATACATTAGTGGCTTTTTTTGCAATAATGGGAAATATGAAAATATGATCAAAAGGTTCAACCCAAGCTGGCAATATTAAAGCATTTAAAGGAATTTTTTTGTCAACGCAAGCATTTAAAATATGTTCAAAACATACTTGTTTTACTTTATAAATATATTCCAGAACAATTGAAACCTTAAAATACCTCAAAATAAACAGTTTGATGCAAAATTGTACGAGTAAATATAACATAAATGTGTCTAAAATGGCAAAACATAGGTCACATCTGTTTTTAAGCGTGATTTCTCCATCCATCATTTTTTTATTTTGTTCTCACTGAGATTCATAACCAACAAAATTCTCCCATGTATATGTCTTCTCTTCTTTCTGTCTGTTATTGAGGCAGACTAACATTGCTTGTATTAAAAGTGAAACTGTTAAAGGTGAGCTCTGCTGGTGCTGCATGTTTCGCATGAAGGTGATAGCGTAGCCTTGCAGCGCTCTGATGATAAGCTAAAGCCTCTTTTTCACGTTGAGCCTCCAAGCTCAAGTTATCGGATTTCTCAACAGTGAGCAGAGCGAGACTTTTAAAACTAGTGAGCATTACTTTTTGTATACAAAGTAATTGTTAGGAGCATTAAACTGGTGACATCACATACAGCTAATTATTTGAATCGTTCAGATATACTTCAGACATGCCGATGTAAAGATTTGGTGACTTCTTGTGTTGCTGCAGCCTGTTTTTATATGCTGACACCATCTCATGCAAGTGAACCAGCCTTATCATGCCCCCGATACTGCTGAACCGATGGCGAGTCCGGCTTTTGTTATCACGTAGACTGGGGGGCCCAGAGTGTGGGAAAATAAAAATCAAGCGCCCGTGATGGCAATAAAAGAATTTAAACTTGTGGACTCAGCAATTGAATCGCTGCAGTACACTCTATGTCAACCACTCAGCATGCATTTCAATAATATGGTTACAATTTGTAGACACTCTTGCTCACAAACCTGTGCGCCTAAACAATCTAGGGCAAAGGTTAAGATGAAGGTCAGTGAGGTTTTCTAACAAAACTGGTCCAAATTATATCTGGCACAACAAAAACTCAACATTCTTATGCTGTTGCCTGCAACAATAAAGCCAATCAAAGAACAATATTTTAGCCGGCGCTCAGGGAAACATTCTTGACCCAGTCAAGCCAAAACAACGAGTCGAGACGTGAAGGAATGACTGTCCGTCTTGCCTTCAAACACGTCATCACACCTCCTCTTCCTTCCTCCTCATTCATTCCACTTACATTTGACCAAAAACGTTGGCGCCAAAGGACCCGAACAAATCATCTTGCTCCATATATGTCAGAAGTATTACATTGTGTGGCATCATGACCTCGACTAATGAAACACAATAAACTGCCTATCATGCTCATTCATTGAAGTTTATTAAACATTTGCTATTTTCACAATAGTGTGAAACAATTTCGAAAAGGATTTAGTAGGAGACTGGCAACACATTCCTTTTTTTTTTTTTTTTTTTAATACAACACCAAAGTTCATGCGTGAAATCTTGCCATGCTCATTGAAAAAAACCCGACAATGCTTGAAATGATTATATTTTTGTGGTTTTGTATATATCCTATTTTAGTCTATCAGTGAAGTCGAAAAACCCTGCTGGGAAAAAGGTATTTAAAAAACGCGACCCCTGGTAAGTGCAAAAATATTATTTTTCTCATACGCGCTGAGGTCTAGAAACTTTATAGGGGCCTTTATTGCATAACACGTACACGGATCGCGAATCTGAACAAACAAATGAACGCAGTTAGCGTCTTTGGATGATCGTAGCGGCCTCGATAAGATCTTCCTGGTGGATCTTGGCTCAAGGTATAGTAACGTTCCCTCTCTGTGAGGCCTTAACGACTTAGAAAATACAAACCAAAAGTCATTGTGTAAACAAGAAGACCCATCACCAGAAGAATCATCAATCAAAAATACCAACCTCCACCTCAAATGTTTTCAGGCTTGAGAGAGAGCACTCCCGGTGTGTTTGATTACATAATTGCCTTTCGTTGTCTTTGCCACAAGAAATGTTTGTGCGACCATTCCAAAAAAAAAAAGCAAAATTAGGGGTAAAATAAACCCTTGAGTCCTGGCAAGTATACGAACACACAAACACACACAGTCAAGGGCAAAGCCATGACATTCAGTCATTAATAATTGAGAATAAATCTGGTGACAGGATGCTGACTCATTCCATCATCAAGCCACATAACGAAGACACGAACAAAAGGTGCATTGTCTGCAGATTTCTCATCGTGTATGTGGATGTATGTCTCCGGTTATTCAGGCCAGTCAGGAGATGGCTGCTTCCTGCGTGTCACAGGATGTAAGACATTTGTGCGTCACTTCTCCGAGCTCCTCAAACAAGTGATCAGGTTACCCGGCCCAGTCCCGGAACTGACTGATGCCATCCCGTAAAGTATTCCAGGGGTCTTTGAGGACTCACGCTGACCTTTGTGAGAAATTTTAAGGAATGCAAGTGTTGTCTTGCCGCCATTCCATCAATCCGACCATAAAATCGATTGCCATCAGTAGATTGGGTCGAGATCCGAAGTTCAGATCAGGGTTCATGTTCTTTATATGCTTGCGTGGGTTTCTATCAGATACTCCGGCTTCCTCAAATCACAGCTAATGACCTCAGCTTACAAACTGATTGGGTTAGCATACATAGAGAAAATAGGAGGCGTATAAAAAATGTACTACGTTGCATTGCTGCGCCATCCGTAACATGAATAAAGGGTCAAGAATGTTGTACGGATGCTTTTAGCTACTTCTAAACAAACAAGGTGCTGGAATAGGAAAAGCTGACGTTTCTGGGAAAAGGAGCCTGGATCAGATGTAGGGCATTAAACGGGGAATGTTATGAACCGCAGACGTGCCACTAATGCACCTGCTCATGTAAAGGTTGAGCTTTCACTGGGTGTAAACAACACGTACCAGTCACGGAAGTGTTTAGTGTCAGTTTAGAGGTGGATTTACAAGTCATGTGAAATCTCTTGTATACGTACTGTAAAATTCTGATAATAATAATATTAATAATAATAATAATCATAATAATAATAATAAAAACAATTTGGAAAGAAGATCCCGAATCAAAGGGGTATATTATGGTTGGCTTTATAAGAAACAAACATTTTTCTTATTGTTTAGATGGTAATAATTCCAGACAAAAACCAAGACTTCTGTTAGGAAGATTTTCTACAAATTGTTTTATTTATATAATTTGAGACTGAATTGCGACATATGAATGATATCCAGCTAATTATCTCCATACTGATTGTGAGTTTGACCAATGCTGCGTGAAAACATTCATAAATTGAGCACAATTTGTTCCTGTTATCTCTCTGTTTGGATTTTTTGTGTTTCTGAATGGTGACACAGAAAATCCAATAAGAGATAGAAAAAGAATTTGAATCTTTATTGTTGCAGTGTTTCATCCAAGGGCAGCCGTGGTTGAGTCAGTGATGGTAGATTTCTTCTTTCACTCGTGTCTTCAAGTGCATTGACGCCCTAACTAGTTTATTGTCAACAACGCTACTGACTGACCCATGCGAACGCCATGGCAACCACTGCATTGTATTCACAAGCACTCAAACGCACATGACGCAGCAATGAGCACAACTGCCGTCTGGATTGTCTCCGACAGAAGGTAAACATCATCGAGAAAAGCCTTCGTTGTAGCAGAGACTGCAAAAGTGTCAGTCTAGTAAACAGCAACATATCAAGCCCTTACAGCTTAGCTCAGGTTTAATGTGAGCTTTGTTTAACTTAAGTCTGATTAAATGACATTTGGAAGTTTTGTTGTTCAAAACAACGGGGTTGCCATTCAAATGAATGAAGTCTCAGGCATTAGGATCCGACACTTTGAAAATCACATGTCACTTAGTTTCTGCTTAACTTTTGTACATTTTTTAAACCTGACAGAATCCTTGGTTTGCATCATTAACTCATAACAAATTACTGTTTGTACGATTTCGGATCAATGTCTTGTTTAGGGGATTCTTCCTGAAATGAAACTGTACGATTTCCAACAAAGTGCTTCTTTTTGTGTTTGCATTTTCCAATTAACTTTAAAAAAGGCCTGTGGGGTGCTTGAGTTAAAATGACAAAAGTAGACAAAAATTACAGCATGCTTAACAACTTTAGTTTGGTGATTGTCTCTTGTAACACGTTCCATTGAAAATGAAAGAAATCATGAATAATATTAATTCTACTTGTCTTGTTTTAGCTAATGGTGCCATTTAGTGGAAAGAGATCCAACATTAGAAAGGGAGAGCACACTTAAGATGTTTACTGGACAAGACAGTTGGTGGTTGAATTTATTGCAAGCAGTGAAGTTAAACACCATAAATGGCCAAGCTGTGCAATTGAGTTTATTCCAGTTTTTGCCAATAGACCCGGCTCGCGGGACACTATGTTGACTATCTGCAGAGTTTGTTCGTGTCCGTAAATATTTACCCGTTCACATTTAGTATTTTTGGGCTGCCCGACATTGATTTGAACTTTTGTTCTGTGTCGGCCTTCTAAGTAAACAACACGTGACTCTTGTGATTCAATTGATCAATTGACTGTTCCAAAACGTGCTCCCGTAATAAGTACACCAACTCGTAGTTTTTTTTTCTTTTTTCCCCTTCTAGACCAAACAACATTAACACTCATCTTCAGCAGTCTATTTCAACAGTTTCCATAAACTTCCAATGAAATTATGGTGGAAGTCTATTTTCATCTACCATCACATGCAGCAGAATGATGTGCAGTGCTAAACCGTGCAGCACAGTTGTCTGTCAGAGCTGCAGTACTTTACCCAAAAAGGATACTTTGTTAACTGATAATTTTGTTCATGAGCTCAAAATAGTTTCCAGTAATTCCTCATTGCATGAGATGGTTAAGTTCATTATCTATAACGCATGCATCCAGATGTGTTCAAATATCTGAACTTGTTTGCAAAGGTGTATGTGTCATGTGACGTTTTTATTTTTTAGATGCAAGCAAATCACTTAAGAGTATTGTGTAAATTTGAGTTAAACGTCTTGGATGGCTATAGCGGATGCACATTATTATCATTTATGGTTATTAGTAATAATTATTATTGTCAGTAATAGGAATGGCAGTTCTAGTGGTAGTACAGTAGTTTTGGTTTAGTAAATAATTTTAAAATGAAGTTCTCAAAAGATTCAAATAAACTCTTGGCACTGTCTGTATTTATATATATAAAAAAAGCTATAATAACTCATTAAAATGTTTCACCTTGTACTGAGGCTTCAGGACTTGGAGTAACTGGAGGTTCAGTAATTTGCTTAAGGACACGGTCATGGTCATAGTGAAGGGTTGAAGCCACAACTTTCAGATTGGGCGACAACAACTCGACCACCTGAGATATGCCGTGCTGGTGGGCCGAAGCGTTGTGTGATGATGTGCTTATCACAACACACAAAATACAATACCGAATATACATTGCAAGAAGCATAATGACGTATTCTTAAGCAATTCCCCACTTGCTGCTGATGCTGTGTCATCAATAGTGTCAAGGCGCTTTGACAAGAAAAATGCTATAAAAAAAAGATAGCATTTACAATTTTACTCATATTCATTAATTTTGAGTTACTGTATTCAACTTAAAGAGATCATTGCAATCAGTTTCTTCAAACAATTTCAATTGAACTAATTTATCAAGTTATTTAATCAAAGTACCTCCTTCAAATAAACATCCTGTACTGTGTTTGCAATAAATGTTTTTAGACCCAATTTGAAGACAGGAAAAATCATTAGTACTGGTTTTGATTCTAATATTTGGACAAAATGAGAGGTGGTTAATACAAAGTCACCCTGCAAATGCACTGCAGTGCTACACAACAAGCAGGAAGTGCAGTATTTACATCTATTTAGCACCACTCATCCTGTGTCATGCCCACGCTGTACGTAAAACCAACGTAACTTCCAGTATGCCCACTTGATGTTCCACCCACCTGTCTGGACCCTTGACACCACACCAGGGCCAGGGACAATGTAAGTTACCCTTAACAACATCAAACAATTTCCACCGTACGTCTGTCATGATGTACGGTATTTACATGTATTTCAAACAAATATTTTACAGCCCATAAACAAAATGTTTACAGGCCATGTTAAGACGTGTCTGCCGTAAGGTCTCTGTGAATGCGGCGTCTTCATAAACAGGAGGGAAAAATATGTGTTGTGGGTGGTTTTGTAGTTAGGCCATATGAAGGCTTGTGATGTCTGAAAATTTGTGCTACTGCTACAAATACTAAGAAAACCTGTCCACTTCTGCTTCTCCTGTCAAAGATTATAAAGAGAAGGTGCAGAGTGGAAAATACAAGGGAACAGAGATGACACTTAAAAAGTGATGCTTGAATCAAAGCCAAAGTCAAATTTGCGGCCTCTCTTGATCTATTAATGGTAAACAGTTTAAAAAACTGTGTGAACCAATGGCACTTTAGCGTTCGTTCAGTGCTGTCTTTGAGAAAGTAACCTTTTCATAGTAATCCATTCTTACAGTATAATTAGGAAAGTATAATACAGGTTAACCAACTTAAGTGATTTTTCAAATATGTGTAATTGCAATAATAAAACAAATATTTGGAGACCTTCCTCAACAGACTTTTAAAGCTCTTGTTTGAAAATTCTAATATTTGAACACAGACAAAAAAGGTAAGGTAACATAATTTCACAGATCTAGTAGTATGTATAAATCAATACCGAATAGTACTTTGATATTTACTCAAATTTAATGGTTGGTTCAATATTACTTGAATCAGTGTTTTAAATGTTTCCATTATTTGATCACTTATCACAATTGCAAAATTAAGTATTTTATTCGAATAAATTTACCTTGGTTCAATTATAAATCAAGCGCTATATAAGTGCACATACATAAACAAAATTGATCATCATTTAATGCATGCCATTGTGTTGTGGTTATATTTGCATGCAAACTGCATACGAGTATAGAAACTTTATACCCCTTTTAAGTACTATTGTTGTTCTAGCAAATTGAAAACATCAAGCTCCCTGGATTACTGCCTGCACGTTGCCATGCATGCATACACACAAATATTGTACACACACATTTACTATCTGCCACAAGCTGTGTATGTGTGTGAGGGTGACAGATGACATTAAATAGTGGAAACACACTCCTCAAATGAGCTGTGCCCATGATGCCAACTGGGGTGGTCCAGTTGGCCTTGACTCGGGCAGGACCAATCGTCAAGGGCCTTGCGGGAGGTACTGCCGCTTGCTCACATGCACACTCACACGTATACAATCTCAATGCCATTTAAGGCTGTCGAATGTGCTGACAACCTAGCTTCAAAGTGCCCAGATAAGGAGGAGTGACTAATCCAAAGTGATGGGAGTGTCCACCACATGGGCGATTTTCTTGTCATATATAAAGTGACAGGTTTGAATACACTTATCATATAATGAGCTCGTTACAAAAATCAAGGGAGTTGCAAAATCATACAGAATAAAAACACAAAAGCCACCATGTTTAACATCTCAAATGGCCTTCTGACAAAAGAGGATGTGATGCATGCTGTCCTCTGTTGGACAAGTAGTGATATTGCTCTTGTGCTGCAGTATCTACAGCAAGGAAAGCGACCCTCCGGAGAACTAAATGCAAACCACTTGGTCAAAGAGGGAGCTCTATGAATATTATTAAATATATTAAATATTAAAGACATAATTACAGACAATATTTGTCTAAAATATCAATCCTACGCCAAAATGAAAAAGGGTACATACTATGTGCCATGAGGGAGTCATACAGCGTCAAATTCCATTAGATTTCCATATGCAATTAACTATGAATTGAAGTATATCTTAATGGTTTGAATGGGCATAAGACATGGGCATTACACCTAAATTTTGTAATACCATTTTGTGTTTTGACATGTTATACAGTAAAATAAACAGTGCTAATTTGTATTTCCCTATATGCACTTGTGCACTGTTAACACTAGATGTCACTCTTTTATTGAATCTTGAGACGCAGAAACAGCGTCAAGTTCCACTAACATACCTCTGACATTTTATGTCAAAATTGAGCATGTTGGATACTATCAAATTTTACTGGGGTACCTAATAAAGTGGCAATATTTCCTATTGTTTTGTGTGCACGTCAAGGTTTGGATCTCAGGTTAGATTGAGGTCATGACTGTCTGTGCTTCAGTCAATGACGCATCCCTGCAACTGTCGGAGCACCAGGAGTGTGTGTTTGTTTGTGTGTGTGTGTGTGTGTGTGTGTGTGTGTGTGTGTTCATGACAATGTTTAGTGTATTAGATGTAAAGGTTTCGGAAAGCGCATTTGATGAACAAGGCAATGCAACTGCAGCAACACAAGAATGTGTGATTTGTTTTGGAAGGCTGCCATTTCTGTGTGTGTGCACCTCAGATGAAACTCGTGACTGCTTAGCGCGTCAAATGTCAAGAGCTGAGGCTCTTGTAAATATGTATTCCCAAAGCTAAATGAAACAAGGTTGTGTGTGTAATATCTGTGCGCGTGTGTGTGTTTGTGTGCGTGTGTGTTTGATTGGGATATACGTGTGCACACTTTTGATTAAACTCATTACCGCTTGGTGTCAGGATGTCAGGAGCTTAGGAATGTCAATATGCATCATCACAGCTATAGTAAGATGAGATTCAGAGATGTCTGTCTGTGTTTCAGTTTGTGTGTTTGTGAGTGTGAGTGTGTGTAAGCATGCATGCATATTCCAGTTTATGTGTGTGTGTAGACTATTGATTAAAATGCTTGGTGCTTCAAATGTGAAGGGCTCAGGAATGTGTTTTGTTAGTGAGGCCTCCCCACAACAAGGTAAACAAGGATGTTTGTGTTTTATTTTGTACGTGTGTATATTAGGTTAAATTCATAATTGTTTGGTCCTTCAGATCTGAAGGCCTCAGGAATGTGTTTTGTCAATAAGAACCCCCACTACTATAAAAAAAAAAGAATGTGTGTATGTTTAGTTGATGAGTGTACACACATCTTGTTCACGAGATTAAACCTGGACTTTGGCTTTATCTTGGTGGACTGGTGCCTGTGCGCTCTGTGTAGAAATGTGCATAGAATCATTTTTGTTTCAGCGCAAGTCTAGTCTACCCTGTTGAGCCTCTTGGCTACAAAAAAACAAGAATGAGTGTGTGCAGTGAAGGTGAAGCTCAAACAATCATATAAGTGGATATGCTTACCTTCCTTCCTGAGAAGAGCATGCACAACTGATGCATGGAGCCTCCATTCTTGGTCAGCTCTTTCTTCAGAGTCTTGGGTGATGGCAGTGTCCAGCCGCCCTTGTGGTGCCCACCGCCCGTCTCCAGGCAGTTGATGGCGTTGTCTGAGGTGAAGCAGGGTGTGCGTGGGTCCTGCAGCAGGCTGCCCTCACTGTGGGTCCGCCGGCGCAGCGAGTTCTGCACGCTGAGGCCCCCGCCGCCGTGCTTCTCGCAGGTGGCGCCCTCTACCATGGAGCGCCGCTTGCTGTCGCTGCGCTGCAAGTAGGCGTCGTCGCTGTCGTCCTCCTCTGAGTCATCGTCGTCATCATCCTCTTCCTCCTCCTCCTCCTCCTCTTCCTCATCGTATTCTTCTTCGTCGGTGTTGGGCGAGGAGAGGGCATCGGCGCTGAAGGAGCGGTCTAGGCGCAGCTCAGGGATGACGAATGAAGATGAGGAGGACGAAGGAGGGGCGTTTGTGTCGGGCAGCTCGTACGCGTTGTCCTCGTTGGACACTAGCAGGTGGAGGTGAACTTCTTCCTCTTGCTCTACCAGCTCTTCCAACTCGCTCTTCCTGCTCGCACCTTCCTCTTCCTCATACTCTCTCCCATTGCCCTCTCTCCAGATCTCCATTTCGTGTCCGTCCATGCTCTTCCAGTCCTCACCCTCGGTTGAAGGCGGAGGAGTGGGCGGCACTCTGTGGCGTTCCTCGGACCCGCCTAGGCTACCGAGGGGCAGGTAGACCTCGTTCAGAGGGCTGAGGAGCTCCGAGGGGTGAGAGCTGCTCAGCGTCAAGGGTTCGGAGGGGCTGGACGGATACAGGCTGCTGTCCTCCCCCTCAGAACTGCGGGGCGGCAGGTGGAGGCACACACCCCCTCGATCCACCCCGACTCCACCCAGCTCACAAGAGGGCGCGTCCACCTTTGGTTCCAACATCTGCACAGACACACGAGACACTCGCATAAGAATTCATACGTTCAGCGACATATCTGCTGCATGCGCCATATTCACAAATATGCACATTCAATTCAAAAGTGTAATTCGGCTGCTTGGTGGTGAAGTGCTGCTAGCGTGGGTAGAAATACAGTACAAAGTCTGCAGTTAAAGCAAATCTAAAGTGAACCGTGTCGTCTCAGCTTTTGTGGACTTAAAATAGCCATCCTTACGTGCATTTTAAATATCCACAAAACCACATTTTGTCTTCTTTTGTGGATGATTCACAAAGCAATATGAAAAAAAAAAAAAGCAAAAGCAAATGACTCACATTATAGCTGAACATCATGACGTAGCTTAAAAGTAGAGTTATCAATAAAAGAGAAGCCTCTTGTAAAGTTATGACAGCAATAAATGGTCAAAGTCAGACATCATCCATCTTTCTCTATGTGTTGGCTGGAGTGAAGCTGTAAATCAACACACCCTCAGCCAAACCGTGCAAAACACAAGCACGATCAATCCTTCCAGCCATATTCACAAAAGTGAGCCTTTAACCTCTCCCAGCCCACAAAGCTGTCAGTGGTTTCATTTGAGTGAGCCAACAAGACCTACATGGACCAACACGACTGAAGATGACACGATTCTAATAAAGATGAATATTTAATGTTCAACACTGTTGTTGTGCAAGGAGGAAAAAAAAAAACTGCTGATGCAACGACACCACATGGTGACTCCAACTTCTAAGTACCTCCGAGTCATTATCGCTTCAGGAAATTAGATGGCAAACAAGGCATTTTTCTTTTGTGAACGCTTAAGGCGTTATTGCTCACTTGCTCGTAATGTGCATGGTGATTAGAATAAAGCAGTGGAAGATGATTGTAAAACTCAGAAGGTCTTCTAATCGTGTGCATGACCATTAAAATAAGCATGAAAAGTGCTGTGCATCAATAGTCACGAGTTCAAACATTTTTTGAAGTGATTTGAGAAAGAATAGCAAGCGGGACTTGACAGCACATTGGCTGTTGTCCAGGGGGCAGCAGCAACTACTTCAGTCAGTATAACTCTAAAGGTATTAAAATCCAGAAAAAAAAATAAAATGATAGGCAGCACGGGTTGGGAGCTTGCAAAGCAAAAATGCAGAATTAAAAGATTTCTTGGGTATCTTTACAATGGAAATATGAAAAAACTACATTTTTCTAATGACTTGCAACTAAATAGTTATGTCGCTGGGGTCTTATTTTTTTTTTTTTTAATCTGCTGGGAACCACTGAGCGAAAATACTGCTCAGAGAGTCCATATTTTAATTCAGACTTGCTGTTTTATATGGAGGGAAAAAGTGAAGCGTGGCGGAATCAAAATTAATCGATTGTTTAGAGATGTATATAAGTAAAGATTGTCCAAATCTTCTCAGGTCTCAAAATTAACAATTCCGATTTATCTAGTTCTTCATGAAAGCAGACTTATTTAAAATAAGATATTTGCATCTTTTTTTTACTTTTGAAAACAATTTATCTACGTACAGCCCTAGCGAGGAATATATTTGAAACAGGTGCAATAGCATTTTATCGCACTTTTTATATCAAATAAAAAAAGTTTGCATTGTAATACAATTTTGCAATCTTAAAACGTAAAATTTGCAAATGCCTTTGAAAGGCCACCTGAGACAAATACATTAGAGACAAATACAGCCATGAGCTCCATCACCGTCCATTAAGAAGACAAACTTGTTATTTACTGGACTCATGAGTCCATGTGCGCATGAATAAGTCTTGCGCTGGGTCGAGCGAATCAATTCTCACTTCTCGGAGCTTCGTGAAGGGGATTCATTGTGGCGATCAGGCTGACCCCTGATGACGCAGCGCGGTCACAAGATGCTCAGCTCTAATTGCGAAGAAGGGCTTTCTCTCATGGGACTGTACAGACACGGCTCCAATGAGTTTCCCCCAAGTCTGGGACACATTTCAATTTCTTTCCTTTACCCTGCCTGCAGTGATTAACTACATAGAGCATATTACATTACACTACAAGTATCCATGGGATCAACTACTATGTTTTAAAAGCTTTTTAATGTATTTCAAGGGTCAATTTCCCCTTTAGTAGAAGCTATCTTATGTAAGCAAAGCATGGCATCAAAGTTTGATGATCATTTTGAGAATTCACCCTGAAAAAAGGAATAATCAAATAACTAACTGAGATTAGGCACCTAAAATGCATACAATTTGACATTTAACAATATTTACGCTGTATCTAGATAGAACTGAAACAATATCCAACCATTTCCAGGGCTACTTTATGTCTTTTGGCTGTTGTCCCTTTTTACATTGAATCTTTTTATTGTCTTGACCTCACAAGTTTACATTATATCTTTATTTATTTATGACAAGTTCAACCTCGTGTTCTCGCTAATGTTTGCACAGCACTGCGGTCAGCCCAGGTTGTTTTCATACGAGCTCATGTAAATCAATTTGATTCGATGTTGCGTCCTGCCAGGAGACCGCATAAATAAAACAACACCCGATCGCCACGATCATGCCCTAAAATGTTCACTTATTCGCGCGACAGCGGCTGTGATTTAGCAGGTAGGAAGGAATGTTAGGATTTAGAAGCAATGTCCAAGTAGTAATGTGAATACTAACTGTGTAGACGTGAGTTTAAAGGAAAGAAAATCCCTAATGAGTCTGAGTGTGTCTGCTTGGGAAGTAATGTCATGACTTTAATTAATAGAAATCAAATGATTGTGTGCATAGATAGCTAGGGTGCTTTTTTACTGTGACTCAGAAAAAAGAAAAATAAGCAGTTCCTGTTTCCTGTTCTGCCTCAAGGTGATCGAGATCTTTCTTCCTCCTTAGCCCGCTACTTAAAGCCCAGAATGTGAGCACACTTAAAGGCTCCATAGTGATGTTACAAATGATGCATGGAAATGTAGATTAACAATGAAGTGCACTCGCAGAAAAGAACAAAAGGTTCCTCCAGGGGAATTCAAGCAAGGCAAACGTTCCAGACCACTCACGCTGCTTTTTTTTTTTTTTTTTTTTTTTTTTGCTTAGTTGAAATGATGCACAACGAATGTAGCATAAAAAAAAATCCCAAAATAATGTTTTTATTTGTACCGATACAAATAAGTAAACTGTGACCTGTTTTGTGTAAGCTATAAAAGCGGAAAGCAATATAACAAAGTGGTCAATGTGATATTTAGATGTTCCTCTTCCACCTCCTGACCTTCACCTTTTGTCATGCCCTCACTAAAGAGGCTGGGACTGTTGAAGTTATGGTTGGAGACACAATGGAGCCACCTGTCAGAAACACTTGGTCACTCACACTGTCGCAACACTGGATGATTGTAACTCACGTAAGCTCATGTGAGTGCTTCTATTTTTAAATAGAAATTTAATTTCATATTTGGATTTCATTTCATTTGCAAATTTGGGAATTTTCTGTAATGTGGCAAATGGCAGATATTTTTATTTTTGTGGCAAAATAATACAGTAATATAATAATACGATAGTTGACTATCGTCAACTAAACTAAATTCAACTGTGAATGGCAACTTTAGCTAAAAGCTGTTTTTTACCTAAAAGCTATTTAGTGCATTATTTTATAATGAATAGCAATTTCTCAATATATTTGCAAACATTTTCAAATAAGAAAGATAAATAGTAATAGGGAAGCAATACTAAAGAAGCTATGCTAACTGTTATCGTTGAGCTTTGTTCGGATATTGTCAGGGATTAACTGCAAGACAATCTGTGGTTGGAAAGCCCATAGATGAGCGGTATTCTTGACAACGACGGAAGAGCTCAATGAGACGCTTATAAAACTTAGAGGGGTTGCACTTTTATGGTGATGGACTATTAAGAGGATGAAGGTCTTCCAACAAACTCAAACACTCGAGGTAATGAGCCGATGCTGCGCCTTCGGAAAACGATCTTGAAACACGGGTCAGACTGAGTCCATTAGGAAATGACGATGATCATAACATCTCCTAAAAAAGAGTTTCTCTTTCCCGGGGTGCAATGGATCACTTGATTAGATCTGGATTCTTAAGAATATGGTCATGTGTAATGTCAGCAAATCTCATGAGACTTCAATTCTGTGAGGATCAAAACAAGTAACTCCATCTATCCCCGATTATCTGGAGCCCATCCCAGCAATATACGGGTAATGGGCGAGGTACAAACTTAACTGGGCGCCAAACAATCACAAACAGATTCAAACCCACGATCTCTGTACTGTGAGGCAGATGTGATAACCGGTTGAGCACCGTGCCACAATATTATTGTATATATGTATTGATATTCTTAGCATTTGGTCCAAGCTGCCAAGCTGTTGTCAATATTGAAGCAGTATTCCTTTTGATTTTCTGAAGGTCAAAGAACTTGTAACAAAAATAGAACCGTAGGGTCTCTCTCATAGACACACACACACACACACACACACACACACACACACACACACACACACACACACACACACGGGTGCAAAAACATACACTCACACACACGGATATGTGACGTCACATGTGTGACCTCTGTCCTAGTTACCATGACAATGAGAGACCTATCCCAGGGGAGCAGCTGTGCTCTACTGTGCTGCCTCCAAATGTTACAACTCCACCTATGAACTGTCATCCAACTTCTTTCCCTTTAAATTATAGCGAGGCACCTCCAGTGTTGCCTTTAATTTCCTGTGGATGTTTCTGAGTAAAGCACAGTAAAGTACAGTAAGACGCATCACCACCAGCCCTCCTTCCTTTCACTTTACTTACAGCAACATTAATGCTTTAATGTAGCCACATGCCAAATCTGTGCACAGTCTCAATAAATCTGACTCAACTCAATTAGCAAAGCAGTTCGAAATACAGTCCGCTGCCAAACATACGCTCTCCTTCCACTTCCTCTCGGCCATTGCAGTTGCAACAGTGAAGTCCCTCCCATACTTCACTTCCACAACCATGACTCCCAGGTGGATTTGCACAAAACTAAGTTGGCTATCATGAATTTGGTTTTGGGATCAGTATAGAGGTTTTTGGATCCAATAGAAATGGTTTCTGAACCAGGATGAGCCAGCAAACCTGCAAAAAAAAATAGTTGTACTATGAAGGCGGAAGTACATGCCGAAACATGTCAGGTAATAATATAACCTTAAATTAAAATTGTTTGTGATAAAAGAACCAAAAAAAGTGACTGTAAAAAAAAAAGGTTTTAGTGTCAGAATCTGAATTGTTGGCCCAGAAGCCGAGGGTTCAAATCAGGGTGTCAGGTGTTACTTTGAGTTCTCACAAAAAGACCTCTGAACATGAGACATGTTCATTGAATGCCCAGTTGGAAAAACCCCTGGGGCAGATGACACTTGAGGTTTTTTCAACCAAACATAATTTTTTTTTAAAATCAGTTGAGAGTGCTATTTTGCCAGATGGTGACAGTGGGGTCATGTGACCATCCAAGGTTTACCCAGTTAGAAGGACCGTTGGGACACGTGAGACTCCCTGGCGGGTTTGTCAACCCAGTAGATGAGGTTTTAAATCAATGTTCAAAGGTGTTACTCCATCAAGTTCTGTTGAATCCCTCTGATGATATTTCACCCAAAGAACAGTTGACTCAGAAAGACCCAATTGATTGGTGAGGTAATAAATTGGATCTAAACCAAGTTGAGGGTCTTACATTGGTAAATGGCATTAGAATAAGACTCTCTTAGCTTGAGACGAAACGTGACAAGCCCAACTAGAAGTACTTTTGGGCAGGTGGCGCCAGACAAGCCAAGGATAGCTGAGACACTTGAAATATTAGAATGGAGTCTTTTGGAGGATGGAGGGTTATATACTTCTCAAGAATTCGGTGGCAAATAGTGTCAGAAGTGGGATCTTAAAGCGAAATACCAACCCTTGTTATAGTTAAATGAAAGTATACGCCAACATCGATGGGGAAGACATTAGAATAATTGGAAAGGGCACCTGTGTAAATTGCTCCAATCACTTAAAATTAACATACATTACATCATCCCAAGCTATGTATACATTAAAATGCAGCACGTTCTTCTACTGTGTATAAATATACCACAGGGTGTGTTGACATGGATAGTTCAGTCCATGTCAACAACAATTTGCACTCTGGTGACTTGATAGCCATTACCGTCGTATGTAATAGTGATAACGCGCTATGGAGGGGCTGTATAGATGATCCGTATCGCGGATCCATCTCGGAATGGACTTATTATATGCACAGCGATGCACCGGCCTCCTTTACCCCTTGATTTTTACGGATAGAAGAGCGATGAGGCAATCACCATCATTTATCCATCTCGGGCGTCCATTTGGATCGTGCTCAGCGGAAAGGATACGACAGGCAACGGAAGCAGGGTGCAAGAGAACAAGTGGTGGATGGGTCGATGGATCAATAAAAACAAGGAGCTGCTACCATTATTGAAGACTGACATCATCGTTTATGGGAGGGAGGTATTTCATAAGCATTATACAATCGCCGGAGATTTGTCATTCCATCACCGCAAAAGTTACTTTGGGGTGGAGGGGTCCAAGTGGGGTCGGTGTGGTGTGGTCCAGTGATGCAAAAGTATTATTGATATATACTGAAGGTTCACTGTGAGAATGCCAATGACGTAAGTTGGCTTGGCTGCGTGATGCCAAGCAGCTGAGGACAATGGGACCACTGAGTGTGCCTGGAAAATGCCCCCTTAGAAAGACAGATCCGCATGTACACTAAATGCGTGTGTGCTTTCAGTCAAGAAGGCTTTTGAATCCATCGCATTGATTTCTGGTGTGACATCAAACTGGTCTTTTCATTACCATCACAATGTTGATGGGATTTTACAGGTTATACAATTGGTCAAGGGCAGCAGTAGAGCTGCTTAGTAGTCCGCCTCACAGTTCAGAGGGTGCGAGTTCGATTCCACCTCCGGCCCTCCCTGTTTGCATGTTCTCCCCGTGCCTGCGTGGGGTTTTTCCCAGGAACTCCGGTTTCCTCCCACATCCCAAAAACATGCTTGGTAGGCTGATTGAGCACTCCCATAGGTGTGAGTGCGAGAGCGGATGGTTGTTTGTCTTTGTGTGGCCTGCGATTGGGTGGCGACCAGTTCAGGGTGGTACTGCCCGATGACTGCTGGGAAAGGTCCCGACCCCCGTGGGGACAAGCTAATGGATGATGGATGGACAATTGATCATACATGGGCATGTAATGTTGACTGCCTCTGTCTTAAATGACCTAAGTGTCATCAAGCGTGGTTTACTTGCATAAAGTTTAGGCTCCCGGGCCTGGTTAACAGATTTTCATTCATTAATTCATTCATCTTCTGTACCACTTATTCTCACGAGAGTCCAGGGTGTGATAGAGCCGATTGTCAGTCTTTGGGCAGAAAGCTGGGTACACCCTGAACTGCTTACCAGCCAATCGCAGGGCACATATAGACAACCGAGCCTACGAGAAGATAAAAACTTTATTTTGAGTTAATTCGAGGCACTTAAAGCAGCGGGCAGGTGTGCTTTGACTCCCATTTAATATGAATTAGAAATTTGATTCGTTAATTTTGAACACAGCCGTAGTTATATTCAGTGATGCAACCACATTATTTTTGTTGTTTATTTTCACTTTCCATCTTGAAATGGTATTAAGAAATCTCAAATGAGTTGCACAAGTTACTATTGGAAAAAAATGTTTTGAAATGCTCTAACTTGGTCATTTTTTTTCATATCACAAAAACCTGGCACTTAAAACGGGGTGTGTAGATCGCCTCGTCTCCTGGCTTTGGGGTAGAAATTTGCAAAAAAATGTAATTCCACATGCCAGCAGGTGGTACTTGCTGCCATATGCCTTTGGAAATAAAGGCCTGGATTGACTTGTAAAGTACAATAAACCGGACAAAACGGGTCAAATCGAGAGGGAACATCTTTTCTTTGTGTGTGACAAATAGGGACCAACAGAAGGCTCCGAATCACAACGTTCCAAGGTTAGCACGTAACAAACGGCTCATTTGTTCAAGCGAGCCAGGCGAAGCTGATAAATCACGCTCCGTGCTTACGTGCATGCATGCGTGTGTATGTACAACAGACAGTGTCTCCTATCGATCAAGGACAAGTGGAAGATGAAGGGAGGACACATCTCAGATGCAAACATCTCATAGAATACATATTTTTGCCATCCATTAGTTGTCTATGCACACGACAAGCAACAAACACACCCTTTGCGAGTTGTCTGCGCCTCCTCAAATAAGAGAATAATCCCCATAATTCCTCTGGTGAGGATACTAGAAGGGCAATTACACCCAAGTGTGCTTCCTCTCCGTTTTCTCCTTCCACTCGCTTGGTTGGCTTTCTGTCTCTCTCTCGTGTCTCTACCACCCTGTGACATGTTTTAGAGTGTTTTTAATGGCTCTCTCTTAAACGGCTTCATTGTCCCTCGCTGTGCCAGATGGTCTAAATCCAGTGTCACTTGCAGCCTGAGCTGGGATGTAAACAGTTATGAGGGCGAACAAATCTTGTTTATCTCGAAATGAGGAAGAAATATTTGTGTTATGCTAAAAAAAAAGTAGAGAAGAAGAAGACAAGAGGAGTGATTACATGATACATGCCGCAAACAAGTCTTTTCATAAAATGAGTAATAAGCCTTTATTGCTTTTTCCTTATCTTTTCTGCACATCTGTCCGGTCATATGAACAAACCACTCCCTGCCCGGCAGGGGCAAGACAACACTTTTTCCTCTTGCTCAGATAAGGAAAAAAAAAACATTCATTCAAGGACACCCTTCCTACCTGGCGTGTGGAAGTCGTTCCAAGTTTTGCAGTCCGCTAAAAGGTCATGAAAAGCGCTCGGCACGTCCCCATTCAAGTGCCCTACTTCCTTTTCTGTCAAAGTGAGCGTGGAGGTTCGGCTGTAGCTGCGTGCGATTGTGTCAGTGTGGGCTCCTCAGAGAGAGGAGAGGATGGAGAGAAGAGGATGAGGGGGGGGGGGGCAAGGAATTAGAGGGAGGGGAGAGCGTGTGCCTGCGAGGCGAAGAAGGTGGACTCTTGAGTCTTGGTAACGAGAAGAGACAGTTGAGCACCGAGTAGAGAATGTGAGTGCGTTGTTTTTTATGTTTGGATGCCAACTGGTCTATAATGAATGCAACAGACGCATCCCTAAGGACCATATCATTATATCCATTGGAGGATTCTCTATCTATTATCAATGTTTATTAGCCTTACATTACCAGCGCTGGTACTTTATTTTAATCTGCAGCAAGGTTGCGTTGTATTACTGGGATATATAAAGGGACAATTAAGAAAAAGTGAATTCAATTTGAGTTCCTTGCATTCTTGTAGAAAATGTCAATAACTTACTGAAATTAAAAGAGTAGGCATTGAATAATTCATCCATCCAATTTCCATCCATCCATCCATCCATCCATCCATCCATCCATCCATCCATCCATCCATCCATCCATCCATCCATCCATCCATCCATCCAGCCATCCATCCATCCATCCATCCAAATGTTATCTGTTCACAAAATGTTAATCTTACAGTAATAAAATAAAATAGATTAGATTGAACTCAAAATTTGTTGCAAAACTGTGATGTAGAAGTTATTTTAAGAAAATTAAGTCATATCTTTTGAGAATAGTCAGAATATTGTGAGACCCTAACATTTTTATACAATGTGGCGAAAAGTTATAAAGTCTTACTAGTTTTATAAGAATTTTCAGGAAAAAGTCACAGTAACCAAGTCATAATATCATGAAAATGAATTAATTTAAATGTATGTCCTCCCAAAGAAGACAGAATCTCATGAGAATATTTGTAGTTTTGCAAGAATAAAGTCGTATAATAAACGGAAACATGTATAATATTAAGCGAATACTTCATTTTTCCTGAATCAGATCATAAGAAAGAATAAAACTGTAATACTCACAATAATAAAATAATATCGTCATATATTAAATTCTGCAGGACAAATGCAAATTCTTGTGAATCGTCACAATATTTTGGGAAAAATATATCCATCGAGGATAATGGTAATAATGACAATATTGTAATATGACTATAACCATAAACCAGATGAGTATGATGACTTGATTGCTTTTCTGTTACATAAAAGCATGTTACAATGCAGTCTAGTAAACGTTTCCTTCCTCAAGCTGTCATCTGAGCCATGGTGAATATGCATTGAGCAACTATTTATGGAAATGTCTGTAACCTATAATTGCACTGAGTCATAGATTGCCACCATATACTTGACACGAATGACCCGTTCTACTCCAATGTAAACAAAGCAGCAATGAGCGACATCGCATCAACAGATCTATTCAAATAGTAAGCCAGGACAATTTTTTTAATATGCCCAGTTAGTGTTTGAAATATAGGAGACATATAAGAGTCAGCTATGTGAACCATTACACTACCAAAGCCATATCTCCTGGCTAATATTCACAATTTATACACTCAGTAATTAACTGTTGGATAAATCTTGCAAGCAATTCCAACAAATTGAAATCTAGTTTCTATTAGTTGCATTATTTTTTTTTGTAGAAGAAAAAAAACCTCACAGGAACAAGCACTCCTTCTGTGTCCAGTGGCTCTGCACTTGTAATTTTCACTCACAATTATTTATCAGGTCATACGACAATAACACTGACAAGTACTAAATGAACGCACGATTCAGAAAGGAGCAACAAAAACCCTAAGAAGCTGAAATTCATTGATCTCTTTAAAAAAAAAAAGTTGCAGCTTTCACACACATTATAGTCCCATTCACTGGAATAACAGTTTTATCATCGTTACACCGACACAGAAGGTAAAACATTACCTTCGACACAGGCATCTGGGCGCACAGTTGGCTGACTTGAAAAGGAGACACACACACACACACACACACACATGCACACACATGCACACACACACACACGCTGATGTGCAGTTAATCCAGCGTCCCTGTTGTGTGCATGCTGTCCTTTTCTGATGTGCTTCTTGTCTTGTTGGGTCGTCTCCGGCTCAGGCGTGGGGCTCAGTATCAATGTGTGCACAAGCGATAGTGAGAGAGCGAGATGGTGCGGTAAAGCTTGGTGAGTGTGTGTGTGTGTGTGTGTGTGTGTGTGTGTGTGTGTGTGTGTGTGTGTGTGTGTGCGTGTGTGTGTGTGTGTGTGTGGGGGGGGGGGTCGTGAAGGACAGAGCAGGGGAAATGAATAAAAGAAGAACAGATGAGGCTGAGGTGAGCAGGGGATGCTTAAGCATCTTGTAAACACAACGAGAGTGAAGGTTATTAAAAGATCAAATGCTCAAAGTAACTCTTCCCGAGAGCAAAGCATCCAAGTGTCCTTCCCTCAGTCTCCCTGTCTCCCTCTCGGCGAGCTATTTTTAGAAGTTGCAAATCAAAACCGTGAATCAAAACCCACCGAAGAGCAGGATGTTACGCGCGCCCACGAGAAACATATGTTGTCAAGAGTGAGACCCCGACCCGAGGGTGAGGCACGCAAGCTCTCCATCAGACCTTATCTAATCGTATCATGTGCTTGCATACGACGGGCTATTTTAAATTCGTCAATTACACACTGCATGCTTTTGTTGACCGCAAAGTCAGACTGAAAGACATCTGATGCCATAAAAGTGATTATTGTTATTATTATTTATTTATTTTTTCTTCCAGCATGTTGCACTGTACTGTGAATTAATGTCAACATGTGTTTGATGACATGGGAACTGCTAAAGTGCAAACACACGAACGAGTTTGAAGAACACAGTCAACCAGTTTGTTTAGATTAAAAAAGTGAGGGTTTTTTTCAGTTTCCAGAATTAATGGAATAGATTAAATAGATATGCTTCATAGTCAAACTATTGCCAGGAACCTCATCAACTGTACATGTGTTTTAAAGCAGTATTCTAAAATTGTTAAATCAAAAAGTGTTAAAGAAATTTTAAAAAAAATTAACTGTCATTGGGTTGTAAGAAATAGTTAACCAGAATTAAAATGAAATAAAGTAAAACTACTCACACGAGCAGAGGCGTGGCATTTAAAAAATTAAGGAGGGTAAAAAAAAACTGTCCAATTTAAAATAATCCAAGCAAAAGTGACTCACTAAAATGTTTGAATACGTCTAAAATCAATTTTTAAATATGATCTGTTCTAGGGGCAAACTTTAGCTACCATAACACCTCTGTCAATGTTTAAACATTGAAATATTTGAAACTTCCGAGAGTCATTCAAGTGCAAAAATAAGTCAAACACTGCAAAGTAAAAACACATGAATATAAAATTACTCTTCCTCGGATGATGCCTGACAGAAGCCTAGCTAGTTTTAGGAATACTAAAATGTCTGTTAACATATTTTAAAAATCTAGAATGTTCTATGGTCATCATCACACTTTTTATCCATACTATCCCTGGCAGCCTCCTTTCACAAAAACAACCAAAGGGGAAAAAAGTTGAAGTCTCACAAGATATCCTGAAGTCTGGTATGAAATGCTGACCTTCTTACACAACGGATTTGTATTTAAATGTTACGTTCAACTGAACTAGCACAAATTCAATTATTCCAGCTCAACAGCATATTTGGCACAGCTTCATGTTTTTCCAGGGAGAAGAATGCATGTAATTAGAATTGAAAGTGGACCGATCTTGTGCTCAGTAACGCCCTCTCGGGGTCGAGCCCGTACGGCTCCGCTCCGAACCCACTCGGCTCAGTTACACAACACACTTATGAATAGTTAAAGTCAAACTAAAATAAAGCTAAACGCCAGCCCACCGAAGGGAGGCCATTAATGTTTAAAGACGGTCGGGGGAATTAATCCACTGGCGGCTGCTGGGTAACATAACATTGCTGTACTGGGTTTTCTGTGTGCGTGCGTGTGTGTGTGCACGAGCATATTTAGGAAAAGCTAAACAGGACGAGAGACTAAGTGGGCCAAACGAGCAGGGAGAAGATGTCTGAGGAGATACTGTAGGCGCTCCAAGCAATAGGAGGTGAACAAGAGACAAAACATTCAGGGATAATTTTGTCAATTACCAAATAAGCTTCCAGTATATGCAACCACTGACATGTTCTTACAAGGACAGAAACACATCTAGTTTGAATTCATAACAATTAATGGCAGGTTACCTATAAACCTTGAGCTAATTTCAGATGCTTTGTATTCAGATGATTTGTATTACTGTTTTGATTTTTAATTATTGTTATTAGCTTATTTAGCAGATCTGCCAGGAGTCACTGGCGCGGCAGAATGAATTGGATTGAAGCATTTAATCATGATGCACAAACTGCTTCTTTCTTTGGGCCCTATTTTAGTAGGCAGCCCCTGTGCTCGGCGTAAAAACGGGTGCATCATCATTTTGGTGTCTGGGCAAGTCTAATATAGCATGTTTGTGGATTTCAGAGGTGATGCGGCTGCCGCGTGTCATGGCACAATTTACAAAAAGGTGATAAAAAGTAGATTAGATTTTAGACTACCTAAAAGCATGTCTAAGTTGTGGCGCAGGTGACACATATTTGAATAATTTCATGCCAAATATTTTTGCATTATTATTTTCATAAAATTAGTTATCTAATATATGTATCATATATATATAATATAAATCTATTATATATGTATACGTTTTTATTCATTGCTCATCATATTTGTATCTAAAACATGTTTTGTTTGTATGTAATATTTTAATACTTTTATGTTTTTATTTTTTATACAGATTTTTCCTTTTTATAGTACTTGTGGAGTTTTCATCTCATCTTATATCCCCACTGCATAAACATTATCGTGGTGTGGGGACTCTGGGGAGAAGAGTGGACTGCTTTCTCGGACATTTGTCTTCTTAATGAGCGCCATAAAACAAAAGTGGCCACGCCAGTATATAAACAACTCTGATGGATTGAATGCAAAATGAGAAAATGAAAAGTTCTGCACTGCTGCTTGAGTGAACAAATGCTTTCGTCTTTTTTTTTTTTGTAATGGCCAATTTATGAAGTCAAATTCAATAGTATGTTGTAGGGCATTAGTTGACCAGTTTGTTTGGATTTTAAATTTATTTTTCTCTGATAAAAAAAAAGAAATACAAATGATCTATTCTCGGTTAAACCATTGGAAAGACCTACATAAAATGAAAAGCAAATTTTTTGAAGTAGTATTTTAACATTCATACCTGTCACAAAAGTGGAACCTCAAGATAACCATCATAAAGTAAAATCAAAATAAAATCAAACGACACTCCAATTTTTTTTTTAAGTGATGTTTACCATTTCTCAGTTAATAAATATTATAAAAGATGGAACTCATCACTCATCACTCCATATAATCATGCAGCGTTATTATAGTTCCAAAAAAATGTGCATTCAAGTATTAACATGAAAGCATTTTTTTTTTTTTTTTTTTTTGCAGCAGCCGCTCCTCAGCAAAAATGTAAATCTAAACCTTGCATCCCCAAAAATAGCATGCAGAGGGGGAAAGACGAGTGAAGCTAAGCCAAATGCAATTCACCCATGTCTAATTAAAGACAATGAGCAGGAATGTGTGTCTGCAGCAGGGAGGCAAGACACTAAGAGGCATGCAAATGACATATTTATTGAGTAGAACAGATGTTTCTGGGGGTTTAATTATTATTTATGTTTCTATCTAATGAATAGCGGCACAAAAGCCAAATAGAGGACAAGTAGTGAGCAGCAGCAGAAGCACACCTCAACAAAAATATATTAATTAATCGGGATGATGTAAATAAGAATTTGGTTAATTTTCAGAATAGTAATCATAAATATTCAAAATAAAAAAAAAAAACTCCCCTCATCCGGTTATATATAGTATGCACAGAGACACTTCAGAGCCGTCAAGATAAAAAGTGTTAAGTTACATCCATGGAAATCTTCTCTCCAGCATTACTCAATACAGACGTAAATTTCATATGGCTCCTCACGCCAGTTATTGATGACAACAACCACCTTGCAAAATAAAAATTAACAGAATGAGTGGAAGGCGGTCTCCAAATGTCACAGCAAGCAACTTTCCTCATTCGTGAGTAGAGATAGTCTTGCATTTCATTATAAACCTATTTTGCACTCCAGTGAGTCACACCTGCTCTGAATTTAAAAGGAATAAGAGGAGCTGTTTTGATTCATCAGGAATCAAGACTGCTCTGTTCACACCCACACCGGCGCAAACACACATTTTTAAATGTGTCCGTTCTACAAAAATAGTAAAATAATTCAACCCATATGTACTGTTAGATTTCACTTTGTACCAGAGTTGCACAGGGCATGAAATTAGAGCCCTTAGTTTCAAAAGGATCCACACATTTCTGGCAAACTGAACATAAGTAGAATTTTACAACAAAAACCGACAGCAGATGATCCCATGGAGTGGAGACAGAGGCTTTCTCCCTCTGATTGTGCATGTGAATTGCACAGTGCTAAAGTTGACAGAACATCATACAATTTGCCCCTAAGGTAGTGAGTACAAAAGCAATCAAAAGTGAACTAATTTGCAGAGCTGTTCAATATGATTAAGCAAACAGTTCCTCGCCCTGGGGACACTATACATTTAGATCAAATGAGATGTTTCAGGGAAAAAAAGAGGAGGAGAGAATAGTCAAAATGAATGATTGTATACGAGAACGGGCATATGATTATACCTATGAAGCATATCTAAGACTTGGGTAGTAGTGAGGCTTCAAATGATCAATAAAATATGTATTCTTATAAACACATGATATTGTATTTAAATTTTGTTGTGCAAGAACAGTATATATCACTGAACCATGCACTAGACTTACAAACACTAATGCTGTTTTTTTTTTTTCCCCTCAAAGCATCATTTGGTGGATGTTATTTTCACACCGACGTCCTCGGCCAATAACGTGCGATACAAACAAAGTTAAAAGGAGTGAAACGCTTCTAATATCAGAGAGCAGATGGCTAAAGTGTGTGAAGAAGGATGCATGTCGTCTACGCGTATGAGCTGGCGCATCCAAACGGATGTATGTTTAGCAGAGGAAGCAAAGGTGATGTTAACAAAAATTGAATGAACAAATCAATGTTTACATACGGCAATACTTATTTTAAGGCCAGTGTATCCAGACTTTTTTAGGGCTACAAAGGTAACAATCTAATTTAACTTTATTTGTTGGAAAATATTTATTAATTATAATATAATTATAATTAAGTATTTTTGTTCACTCATGGCTTCCTACGAGTATGTCAATGCGTTGAATCAAACAAGACTAGATTTTAGATTTATAAAGTCGACTGAGAGATTATTTGTGTACAGTAGTCATATTTTTTTGGGACATTTTATTTTGTCGGTCTGCTGTAAGATATAAACCGGGGTGCCTCTGCACAATTAAGGTTGAGAAACACCGCAATAGGCCGCCTGTCAATATATGATCGATTTACACAGCTTAACATGTTTGCCTGGCTGCCAAGCACACATTTTGTGCGCTGTTTGTGTTTGTGATTCCCAGGACTTAAATGAGCCCCTTTTTGGGGAAAAGAACATGAACAGCCCCTGAGCCCCATTAGCTCATCTACCAAATTTTCAAACACGCCCTAGCAGGAAAAGAAAGTAGCGCCTGTTTCTATGTCTACCACTCTACCAAGAAAAATAATACTCGTATACATAATAATAATTTGAATAATAATAATAATATGTATTCATGAGGGCTTTTCTGGGCAGTATGCTATTTATAGGAGTTCAGAGCTATTTGCACCTCACGGGAATAAGGTTACAGTGTTCAGTGACAAAGCAGACCAGAGGTGCACGCTCCTCTCTTTCATGTGTTAATAATGTGAAGCGATTCATGTTTGGCGTTAACCACCTCTGTGATAAGTGCCCCCATTTTATCAACTGATGAAAATCATTTGTGGTGAAAGGAGGCGTGAGCACTGGGAATGTAACGCAATTTGATTAGGACTAAGAGAAACTGTTCTGTGTTTTACCAAGTAAATTAAAACAAAGAAAATTTCGAGACAGTGGCTTGTGCTCACATTATATGCCTGAGGATGTCAGACATTGTTTGTACAAAGACCCCATCAGTTGATGCAGTTTTAGCTAATTTAGCCAAAGATGAATTTGATATGACTTCAAGGAGAGATGGAAGCGCAAAGCACTATACTTTGTAGTACAAAGGAGGAATTAAATGACAAGTAGCTTTTCATCCACCGAGAGCAAAAATCCTCAATTAAAAGTCATAGAGGTCCAGTTCTGGTCAATCCTTTCAAGTCGAGGCATAACATGCACTATATATTTCACTACCTCATACTTTTATACAATACATTACTTTTATACAATACTACCTAATACTTATATACAATATTTTTTCATGCATAATGTTATGATAGGTACAAAGGGCAATTGTTTTTCTAACTTTCCACAGGGTACTACTGAGTGCGTTTTCAGGGGTCATGTTCGGAGCCTCTAGAATATATACTGCATATTTTCAGCGGGAAAATGAATTGTGATTCCAAGTAGATCATTGCTTAAGTTATACTTCTGGATAAAAGTCAATGGGTTTGAAAAAAAAAAACCTTATTTAAGTCACAAATGATGACTAACCCCTGACAAATTTAACCTCTATTCATTCAATACAGCCAAAATAGTTTGGAAATAAGACAGAATGTCAAGATGTTCCTCTAGTCCAAGCCTTTTTCTTCACTGTTTTCTTTGAAGTCAACATCACATTTCCACTTTCTTCTTTTTTCACCACTTACTGTACCTGCCTCACCCCCCCCCCCCCCCCCCCCTCTCCACTTACTCCACTCACAAAGCTGCTTTGCATATTATTTGCTGAGGAATTATAATGTATGTGATTGGTTGGTGTATTTCCTGCCTGCATATATTAACTACCTGCAAACATCGGTGTAAACCATCTAATAATAATGGGAAGCTGTGTCCGGGGGCGGATTTGGACTGCAGTCTACCAATTGTGGACCTTTGGCCTATAGAGGAAACACCATGACCACAGCGCGGGTCAAATCCGAGAAAAGACAGGAAAGAAGCAAAAAAAGATGAACGCAGGCCGCGTCGCTCATTAAGATAACATGTGAATGAGCGTGTGCATGCAAATATATGCACACACAGATGTTCAGATCTTCAGGCCCAAAATGAGTGGGGAGACCACTCATTGGATGTGCCAACGAGGGTCCAGCCAGGAGTGTCCGTACCTGGTCAAAATGTTGAACAGCGGGCTCCCTCCTCTGAAGCTGGAGCTGCTTGTCGATGTTGTCCTTGAGGCACTGGCACACGCGATGCTTCTGCTCGGACGAGTATGCTTCCAGGCTGAGCAGGCAGTCGCACTTCTGAGGGTGGAGGGACAAAGAGAGAGAGACGATGGTGAGAGGTGAGCAACAAGACGGGCGGAGGAATAAGATGGCATGCGACTTTGAAATATCTGTCTCAGCATTTAAGTCAAAACTGACTGACTGTATTTTATAGATGCTATCGAAGTAAGTTGGTGGGGTAAAATTAAGGACTGGAACAAAAAAAAAAAATACGGAGGTATTTCTGTATTCACACCAGAGTGCAAACACTTTACATTCAAAAAGAAGCAACTTAGAAAAATCTAGATAATTGTCAGCATAACAATACTCCGGAAGTTTTACAATTCCAACTATCATCATGCATAATGTCACGTGAGACTTCAATTTGGCCAATAATCATTCATTCTGGACGTAGTTTGCTTTTTCTTTGGCTTTTTGAGGGTTTTTCATTATAGAAAAAGAAGCAGCGTCAACAAGGTGTTTAAGACAACATGAGAATAAGCATAGACAAAGGCTTTTATTTTTCTTTGTAAAATCATGTGCCAGTTAAGAACGTTGAGGTGCAAGTTTGACTCGCTAACTGCAATGCAAAAATTGCTTATTTCATATCCCATCGTATTCCCATTTGGGCTCACTTTTTATGACACAGCAGCTTGGGTAGAAGATTTGGCCAGGCAAAAAGTGCAAGCATTAGTGAAATTAGATCATGGCCGGAGCGCACTTGAAACAGAATTTGATATGTGGGACCAACAAATCAATAAAGCTCTGCTGGCAAAATGCATGAATCTACGTATTTGACAATCAGTGGTCAAGACAGGGGAGCTGTTGGTCTGAGAGCTTTTCATCCACAAGGGTTTCAATTCTCTTGTGGTTGACATCATGAAATGTATTGGCTTAAAATGAAATCTCTAATGATGTCACGGCTTCATTTTGCTTCCACCATGTTACCAAAAGTGCCATTTAGCTTCGGTTTGCAGCCCATTGGAAATGCCTTGCAGGCGGCGCAATCTCTCCTTAAGTACGGGCCTTAATGGGAACAATGTCAAACAGAAGAAGACACAGACTGTTTAAAAGTTGTTTGTGTTTTTTGTGGACATGTCCCCTCTGTGTCCCGCTTCTGGCAAAAACATTAGAGTCCTGACATTTTTGGATATAAGTTGGGATATAAATAGCATGGATCTTTGTTGTTCCAATTTGTGCAAGCCCTCTTGAGATCAACTTCAGGGTTATATCTCCACGCTCACTGCCCCGCTGAGTAGAAAATCACAATGCCTTTGCTTTATTTTCATGTTCCCCCGACAACATGGGAATCATCCTGTCCTGCCTGGTTGCTCCCTGTCTTTTTCAATCATCCTCAATGTCTCATCTAAGAGGTTATTCACAAAGTGGAAAACACAGCGGGAGAAATTTACCAAAAGAATACGACTGCGTGAAAACAAAAAGATCTTTTGTGGAGGTCAAACGTGTTAAAACAGACAACAGAAAGCAAAGCATTTCTGATATGATAGCAACGTGATGAATTAGCGGCGTCGGAAAAGCAGACAGAGATCAGTGTCAATGTTCTATGAAATCCATCACTGAGAGCCAGTTTAAGACTGTCATGGCACACAGGAGGCTGGTAAATGCGGATCACCCACGCAAGCACATGTACTGTATGGTAGATTCATCACTTCTTGGATGTCGGGATGCTAATAAAACCTTGAACTGATACGTTATGATGTCATCAAATGAGATTATAACTACGAGAGAAGGGCTTCGGAGGGAGATTGCAAATTATAAAAAAAAAAAAAAAAAAAGAGTTCTCGGGAGCAAGTATTTGACGCACATGCACCAATTGTTATATATTGTTAGTCACAGCAATAGATTGATCTCATATATGAACTTTAATGCTGGAATGGTGGCTGTAGTTCAGCGCCCAGCTCCTTGGCCGAGAGTTCCGCATGAGAAGCTAATGGGTCAAAATCCAATGAATGGTCTCTGGTAGCTGCCATAGAGGTTCTAAAAATAAAGGCAGCATAATCAGATTGATGAAAGTCCTGCCCGTTTGAGGGCCTCCTCCCGAGCCATCTGGCGGATGAGTTTTCAGCATGTCACTGGTGCTCACCTAGCATGAGTCAGCGCTGATTAGCATGCTTTGGCTCTCCTATAAACATTTAGGTCACAAATAAGACAGCTGTACGATGTTTGATATTACGTCAGTCGTGTGCCTTCAAGAAACTCTCGTTAAATGCCCTTGTTTGCTTTCTTGACAACGGCCGGAGGAGTCGATCGATACCAATTTCAGTCTTGGTGGTAAACAGGTCGAGCCGTAAGCCAGAAACTGATACACTGCAAGTCAAAACTGTTTTCAATCTAATTATAAGTTGTCTGAAATGGGCTTGCTTGTAAGACTTAAAGAACATCTTTAAATAAGAAGATATCGTCAGTGTGTGACAAAATCCGGGTGTGAAATCAGCAGACTCTCCCTCAATGAATAAAAAAAAAAAGAAATGAGAAGAAAGCCGTTTAAGAGGCTGCAAACGCACCAGCAACAACATTAAAGAACATTCATAGATCTTTGCCAAGTACAGGCTATGTCCTACAAGCAATAACCATCTACTGTGCCACTAAGGTTTGTCTGCTAATTTTAAACAGCTTAAGAACTTTGGAAATGTGTTAGCTATGGTAAATTAAAAGCATACAAATCATTCGAATGGCATGCACTGTAGAAATTGAGTTAAAAAGATAACTGAATCAAGTTTTTGTTTGTTTTTAAACCTGTTTTGTTCTGCTGCTGGGCCATGCAAAATGAGGATCTATATCTAATTTTTTGCCAGAACAATATTTCTGTGCAACAGTGGAGTTTCATACACTACCACTCTGGTTATTTGTATTACGATGGCTATTTATTAAAAATTGCAGTTAAACGAAACACTGCTTCAATGTTATATTGGAGTCGAGGCCAGGCCAGGCCAGGCCAGGCCAGGCCAGGCCTGCTAGTGAATTGAAACCATCCCGCGTATACAAAATATGTTCAAAGAGGGCTGGAGTTGCTGTGCAGGCATGACGAGGACACAGGATCACACACTGCCCAGCCAAGGATCCACTTGTGTTTGGCTGACACTACCCACTAAGCAGAAGCCTGGGTGGTCCTCACTGGCACCACCAAAACATCCAAGACCTAAGGGGACTTATTCCAAAAAAGAATGTTTTGGAAATCGTGGCAGCAATCTTCTCTCAAGGTAATAACCATAAAAAATACACTGTCAACAAGGTCTCCAAAATTAACGATGACATAAGATTAAAATCGATCAGGAAGAACGCGCAAGAGGCCGACAGAAAATTAAAGGAGCTGGAGGAATTTCTGCAAATAACTGACTGCGATAGACAAACGCTGCATGTTTGCATTCTTTCTCAACGTGTCTTCAGAGGAGGTCTCAAATGGAAAAAAAAAAAAACACTGCAAATGCTTGGCGAAAAAACAACACATGGTCACACGAAGAGGCGTCATTGCCCATTAGTCACAGCATGATGACTTGTCGCTCCGTCACAATCGGTTTAGTTACAGCGCACCGCCATCCCATTGCCTCATAGTCACACAGCAAAGATCACTTGGCATACCACAGCATATCAACAAAAATGTAATACGCTCTTTGGCTGCTTGCAGAGAGACGCAGCACGATATTTAATGTGTCTTGGAAGTATGCCACTCAACGGGTTTAAGCGGATTCTACTCAAGTGTCACATTAACACGAGCTAATGATACTAAAGCAGCTAGTGGCCTCTTGAACCTCTTACTAATATCACCAGATGTTGGCTTGCTCTTCATTCAGGATCACCTACTTATCATTTTCTGTATTGCGAAAGCAAGATAGCAATTGATTTGGAGGTGAATTCTGTTGAAAGTAGCAAAAAGCCAAAAGGTCACATCACTTGGTACGTTTCTTGATATTTTACAATTTTCAGCCCATGGTGTTTTCATTTTTTAAGGATAAATGTTCTTGGTTCTATTGATGGGTCTATCGATTTTGGAGGAAAACAAGAGGGATGGAGAAGGAGAAATCAAAAGTCAGAAGTAATTTTTCATCTCTACACAAATCAGTTTTCAAATTGGCTTGAGCTAACCATCACTTAAAATTGTTTTATGTTGTAGCAAAAGTTAGAAATTGATTTGAAAAGATATTGGATCAGAAATGGCCAAGCTTGGTCTTTTTGATTTATTTTGTTGAAAATCTCAGCCTGGATCAATTTTTAATACTATCAAGTTCGCCTAGGCAGGGAACATCTGATACCAAATCAGAAAATTGATCAACCCCTCACCACTGTCCACGATCACAGCACATATGATTCGATCTTGTCCAGGGATTCATGTTCATTAATCGTAACTGCCTGCCCCGACATGACACAAGGACGAAGAAGCTTCTAACTCTATTGATTCTGAATTAGCGACACACGAGAGCTCAGGTAGTGGAGATCCAATTTAAAACCTTTTAAGCTGATCAATGTCATCATTCTACAGTTTGGATTATTCTTTTCAACCAATTTGTTTCAAGATTTTAAGCATGATTGTTCCACATTAAAGCAAGTTTCATACTGATTTGAGAAAAATAGCGGACAGACTTTTGAGCGTAAAATTCCAAATAAATTCACTGAGCAGCTGATGGAGAAAAACAAAACAGTTCCCCCAAACAATTTCCAGAGCAGAGCCCAGAATGTAATTTGCCTCCATGTCTTTCCCACACTCTTTCATCTATTTTGAGTTTGTTTGTCGGCCTTTCCATTTCATGACTGTTTTGTGGTTGGCCTAAAAAAGAAGCAAAGAAGCATGTACACTGGAATGTTTGGCCCTGGGCCCTTCCTATAGACGTCATTGGGGCTGATTAGCACATGATTGGCCCCGCTGGGATTCTGCTATTTCAGTTGTTGAATCTGATCAATGGTATTATTTTTTTATGCTACTTAGTATCATAACCATTCATTCAGTTCACATGATTGTGCCAGTGAGAATGAACCCTTTTGCTTATTCACTGACCTTTTCTTTTTTTTTTTTTACATTGTTCAAAAATACTATTTGTAGTAAGTAATAAAGACCACATACATTAATTAAAACTTCCATTGTTGTCTCTAGCACAGATGCCAGAAACCGTGTGCTGGATGTAGGAAAGAATCCCCCAAATACATTTTCCATGTACTGTAGCGAGGGACTGTACGTGTATGTTAGGTATGCTGTTGGTTGGTTGGTTGGTTGGTTATTTAATTATCTAATCACATTTTGAACTTTGGTATTTTCTCAGTTAGTAGTATAACTTAACAAGGGAGTGTCTCAAAACCTAGTGGAGGGACTGCCAAATAGATTATATTTTATTTTTTTTGAGCAATTTTCAATTTTTGCCAATACTGTCTACGTGCATCAGGGCAAAATGAGGAAGACAAGGACTATTCATTCACAAAGTACATGATTTAACTCGCTGGATGATTTCCTACTAAAATGTCAAGCTAGCTAAATAATAGAATATTTCATTATAATGAGTTTTTATTTAGTTTTGATGTGAGCTATTTTTTTTTTAAATTCAGTTACTTTTAACTAGTTTTTAAAGCAGATTTGTTGGTGTGTTAGTTTTAATTTGTTTTTTCCAAAATGCTTCATTTAAGTTTGGTTTTCCATTAGTGTTAAGTTGCTCATATAGTAAACGACAATTCCGGAATGACTGTTCGACCTTCTTTCTTCTCTACAGCCATACGTACAATAATATTAAAATAAATACATTTAAAATAAACCCTGAAGGCTGATGAATGAAAATAATTACATGAAAATGAAGGACATTTTTCACCGTGTTATAAAATGTAAAATGCAGTTTTAGGTCATTATCAATATCTTTTAAAGCAGATTTTATTTTATTTCATTGACGAATAAAAAAATGTGAGTTGTTATTTAGTTCATTTTTGTTAACTATTATATAACCATGCTAGCCACAGGGGGTTAGGCATACAACACATCTATCTAATACACACTTGATCCAAACATCTTTATAGCTCCATGAAGTCCACTTACATCTGCAGTGTCAGACAGCAGGTGTTGCTCGAGAGAACTGCCCTCCCTGGTCAGCCACTTCTTGGGTACAGTGCGGTCAGCCAAGTTTCCCATGACCACTTGCTCTAACAAGCCGGTGATGACCCTCCAACTTTGGACGCTGCTCGCAAATGCAACAGACGCCTTATCTCACCGTGTTCACCCTGATTTACCGACACGGCCCCTATCTCTGCTTCCTCTCCTCTTGCGTCACTGACACACTTACACACACTTGACTTTCCAGAGACCACCCCAATGTCTTTCCATAGATGCACACACATTTTTCTTTCACATGCAAATCTGGGTTAGATCTGTTCCGTTTTGAGCGGTTGCTAAAATAGGGTGACCTCCTGCATAGCACACAAAAGAAAAATGAAGGTGAACAGAACAAATTCAGGAGGGGATCGCTCCTGTTCCCGTTCGGTTTTATTGGCCAGGTAACACAATTGAAACAAGTTTTTGTAGTGAGAGACTTATTGTAAAAAGTATGTGTCAATTTCAAGCCAGTCAGTTAGAGCACAAAGAGAAACACCAACATTCACTTTCACTCCATCAGAAACAAAATTCAATATTTATGTCAGGGGTGTTCAAACATTTTCTTCTTAGGGCCCACTTTGACATTCTTCAAATTACATTTATGACAGTATGACCAAATTATTGGTTTAGGTAAAGAAATGCAAAACATATTGTTTTGATTTACTTTTATCATTTTTTCTTGATTGTTTGATTAAAAAAAAGGAGCTGGGAGTTGAGAAGAAACGTGTTCTTGTCTTCTTTGCCAGCCTGTACATTGCAGGCAAACAACCATCTCAATAATTACTTTTTAGTACACGCAGCGAGCCACTAAGAACAGACTGTGGGCCGCAAATGGCCCCGAGCTGTAGTTTGGACACCCCTCATCTATTTGGAGTGCATGAAGCACAAGCTTTGCTGAAATCAAAGAGGTAAATCTCTACTCGTGTATGATTGTGTTTGCAGGCCAGAAAGTGCAATCGAATTAACAAGTGAGCAATTACATTACAAACACCTCCTGAGGTGAAGGGTCACGGCAACTCGAGCGCTTTAAACTTTCATCTTTGTCCCCGCCATATGAGCCAAATGGCTCAACAGGCTGTCTATTTAAGGACCCTGTCTCGTTCTATCTCTCGACATATTTGCCTCACGCGGGTTTGCTTCGCACACCATCTGTCAGCGCCTCTTGTAAAGATTCTGTCATCGCTCGGAGATTAACGAACACAACAAGGGATAAAACAGGTTAGGATCAAGGCACTATCCTACTGTCCTTGCATATTGAAAGGCGAAAAAGGTATTTGGATTATATCAAATTTGGCACAAAAAAAAATCCCTGAATGCCTTGCTAATGATCATCTAAAGGAGTTTTTATTCAGCAATTTTGGAAAAAGGGCAGAGCGCAGCTGTGCCGAGAACGTGTGTAAATGTGCTTTTGCTGCTGCCAATCTTGACCAGCTCTGTCTTTTAATCTCAATGGGAGCAATCTGGTTAAATAAATGGTAGATTAAAAAAAGATCTAGCTTGTAACCCTCAGATCATTTGAACCTTATTAATAGAGCACTTTAAAACCACGCCGTGTGGCAGTCTTTTAAATTTCATGGAAGAACAATCTTCCATAACAACAGTTTCAAGTACATGTATCATAAATATATTATGAATAGTGACTGGAAAGCTTAGATCTCCCGGAGCATTTTAAAGCAAGATCTAACAAATTAACCAGCTTCAAAGCCATTTGTGTGGTACTCTGGCTTGTAAATAGAAACCCATTTCGTATCCTAGCAAACATTTTCCATTACTTTCTAATAATTATATTCCTTGAGGGTACCATGAAAGTAGGTTAGTGTATTTCCTCCACTCTAATTGACAACATGCCTCAATTCATCACATAGTCTGTACCGCTTGAATAAATAAACACCTTACCACAACTGTGAAGCATATTTTAAACATCAATTATTTATTTGCAACCAAATATGAAAAATCTAATATATAAAACTATGACTTTCTTTTCTAATACCCACGTTGCCTTAAATAAACACTACAAAAAACATATGACATTTTTCTTGCCTAAAAAAAATTGTTCTCCTTCACATATTATTTTTCATTATTATTGTAGTACCTTATGGCACCAAATAAAATTTGTTGTGTTTCTAACCTAGGAGAACAAGTCAGATGTTAAAATTTCAATGTGAGAAATTCCCATTTTTCATTGACAGGTTGTTACTTTATGCTTTAGTATCACTCGCATTAGCGTTCAATTAGCACTCGCGTCGGTCCTGACGCCTTTTTTCTTCGCAGTTTCTGCTCGTTTCAAAAGTATATCATTACTTCCAGTCATGCTAGCGTCTGGGGGAGGGAGGGAGGGGGGGATGTATTCCGGAGGCAACATTCCAATTCCACAATGTTACATGAACATGTCTAATCAAATTGTGCCACTGGCCTGCTCCAACTCTCCTGCTCTCCCATGCTGTCCTATGTAAGACTTTTCTATTTATATACTCTTTCCTAATTGGATGGAGTGAAAGCTATGTAGCCACTTCCTTCCTCTTTTTCCAGCCAGTGGGACAGATAGCAAGACTCCTCTTGTTCTGTCTGGAATCTCCAAAATGGAGAGAGGGGGTGGGGGGGGGGTCTTTAAAACATTTATAAACTGCTAATGAGGCTGTGCAGCATTTTGTGTAGTGTACGTCTGCAGCAGTAATTGTTGAAGGGAGTTATACTGTCCGTACAAAAAGATCAATTTGCATAATCTTGGAAAAGAAATACGCACACAAGAGCGTTCGGTGAGTTACTTGCAGCTAATGACAACGCCAGGTTGTTTTTCTTTCAAACAATGACTACAACGACTACTTGTATATTCTTGACTTTGAATTTGACACGCAGTGCACATGTTTGGAAATTGATGGCGGAACAAGAGGAAAGAGCATTTTCATGAGAGCTCTCTGCTAATCTGCGTGTCTCAGCTATAATGTGATTAACTGCCAACTCTATTGGCTCGGCGTCTGCATACAGAGTCACAAACATGCATGCACACACACACACACACACACACACACACACACACACACACACACACACATACACACACAAACACACGAACACACACACACACACTGGGAAATGAGGGTCTTACCTCGGTCATGTGAATAAGGTAGAATCGGAGTTCTTCGGCATAATCTGTATGAGAAAAAAAACATCACCTTAATTACCGCCATTCTGTATTTTCCTTGAATCAAGGATTACATTCTAAAAGATGCTTTAACCTCAATTAATTGCTGGCTGTGTTGTAAAAACGCTTCACCTAATATAGAAACGACTCAGAAAGAAAAGCCAACTAGCTGCAGTTAGTCATGTTTTTCGGCAAGCAGAACAGTAGTATGACAAAAATAAAGCCCTCGGCTCTAGTAAAATCATTCAAATAAGTGACTTCAGTAAATGCCCACACCCAAGTCTTAAATAAGAAAAGAAAAAAGATGAGACGTAGCTCCTCTCTTACACAAAAAAAAGTAAAGATCTTCTCTCAAATAAATCAATTCAAATAAACGCCACCTACTAGCTGCAGTTACCAAAAAGAACAACCCCGGCCGGCACTTGAGGAATGAACAACAAAAGGTCACGCCACTATTATACATGACCTTTGCTGAAATAAATGAAGTAAGCATCTGAGACTCACTGCTGATGTGTAAATACAGACCAAGGGCCTCTATAAAGAA
The DNA here is from genome assembly GCF_054491065.1 of Syngnathus leptorhynchus. Lineage (NCBI taxonomy): Eukaryota > Metazoa > Chordata > Actinopteri > Syngnathiformes > Syngnathidae > Syngnathus > Syngnathus leptorhynchus. The sequence goes on along the minus strand of NC_141206.1, from coordinate 4,423,959 downwards.
ATAAAGAACAATAGGTAGTGCTACCTTTACACTTGTCAAGAAAATTATAAAAGCCTCCTCGCAAATAAATCAATTGAAATAAATCGGTACTCTCTGAATTTGAGTAAATGCCCCTCTCCCCAGTAATTATATGATTGAATAAAGAAGAAAAGAAAGCTCTACCAAATATTCATCAGAAAAATATGAAAGCTTATCATTAATAAATCAATTTAAAAAAAAAAACTGTCATTCTCTGTCATTGAATAGAAATTAAATCCCAGCCTCTATATGGAGAAGATGAAAAAGAAAAATTTAGCTCCACACCTGCCTGATCATTTTCTGAAATAAATACAAGAGGCCCGTTCATTCAACTTAACACCAGGTACACCCGTCCATCCGTAGTATGCAAATAAATAGGCAGTTCCGACAATAGCCAGCAGAGGTCACTATTGGATATATTTACCAGCTGCTTTACAGCATGCTTTACAGATTTGTTCCTAATTGTTTGGTTGGCTAAATTGGCTTCATAAGAGGGGCAAAATATGAGATGCACCAACAATTATAATTAGATGCACAATTGGCTGGAGATTCATTGTCATGGCAACACTGTCAAAAGAAAACTTCATGGACAGCTGATCATTGTTGCCTGCAAGTTGTGCCTGACCCTTGTTGTTTCCCACGCTCTTTAACATGTAAGTATCATGTAGGCAGAAACACTGGACAGCTGTTGTATTGAATTTGGCTGGATTATTTTTTTTTTTGTACAAACACATGTCACACAAACACAGCATTAACACACACACACGTCATAAACAAAAAGTTGAAACAAACAGTCCCCGACTGGCGCCTCTTTCCTGACTGACGCTGCTGAAACGAAAAAAAAAAAAAAGACAATAAAAACAATGACAGGCAGGCAGCAGGGCGGAGATGTGTGTCTGTAACTGTGTCCGCTTATGACAACACACACATACACATGCACACACGCACACAAAACAATGCACAAGCAATCCTGAAAGTGTCCCCTGATGACCTCAGATTACGTGACAAGTGACAGAGGTGACATAATTTATAGGGGGATATTTTGTCTTTAGTGCAACACATTGCTTGTAGCAAGAAAAATAAACTCTACCCAACAATTCTATTCACTTCAATTTGAGTCAAATTAAAATGGATTTCATTTTATTCTATTTCATTCCATTTCATTTTAGTTTTATTATTATTTAGTTGTCATTATTATATGGCATGCTTGCAATTATTTAGATTTTTTTTATCTGTAATCAACAAATCCATGTTAATTATTTTATGAGTTATTGAATTGCAATTTATCTCAAGTTTATTTCTTACATAAATGAGTTTAAACCAACACAAGTAATATTTTGCTTGCAATGAACACAATAGTATTTCATTTTCAACAAGCATACATTATTTATTTGAAGAAAAAAATAATGCAATTTATTTTAAATAGTTTTATTTGATGGTTTTTCTTCCTCAAGAAGTAGTTTCCTGTTTTTTTATGCAAGATTTTCAAACAAGATCTTCACACCTCTTTGCCTCCACTTAATAGAAAATCATGCACCAAAGATTTTGGACAGAGTGACACTCATAATAAGGACTTGTGACAAGTCAAAACAATAGAGAACAAAATAACACAATGGTGTTCAATATTATTCATGTGAAACAATGTGCTTCTTGAGGTGGGGGGGCTACAAATATATTACTGACCACCCTGTGTGTCTATACTCAAGCCAAATATTTAGAGTGAGTCATGACATGAGGCTGTCATTGGCTGCAGCCAAGCTACGAAGTGCACTGGCACAGGAGATGACTGTTTACTGGGGACTGGAATGGAAAGACAAAGCAGCAGGAACTCAGCGGGGATGTCGCTCCCTAAATATCCCAGGTCAAAGGAGGGTTTATTGCGAAATGTGATGTTTGCTTTTGCCATTCAACATGTCTCAAACACACTTAAACAAATCAAGACTTTGTTTTGATGTTCTCATGGACGCTAGTGGAGACTTGGTCATCGAAACAATCTGAGCCGATACAAATGCCTTTCATGCCTACTTTTTCATTGACTCAAGGTATGCAACCTTTTTCAGAATTTTGTTATTCACTCATTAAATGGAAATTGTGATTTCCACCATCATGTTTCCCAGCATGCACATTCAGACTTACCATCCTGTAGTCGCAGGTGTCGAAGGTACAAAGGACTCTGGAGGACGTTACACTTGCCGGGCTCGTCTTCTCTCGTAACTAACATCAAGTCTGTGTAGACGAACACGGTAACCTGCAATGGATAATGAAATGAGAGAACAATCAGGAGATTCATAAATATATTGTTGTCGTAAAATAAGATAATATATATGAAAAAAAGAGGTAGGGATGGAATTGTATTTATTATTATTATTATTATTATTATTATTATTATTACACTTTATATTATTAGTACTTTCTATAGGTATTTTTTCTTTTTATAAAATGGCATCTAACAGAAACAGGTTGGACTGACCTTGAGGGAGTGATGCTTGCTCTCATGTAAAATCATCTCCTCTGTTATGATGAGAGCTCTACTGCACAGGTCCAGAGGCTGCTTAGAACACATAGGTTGCTTCTATTAGAATTATTATAGCAAATGTAAATTAATATCATGGCCCAAAAAAATGACTCACCTGAACAAATATGGGGAAAATTAGAATTTTGGGTGCCGCAGAGACATAACCGTAGTTACCATGAGGGACGTGAGAGCGGACAATGGTGCAGTTTTGGTAGTTGGCAAAGTTGGCACTCTGCTGAGGGTAGTTGGGCACGCCGGTACCGGTGGAGGTGTTTTTTGATGTCTTGCTATTGTTGGAGCGACGCAGGAAGCCAGTGCGACTGGAGAAAGGACCACCTCCGCTTGGACCGGATGACAAGGTTCCAACGCCACCAGCGGAACCAGCGGCCGGGTTTGAGGCCCCAGAGGTCTGCCGCGTGCTGTACAACCTGCTGGCTAAAAGACAAGATAATAGAGATTACAATAAATTCAGAGTGAAAAATGCTCATTTGATTACGACAGTGACAAAAGCAAATTTGATGACATCTTTCACACGCCAAGCAATTAAATCTATCTCAGTTTTCACTGCTTCTTCTTTCTGAGTGTGTATTTTTCTAAACATGTTTGGTGTTAGTTTACAGACGACTTCAATGAACGGAATTATTAAGCCACACTACAGTGGCTGTTTCATTCTAAACTAAGAAAAACAAATAAAAAAACAACAATGAACAAGATGTATATCCGTCTTACCTAACGTTCCTTGATCCTCCTGATAAACTGGCCTCAAGATCTGAAAGCAGAAAAAAAAATGGTACATTACACTCGTTTCACACTAGAATAAAATCACTAATGTAGGATTTCATCAAAACTTGACATGTACTGTAAATGTTGTCATGTCGTCACTTTGCGGAGAGATAACATGAAAGCATTGTGTTTGTGTTTCCAGCAGTCCTTTCAAAGTAAATTTAGCCTGCACATGTAGACAATGGTAACTACTTAAATGCTTAATGCTTGGTATTGTACAATGAACCTATGATTGTCATTCATTCTTATTCTCTGAATCATCTCCTGTTTTACTTTGAGTCAAATGTGTAATCACACAGAGACATTTTCACACAATCCACTTCAGCTCAATGAGACACAAGGGGGTGATTTGATGATTATAAAGTAGTTATGGGTATTGAAAAGATGTTAGGCCGGTTAGTTGTTCTCACACAAAAAAGTGTTAGTAATGTGTAATTAGACTGTTATTAACTAAGGAACTCATTTGAAACTCATTGCTTTTGAAAACAAGTTTTCTTTATTGATGCAACCACTAGATGCAACCATCAGTACATAGTGTACACAATTCTGGAAATATCCCCAATGTGTCATCCATGAACTGTTGCATTAAACATGGTCAAAATAATCAAGATACCTGTGTGATAAATGATGCAATTAATAAACACATGCTTTTTTTTTTTTTACCAGGTGTCTTTGTATGGCCGGACATTAGGATGGCGGACTAAGTGCTTTATTGTCGTCTGACGGCACTTCCTGCGTTCACAATAAAAGGAACGTTGAAGGAAGCCCTTGTGTAAAGTCACTATCAATTAGCACCAGGGATGAAGGGTAGGGAGACATATCTAGCATGAGCCATCATGTGACCGTGGTGAGGATGAGGAGGACGGAGGAGATGATGTAGATGCAGCCCACCACCAGTCTGCGGTACCTGGCTTCCGGGGTTGAAGGGGGCCAGGATGATGTAGTTGTCGCCGTTGGATGCCTTCACCCTGGTTCCTTTCAGCGTGGCGGTGTGAGGATGCTGGAGGTGCCGCGGCCTGCCGTCCAGCTCCTCGGCCGAGCCGCCCTGGGCGCCCCACCTCAGGGTGCCCACGCTGCCGCCTGCGACGCCATCCGAACCATTGACCAGAAGCCTGCGGGAGGCGGCAGTGCGGTGGTGCGCCGGGAGCGGAGGGATAGCCGGCGGGGTTCGACCGGTGCCCAAGTCCGGGGTGCGCCGGCGGGCGGGTGGCGAAGGCGTTTCGTAGTTGGAAACGGGCTGCTTGTAAGAGGGTCGGTGGATGAGACCCTCAAAGTTGGGCTTGGCTGAGGGCCCGCTGCGCCACACCACAACTGTGATCTCATTTGCACTGTTTCTGCGGTCACATGACAGGATTGCACGAATTATTTTATAAGAGAAAGAACGCTGTTGATTGTGAATAACAATGATCCCAAAGTGTTGTACATGACATAGCTCAAGATCAATTTTCCACCAATGGTCTCTATTGTTTGTCAAAGCGAGAATCGTACAGATTTGGGATACTATTCAAAGTAAACAAGATGGCAGGTGGTCTTACCTAATGGCATGAGCCAAGTCGGCACATTTCCACTGCTCCACGGGCTGACCATTGAGCTGCAAAAGCGTATCCAGGTGCTGTAGACCCGCCTGGTCCGCAGGGCCTCCTGCCACAAAAAACACAACAAAGACACGTCACTCAAGGTATACAATTCCAGTGGGCATTTTATTTTATTCTTTTAAAGCTTATTTATTCGATTTAAGGAGAAAATGAATGCGGGTTCCCCCTATTAACGGCGACACCCCGCTGCTTGGCTTGATCCTCGCAACAATCTTCAAAGCGAAAAGATGAAAAACAGAAGGCCTACAGGTGACATTCATTTTTTATGACAGGAAGAATTATTCATGACGCATCAAAAGTGGATCGATAATTGGGAAATAGGTGCAATATGGTGAAAAAGAGGCACCAAAGTGAATGAAAATAGAAGCAGATAGTAAAGCTAACTGGTTATGGGTAATAATAACGAATGGCAATGTGTGATTTTACAAGGAACAGTTAAATTAGTTTCCACTTACACTCCATTTTACAAATTTCCCAAGGTTACCTATCAAAACTACGCATCGTCATGGTACCGGTTTTTGGAAACCAAAGCACATGAGTGAATTTGACACCCAAGATGTACTCTCACTCTTGGTCTTCTCAACATGTTGCAAAGGCGACATTTTGAATGTCTTCCATTGATTACGGTCTTTTCCTCTTTTTTTGTTTCACAGTGTAAAAGCAAGGAAAATCATGGTTCACTGTTCCAAACTGTACCATAGCAAGCTGAAGTGAACATCTATACTCGGCTGTCTACAAAACAAAACAAAATTTCTTTACAAACCCCCAAGTATCTTCAGAAAATGCTGATAAACACGTTCTTTACAGAGAACGGTGGAAATGTGAGGAATATTTGGGGGGAAACTGAAAATACCCAAAAGTTAATTATCTGGCCTGGCACCTGGAGGCGTCCAAGCATACTTGAGAAGGAGGCCGGTGCCCCCCTGGGCCACCCTCTAGCTCCGCGAGTGCACAAGATACTCCTCGTCTTCTTTTTGTATGCAAAGAAAAACAATAATCTGGATGTGCTCAATTATTCACTGCTTTTGTCTTCTTTGTTTCAGTCATTAGTAAAATTCACAGTGGAGCTGAACTTATCTATATCACAATACGTTCGCTGTCTGCAAAAAGACAATGTGAAATCTTAGGTTGCCACAATTTGCATTTGATCCTATTCTTTGTTCTACTAAATATAAATAGGAAACATCAGCCAAATCAGGATTAAATATTCCAACTCATACCAGATTCTAAACTATACTGCTTAGTAGAAACATGACTTGGTATTGTTTTGACATTCTTGCCTGGATCCACAGCCTGCACCCTCACAGGCGAATCAGAGCAAATGGTGAATCCGTATCCATCCTTTCCTCGAAGGATGGTCACCTGCAACACAAAGACAAAAGCAGATCATCAGTTTAACTTTGCATGGCCTTATTTGCACTCAACAACCAAGCGGAGGATATGAAAGTAGCGGATTGGCAAGGAAACCAGGAGTAATTAAGCCGATTTGTTTTCGAAGTCCGCTTCCTATGTGAACTGTCTTGACGGCAGTTTTCCTGAGGAAGCCAATTAGCTGAGCTGGTGAGAAAAACAACTCCCACAGAGGGAAGACTGACTTTCTTTGTTTCAATGCCGGCGGAGGAATGCCTTGCCTCGTGAGGCATTGTCAGGTAACCCGGCTCCCATTCATATGCCAAACGTGTTGCCCTCATAAAAGACCGATATGTGGAAATTCATTGACTGAAAATACTAGGATGGGAATCGATATCAAAGTTTGGCCGTAACAATGCGAGTTTCAAATTGTCATCGCCAGGGTCATTTCCAAAGTTGCAGTTCCATGTACCCACTGCCAATTCTCAAATCAATCACATTTCTGACAGGCTTCAAATTCATCTTATAGCCATACGTCCCATTTTGACACTCTGAATACAAAAATACCGAAGATAGCATGAGTTGTTTGCTGTCCGAGGTTTCTTCGTCTTCTCTTTAGATGTCAAACTTGTGATTTATCTGCTGAATGCATGCTGCGCATTTCGGCTTAAGGCGGCTTCTTTTCTTGTCCACAATGTGTTGTTTGAACTGACTGGAGGTGGTGTGACAGATTTACCCTCGGGTGGAGAGAGGAAAGGAAACATCCAGAGATCCAGGAGTGACTAAATCTGACCCAGAATCATCAAACTCAGTCCACGTCCAATTAGGAACCTTTCTACCAAGTTCAGCCTCAATCAAAATCCAATTATCAGTGACCACTAGGGTTAAATAAAATTGTTATATAAAAGGGGGAGATTAACAAAAACAAAATATATTCTCAACAAACGTATTCAGTGGCATAATGCAACTATTCAGGGGCCCTGAAGCTTGCAATGACCCTAAAACGTCAGACGCGATTACAAATTCATGAGAAAGACGGCAAAGAAACGGGTGAGTAACGGGGCAAATTGTTGTGACGCAGCAATCCCCCAAAAAAAAACAAAAAAACAATCTGACTGACAGAAGCAAGACATTTTGAAGCATCTCAAATAACATCCAGAATATATGCGCATGTATTGTAAGTAAAAAATAAAAAAAGTGCCCCTAAAGTCCCTGGAGGTGGCAAGTGACATAATTGGACATTAAAAAGTAATAATCACAAATTAGGTGCTATTAAGTTAGCCATTGCGGATCAGTTTACCTATTCATAGACTTCTGCAATTAAGAAAGTTAATGATTAAAATATCAACCTGCCCACTATGATTGTCAAAGCGTGACCAACCCCATCATATTCCTTTCCACTGTTTTCTGTGGAAAGTACTGATTACAAATCCAAACAAACAAGAGGTTTCACTGTATAGCTAAGCACAGTTCAACTATACTCGTACTTTCAGGTAAATAAATACTGCAGTGCAAGAATAAAATCATAATGTGAGCTGACAATAAAAGTTTCTTCCAGTGTTCATTTAAAATGTATGAGAGCATTAATATTTCAGCAAAATGGTCACTGGAAATATGAATGGACGCAAACCATGGGTTTAAACATATCTTGTACACTTTAAGACCGGCTCATATGTGTTCATGCATGAGCTCTGGAGTGTTCCTCTTTTTAGCATTCATGCCTCAGTGCATCGATTGCACGGAGAGGAACAGTCGCTAATTGCAATACACCGCTTGTCTTAATTGTGACAGCGTTACGTGTGTGTCATTAGTGAGATCATCCATGATTTGGGTTGGATTGGAAATCACACATCACACACATCTCCCGGTCAACTAGTCATTTTCCTCTTCCTCTTGGTAAGACAATGTTATCTGGGTCAGTATGTTCAGTGACTGGAGCGCCACAGAACTAATGGCGTTATGTATTTTGGTGCTAAGGTTTTTTTTTTTTTGGCCACACGTGACATTACGGAGACTAGTCTACAAACATTATGTCTGATTATGTGTATTTCAAAGCTGCCAATAATTATATGTATCCACATGGCTACATATTTATTTATTTATTTTAAATTGTGACTTACAGTTGTGTAAAAGTTATGAGAAACATTTCTTATGGTCTGACTCGTACGCAGCTAACATATCAAAGAGTATATGTTTTAACTGGTGACCACACACACGTATATAAATAAATTCACAGTTGCTCTCATACTGTGTGGCGTTCTCAAGATGACTGGGGGAAACTTCGTTCCAAGACCAACCTAATTAGGTAGACCCCGAGGACCACAAAAAAGCCCACGGGCCTGCACTGAAAATAGCTCCCTAGTAAAGTGATCATTTAAAATTGCTAACAATTGCAGGGATTGGGGCGAATAAATTGAAGCAGATTTACTTTTTTTTTTATATTTTTCGAGAAACTTTGATCAGTGCAAAATTCTGATCATGTAAATCCTAGTTAAGATGCAGTTTTTTTTATACTCATCTAATATCAGAGCCGTACCCTGAGGCGCTCTGTTTTGATCTCTTCAATTTTGATGTCTGACACACACACACACACACACACACACACACACACACACACACACACACACACACACACACACACACACACCTGTGGTAATCTACATCCGATGCAGAGGTGACACAACCCGTGAATGGTGTGCATCACGCCCCCTCCTCCTCCTCTTCCTCCCGCCGTCCCGTTCAAGTCGGCTGAAAGAACGCACACGCTGCGGCGCTGGCTCTCAGGTCGCCCGGCGCCCTTGCAGCCCGAGTACCTCCACAGCCGCCTCTGCGCGGCCGAGTGCGTGCGGGCGTGACTTGGCGCCGCCTCCTCTTCCTCCTGCTGGGACTTGAGCGTGTTGTGGATCATCTCAACCCGACGTCGCTCGGAAATCTTTTCATGCAGCAAAAGTCAGTTTCCAAGGAAGTTTGTCGCTCAGTTTGCTGAGCTATCTTCCATTCACGATTGGTGGTAATGATGTCATCAAGGTGGTGATCTTCTTCAGTCTTCTTCTTCCAGATCGGTACTCTGTGGCCTCATGAGCTCGGCTTGTATGGACCGCCGGCGACGCGGAGTCGAGACTGGTGCTCGGGCCACTGTCGCTGCTGGCAGGAGCGCTCATGGGAACTCTTCAGCAGCAGAAGAATAGGAGGAAGTTCCTCCCACCACCACCACCAGCAGCACTGAACCCCCCCCATTAACACACACATACACACACATAGACGCACACATGGACCCACGCATACCTCGCCAACCTCCACGGCCTGCGTAGATTTGAGTGTCTGCCCGCGATAAGGCCCGTTTGCTTCCTGTGTCCACACTATGAGCTTCTCATAGGTGCCGCAGATCACTTTTACAGATACACACACAAAGTTGCAATGAATGTCAGAGCAACAAGTGTGTGAATGAGATTGAATGATTTTTTTTTTTTGACGTAATCAAAAAATGCAAGCGAGCACCACTTGTGGGCAAAGGACTGTGACGCAAGTGCGTCCATACTTCCCTCAACTTTTTATCCAGACTTGTTTGTTATGTTTTCACCTTCCATATTTCCTCTTCTTTTCCTTTCAAGCCCCCACCCCCTCCCCTGTCGACCAAATTGTGTGGAAATTCACAGCTCTGCGAATCCATGACAATCGCTCCTCCTCTGCCAGTTATCCAAACACCACTTGTATTTTTGTTTTTAATATCGACACCCATGGGAAAGTGGTGGTAATCTGACATTAAAAAAACATAGACAAGAAATATTGGCTGCTAGTTGAACTAAATTATTGGTATCTCGAAACATTTTTCACCAACTGGAAATATTAGGAAGAAAAATCTGTTTCAGGGTCAAAGTGTTGTCATTATAATAAAGGTTGGAAAGAGAATGCTGACCTAACTGCTTTACAGATGTGAAAATAAATTATAATATTAATAAATTGTTGAAAATTCGTAGATTTGAATGACAAAGACAGGAAATCCTGTCCGTTTCATTTTTGATCAATCTTACTGACTTCTTACTCTGCTAAAATAAACAAATCATTGCATAACATCACTTCTCATAATTGTTTTCTCTGAACATCCCTTGTTGTCCCTCCTTTTTCAAATGTTGAAGAAAAAAAAAAGATGATAGCTGGACTTTTGAGATTTGAATTTTTGGTCAAATGCATTTTTCATAAAATTTTAATGTCACTTGAATGCAACTTTTACTTCAGTTTTAAATACTTTTTAAGCAACATTTTTACTTTAAATTTTTCAATCATACGTTTACTAAACATACTATATATATGTACGTCGATTAAAATCTACACGTTTTTCTGCTTTTAACTAACTAAGCCACTTGCTCTTTCGTAAAAGACGACACAAATATACGAAAGGTGCCATTTCGAAACCAAGCGAGGTGAACTGTAAGATTCTCACAGCAAAGCAAAAACCAATTTATCATTCTGCATCTGTATCCAACTCTGCACCCAAGTTAGTCATCAAGGCTCTCCTTTGGCTGATGAATCACAAAATGTTCGTGTATAGTTGTGAATGTCCCCTTGTCAGATATCCACACATACAAGACAGCGACTAGTGTGAACAGGAACAAATCCCTTTAATTAACGGTTAGTATCTTTACAAGTCTATCGCTGGCATTGGCCGTCTCGTGGAATGAAACACTGACAGGGAATGAACAGAAAAAAAGGGAGCGAACGTTACCCAAAGCGCTAATAAAGAAGCTGCGGAGGGCCCATTTTCTTAAGATCCCCTCATAGTGGAGGTAATGGCAGCTTTTCCCTGTTTGCTTTTTTGAAAGGGGGCTAGGGTTACCACGTCAAGCACACAAAAAACACTTTTGTCTTGCTTTCACGCGGCGCTGTTCACCTCTAAATGGGCAGAAGGACGGATTAGAGGGCGAGAAGAAAAGCATGTCTCAGGGGAGAGGAGATTGAAATGCTTGTCTGCCAGCCAGATGAGGCCAATCTGGTCTTTAGTGGTGTGGGTTCACGCTCTCCCGGATGTAAAAAAAAAAAAAAAAAGGAGCTATCAAAGGAGGCGGCGTGCTCACAAGCATTCAAACCAACACGGCAGTTCCAACATTTTGAAGGTCACATTGTTCCAAGTGAGAAGGATGTGAGACAACTGTCCAAGTGGCAGATATTGCCAAAAAAAAAAAAACAACAACTCCAAAGGGCTTACTGTCAGATTGGATTGTTAAACGTAAACAAAAAAAGAAGAATGATTGGCAAATCTGCCTCATAGTTCTGAGTTTTAGGCTTCTGTTGTGGAGTTTGTTCTCCCTGCACTATAAATGTGAGTGTGAAAAGCTGTTTGGCTGGAGACCAGTCCAAGGTGGTTCCCTTTCCTTACACCAAGTCAACTGGGCTAGGTTCCAGCTCACCCAGGACCCTAATGAGGGCAGCACCATAGAAAAAGTCGATTCAGTTGACTTTTGGATGATAAAAAGAACACCCCCCCCACACACACACACACGCTCCCCAAAAAACTGCAAAACTGCAATACAAAACTCCCAACATTTGGAATCCGTTCAAAAATATAAGGACAATACGATGAGTGTGACAATTAAGTCAAGCAATAAATTCTTACTTGTGAGATGCTTTACGCTTCATCAGAATTTTTGGACAGATAAATAGTTTTATTGATCACATTTTCAGTGGCTAACTTTAATGTTACACTTGGGTGGTAAATAAGATTATTAATAAATGCAATGAGGAGGTATAGAGATAATTTTTTGGTGCATCAACTACTCGTTTGTGAACGATATACATAAAATAATTTGCAAAAATTCTAACAAGATCTAAATTTTAGGGAAAAATTATGAAGATTGTGAAGTTAAAGTCAAGCCACCCACGGTGGTCAACTGCATTAGCCAAGAGCTTTTCACACTTTTTGCAAAAACAATGCAAAATGTGTCTGAACATGCATATCATACCCTTCTCATTTGTCATTAAAAAGCCTATTTAGATGTTTTAATTACTTTTTCAATTTAATATTATTAATATTTTAGTTTCTTTTTATATATTAAAATGTCAGTAATTGTCTTATTTTTACACTTAAATGACAGTAACATTTTCCAATTATACTTAAACATTGCTTGTGCAGTAAATATCATCACGATGAGAAGTTCCCATTATTTCCGATGGGAAAAATATTAATGTTTCACAATCCATAGTTTCCATTAAGCAACAACAAACAAATTCAACAGTGTTAGAGTTAACTGTTCTAATATTGGACAATAACCAGGATAGAGATAATACAGAGAATGCACCCAATTGTGGTTATAGGCAGATAGCAGGCAATCCATCATCCAAAATCAATTACAAATGAACTGTATATAATTGAATTGAATTTGGCTGCTTCTGGTAAACACACACATTCTGCACGTACTGTGCACACAAATGGCCAGTATACATCAGCTCTGGGATCTTTGTCAAGGTCAAGAAAGGACAACTCACTTAAAGGGTGACTAGGTATCCCACTTGTGCTATGTTTCCATAAAGGAAACTAAATTGGAAAATAGCACTAGGTCAAAAGAATGAGACCCTGACACATAATGGAGATGTGCACCCCCAATAATATCAAAACAATCTTGGTCGTTCTAGTAATATCCACAACCAACCTCGCCCTTCCTTCTTTGTGATACATGGCCAACAGACAGATGTGTCAAAGCCATTAGCACAGTGACAGATCAGGAGCTAATGCTCACCGACAAGTAAAGTGATGCAGAGGATTGCGGCAACAAGAGTGCAATGGCTGATCATGTTCATCATCCCTCTGCTGCTTTGATCAATTGTAGCATTAAGTAAGGAGATACCTTGTATGTGTTGTGTTATTGTATTTATTATTTGTTAATACATGGGCCGTGTATTACTGCAGCCAAAGGGGCTGGTGGAAAGCAATACAAAATGTTTTTTCTTCACTTTTGATTCAATTGAATGTGCATAAACACATCACAAACAAGAATTAAAATACTGATTATATTCTTTGAATAACCTTGTGATTTGATAAAACACATCAAGTGCTATCCACACCATCACCTCAAGTGTCCAAAGCCCTCCATGAAAAACTCATGCGTCATCAGTATAAAAAGCCCAGAAGGAGGATGACCATACAAAGGGAGGACCAAGGGCAAAGTGATAGCGAAAAAGATGAAAGTCTCAAAAGATTTTCCATTGCCCTCGAATTTAGCCCATGCATGTACTTTGCCCCTCCTTCCACTCTCCCGCGAGACTGTCCCGACACAAACGTCACAATCATCTGTTGCTCTGATTCACGACGAGATATAGCAAATGAGGGAGGCCAGGGGAAGGCAGTTTCTCCGCTCAAACATGATTGTATGAATATTGCTGCCAGAGTTTAATCATTCATTCATTCATTCATTCATTCATTCATTCATTCATTCATTCATTCATTCATTCATTCAACCATTGTCTCTATTGTTGTGCAAGCGAGACACTCATACAGTGAGCATTTTTTAATAGTTTGCCAAATGTACCTTCAGTTTACAACAACGTTGCGTCAGAACTTGGAAATCACTAATCTACACGAAGAAAGTACTTACGTCAGAAATACAGTAAATATTTGTACATGAAAAATATATCTAGGCCATAAAACAACCTGACAACATGAGACGTGAGCATGAGTTTGTCAATTGGTCGTCATAAACAGAGGACCCCTATACTGGCCTAGCATCCTCATTACATTGTCTGTACAGAAACTTTTTTTTTTTAATTCATAGGGAAGGGACTTGCATTTCTGCAACAGCATTGTCAGGTAAACAATTCATGACAAGCCATCCTTTCGCTTCACATTCGAGTCACATGCAAATAGACATCTTGACATACATCTTCAGTCAAGCACGGGAACATTTTTCCCATTTCATTTTTTTTTTTCAGCCCCATTCACCATTCAACCCCCAAAGACTGAATTCAATTAGTTGCCATGGTCTGAGAATGTGTGACATGGAACTTAACACAGCCGATAACTTAGTGAGGGCGTGTTTATGCATGATGAATAGTGACCACTCTTAGAGGTCGTCAGTCCTATCAGCAGTCACTATGCACGCTTAGGAAAACGTAAATGTAAAGAGGTGCGCTACTCACCGTTAAGCATTGCATATTCTCAGGTTGCTGTGTCTCAGGGGCAGCACCATGGTTCGACAGCACGGCCTCTGAAATGTAGACAAAGGAATCACGGGCTGACACTGTGCCTTTGGAGCACATTTCGGCTGCCACAAAACCACCTTTGGATGCAAAAGTTCCTAAAACAGTTCTGAGAGTCCATAAAAAAAAAAAGTGTCTCAGATAAGGGAAGGGTAATTGATGTGAGCACTGTCCAGCAAGGACTGTGACTTGAACTTCTCAACGCAGACTTTGGTGAAATCCCACAAGATGCGAGGATCTCACAAAAGTGCCCAAGAGAGGAGGAGTGCAAGGGAGAACAAGTGAGAGGGAGGGAAGAGGAGGGAGGGCTGAAGAAGAGAAAAGGAACTCCTCTCTCACTCTATTATCCGTCCGTCACAGGGCTCCTGGGAGGGTTTCCATGGTTACAGGAGACTCCCGCCTCATGTGTCCCTTTTAACTAATGCTCAATAAAGGCTGCATTCAGCACGCTGGCCACAATGTGGATTTTTCCCTCGATGCCTATTCCGTTTCTGTGTTTACAGCTCGTCGCGTCACTTTGTTTGCCTCTTCTTACAAAGTTCCTAGTTGACTTCCCAAAGATAAGGCAAATCCATTCAAGCCATCTTTTCCGAGTGCCACGCCCTTTTCCGTCACGTCTCCATTAATTGACTGAGATGGGATTGTATCACCTCACCAAACACTTGATTAGGTAAACATAGGTTTTTTTTTTTTGCATTTCTAGTGGTCTATTAATACATATAAATGATGTAAATAAACAGATAGTATTTTAAATAGACTGTCAGTATTTTCATAAAGTGGCCCAATACAATAGATGACATGTTATTCCTCATACTTCACAAACTATGTACAATCACAAGGGAACTGCATATAAAAGGCAAAAATATTCTCAGGCTCGTTTTTCAAATGTTCTTTATCAGCACATGCTCTCACATTGGCAAAACAATAAAGATTGGTTCTAAGAATAAATTAGGACTTATTTTTAATGCCTTATTTTATATATATATATATATATATATATATATATATATATATATATATATATATATAGTTATTTCAATGCTTATTTCAATGCCTTGCCTTTGATGGAAACGTCGACAACTATCCAAATAGTTTCCACACGTCACTAACTAGCCAACTTTCTAAAAAATTTTAATTATCCTCTAACTAATCCAACTTTATTGTCAGGCAAAACGAATTGAACGATCACCAAGAAAAAGTATTACAGCAAAAGTGGGTTGCAGAAATGTTAAGTTAGAAATACTTGGCACTTGTAAAGTTCAGATGCAGCCAAATGCCGTGCACACTGACAAAAGAAAATTACACACATCCTTTTCTGACAAGTTTTGGGCAAAGCCCAGAGTACATGGTCCAGTCTCCGGGCTGCGGTCTCCATGGAAATGCAGAAGATTAAACAACAACAAAAAAAGAAGATTCCATCTGAATCAGAAAACTTCAGGGGTCCGGCAGGGAAAGAGAGCGGGGGGCAACCTGGCTGGCGTCAGGCCCAGGAGTGAAGCCTTTTGTCTGCTTAGGACATCGGGCACGATGGCGTGGAAGCAGCTGGAAGCATGACTGACATCAAAACAGAGGCAGAGTCGGTGCGACAATAAACGGTGGAGGCAGCGGCCAGTGGGAAAAGTATACACGAGAGGGAATAAAAGGGGGAAAGGGAAGATTAGAGACCAAAAAAAAACCCCAAAGAAAGGAAATAAAGATGTTGGAAGTCTTCCAGCGTGAACAAGTCGACTCGACTCTTGTCAAGACCACTCATCCACTTGACACTCGCTCCCACTTTTCACCTTCCGACAACAGCAAACAAACAAACTTTTGATGGATAAAGTGGAGACTTGTAGCACTAGACCGTTTCGACATCAATCAGTAGATTCTAGCCAATGAATTAATTAATTAAACCGTTGACTTTAAAACAATGGGCGACAAGACTTCTGTTTTGAAAACCAACTAACTTGGTTTGGTTTGAAGAGTGGGAATAGCAACTATACAGCAACCACAAGTAGCAATTTTTTTTTTTTGTAGTCCTGTTGATGGTACAGTAGTTGCGATTTTCACACACAACTAGCTAAAAAGACAATCACCAATCAAAAATGACACAAATGTGAACTAACAATGCATATAAATTTCTCTTGGCTGCTTTGGAATGTCTATGCCCACTAAGCAAGCAACTGACTCATTTATCACATGACGGCGCCATATTAAAAGACTCTCGGGCATGCCGTGTACGATCAGCTCACGCTTGACACATTTCACTTGCAGTGCCGACACAGCCGGGGAGCATCATGTCAACCGTGTCACGATGGCTTTCATAAAAGACATGAAGAAAAAGGGATGATGATGATGATGCTTAGGCGAAGGCTGAGAAGGGTAAAATTGGTAAATTAGGGCAATAGAAAATCAGACAACAAAGCTAAATGCAATCAAAATATTAATGAGAGGATAAGGTGAAATAAAAATATTTTAGAGCCTAAAAAAAGAATCTATGTTGTAAAATATAAATATGATAAAAATAAATAAAATAAAAATATAAATGATGCAGGACAGCCAATTACAGCAAAATTTAAGTCATACAGCAGATGCAAAAAACTTTTTTTGCTCTACAGAGACATTAGTTCCAAATAGAAGAAAAATAAAACATTGAGCAACGCTGGATCAAATATATGCTTGCGGGGGTCAAATAAACAGGAAAGATCAACAATGGTAATTAAAACATGGAATAGCCTATAACTGATGACTCCCAGGTGGGTGCACCAATAAACGTGGAAAAAACACAAAGACATTAAGTCCAAATCAGCAAAAAGGGCCCAATAAATTTAACATGAAACAAAAAAGGCCACCACTAACATAACCAGACTAAAACAAACAAATGAAATAATCAGGCTGTTTTCCCAGGCTCATTTGTCCATGTGTATAACAGTGTAATAAGCTAACAGTCATCCATTTCTTTTAGAAGTGAAACGGACATTTTTAATATATGCACGACGGGTGGAGATCTGCTCACACAGCAGCAAGCACAGATGAGTACTCAAAGTTCCCACGCCAAACTGTGAGTAAAATATTAGAAGGGAGCGCCTGCTTCATTTATTATTTACAATACCAGGAGCACTCGGCTGATATTTGTCATCCTAGCAGAATACGGGTGCTTGGTTACTGACGTGCATCTTCTAAAGCTTGATTTTAATGTGTTAAATTCACCAATAAGATGGATAGCCTTCAAAAGGTTAGCAAAAATAACAAAAGAATTGCCATGTCATTTTTCTGCATTTGAGGAATGTTTGGCTGACATTCACACACAGTTTTTAAGGGTACCGCCCCTCGGCACACGCTCAATAGAAGTTAAAGAGGCAGGGTTTTATTGCAGCCCTACGGTATAATTAGTTGTCATCGTCTGGAAGATAAGGAGCATGCAGACAGAGTGACAGTTTGTCTGGGACAAAAGAACTAAAAAAAAAAAAAAAAAATTGGTCCCCTGGCACAGTCTCTTGAGCCTGCTCTCCCGGTAGAGTATTTTTGTTTGAAGTCTTGTATATTCAGAGTGGAAAAGTGATATTTAAATTCCAATATTGTTGTATGATATTGTGTAAAAGGAATGTGTGGCAATTTTGTCCCCCAAAAATTATTCTGATGAATCAAATTTTAATCAGCACTGAACAGCACCCCCTAATTAACTTTGAATATGCAAATAGTTATAGTCCTGTCCGTCTATTCCCAACCTTATTTTCATCTGCTCCTCTCATTGGTACTGCAAGATTTAACACTGTTGTTTTGAGTCATAATAAATAACCCCCTTTTTGCCCCATGAATATAAAATGCTCAATGCTCATGTCTTATATTAACTTCCCCAAACCTACTGACACATATATCAATGTATCAGAGTGGTGTCATGCTAGCTGACAAAAAAATATCACTTGTTAAACTTATATTAATGTAATACTGCTGCACTAGTACTAGTATTCGTATTTATTACAATACAATTTTATATTTATTCTGTCACATTTGAATTTGTAAAGGTACTTTGAACTCTCGTTTTAATCTTTATAGTTTAAAAAAAAGATTATTTTAATATTAACATTTTAGGAGTACGTATACTTTTCAATCAGATGAGTCAATTATTTGGAGAACTATTTTGCACCACGAATGTATTAATCATTATTATTAATAATTATTATTAATTATTATTATGATTATTATTATAATCATTTCATGTCATTTGTTCTTTCTACCTGCCCCACAACCAAAAATTGTCATTCTTCTGAAACCAGGCAGCCTCCTGCCATTTACTTTGTGACATATTACTTTCAGCATTTGTTCTTACCACAAATCACAACCACAATAACACAATCAATTTGATATGACATCAAAACATTATTTTACTGATTTATTTCATTATAAGGTCATATTTTGTGGCCCAGTGAGTGCATACACTGTCGCAACTGAAGCGGTCCTGGCCGTCACACTCCGGAATTCACTCTTGCACATGAACTGTTTAGACTGTAAATCATCATTGGAATAAACATTACGGAGGTGCAGTGCTAGCTTTTTTTTAAACATTGTCACGATAACGTAACAGACTAAAGACTATCTGAAAACATGGTCCTAAAGATGGACCAGGAGGGCATGCACACACACACACACACACCGTTGTATTGTACTAAATGGGCTTTTGATCATTTCCGTGTTTGTGCACGTCATTGTGCAGCAGAGCCATGGCCTACATTCTGCCAGCTGGCCTGGCAATATTCAAGTGCATGAGTTTGCACACACACACGGGCCCCCCATCCCCAGCCTCTTCACTAGAGAGAGTACGAGAGAGACAGCACACTGGCATATGAATCTGATGAGACAGTAGTGGGGCAAGTATTACCACTGCATGAGCTGATCACAATCTAAAGCCAGATGTGCTTGTTTTTAACTGAAATCAACTTCCTCTGCTGCTCCACTCCTATCTGCATTATTAAAAATGTCTTAGCATGTAGAAGTCCGACTAACCCTTGAACAAGCCTTGCTATGGTCTGCTGTCGCTACCTAATCCCGTTCCACACTTCCACTTGAGGGGAAACTCGTTTTAAAGTTGCATGAGATGTAGAGTAGCAGAGTTCGGCCAAGCACAATCAAAAACTGGAAAAGGTGTCCATCAGCCCGTAAAATGAGTAAACCATGACAAAAATGAAACCGCCACTTTAAGGAGTGGATCTGTACTGTGTCGAGATGTAGTAGAGGAGCAATACAATTTTGAATAATAAATAAATATATATATATGTATATATATATATATATATATATATATATATATATATATATATAAATGAGACATACCAGGGTGAGATAAACGGGCGCCATCTCTTTTTTATCCTCATGTTCATGACTGTGGTTGCAGTTGCAACTGCATTGGGATTTTTTTCAATATTTGGCTAGCTTGTTAACAATCAGAAAAAGGCTAAATTAGTTTGAAACAACTCTTGGATCTCAATCCATTGTGCAAGATCAGCCATTTGAAGAAGGTAAGCTAAGCTCCTTAAAAGGGGTCAGAGGGTTATGGCGGTCTCGGGCAGGAGGTCTAAAATGGGGGAAAGAATTGGGGTTAAAAAAAAGAAGAGGGGAGTGAGCCTGTGATGACTAAAAGGAATTAAAGATGCACAAAGGTGGATGAGGAGGAGGAGGACTCGAGGCATGATCTTAAACGACTTTGCAACTTTACTTCTGTTGTGCAAAGAAGATAACACAAGCATAGTACTCACCTAATGTAGGCTGTCGTCACTGAGGAGCCTCATAAACACACACACATACACACAACCATCATGCACATCAAGGTATATGGAGTGAAGGGGACATCCACACCGGTAGTGTGAGCAGAGTAGCACAGGAGTAAGCTCCGTGTCGCTCTATGGCGAGTGTGACGCCGCGGCGGGCTTTGGTCCAGAAACCCCTCCCTCCCCCTCTCTCTCTGTAGTCACTCTCCTAAACCCTCACTTTCTTCCCCATTTAATCCCTGGCTTAAACATCCAAAGAAGCCACAGGCTTGTCACACATACAAGCAAGAATTGGCAAATATTTATCCCTAGAATGTGCCCTTGATAGTAAATATGACTATTATACTACTATACTATAACGTAAATACTCATTTTATAATTACATATTATTGACAACGTATAAATTAAATATGGTAGCTTGGTTTAAGTGGCAGAGTCACCAAACACAAAAACCTATTCTATTTTGGTATTTGGATTTCTTTTCCCCCCTCAAATTCCTGCTTTATAGCACGAGGAACCATATTTAGGAACTTAAAATTGAAGACGTAAATGTACACCACACAGTTCACGTGTCAGTGGAACCATTTGATTTATCACAGTCGGTCATAAAATGTAAACAATAAATGTACGTCAAAGTTGCACTCAGTTACTGCTGCACCTGTTTTTCCATTTGTTTGTTTTACATTTACAATCTGCATAGAATTAAAAATATTGGTGCTGTATGTGTTTTAACATAAAAGACTAGAAGCTTAAAATTTCAAGTTTAAAAGTTAAATTTGACGTGATTACCATTTTTTTTTTTGCACAGTGCTGTCATTCAGGATATAAAAAATTCTTACCGCTGTCATGCGAGTTTGGTTCTGCAGGCACTCTCAGATGTTTCCTCACGCCCACTTCCTCCTCAAGCAGGTAGTACCATCCACGGACCTCCTAGCACCGTGAAAGTTGATAATGCGCATATCAGCATCAAGCTGGAATATCTAAAGCATTAAGATACACACACACACACAAATATAGAATTTCTCAACGACCCACGGAGTCACTATGCACTATCCTTTAGCTTTTTCCAGCAGCTGATGACCATCCCTGAACACCCCCCCCCCCCAACCTCCCCCTGTGCACTTCTGCCTTGTGAGCCAGATGGTGTGTGCAATTCTGTGTGTGTTACATAAAACTATCCGGGTGGAGGGAGCAGGCGTCTGATTTGTAATATGAATGATGTGGACACACTCATGCAAAAATAAGGACATTGCCGTCACAAGGGCATACGTCATCTGACACACACAAACACACTGGACACAGGCATCCAAACAAGCGTGAGCCCAGTCTCATTGTACTAAATAATGCCATGATGTTGACAGTAACAATAATCTCCGCTTTAAAAGCATCTTAGCCGAGTGGACAGATTTCTGCAGGCAGTGGGACACAGCAAAGGGGGGGAAGGGGAGTATGCAGGGAGAGATTTACGTACACTATTCTATGATATTATTTCATCACTGGTTACCCTCCAAAAATCTAAAAGGTTTGGAAATGAAAAACGTAACAAAAGACATAAGACTTGAAAGCTTAGTATGCCATTAAAAAGCTACTATATAGTTCGGCAAATTCATTTCAATAAAAAAAAAAAAAAAAAAACATTGCTAGCTTCTGCCGTAGCTGCAGTTTGGTTAGTTTCTCAGACCAACCTGTCAACTTGAATTCTGATTGGTGATAAGAAAAATCTATCCACTGTAAACTGTAGATCAATTATACTTTCTAACTCTATTATATGATCAAGATACCCAACAACAGACATTCCATAAAAAATTGAGATGTCATCATTCCCTCTGTGAAATGGAAATAACACAAGAATTTTGTGTGTGTGTGTGTGTGTGTGTGTGTGTGTGTGTGTGTGTGTGTGTGTGTGTGTGTGTGTGTGTGCAAGTGTGTGGCTTAACATTGGTAACCCCAAAGTGTTTGCTCTCGAGCATTAAGGCCACTGCCAATCATTCACATTGCACTAAATTGTGAGATTCATGCTCTGTTGGAGACACGCACTCCATGCCTTTCTCTCTCTCCTACACACATGCACACAAAAAGTGTGAAGAGAAGCGTACCTGAACTGTGTGAACTCACCTTGTGAGTTTGCATGAGGGAACGCACGCCGAAGCTCATGCACCCCAGCAGCACACTCGTCCTGTTTAAACAAAACAAAATAAAACCAGAATTGAAAACACATTGATCAATGAGGCAACTTCGCCGTGGTTTAAGTATAAGGTTCACGAGGTTCAGCTCTGATTTTAAGCCTTTCACAGATACATCAATGCAGATTATGATTACAAAAAACAAATCTTGTCCTTTGTATTTAGATACTTCATCAACCTCGGTGCCATTGTGTTCAATCAAAAGAAGGATTGGCCGTGCATTTGGGGGCCAGGTAGAACAAAACAACAAAGATTCATATTTTGATGTGGTTTTTCAATAAGTGTTGCCCTTGGATGAATGAAATTGCACCTATTCAACCTTTTTTTCCTTTTCAATACTCGAGCGGGACAAATGCTATTTATCAAGCATATTCGGTAGACACAGGCTTCCTTCTTTTGGGCGGGCAATGAAAATTATTTTCATTGGGTTAACAGTCTCCATCCTTAGAGTATTCATTATCCATCAACATGCACAGATTAAAAAATAATTAGAGTAGCACTTTACATAGTGGGTACCCTTAAAAAATGTGGTGCATTAACTGTTTATAAATTAGTTATAAATCAGCAATAAGCATGTGAAAAGCATGTAACTGGCGGCTCAAAGTAAAGCTATTACTTCGGAGAATAGGCAGCCTTGATGAAAATGCTGATGAGGCAAATGTTACCACCATATCGAATGCCGAAAAGTAGCACGATACTATTTTAGTTTAATGCTTCACTTACATTGAATTATTTTGCTCTTGATGTGATACATATATGACAGAGATCCTGCTCTGAAATAAGTGGGAGGGACTTAGTTTTGTGATCCATCGAGAGGAGAAATAAGTCTTTTTCAGTAACCTAAAACATATACCCAATTTGTGCAATATTCTTATGAATTCTCCTCTTGAGACCAGCCTTCTGCTTTTAATGAATTCAGTTCTTTGGAATGCGGTCACTGCAGTAGGCCTCGGAAGAATATCGCGGCTGTTCCTCGTGTCTCCTCCTAATAAATACCAGAAGCGTTTGGATTGAACCAGGCTTAATTGCTTCCCAAAGATGAGCAAAGCGCTTTTAATCTGTGTCCCAGAAACGGTCCAAACCAGAGACCTTATTTATCAAGTGTGCATAAACACAAAAGTGTGCAGCACAGACATCATCAACAAGCCAAATTCAAACAAGGGATTCCCAAACATAGTTTGAGTCCGATTGCACCACCACACAATAAATTCAATCTATCATTGCAGAAATAATCTGCGATGCACAGGGCCTGGAGGATTTACACGCATTTCATTTGTTCTACAGAATTGCTCTGTGGGTGTGCGCCTCCAAGAAGGTGCTGAGGACGGCTTGCTGAATGGACATAGTAATGATGACACTAGTCCTCAGTTTACAATGTTGCTATCCTCACAACATGCTTGTCGTCTTCCAGTTAAAAATAATTCTCATCTGTGGGGCGTCGCACGATTTTAAGTATTGAGTTTGATTTAAAAAAAATGTTTTAGTCTCCTACATCTTTATTGTTGTCGTTATCAACAACTGAATGAATTGTTCCACAGTTTGTGATTATTCTTGTCGCAAGTAAATTCTGAATATGTTCAAAATTCACACACACACACACACACTCGTGAATCATTTTACATGGTATGTCCTCTTTCCCTGGCGTTGACCCTTTTTCCTTTCTGCTGAGATAGAGGTGACAAAGCAACACATGCACACATACAAAGAGGAAAATGGCAACATTAATTATTAAAATAAATAAAAAAGTAAAGGATATTTTGCTGCTCTGGTGAGCAAAAAAATGCATTTCAAGAGTTTTTTTTTTTTTTTCCTCTAACCTGAGCATGCATACCTGGAGGCGCAGTAAGAATTCCACACTGTGAAGAGCAGTCGCTTGTGAAGGTCTGTGTCACATACCACACTGTTTTATATATATATATAAAAAACGTCAAGTCAGCATGATGAAAAGTTTTAAAGGAGTAGATTGTGTGTTTGCTTACAAGTAAAAGGTGTGGAGGAAGACAGGATTTTTACACTGACGGACTATTGCCGTCTTCTGCTGCTGTCTGTGGTTGATGTCTGGTAACATGCCCACCTGACAAAACAAGTACCGGTAGTTCTCAAAATACGTCACTTTACAAAAACTGGCAAGAGTTTTAGTTTTGGACAAGAGAAACACTCTGGGCTGATGGCCAGCCAATCGCAAAGCACATCAAGACAAGCAAGTCACATTCACAATTGTGGACAGTTTTGTTTTCAATTAACAGATCATGTATGTTTTTGGAATGTGAGAGAAAGCTAGAGTACTTTTATTTAAAAAATTAAATTAAGGTAAACTAGATTAAGGTAAATATGAAAGTGTCAATCAAATCTGTTTTTTTGGGGGGGGGGTATAGATTTTCTAATGAAATTGCTCATAATTTATATGAGGTGTGAGGATGATAGTGTCCCTTCAAGAGCCCACCATTCATTTCTAAAAACACACACAATTTATGGCTGACCAGTCATAAAAAGCAAGTAAATTATAGGCCTTTAAATCTAATTTTGACACCAATGTGGTGTTGGTAATGAGCCAGGATTCTAAAAAGTATTCCCCTTGAGTGATGACACATCATTGTGCAGCGTTCCAGAACTGCGTAAAAACAGCAGTGGTACGATTCGAGGATGGAAATATAAAGCCCAATCACATTGGATATCATACCTTTACATAGGAGTCACATGACCCCTGGTGCTCGTGCAACATACCCCGTGCTTCCAAAACTGTCAACAAAAATGATTGAATGTAATTTTTAAAAATCAAAACTTCATATTTTGGGAAGAAATAGTGCGGAACTCACCGCTTACAGCAAGAACTTCCTGTTCTTGGATGATTGACAGCTTTAGCTGACCTGCAGAAGAAAAAGAGAGTGTGAAGATTGCCAACTAGAAATGAATGTTGCTGGCGTGTGCGTGCGTGCGTGCATGAGTGTGTGCGTGTGTATCAATCATTTGTCTTGTCTCATGTCTTCCCAGGCAGTTACACATCTCGCCTTCCCTCTCCTGGTCTCTCAGGGCTGTTAACAACCATCTAAAGCCTTGTTGACCATGTCGACATGGCTCACTGCTAACATTGGCTTTGTGCCGCTCGTCTAAATTTATCCCGCTCCGAAGAGCCCGGGCCTGCACTGATAACGCCGCCGCTACCTCGGGCCCCTACTCGTACGGTGGGTACGGGGGATGTTTGTCGTTCCCACACTGAGTTTGGCATGTAGGCATATGGAAGAACAAAGCGAGAATGTCGTTTTAAATGTCTTCCTACATCGGAACTGCTGTACTCAAAAGACTGTTATAAAGCAGCCTCAAAGAACATTCCCGGCAGCACGCTTAAGCGGCCAAGCAAAATGGCTGAGTGGCAAAGCAGACTGATTATTCTCATTAGTTGATGATGAGTTTAAAAGGGAGCATAGAGTTGGACCATAGTTGGACTTTTTTTCTCTGAAGACAGCTACCGTATTTTCCGGGCTATAAGGCGCTACAGACTATAAGGCGCACCTTCAATGAATGGCCCATTTTAAAATGTGTCCTTATATAAGGCGCACCGGACTATAAGGTGCACCATTAATGCATCATGTCAGATTTTTAATCCAAATCAAATCATTCTCCATGTTATCTTTTTTTTTTATTTCAACTTCAGATGCAACAAATTACTTTATAATCACAAAATAATGATTCATAGTCTTTTTGATTTATGATTCATAGTCTTCAGCGGGCCACTTATGATTGATTTCATGACGCAATGCTTCGGGCCAGTTTAAATTTAGGAATTCTGTCCATATATAAGACGCACCGGACTATGAGGCGCACTGTCGGCTTTAGAGAAAATTTTAGGTTTTTAGGTGCGCCTTATAGTCCGGAAAATATGGTAAATGTTTTCCTAATGTAAGCAACCACACACATGACAAAAAAAATCATAAAAACCATGACGAATTTCTCTACACTTAAAATGTGGTGCAATGAAGGTTGACCATTAGTTTTTTTTCCCCCCATAATCCAAAGGTCTGTTGTAGTACCAACACTGACCTTTGAGAGGCAACATAGTGCCAAAAAGCATCTAGAAAAATACAACAAAGATTGTACAAGAAATTCTGTCAAATTCAATAGAAGTTTGCAACGTTCACCTTGGAACAAACCACAACATTGTGGAGAAAGACAATATCACCCAGTGTGCATCAAATATCAAACATAGAGTCACATGATTGCTAAACAAATAATTCACATTATATTGTAATTGCCGATAAAGCGAAGACATAGTGACCTAGATTCATAACAAGGAGTTCATGTCACCGTAGCCCCCTGCAGTGCCACATAGAGACCCTGTCGGAAATGGGATGAACGATTTACATCAAAAAAGAGGAAGAGGAGTGCCTTTTCCCCTCTTTCTCCACCTTGGCTTTTAATTTGCCTTTGCTGCTTATTTGTCACATTTACATTTGAAAGCAAAGCACCCCACCGGTATCCAATGAGGCCAGGCCAAGCGGACACTGACAGCATCAAGAAGAAGAAGCGAACTCCATCTGTGTTTTCTGTGAGAACCAAAGTAATTTGGGGTAGTTCAGCGTAAAGAATTTCAGACAATTATTTCAGCGTATCTGGTCCAAATGGGAATTAATGGGAGGCATTATGTTGATTTTTTTTTTTTTAACATTATTAACTCAAGTCCTCTTTATAACCTGATCAAATGTGAAAACACACCAAAAACCCTTAAAGCATTAATAATTGAAAAATAGCCAATTTGACTGTCACACACTTTTTAGCCTGCTCTATAGTCAAAGTTTATTTAAATATGACAAGAGAGCAGAACGCTCGCAACAGGTGCCCACTTTTTCCTCTGTTGATGTACTATTTACTGGTGCCATGGCAAATGGTGGGCAATTGATGCCAGTTCTTGAACGAATAAAGTTTAAAAAGTACTCAGGTTGAGTGAACAAGACACTATTTTTTGTATGTTGAATTTGGAGTTCATAGTTCCGGATCCATTGAATCAAGGTTTCACTGTTTTGCATGTATTGCAAATGACAAGCCACATTTTCTTCCGATGTTTTTTTTTTTAATCCTCTCCAACACAGGCCATTAAAGCCAGTCACAGTCATAACTACTTTAAAAGATCCCCATCCATATTGATAAGTGTCAACAGGTAAATACTGGATAATGGATGAGGCTTTGCTCTTTGGGTAAACAGTGCAGGTGTGGATAATACCCTCCATAAATGATGCAAAGGGCCACCTCATTTGCACATCGAAGGATGTGCTCGTTGAATGGCCCGAGATGATGCTCTCACAGTCGATCGCGATTTTTCATAAAATATATATATATATATACTATTGATTAAAAAAATAAAACTTACACAGTAATGCTTACCATGTGTTGTCAGCAAGAAGGACGGCGCTTTGGAGAAGCTTCCAGATGGTTTACGCAGGTAAACCCGAAAAGACATCAGAGAGAGAAAATGAGAATGCCGCAAATGAGACTCTAAGAAATTTGATGCTTGCTACCAGTGCGCATGTGTGTGTGCATGTGGTGCAAGTGTGTCCCATATTACCTACAGAAATTCCATCAAACTCAACTGCTTGTATTAAGAATCCTATGCGATTGTCAACAATTTTCAACTCAATCTGAGGTAATTGAGAGCCAATAAGTCGATTCAGTCAACATTTTGAAATTCAAACCTTCAGGAATGATTTGAAATAAAATTGTTTAGGCTTAATCAAACCAGTACAGCCCATCTTGAAAGTGGCTTTGGATTTTCATCCAGCCTGGCTATGTCATGAGCGGTAAAAATGTGGTATGGCCACTAATTGTTCACAGACACATTTTTAGGAATAGACAGATATAAGCAATTCTCTCAGTTGTTTTATACTTGTCCTTGCTTTTTATTCTTGTTTTTTACTTGCCATGTAGCACTTTGAGATTCCTCCGAATATAAAGTGCGTTATAAATATAATTTATTATTATTATTATTATTAAGATTTTCTTGCTACAAAATAGTTGGACAGACACCCTGAAGAACATGCAAACCAAATAAAAACTAAATATTACATTACGTCTCTTTTTCAAGCACCGTGAGAAGAAGAAAAAATTGCAAACAACAGATTAACAGGCAAAAACATGTTTTTAATATGCACATTAGGTCATTGGTGCTTGTGTCTGTAATGGACAAAAACAGTGATTAGGTTGCAATGCTGTAATCCATCCAGATTAATCATAGAACGATTTAACACACCTCTGGGTTCAAATGTCAGTCAACAGACAAAGCAGTCATGTATTATTTTGATATGCCACCCGGCGACAGTGTACAAGTGACCCCCAGATGAACTTGATGTATTAATACTCATGTTGCTAATCCACCCACCCACTTCAAATACAACATAACCTGGGGATGCAATTCTTGCTGACAAAACTCATATCTGCAACTATCTCTTCTTTCCCCTCTCGTCTAGTTTTTTTTCCCTCTGGATCATTAAAATATAATCATCTTCCTTTTTCCGCCACAAAAATCCCCCCATGGTCCATCAGGTTCTTATCAGTTGGAATGAAGGGCAAACAAAAGGAGAATGATCCTGCATTTCCTCGAAAGGAAACAGGTTAAGATCCACTTAACAATCTTCCCGTTTATCGTTTGATCGTAGTGGGCCCAGAAATACACACAGAGCAGGAGCAGAACGTGCTGATCTTGCATATATAGTAGAGTCAAGGGTGAGCAGGGAAAACAGGACGTGATGCTCAAAAGGGGGACTGAACAGAGATGCATGGGCCTCAATTGTAAATTATTACACTGTCAAGACAATTGCACCATCTGTCGAGCAAATATGAAACTGCACCATGCATTTGATTATTGTCCAGAAAGAACGCTAGTGTTTATCATTTGAACGTGTGATTTTGAAAATATAAAACGTACAAGTTATATATCTCATTGATAATATATATATATATATATATATATATATATATATATATATATATATATATATATATATATATATATATATATATATATATATATATATATATATATATATATATATATATATATATATATATAACTCAAGGTGTTAGAAGAAAAAAAAATATCGTATCAGCAAATCAGAAATGAGGGTTTGCGTCGTGCCATGAACCCCTTTACGTACGTATCGTTTAACGTCACAAAAGTGAAAGAGATCCACAAACATTACATTTATTCTTGCAGTTGTATTCGCCCAAGCGGCCAAAGTATCGGTACGTCACAGATGCCTTGCAACATATTCAATATTTAGCACCCGACTGACAGAAAACAGATCAACATCCAATATGAATTAGTGACAGGTATAATATGATTTTTCGAACTGGTATAAGGGATGCTTTAACAAGTAAGCACGTCATTTTCTGCATAAACGCGTGGCACATGTAGAATAATGGGAGTGTTTTTGAGCTTTGTATAGTCTGTGTTTTTCATTGAATTTTTGTAATTCCGATTAATGCTCTGGAAGTAAATGCGGCAGCGGTCTCTGGACGGAAGTAGGAAGCGTCAGAGATCTTCTATCAGAAAGATGTTGCAACTTTTCACGCACTGAAAACATGTACCGGCGACTGATGAAAGTGCCTCTTACATTAGTATATGCAATGTATCATCGAATAGACAATATTCTAAAACACAAAATTTGTCATAGTCGAATATATTGAAAGAATATGACACATTAACCAGCAGTAATTCTCATATAGAAATTGTGTGAGTTCACAGCAGAAGCGATACGATTGGTTGACGAAGACTACAAGCGTACAATCTCTGTTTTAAAACTAAACAGTAATTTGTTGGTTCATAGCAACGCGCTGCTAACGTCAGTAACAATTGCAGGGAATCTGGAAATGGGTTGCTATATCTTGCCAGAAGAAACATGACTTTTACAATACATAGCTTTTTGATTTCTCCTTAGTTAGATCTACGGCCATGGAGCTTCTCCCAGTGCTGGAAGCTCAAGAAAAGCCCAAACAAGGAATATGGTAAGCATCAATATTAGTTTCGTTGCATAAATTTGACCAACCTTGTTTGCAACTTTATTGCCCTTTTAGGTATTCCTTGGTACCAACTGGGAGGCCCCCCGGCGTGAGCGTGGGACACACTTGCACTTACTGGCCCGGAAATGGTGGCAATGAAAGGATCCTCATCGTTGGGGGAGCAAATCCTGGTGGCAGCTTCTCGCATACACACGCTATAAATTTAAGTATGGATCTTAGCAATTCTCTCATTTAAAGAATTATTTACCTAATTGCATGTATGTTCAAAGCACAGGCAGGAAGTAAGCGGCCAATCAGATTGCTCAGATGTCATCCCGTATATTAAAACTATATACAAATTGAATGACATGTTTTTAAAAAAAAACATTTGCACAGTTATTTTTGTCGTCTTTGTTTTGTTTTTTATTTGTTTTTCCTAAAAAAATATTTGGAAACAAAAACTCCAAACATTTGGACCTAAATCATTTTTTATTGGCAATCTTTATATCATTAAGATTGTATTATAAGCACATATTTGTGAAGTCTTGGCATTGCTAAAAGATGTTGAGCAATGACTAAGAATCAATCAATTCAGTTTTCGTTTTGAGCATTTCTGATTGTATTTTGCTATATGTAAACTGTTGCAATAACTATCATCGCTTGACTCTATTCTAGAGTGTCTTGAGTGGGATGCATTGCCTTGGGAAGGTCTAAAAGCTCGATATGAGCACTGCACGTTGGTGCCCGGAAGCCCACCACAAAGCTTATGGGTGTTCGGGGGTGCGGAGCAGAGTGGCAACCGCAACTGTATCCAAAAAATCAAAGTAGCAGGTAAAAAAAAAAAAAAAGACTGACTTAGTTTCAGTACCGTAATACAAATGTCTACTGATGTGATCTACAGAAAGCAAAGCCCACTGGGAGAATGTGACAGTAACGGGCGATCCCCCCAGTCCAAGGACGTATCACACCAACTCGGCCTGTTTAGGTGGCTCATTATACGTGTTTTCTGGTGGGGAAGCAGGTTCATCACCAGTCTCAGACCAGAAACTTCACGTCTTTGATACCGGTCAGTTTTAGATTGACTTCTTTCCACACACGTAAACCGCAGAAATGTTTATATTTTCTGCATGATTGTGGTCTTCCCAGTATCTTCCGCCTGGACGCAGCCAGAAACACAAGGCGCACAGCCGCCGGTCAGACACGGACACGTTATAGTGGCGGCAGGCTCAAAGATCTACATTCATGGCGGCATGGCGAATGATTACTTCTTGGATGATATGTACTCTCTTGATCCAAGTAAGACTGTTAAATGTATGTCAGTGAAAATAGTAAAATGAGATTTTATTTAAATGCTTATTCACAAACTATGGTTGGTTCTGGATCGTATAACATGAACCTAGGAGTCTGATGTTGATGTCATTGATGTGTGCTATGTAAAAGGTAGCATGAGGTGGGAGTTGGTGCAGCCCGAAGGAGACGTTCCACCTGGCGTGGCCGCACATTCGGCCATGGCACTGGGCAATAACATCTATATCCTCGGTGGGCTGACTGCAGACGGAGCCAGTAATGCCATGTACACATTCAACATAGGTAGAATTCTTTTACATTATGTACTATTCAAACACAAACACAGCATGTTTTAATTCAGTGGTCCATGACCTGTTTGCAGAAAAAAAGGAATGGACCCTAATGAAATTTGAGGGTGATTTACCCCCGAACCGTCTAGACCACTGCATGTGTTTGCTACCATGGAAAATAGAGGCTGTGGGAGATTGCGGTGAAGCGCAAAGAGCCAAACCAGATTCTGCAGCCACACCGGTTGCCGCGACAGAGACAGTACACTTGGCTTTTGTATTCGGTGGGATGGACACACAAGGAGTCATACATAACGACTGTGTTGTAACTGTGGTGACATGATGGGCTGTAAAAGAAATAAAGTGAAAATAATTTGGAATCATTTGAATGTTTTTCCAGGAGTACAACCATAGTCTTTTCCAGCTCTTCCCACTAGGTGTCGCCACAGAAAATCTGAATCCCATTTAAAAAAAGATTGAATGTTGAAATTCAGGCATAAAGGCAACAGTAGCGTGTAGTTTTGAAATAATTTGTCATATGAAATCCTGGTCAATATGTAGAGTCAAAAACGTGGCAATGTCAATGTTTGATGCAGACAGCAGATGGAGCGGATTTAACCTCTGTACAATTTAACATACTAAAATATGGCAGGGATTATTCACACTACACCTTTGTCCTAATTTCATCAGTAACACAAAATGTGACCTGAAGAAATAAAGTGGAAGCAACTTATTTTCTATGAAACATTTATTTCAATGTCTTTCAGAACACAACCAAATTCAATAAATAACCTTTAGCCTTGAGGAGTCATTATGACAGCCTAACAATGAACAATAGTGCTCCCCCCCCCCCCCCCCCTTCCCCACAACTACTACTACATGATCCCCATCAGGACTGCCTGAGAACAGCAGCAGTGAGCCTTGAGAATCCAGGCTTGACAAATCTCCGCCCACTGGCGAAGAAAACACCAAACGAGCTTAAACTCGTTTCAAAGTCTTTCGGAAGATTCAGTATGGCCGCCCCTCCCTCGTACAATGAGTCCCATCATCAGTCCAATATGTACATCAAGCTGTTACTTTTTTTCCATTTTAAAGTGAGTGACGAGATCATCATTTAAGCCTGTTTACAACTCATCCTTCTCTTCACCACCCTCTGGTGGTGGGCCACCCGCACTGCCATAAAGCTTGCTGATGATAGGTTGCACCACCTCCTCCAGCTCCTTCTTCTTGGCCTGGAAGTCTTCCAGATCGGCCTCTTGATGTGACTCCATCCACTCAATCTTCTCCTCAACGGCCTTCTCGATGGTCTCCTTGTCTTCGTCAGACAGCTTGCCGCCAAGCTTCTCCTTGTCGCCGATCTGGTTCTTCAACGAATAAGCGTAGCTCTCCAGCTCGTTGCGGGAGTCGATGCGCTCCTTCAGCTTCTTGTCCTCGTCGGCAAATCGCTCTGCGTCGTTCACCATGCGCTCAATGTCCTCGGGCGTCAGTCGATTCTGGTCGTTGGTGATGGTGATCTTGTTCTTGTTGCCCGTGCCTTTGTCCTCGGCCGTGACTCGGAGGATGCCGTTGACGTCGATCTCGAAGGTGACCTCGATTTGCGGAACTCCGCGTGGGGCGGGAGGGATGCCAGTCAGGTCAAAGGTGCCCAGCAGGTGGTTGTCTTTAGTCAGGGGACGTTCACCTGAAGCGAGAGACCAATGCAGATGAGATCAAGGTACTAAGATGGCCTATTTTATAGCCTGCAAGTACATGTCGCAGAAACCCCGGGCTAAAACATCCTTCTTACCTTCATAGACCTTGATGGTGACAGTAGGCTGGTTATCAGCGGCCGTGGAAAAGATCTGAGACTTCTTGGTGGGCACCACAGTGTTCCTGGGGATGAGCTTGGTCATGACTCCTCCCACAGTCTCAATACCAAGAGTAAGAGGGCACACATCCAGCAGAACCACATCACCTGAAAAAAAGGAACGATTGAGTTAATGTTTTTTTTTCTTTTTCTTTAAAGCCATCGGGGAGCCAATGCATCAGGGCGATTGTTTACCGGTGTCCTCCTCGCCAGAGAGCACGCCAGCCTGTACGGCGGCACCATAGGCTACGGCCTCATCTGGGTTAATGCCTCTGGAGGGCTCCTTGCCATTGAAGAACTCTTTCACCAGCTGCTGGATTTTGGGGATACGTGTGGAGCCGCCAACCAGAACAATCTCGTCAATGTCGGACTTCTTCAGCTCTGAGTCATCCAACACCTTCTGCACGGGCTTCATGGTGGACCGGAACAGATCCTGCACAGCAGAAGAAATGTATTAAAACACTTGTCTGATCATGATCACTCCTTAACAGGTTAGGGGAACCTACCATGTTGAGTTCCTCAAACTTGGCACGGGTCAAGGTCTCAGAGAAGTCCTCGCCCTCAAAGAAGGACTCAATCTCGATGCGGGCCTGGTGCTGAGCAGACAGTGCTCGCTTGGCCTTTTCCACCTCACGACGCAGCTTCTGCACAGCACGGTTGTCCTTGCGCACATCCTTGCCAGTCTTCTTCTTGTACAGCTTGATGAAGTGCTCCATGACACGCTGGTCAAAGTCCTCGCCTCCCAGGTGGGTGTCACCATTGGTGGCCACCACCTCGAACACTCCGTTGTCGATGGTCAGCAGCGAGACGTCGAAAGTACCGCCGCCCAGGTCGAACACCAAGATGTTTTTCTCACCGTCCTTCTTGTCCAGGCCGTAAGCGATGGCGGCAGCAGTTCTGCAGGAAAGATGCCAAATTTAAGGACAAAAAAATAATAATCTGAGGGCAAGTAGATAATTTATCATACTACACTTACGGCTCATTGATGATTCTCATCACATTGAGCCCGGCAATGGTTCCGGCATCTTTAGTGGCTTGGCGCTGGGCATCATTGAAGTAGGCGGGAACAGTGACCACAGCGTGAGTGACCTGAGGTAATAGAACTTTTATTACAACACCGTTTCTCATAAAATCAACATGCCGCACGTGTTGTTTTTAGGTACCTTCTTGCCCAAATAAGCCTCGGCGGTCTCCTTCATCTTGGTCAGAACCATAGCAGAGATTTCCTCAGGGGCGAACGTCTTCATCTGATTACCGCCAATGTCAACCTGGATGTGAGGCTTGGTCTTCTTGTCAAGCACCTAAAAAGGACCATAAAAATATATATATATTGTTAAATGCACAGTAATATATTATCAACATCAACTATTGTTACATAGCATATTATCACACATCAATATTGTGATGTTTTTAAAAAAGTAAACATTTGTGCTGCTAAATTGATATTGCAATGCATCTACTACATCAAGAAGTACAAATTCAAAATTTGAATTATTGCAAGTTTTAATCACGTATAAGTAACACCTAAGACTGTAACCAATATGCCCCGCCCCACCCCTCTTTTGCATGTACTAATATCTGAAATAAAAGTCATAGCTGGCAATATTCTTTCATATTACTTATGATAATACCTTGAAGGGTAGGTACTTGATGTCTTGCTGCACAGAAGAGTCACCCCATATGCGACCAATCAACCTCTTGGCGTCAAACACCGTGTTCTCTGGATTGGAGGTCAGCTGGTTCTTTGCGGCATCCCCAATCAGACGCTCACCCTCACTGGTGAATGCCACATAGGATGGAGTGATGCGGTTGCCCTGGTCATTGGCGATGATCTCAACACGTCCATTTTTGAAGACGCCGACGCTGATAGGGGATAAAATAGTCAATATTAGTACTAGAATTATTAAGCATCATCATTTGTTTTAAATGCATCCATCTTACCATGAGTAAGTAGTGCCCAGGTCGATTCCGATGACGGTTCCCACACTGTCCTTCTTGTCATCATCGTCAGTATAGACGGTGCTGGCCAGAGCCAGTAAGAGCCACACGAACTTCATTTTGGGTATAGTCTTGTTACGCAAGCCCCTTGAAAAGACGAATAAAGCTGCACAGGGAGAAGAAGAAAAAACAAGAGTGGCGTTTAACTGCATGTCTTCCAACTTGTTCAAGAACGTTAGCTGCTAGCTACACTAAATGGAGGAGGCTCGAGTCGCGTAGATCGACGGAAGATTTCTTGAAATTGAATATTAAAATGCCAATAACGTAAAATGTGACTGTCATAAGACTTTTCTCTGCAATAGGCATCCATTTTCATTACCGACTTTTTTTTTTTTTAATTCAAGGCCGGTAGTTAGCTAACGGGGTTAGCTTGTCCGGTATGGGAAATAATTGAAAGGGGAAATAATTTTAAAAACATACTACATACATACATGTAACTGTTATGTCTTAAAATGGCAAAATAAATTAAAACCTACAGTTGTACCAGAGTGTAACACGACAGAACAGTTCTTAAGACATTACAGTACACGTGCAATGTTACATTTGGGGGAAAAAACTGCATTTAAAATAAATTCAATGAAAGTACATTTCAAATAAAACATTAAACATACCTTAGTCGTTTGTGTGAGTGCAAACTTGGAATGTAGTCAAGAAAATTCGCTTGTCGCTAGTTGTGATTTTGTCAGTATTCTTGTCTAGTAGATGTGATAGTGAATGATGCGACCGCTGCCTCTATATAATCGGGCACTGCTTCCCAATCGTGGAGGCCAGCGATTGGACGAGAGCCTGCGCGTTGGAACGCGCCGATTGGTTCCGTTTGGCACGCTGGCCGTTGATGATTTGTACGTGGAAAGCCTCTGTGACGACATGTCTAAATCATCGCCGATTGGCTGGACTGGGGACGTGGTTTGTGAAGTTACACGCCACTCATGATGACTGGCTAGTAGTTTTTTTGTGTTTTTTTTTTTTTTTTACACAAAGGTTAGATTCCACATTGTAATTGATATTCCTTCTCGAGCAATCAAAGTTGACTCACTGCAGTGAGTAATGTTTAAACATTTCATGAAAAAAATTAATCCTGTGGATTATTTGTCACTGCATTAACTGCATTTGTTGCATCAGATGATTTATTTGGATTGTTGTCGTTACATCAGACTTGACAAAATTTTTGATTAAACTTTCATTAATTTAATCCAAAATCAATACGTGAACAAACAACGGGACACATCAAACAAAACTGTACTGATAATTGTTATGACTGTACAAGCAACATTTGTATAAATTATGGCTGCCAAACTACATCCTATACGATGAGAAAAATATAATATTCAGTATGTGAATTATGCCTTAACCTGTGCAACGTTCAAATACTGACAGAAATTAGATAGATAGATAGATAGATAGATAGATAGATAGATAGATAGATAGATAGATAGATAGATAGATAGATAGATAGATAGATTGATTGATTGATTGATTGATTGATTGATTGATTGATTGATTGATTGATTGGTAGACAGACAGACAGACAGACAGACAGACAGACAGACAGACAATTGTATCCATGCGCACACACACATTTAGTACAAGAAACAAAGTTAAGTGCGCCCTCTAGAGAAGAGACCTGAATCGCATCAGAAAAGCAAACTGATGACGTGGTTCGTCCGGGCCGTCGTCGATCACCACAGCAGCAGCAGGATGGCCGACCAGAGCAGGCAAATAAAACTCGCCGCAGCCAAGAAAAAGGTAAAATGTAACCCAATTATTCCGCTATGTTTTAGAACAACTATTATTCTCCCACATTTCGTGCTATTTGATCACGATTGCATATACGCGTTGTTAGTGTCATCATTACACGTCTTCCGACCTCTACGGCCGACGCTTATTCTGCCTCTGTCGGTTGTCTCGAACATCGATGCCCAAGAAAGCCCGGTGCTTTATTGAGGCCTTTGCTTTTTAACATCAACTTTTCAAAATTGTATTCATCGTTTTTCTTTCCAAGTGACAATTTTACCACGCGACACCATCTGAATTATTAGCGATCGCTTTCTTCCAGGCGTTCAAGTTGCTTTTTCGCTGACAAAACTAAAACGTGTAACCCGTCGTAGCGGAACGTGCTAACTTAGCTCATTTGAAATGAGCAAAACCAGTAAACTCATGACAAGGGAGCGATGTACGAGTATAATTGTGTCACTGTTTTGTTTTTCGGATCGTCTTTTGTTGGTCGATCGTAAGTTCCAGTTACACCGATGGAATGACGGGGAGTGTTGTGACAGCTGACAGTCCTCTTCCCTGTCCCGCAGTGTGTTTGGCTTAGGCGTGTTTGCTCCTTACAATATTCCATTAAGATGTGCGTCGTTACCTTGTAGGAAGTCACTCTGTCGACATTTATGTATATTTATTTGTCTTATGTGATACTTTGCTCCTATTGTCACTATTCCAAACTTAATAGGCGCATAGACGAAAAAAAAAAAAAGATGGACCAGATCTGCTTCGCTTCGTTTGAAACATAACCTGATGATTAACATTGTTTTGGGACTAGGTTGGGTGCATTCTTGCTTGCATACCTCTAACCTAGAACCGCAGGTCTTTAGATTGGGAGAGATGAACTTTATGTTTATTATATCACAACAAACATTTAAGATGACAGACAGATAGAAAACCACAGGCACATAAAACAATTCTGCAGAATAAAACTCATCCAAACAGAGATAATATATAGCAAAATAGCAGATACAGTGTTTAAATTATCTTCATAAAATCATGGCGATACACAACGCAACTTTGTTTTGTAGATACTTAACAAGTGGATGACAAATTTTGTCAAAGCAGATTTCAAATCTGCAAATAAAATTCAAGCATAAAGTGGCTTCTTGATGCATGTAGATTAAATGATAAACACTAATCGTGCTCTCAAGGCTGTGACCCTCTCTGTAAACAAATTAAAGCAGAGCAAATCACATCATTTTCAATCACGTATCTTGTTTTCTTTCACGTGTTGTTCAGCTCAAGGAGTTCCAGCAGAAGAGCACTCCAACCAGTGTTGGAGGAGAAAAAGGAGTTGGGGAAGGAGTTCAACCTGGTGCAGGAGCCAAGAAGAAGAGGAAAATGAAGGGACCCAACCAATACGATGCAACCTCCATTGACAGAAACTCACCAGACAATGTAAGCCTGGTCAAGCAGCATCATATTTTTTGGCTTCGCCTGCTTTTCTACTTGATATTCAGTTTCCTGTTCTTTCCAACACTTACTCCAAAAAATAAAACAAGACAATATACACCAGAACATATATTAAGCCAGTAGACTTATATACTCAATATGTTGGCCTTCTATTTTTTGGAACTCTTTTCCTCGACAACTTCCTGTGTGGAATCCTTAAAATGTCTGCCTCCCGCGCTGTTTTGTCATTCTCTTCTAAAGATTTCCTCTATTCCCTTCCGTTTCTCCCTCGTGTCTCCAGTTTGACAATATTCTCAAAGCATTTAGTCAAAGCAATGGAATAATCCTGCCTGCATATGGCAAAAGTCAGGTAAGCTCTATCTATCCTTGTGTCTGCTCTACTTTTTTTGTATGCTTTCCTAATGTCTGTGTCCTCTTCCTGCTCCTCATATTTTTTTTATGATTGAAGCGCTTGCATCCATATTCTAACCGACTTCTTAAATGAAGGGCTCTTAAGTGAATGGTGCACAGAACACGTGCCTAGCTTGAGGTTTTGAGAAAATGCTGCATTCATGTACCCCCCCCCCCCCCCATCCTACCACGCATTTTAAATAGTAATGATAGTTTGGATGGGCCAAACACATGCATGACGGTATTTTGAACAGGCTCCACAAAGTAAGCTTGTCTAAAAAAAAAAAAAAAATGGCTGGTAAAGTGCTTCATGTCTCCTTGTGTTTCATTATCTGAATAGCATGTTGTCAGTGCGCATAAAAGCTTTTGTGTTGCTTTTTTTTTTTTTTGGGGCGTCGCCATAACACTCGTGTATATTCTTTTGTGTACATGCCACCTCAGACTGTTGCCGCCATGGAGACCATCGCATCCTCTGGTCCTCCTCCAAAGGTCGAGCTCGACCCGCCCTCACCCATGTCTAACGCTACTAGCACTAACACCGCTACTAACCTTCAGAGTGCTGGACACCACACTGACATGCTGCAGGTGTGTCTCTGCCATAGAACCTCAAACCACAGTTTCATTCCTCAGTATCTTAATAAATGGGGAAAAATAAGAATTTGGTTGAATTCACCAGAAGCACGAAAGGCCCACAGGAACAGTAGACAACTGTAGCGCTGTCTAAAAAATGTTGTTTATATATAAAAAAAAACAAGGAAGCCCCACAGTCAATCATTTGTGTACTGTTGTTTTAGTGCTGTTTTATTTTTGGAGTGTGTTCATTGTTGTTCATTGTTCAACACACAATTGTTGTGTGTTCATTCTTCTTGTATTTTTTTGCAGGACTACCCTGACACTAATGGCAATGAGAGTTTATCAGAGGAAAATAGGTATTTTTATTTTTTTTTTTCACTCAAGTCTCACAGTATGATGGAGATTTTGTTTTCTAAGGCTGAAGCAATTGTCCCTAAAAAAATATATATATATCAGGTTACCTAGAAGCAAAATCTTTGGTTTTACTTATTCCACAGACAGCTGTCTTCCACAGAGAGCTTACGACAACTCTCTCAGCAACTAAACGGCCTGGTCTCTGAAGTACGTTGCTGCAACTTCCGACAAATACAAATCTGAGTTAATTCTTGAATCTTTTTTTTTTTTAAATTAGGTTCTTCCATTTTTGTGATTTCAGTCATCTGCTGCACACCTGAATGGCGACAGCGCACCATCCATTGGCGAGAGAGAATTAGACGTATGACGGAATGTTAATTATTCTTCACACATTCCATCGGTCACTTTTTTTTTTTGCACCACACATAAAACTGCTATTGTTTGCCCTTATGATAAACAATTACAATTGTTTCTCCTTCCCTATCCTTTTTATTTGTCGTGTGCCGCAAACACGTTATCATTCTCTTCCATGTTTCCCCTTCTTTCCCGGATGCATGTGTACACGGTAGAGCCGGAACCAGGAGCTGTCTGCTGCCCTGGAGTCCAGCAACTTAACAAACTCTCAGCTCAATACCAAGCTTGACCAGCTGGTAAGAAGCTGCGTGTGTGTCTTTGAATGCCCAAAGTGCACGAACTGTATTGCATGTCAACTTTATGGCACGCTACCTTTTAGTATCCTCACTAAAATGGTTACCCATGCATGTAAGTTATGCAATTCTCCTCCCCTGCTGAATGCATTTCTGCAAACAGTTACAAAAGTGTATTTAGCTCTTTGTATAGTCTTATAGAAGAAGAAAACCCATCCCAAACACTGGTAGATTGTAAAATTGTTGGTTTAGCTAAAAAAAAAAATCTGATGTTCTGACATTAACTTAAATTTCTTAGTGTCATGCTGCAGTGATCTTTTTACTTTCTCAGGCACAACAATGTCAGGGGCTCACAGATCAGCTGCAGAAGGTCTTTATTTATTTGCCTCTTCATTCCCGTAGCGCCTCTAATTCCCGGATATTCATGACAATTGCATTTCTGTTCATTCAGGAGCGAAAGGAATTTGAACAAAAGTTTTCAAAAGAGCAGGGAACCATGCGGGAGCAATTACAGGTAAATTCTCATATTCGACATGACTTTTAAATCTTTGTATGATGTAGCATTTAATGCTATATGGCTTAAACCAATAGAATCAGTGCCTTAAAATAAAAATAGTTCTACGCGCAAAAGATTTGCATTTGTTTCGTGAATGGGCATGGCTAGCTCCAAGTCTAATGACATTGCAAACACAGTGGTTGATTGATTGATTGATTGATTGATTGATTGATTGATTGATTGATTGATTGATTGATTGATTGATTGATTGAGGGGGCATCAGACAAATCGCCACACTTTTTTTGATCTCCCAAGGTTCACATTCAAACCATTGGCATACTGGTGTCGGAGAAATCGGAGTTACAGACCGCACTACAGTACACGCAACAGGCCGCGCGGCAGAAAGCAGGTCGGGGTGTTTCCATGATGTTTGACCTTAACTAACAATCCCTAGTGGCAAGTCATTTTTGTTTACCTGATGTTTCATGTTCAGGAGAAGCAGAGGAGCTGAATAGCCGACTGCAGTCAACAAAGCAAAGAGTGTCGGAGCTCGAGAGAACACTGTCGTCCGTGTCGACGCAACAGAAACAGTTGGAAAAGGTAGGCGACACAGACAAGGTTCAAACTAATCCAAAAAATATTCTTTTCTTCACATATAGCTCTGTGACTCTTTTTTTCTCTTGTTGGTTTTTTTTGTTTTTTGTCGCCAGCACAATAAAGAGTTAGAAAAAGAGAGAGATGCCCTGAGATTAGAGGTATTTAAACAAAAGTAAGTGAGATGTTTTGGCAAAAGTTAGTCTCATTTTGCATGTTTGTATAATAATCAAAGACCACCAAAAGACTAAAAAGCTGCATACAATTTTTGTTGTTTGCATTTATTTGCAGCAATTTAAGCGACGAGTCCAAACAGCAGAGTTCGGAGCTCTTAGAGCAGCTAAGGCAAAGAGCGCAAGAGACGGGAGCATTGCGGTTGGAGGTAGAGGATCTCCGTAAGAGGCTCGAGATTGCCGACCTCATGTTGCAGCAGGTCAGTTGGACCTTCATCAAAAATTTTGTTTCTTATTTGTATTGTATTGGGGTTTTCACGCATCTCCATTGCTGCGTTTCTTTCTTGGCCCAGTGCTCCACCCAGTCGGATCCCAGTAGTGCCAACCAGCAGATCCAATTACTGCTGGAAGAAAAGCACCAAATAGAAGTTCATAACCAACAGGTTCAGCCTTGTTTATTGTGTAGAAACTTGTAATACCATTTTTAGAAATTGCAGCTTTTCCTTTGCAACACATTTGACTTTTAATACATTATTATTCACGCTGTAGTTGATGGAGTCGGTTGCCCAGCTAAAGACGGAGAGGGACTGCTATGCGGAGCAAATCCAGGAGGGTGGTCGCATTTGGAAGGACAAAACAGAGCAGCTGCTGACACAAGTAAACCACAATTGCTAAATCGTGAATATGCGTGGTTAATTGTACAAATGTGTCTCAATGTCTTGTCCATCTTGAAGGTATCACTGGTTGCAGAAGAGAGGGACAGAAACATTGAACGAGTTCAAGAACTTGAAGCTGCAATCACAGAGCTAAAGAATGCCGCAGGTAAGCTAAAATGGTTACTGTCACATTCTTTAACGGTTTACTGCAGTTCTCAAATTTGAAAAGTTTATCACTGAACTACGTTAATGCAGGAGTAAAGTCAATTGCAATTAATATTTGTATGACATAACATTTTAAGTCATAACTATAACACAATCAAATAAAACAATGTGGCTCTTTTTTTTTTTTCTTTTTTTACCTCAAATTGTCAGTACCGCCTGGATAGAATTTTTGTACGGACCTAAATCTGTTTCTGGTCCATCTCTTCCAGCAATACTGTCCCAAGAGAATAAAGACCAAAGCGCAGCAGAACCGCAATCCTCAGGCACCTCAGAGAGCGAAATAGCTCTACAGGAAACACTCAACACACTACAACAGGAAAAGGACGCTCTCGATGAGCAGTACCAGTCCCAGGTGTGCACCGATATCTAGTCATTTTTTTTTTACCCTGAAGTATTTCAAAGCATCTTCACGACTTCAATTTCTCCTCACAGCTACGTGACAATGAGCAGCTGAGTCGCCTGTGCTCAGAGCGAGAATTGCGCCTGGCGGAACTGGAGCAGCAGGCGGAGAGCCAAGCCCAGGAGGCCGACGATCGTCGCCGCATGCTCGAAGATGTTCAGTCAGACAAGGCGACCATCAGCCGTGCTCTCACGCAGAACCGAACACTGAAAGACCAACTTGCTGAGCTGCAGAATGGCTTTGTTCAACTGGTGAGTTTTTTTTTTTTAATTTTTAGCTTGAATGTTTCCCAACTGATCTGTACACCTCGGATTTATTTTTATTTCAATTTTAGGATTGACGAGGGACACATAGGCATCGTTTTGAATGAGAGAGAGATTGCTACCTTTTAATGTGAAATATTTGTGTCTGTTGTTTTGCAGACAAATGAGAACATGGAGCTGACCACCGCCATTCAGTCAGAGCAACATGTTAAGAAGGAGCTAGCGCGCAGAATGGGCGAGCTTCAAGAGCAGCTGCACAACGTGAAAGAGCAGGTTCAAACAAATATACCAAACACTACACTAATGTCCAAACCACTGGCAGATGAACAAACGTTTGTGCTAAATCTAAAAATCATTTTCTGCCCTATTAAGTGAAATAAGATGATTGAAACATCTAGTATTTTTTTTTTCCACTTCAC
This sequence comes from Syngnathus leptorhynchus, assembly GCF_054491065.1. Lineage (NCBI taxonomy): Eukaryota > Metazoa > Chordata > Actinopteri > Syngnathiformes > Syngnathidae > Syngnathus > Syngnathus leptorhynchus. Next base: position 4,379,810 of record NC_141206.1, on the reverse strand, counting down.
ACATGTTTCAATACAATCTTAAGGAGTCTCTGTCCTCCATTGTTATTCCATACCAAACATTTATCTCAGATGGTTGTGCTAATTTTGGCTTTCTCCTGCTACCAGCTGGAAGAAAAAAACAAGGAGGCTCAAGGTCTGGCCGAGCAGAGGGACCAGGTGGCGGCCCACTTGCAGCAGTACAGCGCCGCCTACCAGACACTGATCTCCGAGAGGGAGCAGCTCCACCGGCAGTATTATTCTCAGAGCCAACTCATGGACCGGCTGCAGCACGACGAGTCCCAGGGCCGCGCTCAACTGGAAGTCAGCCAGAATGAATTGAAGCGAGCGCAGGTATGTAAGCATGTGCCTCTCAATTCTTTTCTGGTGAATTAATCAAATGGCTGACTCCCATTCAGGAGCATTTGGATAATTTGGTGAACGATAACGAGCATTTAAAGGCCGAGGTCAGAGAGCTACTCAACAGTTCAGCTCTAGCCATGACGCCCCGAGATGAAGGTTCGTATCATTAACAATATCTGTAAAAATGTTTATTGACCTTTGATTCATCATATTGCTTAGGAGACGGAGTGGAAAGCCAGTTGCCTCAAGAAAATATGACCGAGTCATCCTCCATCATCATCCCGCAAGATTTTGAGAGCCAAAAAGAAATGGTGATAAGAATATTTTCCTCTTCAAACATGTCATTGCCTTTTTGACCTCCTGTGCCACCTAACCATTGAATATCCACCTATTACGCAACCTCAGGTTATCACATATTTCACCACAGCGTAACCCTTGTAAATTCTTCACGCATTCCCATGTATAAGATCCATTTACGTTGAATGTAGTATAAATGGCTTGTATTTGACTTGGTGACTGATTTTCCTGCCTCCACAGGAAGAGTTCATTCGCGATGCCTTGGCTCGTTTGGAAGCCGAGCGGGATGAGGCCAGGAGGCTGCTGAGGGAGGAGCAGCGACTCCACATGGCTGCAAAGCACCACACTGCCGTGGCTCTCAGCCTCCAACAGCACAGCCACCATGGGCGTGAAGATCACAATCATGATCACCATCACGATCATGATCATGATCACCATCATGATCACGATCATGATCATCATGATCACGATCATGATCACCATCATGATCATCATGATCACCATCATGATCACCATCATGATCATCATGATCACCCTCACGATCACCATCATGAGCACGAACACCCTCAGGGCCAACATAGTCACTGTGAACACAATCACCAACATTCAGGTGAGAAAAGATGCATTTGTAGTTTTTGATTGTGAAATATATTCATAAATATATGAACAGTTGAGTCTCTGGAGGGCCCACTAAAACGTAACAATTTTGAAAAATAATATATAGGGATGTTCGATACTACTTCTTACCAGTACGAGTTCTCAGTTCTTGAGTAGTCTTTGATACCGATACCAAAAATTGATACCATAAGTGCTTTTGATGCTTAAACCTTCTTCAGAAAAATAATGACAGATAAATCATGACTGTTTTAATTTGTGTAAAAATGTCATGCCTCGTACTGATGTGTGAACTAATGTGGCCAGAAGAAGAAGAAGGAGTGCCGGTGGAAGTTCATCAGGCATTACAGACAGCAATGGAAAAGCTTCAACAGCGCTTCACCTCACTCATGCAGGAGAAGGCTGACCTGAAGGAACGCGTGGAGGAACTGGAGCACCGCTGCATCCAGCTGTCTGGCGAGACAGACACCATCGGTGAGGGGAAAAAACACTGTTTCTGCTACCGGCTTGGGACGCGACGAGCTAAATCTCACTTTAAATTGTTGCCGCTTTGATTTTCAGGAGAATACATTGCCTTGTACCAGAGCCAGAGGGCCATCATGAAGCAGAAGCACCAGGAGAAGGAGCAATACATCAGCATGCTGGCTCAGGACAAAGAAGAGATGAAGGTACTGATCAACACGTCTCCTTGGCAGTGGCCGCACATCTGAAATAACCTTTGTCTGCCAGGCTAAGCTAGCAGAGCTGCAGGACCTGGTCATGAGGCTGGTGGCCGAGCGAAACGACTGGTACGGGAAATACGCCGGCGCCGTCAACGGCGTGGCTTCGGCCAACCCCGACCTCCTTCCTAGTGACGAGGACCAGCTTCACCCCGAACACCAAGCACACAGGCATGACCTCGGCGCTGGCAGCGGAGCAGGTGAGCCCTTTCAAATCAATGTTGATGACTTTTGTTTGGGAAAACTTTAAAAAAAATAAAATAAATCAGTTGCCATCAGCGTGAAAGGAGCTTTGCACAACCGGCGCTCACAGAATCCCTGTTTCCTAGATGCCATGGAGATCATCCCTCTTTCCGAGCCCACCGCCAGCCAGGAACCTCCCTCGCCTCATAGCCCGCCGCCCCCAGCCGACCCCAAGGAGGATGGCACGGCGCAACAGATCATGCAGCTACTGCAGGAGATCCAGAACCCACAGGGCCTGCCGCGGCCACCCCCATTCATGGGAGAGAACCCCTGCATCCCTTTCTTTTACCGACCAGATGAGCAGGACGAGGTGAAGATCCTGGTGGTGTGAGATTCCAACACCACATATCGTTATATTTAACAGCATCCAAAATGGCCACCGCCCCTTTTACCGTACGCTCAAGTGCAATAACAGGGCCTCACGTCTCTTTACTTGTGACACATCAAGTTTGAATGTACTACTTATCAAAAACTGGAGTGTGCATCTGTGTGTGGGGGGAGCTGAGTCCGATGTATAATTTTGTAGAGTTGATGAGATCATAGACGTTAATTGCACTAAAACAGTTTGTACAAAGCTTCTTGATGACTCATCGTATGACGCCTCTGCAGCTGACGATGCCATTTTGAAGGAGTAGGTTAGATGGAAGAGTTTGAGTTACTAAACCTTTCCCACTAAATTTTGCCAAAATTGTGCAGTAATCTATCATCTATTGAATTGCTCTTATTGTATTGGGCGGCCATTCAGATCCTTTCCCATATCAAAAAATGTTGTGTCATTGTGTTACTTGCCACGGTCCAATTAAATCAGAGGTGACCAAACTACAACCGGACTCCATGTGTGGCCTGCTGCAATATATAAGATCTTGTTGATTTCATTTTTTTTATTTAGCTTAAATTAAAAATGAAGAATTTCTAAGTTAGCCCTTGTATCTTGTATTTTCTCTAAGCGGCCCGCAGAGTTAAAAAAGTTGCACAACCCTGATATTTGGGTATAAAATGGGTTGGTATCGCTTTACACTGTTACTATGTGATTGCAAAGAAAGAAGTTGGTAGGTGGGAGAACGGTGATCATACAAGTAGAATGGGATGTATATACTGTAAGTGTGTATCATATTGTATATTTATGCAGCTGGGTGTGTGTATGTATGTGCAAAAGAAGATGGTTAGTGACTGATAGGCTGACATTTAATTCAAAGGAGGAGAAAAAGAGAGGTCATATAATATTTATTATTTGGAATGATTTATTGTCCCAACCAATCAGTTTTGGATGTTTATGTACAAGTGAGTGAGTGTTGAAAATGAAGTGAACTGATTTGTTGGCTTTGATTTTGTTTTTGTTTCCCTCCGCTATTGAATAAAACTGATTGAGCAACATAATGTGGATGATGAATCTTCTTTACTTTTAATTTCATAATGTTCTTAGATATTTAGGATTGAAAGAGATATTACCATTATGTGGAATTAATAGAAACAATTTGTTCCATTGCAAACGGACACTAATTAGGGTACGTTTGCATTAGTGACTAATGCATGGATTCGTCCACTAGGTGACGCTGTTCACACGTAACATCTCGTCTACTTGGTTAGTGGACAAACTTAAAGTTGACGAGTAGTACTATACTACTAAATATGTCCTTTCAGAATTGAAAAATAATTTAGGTACCACAATGGTTAAAAAAGGACACCTATCAATGTTTCCTTTTTTTTGCCTAAACATTTGTAATTATTCTTAAACATTTTTATATACATTTTGCTATATATGCACAATGCTGCTCAAGATGGTCCGGCATATGAAACATATTTGATTTTTGTATTACCATAATGTACTGATTAAGAACAAAACTATTTAAAAATAACGTTTCAGGTTTCAGGGAATGGGTACACAAGTGCAAGTCACAGATTTGGTCATCAAATACTTAATTGAAATAAAACGAAAAGGCAAACAAAGCGGTAACGGACAGTGAAAGCTAAATAGACAGGAAATCAAAACAACAGGGAAATAAGGTAACACAAAAAAAAAAAAACTGTCGCAAAAACAGACACACAAGGGCACCACAAACTTTGCGGCACAAAGTTTAGCAAACAAAACAGACTGAAAGGAAAGAAGGGAACTAAATACAACCAAACTGACGACACAACCAAGAACACCTGGACAAAACACAACACCTTAAGGAGCTGATTGGAAGATATAAGGGGCGGGGCTAATGCGAACAGGTGAAAACTCAAGGCCCGGGGACCAGATACGGCCTGCCACATCATTTTATGTGGCCCACGAAGACAAATTGTGCATTAAATTTGTGTCATTACTAGAATGGCAAATTGTCTTCACTTTTAATATCTTTTATTTTTAATATTTGACCAGTTTTTACTCGTCTGATTTGAAAACGAGTTATTTGTCAGTTTGTTTTGTAGCTTTTACTGGATATAATATGAAGTGCTCATACATTTATTTGGGTTGACAGTCATAATGGCCCTCCGAAAGAAGATTTTATTACAATGCGGCCCGCGAAAAAAATGAGTTTGACGCCCTTGATCTAAAAAGACACACACAAAAAAAAAGGAACACAAAACATAACTGACAAAAAGGACAAGGGAAAAAATAAATAAATCCAAAACTAAACTAAGAACATGACATTATTATTGTGGAAATGTCCTCCAACTTTGGAATCACCCATCCATTAATCATTCTACTAGCAGTAATAAATTCTTGTATTAGTACAACAACAAAACAGGACACTGAATTACTTGTCAGTACACTGCAGTTTATTTCTGTACGTATGTGAACAGTGTCACAGCAGTCCTGCAGGGTGCGGTCATGGTTGCATCCACAGTAACAGTAACAGTACATTGCCCTGCCCTTGTTGCAAAGGCGCAGGAATGAGGGGGAAATAAAACAACAACATCTTTCTGCTACACCACAGTATCAAACATCTCGCCAAAATCCATATACACACTTCACCGCAATATGTTTTGAAATTAAATACATATAAACTCCATACATTGGACAGGTTCTTAAAGCAGGTTGCCCAAACTGAGGGTTCCTGGTCTAAAATGGCAACCGATCAGATTTTTATTTTTTTACTCTGCTTTGAAACAGTAAGATGCACAACACATATATATACAGAATAACAGTAAAGATATGTCCCATGCATGCTTTTGCAGGTGTGAGATGCACAAGTGTTGGAAGGGGATAGGGGTGGGTGGGCTTATTGATTGACTGATGACATCACCGGTTTGAAGGGCTCCAAAAATACGGCACAGCACAATCGACAGTAAAGCAAACAGAAGGAGAATCGTGTACATGGAACGTATCCTCTCAATCACCCCCGTGACCACTGCCAACAAAAAAAAGGAGAAAAAGAAAAAAGGGCAGATGATCATTTTGTTTTTAAAAATGATAAAAATCAAACCAATTAATTAAAAAGGGATTATACGGGTGGGTCCCAGCACAGAAACATGCTACCATATTGCACTTTTTATTGATATCCCGCCTTAACAAGGTAACAGTTTCATTTGTTCACCCAAGGATCATAAATGGTGCTTTCAAATAGGGGGGAGGGAGAGAGGAGGGACTTCCTGCATTGCATAGCTTCTGTGCAAGAAATGTGGACTGAGTGAGTGGTGGATGATGAATGAAGAGTGATGAAAAATGAAGGGGTGTGAGGTGTCTTCTAGAGTTCAAACAGCGCCCCTTTGTTGGCCTGCTGTGCAGAACAAGAAGAGAGCATGTCAGATGACCATATATGGTCAGAGGAGGTCATGCAACGATGATGTCATAGTAATGGTCATCCATTCCTACGACAGAGTTCAAGCCAACATCATGTGTGACTCCAGCAAATCTTCATCTACAGGAGAAAATTGTTTTGCTTTTTTTCTTTGGCTTTTTCTATGTATTAGTAACAGTGATGGCCCCCAGGAAAAGTGTGATGGTTACCATTGAACCAGAAATGGCGCTCATAATGATTTATAGAAAGTGGTCTGCCCACAAGACTTAATACACAAATTATTTTTATACCAAGTGGATGCTAACCTAATTAGCATACAGCTGCATAATGGGTAAAATGGCTACCTTATAAGTAACAGAAGAAGCTGTACTCAAAATGTGCATTTCTTCGACCATTTTGTTTAGAATGTAAATTCATATAACTATTAGCATTGCAACACCAAATGCCACTCTTGCAAAACTTTTCTTATCCCATCCCCATTCCATCTGAGATTATAATTGCTGTTATGCAAGTATGACAACTTGTTTGCTAAAGAAAAATGCCACCCCTGTCATACACACTGTATAATATATTCACAGTTCATTTTAATGGAGCCTGTTTGATATTGTGGGTCATGCAGCAGGGATGTATGAAAGTTCACTTCGCATTCCGTCAGGTGAGTGAGTAGTTTTGCTTTCTTTTAATTTTACGATACAGAGGCTAACTTGTCTTTACACAGTCTATAATATATTCAGATTATTTTAATGGGGATCTGAGTGTTATAGTGGGCCATGCAGCAGGTAAGTGTAGGAGTTTGTGCATTGTTAGATGGAGGTAGGAGCAAGAGGATGGAGCCACCACCGCAGAAGACAAGAAGGTAATGTCGTCAGCCCAAAGAGGAGAGACAGAAGAAGGGTAGGAAGAAGGAGCTTGGAGGTCTAGTGGGTCGGTGAAGGTGGGGGTCTCCGACTGTTGGGGGACACACAAAGAGGGCGGAGGGGAATTTACATATTGGTGTACTAAATGTTTAGTCATGGTCATTTAGACTTGTCAGAGCGCCACCTTATGTTGAAAACATGCGTAATAAAACACAACATCTCAGGGAGGAACTGTGGGTTACACACAACAACCATTGGTAACCCTCACTTACAGTCTTCGCTGATAGTGGTAACAGCTTGTTAGCAAAGCTTAGCACGTCTTAAAGTCGAAGGAAATTACTGGGCAAAATGTAACGTATAAATAAAATTACTTTGATTCCAGTTTCCTACTGCACAGAAAGCACATACTGTAAATGCTGATAATTAAAATAGTTAGTGGCCAAGTATAGCATGACATCGTGTAAAACATCACATGACATTCTATACATTTAAAAAAAAAAAAAAATCAGTCGACTAAGATAGGCTAAATAATAAAACCAAGTATAATTTTAATCTTTATAACTATGATTTACAGCATTCATCAGTTGTTGCGTAACCCAAAACAAATAGCAAAAAAGTGAGACTGGATATTTTGTCAATGCGAAAACAAAGATTAAAGCAAAGCTATTCACTTAAGTACCTCATATTGCTAACCACAGACTAAATCTGCATTATGTAAGGGAATTTTTTTTGTCAGCTTTTCCAAAATGGTTGCTTATGGGGATTGGTGGAGATCGAGTAATGGAACATCTCTGCACATGACAATGACACAAAACATCAACAAAATGGAGGTTAACAGTTGACTTGAAGGGGGGTAGGTGGGGTTTATATTTAGGTTAATGCTGAAAAGTCACACAATATTTTTTTTCAATTGTGTGTGTACGTGTATTCCCATGCAGCACTCTGAAAAGAGAACCAAAAAAATGAGTGAAAAAAAAAATGAAGAGAGAGGAAGAAGAGGAGGAACAAGGAAAGCAGCCGTGGTCGATGCGGACGATGAAAATGGCAGACAACACCACATACCGGAAAAAAGTTAGTCCTCATTGGTCAGTGATAGTGATTCTGTGGAAAAAAGCATGGTCGTGTGGCAGTAAGCATGTGGAGGTAAAGAAAGAAAGGAAGGAAGAAAGAAAGACAGAGACAGACAGATAGATAGAAAGAAAGAAAGAGAAAGCAGAGACAAACAGACAGAGAAAAAAAAAGAAAGACAGACAGACAGACAGAAAGAAAGAAAGAAAGAAAGAAAGAAAGAAAGAAAGAAAGAAAGAAAGAAAGAAAGAAAGAAAGAAAGAAAGAAAGAAAGAAAGAAAGAAAGAAAGAAAGAAAGAAAGAAAGAAAGATGAAAAAGAGAGAAACAAGAAGTTACATAGCGAGACGTTAACAAATGGGACAGGCATAGTGGAAAACCAGAAAGGATTTCATATTATTCCTCATCCATCATTCCTGGCATGCTTTGAACGCACACATTTTAACATGAGGATACTGCTTGTGAGCGGGAAGACAGTCTATAGACAAGGAAGCTCTTTACACTAGTTGCTCTGATTCTATGTCGGACCAACAACTACTCCTCTGTTTTTATTTACCTCCTGTACGCCCCCGTCCGGGTGTCTTCACATGCCCCTTAGCAACACAAGAGGATCCACACCAACATCTTAAGAACAATACTTTAGGTGTCCTCATGAGAATTTAGTAGGAAAATTAGCAACACTGAACATTCCACAGTAAGAATGGGGAAACACAACCAACCACACTTACAATATCCATATTTTGGTACCTAGCACGAAAGCATGATTTTGTTTTGAAATTCATCTTTATGAAGTAACTTGACCCAAAACTCATATCGCGTTGTCTTTGAAATTGTTTGTTTCTCTCCTGTACCTGTACAGGGGTACGACAATATCAGCAATTACTTAGTATCTTACTATCAAAGCGTATAAGTTTTTTTTTTTTTTTGTTATGACATCCAACTGAATTCTCAAGAGGACAGAGAAATGGAAAGACTTTGGTTTTAACTCACCTGGGCACACTCGGGGGTGCACGGTTTGGACGAGAGGGCACCGTGGGTGGTGGCCCGCTGTAAGGGTCTGGAGAAGCCCCAGGGCGGGACGGTACTGGGGGTCCCCCGGCAGGAGGAGGCCCACGGGAACCAGGACGAGCTGGGGGCGCCCTGCGATTTGGAGTAGGACTCGTGGCTGGAGACCTGGAGGAAGAAGACGACACGAAGACGGTGCAGCCATCCGTACATTTGTCTTCCTGTTCAGAGTCAAGGAACCCAAACCCTATCCCAGCCAAATCCGACTTCTGAATTGGTCAGCTTTGAGTTTATCCATCACCTTCCTCCAGAGCCACTCCGCTGGACCTGTAGCCACGAGTCATCCACAGGTGGCGGCGTGGCTGTGGAGACGGTGGTTGTGCTGATGTCACCAATGATGTGGAGTGCCTCTCGCAGGGCGTGGTACATCCTCAGCATTTCGTCACGGTGCTGCGCCTGTTCCTGAGACTCCTCCATCAGTGTGTTCTGGTCGCCGCATGAGTACAACTGGGCCAGCAGCTCAGCATTTATGAACTCTTTACACTGGATTACAAAACAGAACGTTAACAGTGTACTTAAAAAAAATGTTTCCCCGAGCTCCGGAGAAAAACTCACGTTATTAATCATAAGGTGCATGATGGTCTTGGGCATCAGGTCGCGGACTGTTTTGTTGACGATGGCCATGTAGGAGTCGACCAGGTTGCGGATGGTCTCTACCTGACGCTCCAGCTGGGGGTCCATGCTGTTCATGAAACCGTCAGAGCCGTTTTCGTCACCTGTGTCACTCTGTATAGAAAAAGCGGGGAAAGAAACACCTGTATTTGTATCGATCTGAAAAAACGTTGCACCAACCATCTCGAATCATGACAACAAAAATGACTAATAACAGTTTCATTTAAGATCTGATAACAGTGTCATGGCAATTTATTATCAAGTTCACATTTCACTGCATTACAGAGAGGATAACATGACAATAAAACAAAACAACTGAGTCACATACCGTATTTTCTAGACTATAAAGCGCATCGGACTATAAGGCGCACCTTCAATTAATGGCCCATTTTAAAACTTTGTCTTTATATAAGGCGCACCGGAATATAAGGCGCACCATTAATGCATCATGTCAGATTTTTAATCCAAATAGAGTCCTTCTCCATTTTATCTTTTTAATTTCAACTTCAGACGCAACAAATTCCTTTATAATCACAAAATAATGATCCATAGTCTTTTTGATTCATGATTCATAGTCTTCAGCAGGCCACTTATGATTGATTTCATGACACAACGCTTCGGGCCAGTTTAAATTGAGGAATTTGGTCCATATATAAGGCGCACCGGACTATAAGGCGCACTGTCGACTTTTGAGAAAATGGTAGGTTTTTAGGTGCGCCTTATAGTCCGGAAAATACGGTACAATGACTACAAAATGCGGCAAAGAGTGAGGAATCAAGATATCAACTAGAGGAACATACCTTTCCTTCCTTTTCCTACAAGGTCAAACAGCGATGAGGAGAACGGATATTGAAAAAAAGACAAAAAGGAAACATGAGAGACGAAATTCTATTGACAAAACAGACTCCAAATGAACCAGTAACGGGCTCATGGTAAATGCTGTGATAGTGTGTTACCGTGACACGTTCAGGGTACACGCCGGCTCGCAAGAACGAGGCCTTCCACGCGTCCACGTCTTCCTGACTCTCGCAGGCCAACTCTAGCTGCCGGTAGTCCTTGTACACATTTCTGCGGTTTACAGATGGAAAGCATTAAAATCACACACTTCAACTTTACAGTGCTCTTCAAGCATTGCACAATAATTAGAAGTCTTTTTGAGGAATGTAAAATACAACAATTAAGATATTTCTCTGACAATAGCATTAACATGATCAAATAGCTGGAGTTAAACCTTTGCTCAGTGTTGAATAGGGCAAAAATGTGCTTGCTAGACATGAAGCCTTTCTCGACATCTCGCAGCCTCAAGTTGTCCACCTGAAGCATGTACTTTTTCTCCTTCTCCTGCAGGGGGAGACAAAGAGAGACACAATTTTTGGACGCAATAGGCGAACTGATATTGTGACATGAATTTGATGATATTTTGGTTTATATGTACGATATTGTTGTTATTTTTACGAGCTGGAACGATTTATCAATTAATCAGCGACTAAGTGATTTCATAATTAATGAATAACAATTAATAATCAATTCATAGTTTTTGAGACCATTTTATTTAAAATTGTGCAAATCCTCAGAATTCCAGACTTTCACCAGTAATTATTATCAAATATCTGTAGTACTCCATACAAGCAAACATCAAAGTTTTGTTGAATCAATATAAAATATTCTCCATTTGCTTTTACTTTGGAGAAAAATATCGACATTTTTGCCCTTTTTCTTCGGACGTATTCCAAACTACTAACGGAATCTTAATTTATGTTCTTGCACTACAAATTTTTTTTTTTTTTACATAAAGGTATGGAAGTTAAAATTTGTTTTGTAGTCTGATCTGTGGATAAAATCACAAAATAATCAACAGCTTACTCGATTATTGACATAACCGTTATTATAAATTGCAGCCCTGCTACGGGATGGCATAATTTGCATTTAATGTACAGTACAAAGTGCAGTATAGGAACTAAAAGAAAATGGAGAACCTCGTGGGGTATCAAGAGTAAATCTTACATATTAAATTTAACAGCACGTTAAAAAAAGGCAGGGGAAAAAAACACATGAGACGGATGGGAAAGTTGTGCACTCAGGTCTGTGGTTTTGATTACGGCGGAGGGGAGTAAAACGAAGGCCAGCGACAAATGAGAAACACATACCGTACACACAAAGAGAGAGAGCGAGAGAAAGGAAGAATGTGTCCTCCTCAATGTGCACTCAGCACACGACATGCATGCGTCCAATCGGGGGAACATTTTCATTTCCTCTCTCACATACACATTAAATCAGATTGTATGTACGCATATTTTTTTAATGCTTAATTATGAACAGAGAGCATATCTAAAAATAAGTCCGGGTTGAGCAAGTTTCTATAAAAACACATAGACACACATTGGTAGTCTGTAACTAAGCTTAAAGCCATCTGGCCAGCTAACCACAGCCTGCCCTGCCCAAACTAGTGTGTGTCTTCAAGGAAATCTGTGTGTGTGTGTGTGTGTGTGTGTGTGTGTGTGTGTGTGTGTGTGTGTGTGTGTGTGTGTGTGTGTGTGTGTGTGTGTGTGTGTGCCCTTCATCAAAGCATTAAAAACCTGTGCAGCCTGCAATTCCTAAATATATGTAAAACACATACGCTCACACGTGCACACGTAAAAGCATCAGTGCACCCACCAGGTGTCTGTATAAAAATTTAAAAGTAGCCCCCAGGCCGCAGAATGCCGACTTAAATCATGTGTAGACTTCAGAATTTCTTGCTTTGTCTTGTTACTCTGGTTTCTCCCTCTCTCTGGGAATGATTCATACATTTTCCTCTCTTGTGGCTATTAAACACAGACGGCAGCGGTGCAACAGGAGGTGAATGGAGTCCCTTTCCGTGCAAGTTGGAAGAAGTTAAACAGAAACAAAGGGAGCTTATAGGAAGCTATGAACAAAATTTTATACGCAGAAATGTTGTCGCGACAAATTGCTGACGAAGCTTTCTTTTTTTTTTGCTTGTTGCTAGGTAGAATTTGTGGGGCTACATCAGCACTGCCCCATTGGCCAATGAAAAAAAAAAAGGTATGTCACATCAAGCTGTGCCTACACATTTTTGTTTGTAATTCTTTATTAAATGAAATTTTGGTTGACTTCTTCTATAGCAGAGGTGTCAAAGTCATTTTTTTCGCGAGCCGCATTGTAGTCATAGCTTCTTTCGGAGGGCCGTTATGACTGTCAACCCAAATAAATGTATGAGCACCTCATAAAAGCTCCAAAACAAACTGACAAATAACTCATTTTCAAATCAGACGAGTAAAAACTGGTCAAATATGAAAAAAAATATATATATTATTAAAAGTGAAGACAATTTGCAATTCTAGTAATGACACGAATTTCATGCACAATTTGTCTTCGCGGGCCACATAAAATGATGTGGCGGGCCGTACCTGGCCCCCGGGCCTTGAGTTTGACACTGGTGTTCTATAGCATTCATTTAAAAAAAAAAAAGTCACCAAGCCAGGGGATTACAGCTACAGTAATTCAGATTCAGACAAACAAGCATTTGCACACAATTTCGTTCGCAAATATTTGTGAAACCTTTCCAAACCAACTTTTGTGTGAAGCCTCGAATTGAGCATTTTGCCATCTGCTGCGATAAATTCCAGCCAAGGTAAGCAGACTATAACATATCGAAAAAACTTCAGAGCATAATTAGATTTCCTGAAATATCCTGGATATGACTTCTTGTGTGCATGTGTGTGTAGAATACAAAAATGCAGATTTGAGCCCAGGCCAGAAGAAAATTGAGGGGCAGCAGCAGTATTTGTTTGACAAAGGCGCAAATCTTTTTCGCCTGACTCATCTGATGGGGGCGAAATTCCACCTTCAAGCAATTAAGGCCATTGAGGGATTCACATCGGAGCGCTTTGAGGTCCCCTTGTCAAAAATCTGCTTTTTCTAGTCATGCTTCGTTCCAAGCCAGCCATCTGGAGGTAAATAAGCCTCAAGCTGATGTGGCAACGGAGGTTTCTTGTCTGAGCGCTATTGCTACATCTTATGTTCGGAGCTGCATGGTTGAGATGATTCGTGGTCGTTGGCTTCCGTCTTTTGTGGAGACACCTGAGCTACCGAAGTGAGGGGAGGACGAGTAGGAGGCGAAAGACGATCCTGATGGGACTCGTCTGGCAATCATCTCAGCCACCTTGAAGGCTTCCTGTCTCCGGATTAGCAAATGCTTTATCAAGTTCAACGAGGCTTTGCTGACTTGCTGCATCTTATCTATGCTTTTTAAGAATAATTCTCTGAAGTGGGTGTATTTACCTGTCTTTGGAGAAACTAACAATCCAGCCCAAGATCAGGGGCGGAGTTATGTGGTGCCAGGGGACATTTTGGTGTCACGTTATCATATGCCATTGGCAATCATTAGTACAGCAAAAATATTATGCAGTATCTGATTTCTTTAACAAGTTGATGATTTTTTTTAGGTTTATGGAAATAAATTCTAACATTTAGAGTTAGGATTATTATACGTATAGGTCCTTTAGCATTATTACAAGCTGGTCCTTCAACTTTTTTTTGTAGTTTTTCTAGATAAAAAATATATTTTTAAAAACTCACAAAATGTGGCCATCTGTGTTTATATTTTGAGATTTTCAGGGTTTTTTTAATACACAAAAATATGTTGTTTTTTTTTGTTTTTTTTCTACAGAGGTAAAATAAATAACCTAAAAAATTTGGAGATACAGTAAAGAAAATGCTTTATAAAAGGAAGCAACAAGCAAATTGAAGGGTTTTGATGAGTGTTTTTGTCAGTGAGGTTCCTTCCCAGTGAAAGGCGGCATCAGTGACTTCCATAGTGACGCTTGTTTGAGTCACACTCAGGCGGACCATCACACACGAAGCCATAAAAAAAAGCCGCCTGCAGCGTTTGGAGCTGTTGCGCAAGTGCAAAGTACTTTCCATTCTTTTGTTTGGTTAGTGAGTAATAGCATGCTCATTATGAAACGCCAGAGGAAGTTCACCATGTTGAATAAAAGTAAAAAAAACGATTGAAAGGTTGGCCATGCACAGACACATTTACCAATTCAGCATGGTTCGATGGGAGCAAGCTTAAAAGAAGCTTGATGATGGCTTCTTGTCTACCGGGGGATGTGAGTGTGATAGAAGTTCTAGTGACTTGAGTCGGGCATCAAAGGGGTTATGGAGAAGCCGCAGGGCATCTGGGAGCAATAACATCGCTTCTAACCCGTCATTAGCACAAAGACTGGGCCCTGGGTGGCAGCCAGCGGCAATTTTCACAAGCCTCCTCTTCACCTCCTCTCCCTCCCGTCGCTCCTCCGCCATTGCCATTCCATATTGAGTTGCGTCCGTACAAACGAAACACAGCTTCACGACTCTATGTGAGGCAAGTCGATGTTTTTTTTTGACAAGCAGATCTGTCGCAAACTCAAAGAAAAACTGCCTTTTTTTTTTTCTACGAAAGAATTTAACGTGACCCAATTGAAAAGCCGCAATCACCAAGGAAGCACCAAAACATGTGCAGTCATCATCCAGACTTTTTTTTTTAAGGAAAGCCACAAGTCAAAATTTTTAATCGGTGAGGCCGAGTGATATACGACCAGGATGAGCTTCGTGGGCCTCGTGTTAAAAATACACAGCCGTTATCTTAACGACGAGGGTGGCAGGATTTCTCGCACATCGTTTATAATCGAGTCATATCTGATAATGAAGAGAGGGAGCCCATTTGTCTCGATTAAAAGTCTAATCAAAGCTGTCCACCGTGAAAATAATTCTGTTTTTCTTACTGGGTAGCAGCAGATACGAAAATACGAAAATGTGGAAGAAATAGTTTAGTCACATGCTTTGGTAACACTGCCGTCAACACAATTTCTGCCTTGCAAGAGAACAATGAATACTAATTTTCAATTAGCTAAGGTTTGTTTTGGTTAGGAAGTTTTACAATAACTCAAAAGTTGTTGTTGAAAGAAGTTTTTTAAAAATTATTTAAAACACCACTGACAATGATACATTCATTCATCGTATTCGGGCTGGCAGCTAGGTGACGACTTCCTGTTTAGCAGCTAATTGCTAATCACTTAATTACTCATGCTACGTTTACTTCTGCAGAAGGTCAGCAAAACAACCTTGGGGCTACTTTAGTTTGGAAAAATAGGGGTTGGTTCATAAAGGAGTGGGTTACAACAATTACCGACATATGAATGGTCACCGTTTTAGGCCAGAATAAGGGGATATCATCATTTTGGTTTCTAAATGTTAAAATTGTCTTTGTTATACAGTGAGTCAGTACTCCTGAGGCCTCTGTCTAATCCCAACCATATTTTTTCACACACATCCAGACACAAAGCAAATTCTCTCCGAGAAAAAAAAAAATGCCACAACGTAACACTACAAAAATCAGAACAAGCACTAACAGGAAACAAAGTAAATTTAGTCCCCGCATAATAGACATAATTGTGAGTAGAATAGAATTAGGTGGTTTCCTTTCCATTCTAGTTGGCTCTGTTTGTATTCAAGTCTGCCAGTCTTTGTTTCTCTGAGGTCTTTGTAGCAGCAAAAAAATGTGCTGGATTGGTTTCATAATTTACACAAGGAAAAATATTCAATAGTTAGCTATGTGACTCATCAGTCTAACAAAACCACCCCTCGCCCCAAAACCACATTATATATGATTAAGCACAATTGAGAGAGTACAGTTATCTTATTTTTCAAAATTATTCGACCTGACTTTATACATAAAATGAACTTTCAAAACAATCTACACATTAAGAAAGCACTCACAAATGATCATTTGTGGATGCTATGACACATGAGCGTAACTTACGCTCGATCTGCTTAGTGTTGAAGTTTTATTTTTCTGCATGCTCTTAGCTTGAAATCACTTCAACCTCTTTTTTTTTTTTTTTCAGCACATTCTGTCTCATTCCACATCCCTACTTCCCTGGCTGTACTGCCGACTGGCCTCTCCTGGGAGCGTGCCTGCTTTGATTTGGAGCTCAGGTCCGAGCTCAGAAACCAAAGCTAAAACAAACACACGTACTTGGCCACCACCTCTGCACATGCACGCACACACACATGACCAAGCGCACACACCTAAAAACATAGCGCCGGTTCACAATGAAAGTTAGCGAGGCAAATTAGAACTTCATTTTTTGGCTAATTAGATTATTTGCAGAAATGAAACTATGTTCAGCATGTATCAAAATGTTGGCATGCTCCAATTCACGCCACATTACGTGTCAAACAAAAACATTTCCCTAGCTGTATATGATTAGCATTTGTTAGAAACCCAATCAAATCTGTCTGATTAATTAGGTGAATAGGTTAAATGGATAAGTGAGACTCACTGGGAAAGCAACTCAAGACTTGGAAGTTAAAGACAATATTCTGCAATGTCATAGTCAGTGTCCAGATCTAAACCCAATAGAGCACTTACTGAAGACAAAATTCAAGAGTCCATATTTATGTGAAGGACCACATTTAATTCTTTGAGTTGAAATCCATTGTGCCGGTGTACAAAGGCACGCCAGGGGCAAACTGTACGCGATGGTTATCGTATTCCTACAACAAGAAAATCAAAGACTTTTGGGGCTGTACATTCATTTGTTCTGATTCTGATTTAGCCCCCATACGTTACCCCCCCCTACCCCCTTTCTTCATGCACATGTGTGTAACGAGGGCCTGCATAAAGGCTTCTTTATTCAGCCCTGACAGCGAGAGGAAATCAGCTTTAGAAGCAAAAACAGAGGGAGCCAGAGTGCGATGGAGACCGCAGGGCCGCACATCTGGAGTTATTACAAGGCCTCCTCCTTCTCCTCCACCCCCGCCATGCTCGCCAACAAAACGCAGACATTCCTTTGCTCCCATCCACACCACCTCATTCCCCCCCCCCCCCTCAAAATCATCATTGATCATGCACAGATAGAGTAGACTCGATAAAGGGATGCTGTAGGATGATCGAAAAGTTTTTACGACAGAATGAATGGCGCTCACTTCCTGTTCACCTTTGAACTTCCACTTTCTCCCTGGAAGCCAGCGAGGGAGGCGGCGAGGGCCAAAAAGGGGAGGGTTAAGGGGGTGGTTACGACAAATCAGAGGGAGGGTGGAGAGGAAGTCGAAAGGGACAAAGAATGGGAGGGTGGGGGTAATGAAATGGGAGCTCCTCCTCTTTCTCTCTCCCTATCTCCTCTCTTTCTCCCGCTCGCCCATTTTCCTCCTTCTGTCTCCTGGAGGGGAAACTTGTTGGTGGTCAGTCTTCTGCCACGTCAAGCCTCCAGCAAGGTGGACGCAGTGGAGTGTCTTTTTTTTTTTTTTTTTAATTTAGGAAGGCAAACAATGGGGAAAGTTTTCCATTCCAAGTCGATATGGAAGATGAGGAGCCAAGAAAAAAAAATTGGAACATAAAGAGGAAGAAGAGATGCCACAGGTAATCATATTTAGATAAAGAGGAGAATTTTGGGACGTTTGTCTAGTAGTTGAAATTTTTCCTGCAGAGTTTTTGTGAATGTGACAGAAATAGACGAGCTTTCAACGTGTTTCCTCTCCACAGATGTCTGGAATGCGCCGCACAGCGGGATGCTGGGGAGGGAACGTCGTGAAATCTGCCAATCAGTGGCTATCACCTCCGTCTCACCTCTCCTCCCCCCCCCCCCTCTTCTAAATGTACCCCTCATGGACTCGGGTGAGTAAAAGCATGCGCTCCACTTTTTTTCTTCCAGGAAAAGTCATCCAAATAAAAACAATCCAGCATCCTTCAAGCCCGGCCCGCCCGCCCAGTGTTCAGACTACCTGTTCAGGAAGTAGTGGTTGTACAGTAGTCTGCACATTGGTTAGGCTGGCCCGGGGAAGCACGAGACCAGAATCAACACTTGGGAAGCATCCCCAGCCCGACTTCGGAAGCGAGAGAATCCATTTGAGTTGTTCTGACTAGACCACAAGATAATTCAAGAAACTGATACGGTGCTGTTGATGTCACCTGAGCACTATGTTCAACTTGTAAAAAATATCACTGAAATAAAGATCCTTCCCATTCGTAACCGTTACTTGATTTTCTTTTTCTTCAACAGTTCATGACATATCAAACAGATCAAACCCTTATAATTGTGATTTAGAATAAAATGTCGTGTTCTTGTTAACATTTGTGATTTGTACAATATTTTGAGACAACAAAAACAACTCCCTTAAAAATTAAATGTAAAATATGTTGCATCATAACTATATTAATATTAAAAATGATAATTATTTTATAGATTATAATTGTTTTTAAAATGTATAATTATTTTCATCAGGATCATATATACATATTCTAATATATATATATGTATAATTATTTTCATTAGGATCGTATTCTAACTATTATAATGGTGCATATGTTTTCCGTGTTTTACAGTAATAATCAAATAATTCCTCAGATGGATGTTATTTAAGAAATATCTACGTGAAGCAATATGGTTCCTAAAGGGTTAAAAAACAAAAAGATATATTTAAATTTAGACGAGGATGGTAGTCAGGAATGGCTCACCCATGCAGTATATGAATAGACAAACCCAAAGTGACCAACACATACAATTATGTCTCCACCTCAAATGACTACGTTATGTGCAGAGAGCACACAAAAATGTTTAGCGCGCTCACTCTGTCATTGTCTCCTTCACTTTATTCTTATTTTTAAAAGCCTCTGAATAGAACTCCCCCTTCAAAAAAACGAGAGAAATTGTCCGCGGTTGTTTGTGGGTGACCTCATTTTTAGTTCAATTTCCCCCTTGCCTCGTTTGTTACCATGTTTACCCTGAATGGGGGTGGGGGGGTACACTTGACCTTTACACAGCGTTTTGAGTTCACTCTTAAAAGACACAACAACAATGCAAACACGGCGTCCCGCCTCGGAGCGGCATCAGAAACCACAAACCACCAGGCCTGTTTCCATTTAAAGCTCAGGCGTGCGTGTGCACGCACACACACATGCACACACACGCATGCACACACACACGCTTTTGAGAAGGCATGTGAGTGTGATGTAAGCCCACCCTCTCTCCCTTAAGATGTTTACTGCTGGGATCACTTGGTAAGTCTGGCTTTTTGGCGGCCTTACAGCAGCATCAGGGAAACCCAGTCACACACACAGACACAGACACAGACACACACACACACACACACACACACACACACACACACACAAACGCACGCACACGTAGTTCGACGGGGGGAAAGAAGCTTACTAGAATGTCAATGCAAAATGGGGAAAAAAAACAAAAATCGCAAATGACTTACAACGCAGCTGCTATTTTTTATGCATAAATTTTAAATCCGAATAAATAACGTGAAAAACCCCAAGCTCAACCACGAGATACTTTTTTCTTTTGTTTTATGACTAAATTAGCATGTTTTTTAATGACTGTGTTTGGGGGGGGGGGGGAAATATCAATTTCAGCAGATTCACAGAATTTTCCACACGAATGAATGATGACAATAATTTAAAAAATATACACAACTAAAAAGTATAGGGTTCACTCAAAACGTCTTTATTTCTAAAACAAAAGGAGTGTTTATAATGATAAATATTAATAAATAATAATAATTATTATTATAAGTCAAGGACTTTTCCAAGTGACACCAGACTTTTGAATGGTTGCGGTCATGTATATTAAAAAAAATGTGAAATCCCACTTGAGTGTAAAATGAAATGAAATTGATTATTATCCCAAAGAAAATCTTCCCCCCGTGATGCTTGGAGCTAAGTCGTCAGGGGCTTTGTGCCTCTGTTGACGGGCTTCATAGGTGCTGCTGTTTTGATTCGCAATATAATTCATCAGTGCCCATAATTCTAAAAGTCCTATGAATAGGCGGAATGGAGTTTGCAGGATGTCCAAACTACTTTTGAAATTGTCATACTACTTTTAACACTTCCTTGCTTCTTAAGTCTTCAGTACTCTTACAAAAAAAAAACATCTACTAACTGATTGTGTACGCTAAGAAAAAAAAAACCCAAATTTTCCACATCAGGACAATAGAGTTTTGCACTCATTTACGTCCAAAGTATTAATACGAACAAATGAATACCACTCGTGCTGGAAGTCTATAAAATCATAGTCATGTGGTTCTTTTATGCTCATTTCTCTTTTGTTTCCAGCTATCTTTTTTCTTTTTTTTCTTGTCCTTGCATCTCCCTCTACATCAAGACGTCTGATTCAAAGAATCGGCATGTCCTGTGGTAATATAGACCAGGAGGCTGTGAATCACACGTACAAACGCGCACATACACACACATCGAAATAACAATATCCAAGCCAACAAGCAGTGCCAGGATGTTTTGGTTAGTGTGTGCTGCCATGCCAGACTTAAAGCAAGGGTTTTCCCCATGACAAGAGGCCAACTAATAAAAGTCTTTTTTTTTTTTTAAATAGTAACTAGTGTTTATTTTGTGTGTGTTTGTGTGTGTTGCATTGTAACTCTACCCCACAAGCATTTGTGTTGTGCTTTTTGCGTATCTAACTGTAATGGGCAAGCACCACTAAGGAGAAGCATAGTGGGCTGCGCAACCTGCTGCTTGTGTGCCATATATGGGCCACGAAAGGCTTTGATTTGGCCCGCAATGCAATTTAAAACAAAAAATTAAAATTGTGAGTAGTAAAGAATGGCCCCTTTAAATTTGGGAGGAACGGCAGACAGAGGACTCGATGGCAGTACAGCAGCCACTTGACTTATGAATTTATTTGGTTCCATTACGTGTTTGTAACTGAAAACACTTCCATCTCAAATGTTTTTTACTGTTACTGCCCTACAGTGTGTTCCCTTTTCTGTGTGCGCCTTTGTAGTACTATAATATTTTGCAAATAATAAAATGTCTTGATAGAAAAAAGGTGCTTGGATTCTGATCAATGGTATCCTTCGTCCTTGGCACTGAGATTTGACACCAAGACCACATGGTAACATGAGGCCTCCCCCAACCTCCAAGTTTAATTAAATAAATACACAGGACAAGAAGGGAGTTAATGTACAATTTATACAAAGTTGAGGAAAAATGGATGAAAAGTATCGTGTCCGCATCAACCTTTCGCTCTCCCACATGGTCCTAGTTACGTGTACGATACCCGGCTAACAAAAGACAGAATCTCCCACCCTCACGTCCTGCCCAACAAGTCCCGCTTGCATTGTGCACCCTCTTTGAAATGAAGTATGTTTATTAGAAGCAGATTATGTGTGTGTGTGTGTGTGTGTGTGTGTGTGTGTGTGTGTGTGTGTGTGTGTGTGTGTGTGTGTGTGTGTGTGTGTGTGTGCAATTTGGATCAGGGCAGGGCAAGAGGAGCAGGGG
This sequence comes from Syngnathus leptorhynchus, assembly GCF_054491065.1. Classification (NCBI taxonomy): domain Eukaryota; kingdom Metazoa; phylum Chordata; class Actinopteri; order Syngnathiformes; family Syngnathidae; genus Syngnathus; species Syngnathus leptorhynchus. Next base: position 4,357,983 of record NC_141206.1, on the reverse strand, counting down.
TTGGGGGGTTGGGGGCTTTGGTATGCACATGTGGATGCCAGCTTTTGGTGTCTGACATGTTGGGGGGTCCTGACTCTTTGAAAACGGTCGTCTCTCTCTCGCTCTCTCTCTCTCTCTCTCTCTCTCTCTCTCTCTCTCTCTCTCTCTCTCTCTCTCTCGCTCTCATTCCTGCGTTCTCTGTCACACACATACCGACTCACGCACACGGCCGCCCGACCGCAGCACGCACACACACACACATAAACACACACGCAAACATATGAGCGGTTACATCCTGGAGACAGTGAGACTGCGTGGCTCGCTCCAAAAAGTTCCACTAAGCATCATGGGACCTTTCTTTGACCAGTTCGCCCAGTACCAAAATGTGTTGGCTCAAATGTACTCAAAAACCGCTGAACTTGACTTAAAAAAAAAAAAAGCAACTGAGAGGAGCTGGAATGAACTTTTGGAGCACAAAGTGGAAAAGAAGGAAGAAATTAAAGTAACAGAAATTGTTCCTCCTGGTTCAGGTTTGGGTGAAAACGACCGCACATTTATTTTATTTCCTTTACGAGATGAATAAAATATTAATCTACCGACCTACCTACCTATCCACGAACTAATTTATCTTCAAGTGATGAACGATGAGGCGTTAGTTAGTAAAAATATTCATTTCGATGAAGTTGTATTATCATGCAAGAACTTTATAGCACTTCTCCAAAATATTGAGAAAATGATCAAGAAACTAACAAAGATTGTGTTAAGGATGTATTGGAATATACATGTAAATAATAATAATTGAAGAAATATATTTGGATTCATTTTGACCTTTTTTTTTTTTCTTCCCCAAATATTCTTTCTAAATCTTTCTAATTGTGTGAGAGAGTGAAACACACCTCGTCATCCTTGTACCAGGACAGCGACTCCGCAGTGAGGACAAACCAGTACTCCTTGGCTCCACCTTTCATGATGCTAATGTTGTTAATGGTCAGCCACCCCTTTCGGATCACCTGGGCAACGTACAGACAAGATTGGCGATACACGAGAAGTGACATCACACTCACCAGCCCCAACGTTAGGTACACCAGCGAGAAACCTCTCTGTATTGTATATTACAAGCTTGCGAACTATTATCTTTGTAAATGTCGTTTTTTTGATGGATCTCTCATGTACCTAATAAATAAGACTTTCTATACTTTCACTACTATCTGCATCTATTAGAAACACACACGGTAGACTTCATTTACCTTGAACCGATCGTTAACTCCTCTCTCCGGCTGGATGAGAATGTGGAGAGAATGTTACAATTCCAAGCCAACCAGGGCCTTTTTTCATGAAAGCGGCCAAGTACATATATTTGCTGTACATACAGTGTGCATTGGTGGTCAAAAGCCTGCATGTCATAGCGGGCTGCTGGGACAGCAAGCACTAGCGGGGGATGGGGCAGGGGGGGATACTTGTCCAAATACCCTTTTCAGAACATGCAGTCAGATGCAGGAGTATGTTTCATTCTTTATGTGCAAAAATGATGAGCATATAACCAAAAGAAATACAATATCAGCCAAATGATCCAAGTACGTCAATGTTTCCAGCGAAGCCCTGCTTATTCACAATTTAGTATTCGCAAATTTGCATATTTGTGTTTTAGTTCTCTTTGAGTTTGAGAATCAAAGCCATCCACATTAGATGTAAGATGCATCTTAAGGTAGATGACTTCTTTTTACCCTAGTGTGATCAAATTGAATATTTAAGAATAAAAAAAAAAAAAAAATCTTCGTAAGCCTTTCCGAATGTTAAATCATTGCCCATAGTGTTCATAACAGTTTAACCGTGGCGACAGCTTGACGCTAAAATGAATTTCTCCTGGCAATATTTCCTGTGGGAAAATTGTTTGGAAAGTCATATAAATCGCTGAAGGTCCTGAAGTGTTCTGGAACGGCCTTAAAGGTTCGTTCCACTGTGGCTTTAAAAAAAAAATGCACAGTGCACATCTCTTGACCACTGAACACTTTGAAATGTTTACTTACACAAGGCCAAAAGACAAATGATTTCCCATGTAGTAAACACTTATCATGAGGATGGAGTAGAAAGTCACGCTAAGATGGAGAACAGAAGCAGTCGAGGGTCTTTAAGGGCCAACTACATCCACGTGTAAACAGGAAGCACAGATCACCCCTCGGTTTACTGCACCTCTAACCTTTGCCCCACCCGCACCCCAACCTGGGTGGTTGCTATGACGACTGTCAAACTGACAAGAGATGGGAGCCACTGTTCAGGAAGAGGGTGGGGGATAGTTGCGTGGTCGTTTTTCTTCATGTCATATATAAGCAGGTTTTAGCATAGTGATCATCGTGTGATAGAAATGTGTGAGCAAAACGTTAATAATCAGGGAAGAGGAAGCAGCCGAGGGTTTTCCACCACAGTCACCAAGCCCAACTATTGATAGCCCATAGCGTATTTTGCACACACCACCTTTTGCAAAGACATACAGTATATTCATTTTCATATCAATTCATTCAGACGTGCACAGTCGCTACTCACCATGATCTCATCCTGAAGCAGTGCACAAGCCACAGATAGAAGAGGAGAGGCAACACACAAGAGGAAATCACATGGAAGAAAATACAACACAATTGGAGAGCTCAGAAGAGCAGAAGAAACTCAAAGAAAGAGCACAGAGTTGTAAAATTCTTCAGGATACCAGTCATGCAAAAGAAAAATGATCACCGTAGCATCAATTCCAAATACTGCACAAAGTTGAATAGTTTTATTGTAGGATAAGAGCCGAAAGATTCGCTAAAAAAATATGGTGGACAGTATTATCACCTGATTCCCAGCCGCCTTCTTCTTGTTCATCTGGTTGATCCTCTGCTGGGCACTGCACAAAACACACAAACATTAGCATGCAAGCACGAGTACAAAGAGAGGGAACAAAATCCATGACTCACTTGGCAAAGCCGATGAAGTCCTCATGGTTGGTGTTCATGTAGGACAACTCGATTTCGATCAGAAGGAGCACCTGACGAACGAGCATCGTTCAATTCAACTTTCCAAAAATTATGCTTTACGATACAGTTTGGGCAGAATTTTACTTGCCATTTATTGTATTTTTGGAATGAAAAAATATATACATTTATTTTGTTGTATGTTTTAGGCAAACCACATTTAATAAATATCTCATAAGACAAATAAAATACAATAATATCATACATAATTCAACACATTTTTAATCAGAAAGGCATTTTTTTCTGCTGATTTAAAATCTGCCATATCAAGGTTTCATAATGATAATCATCATCATAATAAGAATAACATATAATTATATAAAACAATATATGTCAGGTAATTAATGGGAAATTCAGTCCAAAAATATATAAAGCAAAATAAATTTTTAAAAAATCATATAAATTTAAGAATAAAATATAATGCAAAATAATAAAAAAACAAATAATCAATCAAAGTAATTAAATAAGAAAATAAAACAAAATGTAAACATTAAAACCTTTTTGATATTGTGATTTTCTGTTAAGATTGAGTAATTAGGATTTGATACATACATAGATTCTTAACCTGGGAAGGTGATAAAATCCGTAAACATGATTTATCATTAAAAGCAACTGGAGCAGCAAATTTTTTTCCAACAAACTTTATAGTTTATTTCAATGAATAATAAGTGTCAAGAGTATGATTTAATTGCACCTTTCTCTTATGTTACCTGGCCTTTGGTGTGGCTCTCTCTGTCTCTAATGTGCTGCGTGACAATTCTCTCCATCTCTTCTCTCAGCATCGGGTACTGGGCCAGCTACAAGCACACGGCACAGTGGGTCGGACGCAAACCACTTCCATGACTTGTCTCACTGAACCCAAACACACAGTTCTACTACATGCACAATAAAAATAATGCACAAAAAAGTGTTCTGGGTTCAGAGAAAGGTTTATCGCAGACTCAGCACAGGTCAGGGCCAACATTTGGATTATTTTATGTGTATCCAGATTTTTTTTTCTTTTTTTAACAAAATTAGAGACCAACAAAGGAATAGTGCAAAAGTCTGTGATATTGCCACACAAATGCAGGCTCAACAATGTTCCTGGCAGAAGAGCATCTCTTTCCCAGCACACTGAGGGGCTTTTTCCATGAGCTCATTGCAAAGCCACAACGACACACACACGCACACACGCACACACACACACACACACACACACACACACACACACACACACACACACACACACACACACACACACACAGAAAAAGGGGGGTTGACAAATGTCTTTTTTATTTGCATGTCACAATGCATCTTGAAGTATTGAACGGGAATGATCAGTTGTCTTTTTCACCTTCCAAGTCGTGACTTTCTCGTTTGGTGCTCACAAAGTAACACATGTAAATGTTTGTGGCATTCCTTCACACTGAATCTTAGTGATGAATTTAATTTCCAATTTGGTGCTGATCCAAATTAGAACTGTTTTACTAAGCGTTGACTCATCTGAGTGAAAATCTGCTCACTTTTAGTTTGCACAATAAATAACGATGCTCTTTGAATAATATAAATTCTGCCTTATGTCTGTCATTCATATTTTTATCTAGTGTCTTTTTTGTTTGGAAGTTTCTTTGTTTGTTTGTTTTTGTTTGTGTGGACAACTTGGTGAGCAAAAAGAGTATTAAGATGTCAAATCAACGAATCACTTAGGATGCATTGCAACATGAAGAGTGACAAATTGTTTTGTGTCACTTGAAGTGCCAAAAAATTTGGTTTCAATGTCACGAGCAAGGCCGCATGCAGGGATGCAAAATGTGCAAAGCAAAAAAGGGCAAGGAGGAGGGGACTGAGGGAAGGGGAACTGAGGACGACTTCAAACTGACCCCTTTGTGGATTTTCCCAAGTACTGTATATCATAATACAGTCTATCTTTAAACACAGTAAATTTCTGCAAATCAAAATAACAACGTGACAGAGAGGAGAAATCCAAAGGAGGTCACGCTCTCGTTTGGGCAAGACGACAGGATGGAAGTCAAATAAAAGCAGGTAGAAACAAACAAAAAATCAATATGGTGGAAGGGCGTCAGTTAGTCAATGAGTGGAACTCCGTGATCAGTCACGCAACTTAAAGTTCATTAAAAAAAATATATCTATTTACATATATACGGACAAACACAGAGACAAGGAGGATGAAATGGAAAGATTCAGCATGGTGAAGTCAGATATGAAATAAAATGACCTAACATGCAGATTAAGTTGAAATCAAGGTACTAAACTATCAAGTATGTATTAAATAGGTAAAGTCTTGAGTAAGGACAGACCGATTACGGCTGGCAGTTGGGGATAAATTCAATTGACAACACAAAAAAAATGGTAAAAGTTTCGCATGCTCCTAGCTTCTTAAATTTCAGTGCAACCGCCGATTAATATTTACAAAATTGACAAGGTTAAATGCAAATGGTACATAATCCTGCCATTGCCACAAAACAGAAGGTCATTGGCATTTTTTATAACGACAAAAAGAGAGTGGACACAGCTAAAGTTACTAAAATTCCTCTTGAGCATGCTTATGATACGTTGAATAACTTTCTGAGTTTAACGGGCTTTGGTCAAACATCTAAATATAGAAATTTAAATTTTTAAAAACACATTTTTTTTTACATTCTACATTTTACTTTTGTAAAAATAACGATATTTATGGCAAAAATGGTCTTTGTTTTGGTCTTTGTCAATTAAATGAATACATGATTTATTTTAAATGCATTTATTTTGCTGTTTGGCTGTACAGGACAAGCTGTTATACCAATCTTTAAATTATTATAACCTGGGCAAGAATTAGAAAAATGTACAAACCCAATGCCTGTCCTTGCAACTTCACACCAAGTTAATATTACGCACATTAGCTTTTTGGTGTTATTTCTGCATTTTATTCAGAATTCATTTGACATCAGTCTATTATTCCTGTAAATACTGTAGACCAGGTGTGTGAAATTCTCGGGCTTGGGCACCTCTGCTGTATATATAATATTAGACGTTCATACATTTATTTGGGTTCACAGTCATAATGGCCCTCAGAAGGAAACTATGGCTGCAACTTTGCTGTAGACCATCACACACTCATTTTAAATAGTAAACTAAAATGGCTCTTAATGAGAATAAGTAAGCCCAGCCATCGGTCTGCCCCCACCGGCACACTTTACAAAAACATTTTTTTTGTTTTTACCTTTTGACTACACTTTCGTATGGTGAGGGTGAGCTCGCTCACAACCATGTCTATACACTTCAGTGTGGGTTCCTTCAGTTTTTGGATCTGCTTTTTCACTATTGCCTCAAAAGCCAGGTCAGGGGTGAACAGACCCGTCCTGTAGAAATAGGCGGGTGGCACGGGTGACAACGTTGAAATAAATGAAATTAAAAAAGAACCGGGACAGGAAATGGAGGAGCAAAATAAGGAGGAGGAAAGAGAGTAGAAAAAGGATGGATGAGAGGCAACGTATTCCGAATGAATAAGACAAGGAGAGATGAGCGGGAAGATAAAACAGCACAGAAGGAAGAAAATCAAAGTGAGACTTTTTTTTTTCGGGACAAGATGGGAGAAAGAGCGAGACGGCAGCCGTGCAAGCCGCCTCTCCTGACCCCTCCTCTTTTCCACGCGCTTCATCCCAAAAATAACACAAAGCATCCCAGCAGAGGCCTCCAGCTTGCTCTTGGAAACCCGCTGTCACGGTGGAGTTGGAATTTAGCCACACATATTTTTTTTTAACAACCATCACGGTTCTTTTATGCTGCAGGTGCACGGCTGCGGTCTCACGGACACACACGTGCGCAAGTCTGGACGCTGAGGTCATTCAATATGGCTGCCAGTTACAACCAGGAAAGAAAATTAGAGGACATTTTCTCTTCAACTATGCTGCAAATTAATTTATTTCAAAACTAAAAGCATGAGCTGCAAACAAAAGTAGATGCACAAACATAGTTTTACTTTGGATCATAATGAATTAAACCAGTTCAGGGCCATTTTGATGATGTCGATAAAAATGATGCGTGAAAATAAATTCACTGTAACTGATGTAAAATAACAAACAAAAATGATGACACATATTGGGGGAATTTAAACTAAGGGCTCTATTTTTGTGACCAGCATAAATCCTGCAAGCATGTGGCCGTATCTCTGAGCCGGAATTTCACAAACATGGGCAGGTCTGTAAGAGGGAGGTCTGCACCGCTGTGAGAGTGATCACAGCCGACTTCAATTACGGCTCATCAAAGTGGCTCTCTTCATTCCGTCAGTGGGTTTGATGCCTGCTATAAAAATATTTATGGAAGAAATAGTTTGAGTTAGACCAGCTGTCTACCCTGTGTTGGCAAGTTAGACATGGTCTGAGCAGGCACCAAATCTGAGTACCAAATTAGCACTCCACCAAGTGCGTTACCAAGAGACTCTTTCTGCGCTGACCCCACTGTAAATGAAATTGTCCTGACAGCCATACATTCACAACTCAGCGGCCATACTTTTTTTTTTTGTGGAAAATCCCCATCAGCACACCTCTATACCACAGGACAGCCTGTCCAGCAAAACGCAAAACAAGCCAAGGAGGCTGGAGCGAGCAGCGAGTTCACGGGAGAATAGGGAGAGTGAGTGACACCGGCGGGTCTTTGCAGACAAAGGACACACAAAATAACAAAAAAAAAAAAAAATGCTAGCCACCGATTACTACATTTGTTTACCTTTTTGGTACACTGTCTAACAGTATTGACTAGCTCAGACATGACCATATCCACACATTTGGTGCAAGGTTCTTTAATCTTCCCAATCTGCCTTTTCACAATGGTCTCAAAGGCCATATCCGGAGTGAAGAGACCAGTTCTGCTCGTCAGAACCGGCCACGCAGACAAGAAAGAAAAAAAGTTGGACGAGAGAGAAGAGTGTTAATTATCATGAAAGTTACCCCCCCCCCCCCCAAACACACACACAAGTCAAGACAACAAGCGTAAAGGACTCACTGCAATATTCTCACGTGCTGAAGACAAAATGTGATTACAGTCAATGATGCTCAAGGACAATACACTTCATACACACAATTACACCATGAGCAAAGTCACCCTGACACCATTTGACTTTCCAGAGCACTCATTTAGGGCAACACGTCTGTCTCATAGCCGAGGAAGTATCAGTAAACGCCATTGGCCGCCCCGCTAGTCCGTCATCATCACTCTTGTCATTATTTCAGGCCGGCCTAGTTCGTCATTTGTCAATCTGTCACCCCGTCATTGTTATTTTAACTGTGCTTGCGTCATCACTGAATTACAGTATGTTATCACTATTTTAGGATCACCGGTAAAAAAATTGTTTACAAGGGTAGCAGGCTAAAAGACACACTTTTTTTTTTTTTTTTTCCGAAAACGTTTGGACCACTTTACACAAAAAATATGAATTCTTAGAACTATCATTACTCTTCCACTTGCTTCTCCTCCATAGTTCAACACAGCGTAGTTTTCCAGCCTACTAATTAGATAGCCAATAAAAAATGCCACTGCATCTAATTGATCACGTTGACCTTTGTGGTTAGCTTCGTGATGCTGGATTGATGTAACAGAGGTGACTAAGCTAATGGAGTGAAGAAGGCGGTGAGTGTGATGTTCATATGACGTAGAGGTGAGCGTAAGGACGAACTTGCCTGATGCCGTGGATGTTCTTGATGGCGTAGCTGATCTCCTTGCGGAGCTCCTTTTCATCAAACTCCATCTGAGAGGGAGGTCACAATGTCGTTATGCTTTTTTTTTTTGACATGGTGGCAAATTCCCAAAATTAGACAAACCTTGACCAACTCGAAGGGGAAGCGCTCATGGAAGATGCGGTTGATCTTGGCGCCGCCAGACAGCTCGGCAGTGTCGATCTGGTCCCCGGAGCCCTCGATGCACTTCTCAAAATCCACAGAGAACTGCTGCACCATCCTGCCACGTACACATTGCAGTCTTGTCACACACTTGTCTAATAATCAATCATTTTGTGACATTTTATTGCATCTGTCTTGTTCTTGATTTCAGAGACAGCCACTTGCCACATTGATGTCAAACCAATGAATCCACAATACTGTCGTAATACAACTCACTGAAGCAGAGCCTTGGTCTTGCGAGACGGATCGTCGGGCCTAAAGTTCTTGTACTCCTCCACCTCCTTCTCGATGGAAAGGAGCTGGCTTTGCAACTTGGCCCGCAGAGCCGGCAGAGTGTCCCGGATATGGTTGGTGAGTTGCTATCCAATTTAAAAGTCAGAATTAGATGACATCCTGCAGTTACGTCAGATCTTCTACTTCTCGACCCACCTGGTTTAGGATTTTCTGCAGGTACGCCGTGCCCATGCGGTCGGCTAGGTGCCTGTAGGAAGGGTGAGAGAGAAAGAATTTCCTCTCAGCACCCAGGGCGGCCGTGATGTCTTTCCTTCCATCGATGTCCTTTTGGCTTCGGTTGACCACACCGATGTAGCCTTGACACAATAGACAATAATTCCACAGAGGCTGCTGATGAGAAGGCCAGACGTTGTTGGTTTTATTCATTTTTCTTCCAAACCATTTCAAGGCTTTAAAAAATGTGCTCCATAATATTAAGCGCGACCGTATTTTAGCATTAGATTAAAGAATGTAAATAATAATGCATGGAGGTGTGGTGATTTATATGAGTATACCAAATAAATATATATATAAATAATTGGGATGATTTTGTGTGCCCGCCTAAGACTTTTAAGAAATGCAAAGAGAAACTAGGTGAGTTCAGGTCAAGCAGATCCTGTTTCACTTCCGCTTGATTTTCCTGATTGTTAAAAGCGACTTTGCTACTAATGCAGCCAGCAGCTTTGTAAACATGAGTAGACAGACACACATGGAGAGAGGGAGGTGGGGGGTAGACACAGAAATAACACAGGCTATGGAAAATATTAAATGTGCGAGCGCAAACCAAAGTGCAAGCGGAAAAGAAAAGTACAGCATCAGCATTTTGCAAAACCACTCTTTTATTACCATTCCTTTCTTTTTTTTCCCCCTTTTTCATCATTTTTTTTTTTGGGGGGGGGGGTTAAGGTTTGTGCTGAACTGCCTTGCCACCACAAGAGGGAATCAGTGGGTCACATGTCCTGAAGAAATTGTGAGCGTGTGTGTGTGTGTTTTAACACCTCGTCTGAGCGGAAGCAGCTTATTCTCCAGTATGTCCTTGGCATCCGTCCCCTCGTCCATGAGGTCCAGTTTGGTAATAACGCCGATGGTCCTCATACCTACACATGCACACGCAAACACACACGTGCATATTTCTCCTCATATCTAGGGACCACCAAAAAGTCTAACTTTGACAATATTTTAGAAGTCATTTACTGATTATATTTGATGTATGTATCATAATATTATATCAGAAATGTCATTCTAATAGTGCATATCAGTATGGTCATTTAATCTAGAGGGTAAAACACACACGTTAGGTTCACTGAAGATTCTAAATGATTCGTAGCTGTGTGTGTGAAGAGTTGTATGGCTGGATGTGTCCTGTGAATAAGTGGCGACCAGACCATAGGGTTATACTTCTCCTCTCACTCAAAGTCATCTGGAATAGGTTCCTCTTACCCAAAACCCTAAGGACAAGCACTATAGGAACTGAATAGATGACTGGAGGGATTAAAAATTGTTTTATATGTGTATGCATTCACCTACCCTGAGGGTCGACCTCTTTGGCAATCTTTAAAGCGTCCGAGTTGGCCAGATCCGAGTTGGCCGGCGAAACGGCCAGCATCAGACAGTTGTCCTTGGTGACAAACTGCAGCAGCATGTCCCGAATTTGAGTCTCAATGTCAGCCGGCTGGTCGCCCACGGGCACTTTGGTCATGCCAGGCAAATCCACCAGTGTCAGATTGAGCACTGCCAGAGGATAATATAAAAAGATTTCAAGAATATATTTGACTGTATTCTAATTCTTGTAGACAAAAGAGGGCCCGACCGTGAGGGGAATACACTCGCAAGTTGATAGGAACGGGTGAGATGCCCTTGTTGGCGCCTGTTATACGGTCAGTCTCAGCCTCGATCTCCTGACGAACCTCATCAAAATCTGTGAACCTTTTTCCCTTACAGTGCAGGAACTCAGCGTGCTCTGAAAAACACGTGGAAGGGAGCGAGTCAAAAGAATGACATGCTATTTGGAATTCATTATATTCATTTTCAATATTACAGTACTGCAAAAATCTGTAAAATAGACTTGTATAACATATTCCTGATTGGACAGACAAACAAAATATTTTGTGTATTAAGATGTAATACCTTTACTGTCCACTAGATGTTTTTTTCTTTTGTTTTGGCTATGACTATTGCATTTATTCTCACCCGTGGGAGCGTTCATCAGCTGCAGAACTAAAGGACGACGAGTCACGATGCCAGAGCCACGTGGAAGGAAATCCCTACAACAAAACAATAATATGTGATCTAACACTCAGGAAGTGATTTCTTTGACATATTTGCATATTCCATATCTACACAGCATATTCATTTTGTCATGGTGCAAAAACAATGTAGGCTTGTAAATTTGCAAACATGTCTTGTCGTGCTGGTAAATATGTTTCTAGTGCCAACATCTTTCTGCAGGGCTTCATCTATTATGTAACAGCAACACAAACTCCCTGTGAGTGTGTGTGTGAGCGTGTGTGTGTGTGTGCCTCTACCAGCTAACATGACAATTCAAAACATCTTTACATGTGCATACTTTGCATTTTAGGCTTCAATTACACTTTAGCACAATGGCAACCAGCAAAAGAATTGTCAGTCCATTTTCTTAATTGCGCTTGTTTTCATTGGGTGACTTGGGGACTTCGCAGGTACGTGAACCCCCTGGCAAAATTGACATCATCCGCCTGTGGAGTTCTGCTTGCAGTTCGTTATAAACGTACTTTGTCTCATCAGCTTCTCTTTCCACCATGACTGTGTAGCTCTCACATGCTGATGTTAAAGAGAATGAGAGAGCCTGCTATGATTGGCGGCAAATCAAGTGGGCTGTTTACCTGCCCACAAAGGTTCAATATGCCTGTTTTCAACCACACTAAATTGTGTGCATCTGTAAAAAAAATACCAAAATTTGGCCTGTGTGGATTTAGACCGGCCCTCAGGTTGATACAGTCTAGTTTTACACCACATCAACCACAATAATACAGGTATTTATATTAAAACCTTTCTGACACCGTCAATCACAACTGAGCTCGATTGCCTTCATGAAGACTTTTGATTGTAATTGTGCAGGCGTGCCCCATGTTGTGGCATGGAGCCTCTGACCTCATGCATGTGGAGTCAATGAAAAGGCAGGTTGCTCTGCAGTGGATGGGCAGATTAACGCTGAGCCAATGCGGGAAGATAGCGAGCCAGATTAACGTTAATCCTCTGAAGCTCTCTTCTTCTGTCCGACACTCCTGTGCATACTTTGCGACATGTTTTGATATTTTTGTCATTTTATATGTGAAAGCCACATGGATACAAGAATGCGGAAGCTTTATCATCTATTGTCCATGAGTTTAAAGTTTATAATGAAATGAATCCAATTCATTTGTATGCAACGAGTGTCTCTATTCTCCTGATGTTTTATATGAGCAAAACAAAATGAGAGAAGAATGAGCGAAGCTGCTACAATTTGTCACAACGCCTCAGGCTGTCACTGGCTACATTATGTAATATGTGAACGCTAAGGCTACGTCACATAGGCGTAATCGCCACGATGGGGGGATGGAATAGTGATGGCGGGTTAAGTCATTTATATGTGAATAACTATGTGAGAGCTCTTGCAAGCACTGAAACCATTAAACCAACTTGATTGGCTTTCTTCATTCAGATACAAGAGACGTATCATAAAATGTGTCACTATCATTAATCAGTAACAACATAACTGAGCGATGTGTTTTAAATATTTTGATTGAAAATTTTGGAAAAAAACTGTGTAATTTAAAATAAGGAAGAAATGACTCTTGGTTAAATATTGGGAAAATGTCAAATAAAAAGTATTAAATGTTTACATTATTTGAATATCTGGAAAATGAAAATATGGAAAATCAATGTATTTTTTGCACACACTGATTGTTTGTGTTACCTTGACAATAAATCGTGTTTTCAAACGGCAAAGCCCCAAACTACAGTAATGTCTGAAGAAATTGAAGAAATTACTACTCTGACACGGTCATCAATTAAAACTGAGCATTATAATCTTTATAAAGGCAGACAATGAAGATACAGCTTTTGTATTGAATATGAATAAAGTGCATGTGTACCTAATATTTTGTCTCGGCCGTGAACCGAGATGTCTCCCTGCCGTTATGCGCATTACCTCCTATGCTATCCTTATCGATTGTGCTGACTGGAAGCTGCAGCATTCAGGGCAAAGCCTTTTTCCGGACAGGAGCCAAAATAAAACAAACAAAGGAAGTGTCCCCTGACTGCCACAAGGCTTCACAATGCAGTTTTAGCCGTGAAGAAGAAAACAGCTTCAAGATGGCACATTGAGGCAACAACTGTGTTTTAAGCTGATAACATATTGTAAATGCACCACAATGAGCCACCGGGGAGGAGGGGTGGGGTGTCAAGATGGAAGGATGAGAGGACACACAATGTCACCGAAACGGAACTATAGGACACACGCGCACAAACACTGCATAGCAGGATTCTTGCGTTTGCCTCATAGCTCAATTCAGACTTCAAATCTTTGCATGCTCGTGTCATAATGTTTCACATTTTCCCTCTTCAACTCTCAGCATGATCGGAGCTCCCTCGGGTAATGGCGCCGTAATTAGGCAGAAGCTGTTGCCATGACTACAGAGACGAGCAAGAGAGTACCGCACAATAATGAAACGTACACGGCAATCAGGTCCAGATGGGATTTTTGTCTATTAAACGCCAACACAATAGTTTTGAAATAAATTCATCAAAATGCGATTGAAATGCTTACCTCTACCCATCCATCAATTTTCTGTTTTGATAAAAAAAATATATATATATATATATTGTATTGGTTTGAGATAGTTGAATAACTTTTCATTTGTTAGCTTCATTCAAATCTTAATTGTATGCTCAATACTTTGTAAATCAAGTCTACAAAATTGCCCTTAAAAATGAAACAGACCTACAAGGCAGCATTATGCCATGTAAACAGCATCACCTATTCTACCTACTAAACCGAGGATTACCCCTTGTGGCCATGTGGTTATGCACAGTGATAATCTGCTGCCAAACAAATGTGCAGGGAGGCAATGTAGAGGGCATGTTTGCAACTAATGAGATATTAAACCTAAATCAATTCAAATTTCAAATCATCAGCTTCAGGGGGTGGATTTATGTCCGTTAAATGGGATTAAATTAGGGGTGATTCTGCACTAGCTTGAAGCTAAAACATGGCACGCACAGTCTGACCTTGAATCATTTATAAAACATTACAGGCACCACACATGGACACATGTCCTTAAATAAAGGTGCTGTGTTGTCGCCTGAGCACTGCTGCTTAAGCTTCACTCGTACCGAAAGGAGACCAGATGGAAGGCTTGAGCCGGACTGGCTCAAAGCTTAGGTGGACTCTCTCTTTCCCTGTCTCTATTCCTTTCTGACTACAAGGTCATAACACATCAACATTGATTACCGTGCTGTGGTTTTGCATCATTTTTATTATGATAAGACAAATCTATGTGAGTGATTCTGCTCAGCCGGGATTCAAATAGGATGGGGGAGAACAAAATGGGAGCCGCAGAGACAACAAACATCCTGTTGTAGCTTCAATTAAAACTGCTAATTATGAGTGACTGTGGCCAGATCAAACGCTCTGGTGGGCAATACACAGCCCACGTGCTGCTGGTTGCACCACTGGTCTTGTGACAGGTTCTATTAGGCTCCAATGCTTTGTGAACCAATATGCGGCAGGTGAGGTTACATATAAACTCCACAAGGGATAAATGCAAGAAAATGATCATCTTCTTGATGCATTGTATGCAAATGTAATGTGGGTATATTAAATAATGTGGCAGCATTATAAAATGAGGAGAGCAATGGAGGAGTGGGAGGAAGAGGACAAGGGGGGGGGGGGGGGGGGATGGGGACTATGCATGCATGGTGCCTTCAATGGAGTAAATGTTTGAAATACACTTACTTGCCCACGAAGTTCTCCAACACGGAGCTTTTCCCCGCACTCTGTCCGCCCACGACGGCGATCTGAGGCAGGTCCAGGTTGGCATTTTGGCCGATTGCAGAGAAGGCATCCTGCATGCGGTTCACCAGGGGGATCAGATCCTCCATGCCCCGGTTCCCCATTGCGGCCTAGTGAACGGTCCTCAACGGATGTATTTAGAGTGATTTTCCCCGTTTAATTTTATGCCGAGCTGCGACCGAGCCCCTCGTTGCGTTACCGTCCCTGATGCGCTTCTCCACCACCGAGCACCGCAGGAGGGCGGGGGAGATAAGGACGAGGATGAGCTCGCCTTCTATTTCCCCTGAAAACCTGCCAGCATGTAGTTCTCAAATGTCGCCGCTTGGTGGCCACACTGCTCTGCTTACAGCTTTGCTTTGTAACGTGACGAATGACTATGGGAATGACTCAACCTTAAAATATCTTAAATGCAACAACAGCGCATTTTGTTAACACCAATGTAATGTCTGATTTTCAATACGGGGTGGGCCATAAATAGCCATTCCCTTATAAAATAATTTCTTTTAGCGGTATTCCATGTTTAATGGTAAATAATATCGGTACAAAAAATAATAATTTCATCAGATATGGCACTGTGTCTCTGAACATATTTTAAACGTGGATTTAATTTTTATTTAAGATATTTTCATTTGATGTGTTTCATCTTCCACCAATGAAAGCGTGTGCATGACGTATTTTACCATGAGTTGTAAATTATAGATATGAAAAAAAAGTAGGGAGGTAAAGAAGGAAAAGATCCCGGGACTAAAGTGATCAAAAGAGTTGTTTGAATGTAGCTACTTTTGGCGTATTGTTGCTATCTTTTGTAATGACTGCAATGCAGATCTGTCCATGGTGCTGAATTGCAAGTTACATGGACAGGAACACGTTTATAATTTCTAACACTTAAAACAAAACATGTTATATCAGTCTATGTAGCATCCTGCGTTTTACATGATGACTGACTATGTGAAAAGGCATTTCTGAGGCTAAAATGGCTAAATCCATCCATCCATCCCATTATGTCACAAAATAGGCAACGGTGGAACTTTCCTTTTTGAAGCGCACCGCTAGAGGGCACCAAAGCGCAGTCGGAGAACAGATATTGTTGATTTGTGTATAGGCAGTCACATTGAGGTCGCAATTACGGTGCTCTTCTCTTTCAATGCTATAGTTAACGTTCATCGTTGTTTCGTCGTCTTGTCTCACTTTTTTGTGAAGGTAAGTGGGGACAACGCGTTCAAGAGATCGAACATAAAGGATTCTAACCATGGTCATTACGCGAGGTTTAGCTAACTGATGCATTGAGCGGCGTCCAACGTTAGCTCTGTTTATATTTCTCTTTGCGGCACTGTTCTAGTCCCTTCTCTACCTTGTCGCCATTTAACGACATTTCTGTGTAATGCATGCCTGTTATGTATGTCTAAGGTGCTTCGTTTTGTTGCCTTAGGTAGTGCAAGAAAGTAAACTTAGCGCTTTGTGTTAGCTCGCTTGCTTCCGTTAGCTAGTTGTCGTCGCGACCTATGAAAGCGACCTGTTGTGTCCCCGGAGGTGCCTGTCATTGAAAGTTGGTCACTTAGCATTTAGCTTCTTTTGCTTTTCAGAAGCTCTGATAACCTTTTGAAGTAAAGGAAGGCAACCGGAACTCGCTATGTTCAATCCCCACACCCACCAACAGCAGCAGCAGCAACAGCAGCAGCAGTTCCACCAGCACCTGCGGCAGCTACAACAACTTTTCCAGCAGCAGCCCCCGCCACCGCCTCCACCGCCGCCTCCACCGCAGCAGCCGGCTCCGACACACCATGTCGGCCATCACCATCACCAGACACCGCGGTGAGCATTTCGACGCGACCCCCGGGCTTTGCATGAGGCCTTCGGGTAAACGAGTTGTCCGAGTTTAGTTCACCGCAACTCTTAAATTTGCATTGCATTGTAGTTATTGAACCATTCATTTACTTATTCAATCACAGTTAACGCAGTACTTTATACTAAAATAATGTCACTGGATTACAAGAATGACGTTAGAATAGTGTGATAAAATAATTTGTAAAATTAACATAAAAACAGTTTTTATTTTGTTTTCAACAGGTAACATGTAAGCCTTTATTTGAGTGTCTTATTTGTTAGCATTGTTTTTATTGTTTTTAAATGTATAAGTTTCAATTGTCAATGTTTTATTTTTGATTTGTAGAAATGATTTCTAGAAATTCAATTAGGCTGAAATAGTTTAAAAAAGAACTAATAACTTGGCGAAAAAGCCCTAAAATGAAATTTTAACTGATAATATCGTATCGTACTGATATTGTATGTATTGTATATTGTGTCGTATGAAGAAAACTACTGATCCAAAGGTAATATAATCAAGTAAATATCATGAAAATAAAGTTAGAATTTTGTGAGTTCAAAAATTTGTAATCAGTCAGTATGAACTCATATTGCCAAACAATAGTAAGAAATGGTTGTAAAATGACTACTTTCAACAAAATTAGTAATTTATTTGAAATAAAATGACATACTTTTCCTAGAATATTAATTGTAAATACTGTGTGAACCGATTTTTTTTTTTTTTTTTTTTGCCAGAGCCATCCCCGTGCCTTCACATACCACGCCTCCTCCGCCCAGAATGGTCAACCTGTGCCAGGCGACCCAGACCACCATAATCAGCCCCAATCCCATGCTGCAGGGAGCCTTAATGATGCAGCAAATGCAGGGTGAAGACCAAAGATGAAAAACACCTCTTACCCTTTAACATATGTATGTCATGTATCATGTTGTATTTCTTTAGGTAACATGCGGGGCTTTGGGATGGCCGGACAGCAATTCCGTCAATTCTTCACAGCGGCAAACAGGTCACTGCTGGGGCCGGTTCCAATTGGCATGGCGATGAAGTCCCCCGTCATGGGTTTCCCCGCTCCTGCTCGGGCCTTCCACCCTCACCCGCGCTACTACAATAATGCCATACACGTCACCAACGCGGCCACCGCCAGCGCAGCCACCACCACGAGCGCGGCCACCGCCTCTTTGCTTACCACCACCAGCACGGTAACACCTTTAATCCAAAAAATATTGTCAATGATGTCATAAAAATGCCATAACCTTTTCTTTGCGGGATGCTTTTGCTTCCCTCCAGGACAAGAAGAGTGATAGCGAGCAGATGGCGGACGAAAATACAGCTGAGATTGCAGGAGTAAGCAAGGCCGGAGTGACTGAAACAGGTAGATGTGAAATCCAGGAAGTTATGCTTGTTTTTAAAAGAAACTCTGTCCGTGTTGACCAATACAATGCGAGTATTAGCATCAATGAAAACCCCGATAATAAACATGGTCTCTCTCTCTCGCCTCTCTCTAAAACGACGCATCATTCTCTTTGTAAAGACAAAAATCTTGACAAAACACTTGATTGTATCACCTTTACTGCAACCCACAGATGATGTTGCGGAATGGGCGGCGGGAACTGAGCAGAGCTTTGAGGAACGTCTTGAAGAACCTACGGCAAAGAGGCAGAGAATGGAAGAAGGGTGGGGCAACAATTTCAATTGCACAAATGCAAAATTATGACTGCAGTTTTATATTTTTTGCCTCCTTTGTGCTCAATCAGATCAGAAGAGCTTCAAGAGGATGCCGTTCTCACCACTGCAGATTCTGATGGCAATATTCTCTCCATAGAATGTAACACACAAGGCAGCCAGCTTGATGGTAAATTATACTAGTGCACCAACATGGATGAAAAGTCTACTGGTGGACGAAATTATTTCATCTTTATGTTTACAGACTGCCTACATCCTACACTGGGTTCAGAAATGGAAGAAAGCCACGGCACCGAGATGGCTGATGGTGAGCCGTCAGACAAACAGGAAGCGGAAGGCAATGCTGCAGAAGGTGCCAACAAGTTCTACTGCTACCTCTGCACCGTCACCTGCCATAGTCAGGAAGTAGGTCGAACATCAGCTCATACTCAGTCAGCTAACAGCTGCTCTTTCACCATCTTTTTGTTTGTGTGTTTTTAAGAACTTCCGGAGTCATATGAACAGCGTTTCCCACCAGCAAAGGATGATGGAGATTCAGCACATGAGCAACGCCTGCCTGGTCACACTGCTGCCGCGACTGCACGAGACCCTACAGGGGACCAGTAAAGACGGGTATGTATATGCAGGCACGTTTGTGCCTTGGGAGTCTTCCGTACTATAAGTAATGTCTTTGTTTTTTTTCCTCCAAAGAGACAAAAAACTAGACAGGCAGCGTTGGTGTGGAACCTGTTGCACTCACTACTCCACCAGCATCTCGGACCATCGGCGCACAGCGGAGCACAAAGTAACTTTTACTGTTGGCTTTTATAATGAAACTAGGAAAGGCTCCAGGCACTTGATTTCATTTCAAAGCACGTTTATAAGAAAATGATCTTCAACTTGACTCAAAGTGGCTGCCACATGCCAGAATCATGTCAATTCTCCCGACCAATGAGGCATTAGTGCTAAATGACAATAAAAGATGTGACTGTTTTAGATTCCACAGAATATGCACCGTATTTTTGTTTTTGTCATGATTCTATAACAGGTCAATTTGCTAAAGCAAATCTGAATAAGATGTAGTTCACTGTACAGTATTCAAAAGTATGCAATTTTGTGCTCCATTCCCCCCTCTACTGGTTGTTTTAAAACATTGCGCAACATAACGTCCATAGGAATTAAACAGATGGTTGACAAAACTCTTAGCATATAAAATGTGATACCTAAACTTTCCTGTCCTCCTTTCTTCAGGTTGCGAGCCGAGCAGTTGTGTCATCCTGCAGCCTCTGCAAGAAAAACTTCAGGAGCTCCAAGATATTTGTGGCTCACTTGCAGTCCCAGGAACACCGTCAAAGATTAGAGCAGGTATCTTGAGTGTATTCCTCATTGAAGACACCAACAAGGGCTGGGTGTTGAATTGAATCTTTTTTTATTATTATTATCTGAAACATTGATTAAAAAAAAAAAAAAATCTGTCATTTTATCTTAAGCCCTTAGTCAAACATTTGACAATGGTCCTTTGCCGCCGCCATGTTTGTCATCAGCTTCAGGAGAACGAGAGCTCTGGCACGTCATCCAAGCTGCTGGACATCGACGGCTCTGAGATGGAAGAAGAAAAGGACGAGGTGGATGACAGACTTGACTCAGATGAAGAAGACTCCCCTGAGACCCAGGTCCTTTTTTTGTTCATTCTCATGATGAATACGTCACATTGAATCTTGTAAACTTAGCATCGACTTTCTGTGGCAGGATGGATTGAGCTTGTGTAGAGAGGTGACTGTACAGGACATGGCGAGTGACGAGCAGTATGAGGGCGACACCGTCTACGGTGAGTCACGTGTCGGCAATTGATTTGTGATACACGTAAATAGGGTCACATCAAGACCGGTCCGCCCCTAGGTGCTAAACTTTTCTTTTTTCTGATTTCCATAGGGTCCAGCTTCTTTGTGCCAGTGGCTGGTTTCATCTGCCGACTATGCAACAAATTCTACCATTTTGACTCGTTGGCTTTACACACACATTGCAAGTCCCTCAAGCACTTTGAGAACCTCAAGGTAAGCTAAGTCGTCATCTTAGGGTGATGGGGTAATTGTGGTATTTTGACATGCTATTACCATGAGTGGAAAGGTCTTTTTTTTTGCGCTGTCCATCTTCAGAGACACAAAGAATCGTTGGCCGAAAAATGTGACAACACGGAAAACAGCAACCACGAGACTTTAACGGGACCACCCACAAACTCCCCGGGAGAAGATAGCGGAGGGTCAGTTTCAAATATCAGCAGTTCACTCGGGACAGAAAAACAGCTCCAGGACAAAGCGGAGGAGTCCAATACTTGTCAAGCGTCGAACGCTCCGTCCGAGCTCCCCGCTGACAGCACAGATCCGCCAACCTCCGCTGACAACACCAATGAAGAAGACAACGATGAAAATGCTTTGCAGAAGCCTAACATCAGACGGAGGTCCAAAAGAGCCAGTAACAGACGGTGAACGATGGGTAGGAGACATTTTTTTTTTTTTCCTCCAAGTTTCAAATTCAGTGGCAGAGTATGATGTGAAAGTTGGACAGCGCAATTACAATGTGAGACAAATAAGCCCAAACCCATTGAGATATTCAAATATGAAACATATGTTTATGACATTTGTTTGAGTCACGCCTTCCATCATCATTTTTCCCTGTGCGGTTTCTATATTTTTGGGAATCAGACCAAAGTGTGCATTTAGAAGCAGCTGAGGAACAGCTCCATCCCTACCGCAGTGCACTCGGAAGTAGTTGTAGCATGAGTGAATAATGTACCGAACACAGCATCATTTTGGACCGACCGCTGAATTGAATTCTAACAAAGTGAAATGAAGCCACAGTGAAGACAGGCAGCCAAAAAATACTCTCATTGATGCAGCCATCACTGTTTTTTTATATTACATTGAGCACAACGCACACCGCATCTGACTTCACTGAACGGCTTTTCTCCTCCATTTTTGTGTTGCCCAGCAATAATTGTATTTTATTTTTGGGCTATAGTTTTATTGACTTTATTTTGTTTTTATCATGTGACCTTTTGAAGGCTAAATGCCTCTTCTACAAGTACTCAAATAGAGATTGGAAGCATTCATTGAAGTCAGGGGGACGGTACAATTTACAGACTTTAAAACCAGCCTCTCACGAACAAGCTAAAGCCACCGAAATGCCATTTGCTGTAAAACTAAGACACGACCGCTTCATCGTTTGAAATCAAGGCTGCTTGAATGTCATGGTGTGTTTTCACGCTGGACCATCAGTGTTTGTTAAAGACATTTTGCTAACACGTTCTTGTGGACGTTTTAGGTGATGTGTTATTTGGTGGAAGAAAAAGAAAAAAGTTTAACACGACTTCTTTCAAGCAAACATGTTTTGTTTATTTTGGCTTCATTTTTTTTGGTATTATTCTGTTCTGAAGGTTCTAATGCATCACTTCATCGTTAACTGTCCCACAAACATTTCATCCTCATTTATGGTTATTCAGTCTTGCTCACACATGTAGCAAAGCTTGACATCACCATGGTGACTTAGCACATGATTAGCAAAAGTGTTTTTTCTTTGTTTCTTAAGATTATTTTTATTCGCTACTGACAAAAGTGAAATCAAGACTCGATGTTTTCTAAAATGTATTTTTCCGATGTCATTTTAATTTATATTAAATAAGCCCAACAATTCCTTGCAGTGATGTATATTCTTTTAGACCATATGAACATTTTCTACTTAAACTTGCCACATATATATATAGAGATACAGGGAATGCAAGCAAAACAGGAAGCTGGCCTGTGTTACTAAGAGTCACATTTAGGGGTGGGGTATCTATATTAGGGATTTTTATGACACATTTCAAATACACTCTCAAACATATTTTGGTTCTTCTGAGTTCCTGTTCAGGTGCAAGGCTCTCTTTTATCTTCATTGTGGTCTACATCCGTGTCTTGCGAACAGAGGTGATCGTCCTCGGGTGGCCGATCTTCCAGCTGTGCTCTAAACTCCAGCCGGGCTTGTCGATTGGACTCAAGGAGTTCGTGCATTTTACTGTTGAGTGCATCGTTTTTCTCCTCCAGCCCGTCGAGATACGAGTTGATCTGGTCCAGCATGGAGTTGATTGCTGAAAACTCTGGAAGAAAAATGTTCGATAACATTAGGTACACCTACTCAAGCGGGGTGAGAACAGCAGGTCACACATGCATATTATGTAGTACATTGTAAAAAAAACTTTTGTTTTAGGGCCACGTTTAATTCTTAAAACGGACAAGTAAAGGAGGTCAAACTAGGAAATTATACCCCTGCACGTAGTAAATTCTGCTGATTACAAAAATACATATTTTGGAGAGTCTAATACAAAATCACAAATTACTCACTGGGGTCACGACAATAAAGAAATACGTTAAATTCGCAAATCATAGGACAAAGAGGGCGACATTAAAACGACTCCTTTAGTTTTCCTGAGGTGATTTAAAATAAAAATTCGGAAAATGACTTACCCTCGTTACTAAAGTCATCGTCGTCCTCGAGGATGCCATCGTCAATGGAAATGTCAGGATCTCCATTTGGTCCTGACATTGTGTTTTCTTCCGCTTTTCGACGGAGGTACCAGTCCAACTATTCGTTTGCTTGTCTATGAGATGTTCCAAAAGATCAGCCCAAGGTAAAATTAGATTGAATAAGATTGTTGTACATTAGATTAGCTTTGACGCTTTAACCCTATTAGTAGACTTGGCGTCAGTACAGTGGCTTGACAGTGTATTTATTTACGCCGTAACGAAGGGGATTCTGGGAGGTATATGGGCGGGACTTATTATTCTCAAAGATTGTGAAGTGAAGTGATGATTTTACCTCATGAAAAAAAAAAAAAGAAGAAGATGATAGCAAAAAATAAGTTGCTGTTATGAGCGGTTAATTCATCTTTTTATATTATTTATACAACAGATTTGATCTGTTGTATTTTGTAGTAAATTACTTGTAATTGCTTGTAAATTACTTATCGTAAATTACTGCGTACGTTTATTTCCCCAAATATGAACAAAGTGGTCTGGTTACTCTTATTATCTTTGATAATCACTTGTCACCTGACTAAAAATGCGAAAATGATCTGAGTAATGTTTTTTTTTTTTTTTTGCACAATAATAAAGCGACCACAGTCTTAAGTCTTCAGTCTATACTTATGAGTATAGTTTTGATGGATAAAATATCAACCTTTTTTTTAAATGGTAACCCAAAAAGTCATGATTTAATGTCGCTCTTTTATTACGTCACAGAGGGCGCAGGCATACACGTGTAGACTACAATGTAAAGAATCTTCCCTAAATCAAATTGGTGAATGTTTTGCAGCTATGGATGACTTACCTGCAGATGTGAAGGCTTTCATGCTCAATCATCCTTTTCTAGAGGTGACTGACAGCAAAAAGGTGGGAGAACACGTCACGGGAAAAAAAAAAAAAAAAACTGATGCTAGCAGTCGTAGGTGCTCTGCTAGTGTTGTCACAACAACTGATTGATTTGTAACGTGTGATGCCTGAATGTGTGAAACAAAAATGAATGATCGATGGCTTGATACTTTTTCAGATAAAGTGCACACTGAACGGGCATGAGTTTCCATGCAACTTAGAGGAGCTGCAGAAGTTTGTTAAAGGGAAAAAGTACCTAAAGCTGAGCTCCCAAGCAGAGTTTAACTACAGCCAATTTGAACCCCACATCGTGTCAAGTTCAAAACAAGCGTAAGGACACACTCAAACATGCTCACCTCTGATTATCAAGTCACAAGTGATTGCTTCTTGATTCACCATTGAAATGACACAATTGCTCAATCAAGTTGTCATGATACATGTTGTTGTGTTGTCTTATGCAGCAATCAGCTCTTCTGTAAGTTGACCCTCAGACACCTTAATAGACAGCCACACCATGTATTAAGGCACGTCAACGGGAAGCGCTTCAAGAAGGCTCTCGCCAAATGTAAGCGTGCGACAATTACGCAATACTTGCTTCTATAGGTTTCCACTTGTAGTGTGGGGGAAAAAAAACTTGTTTGTTTCTGCTGTCCAAGATGAGGACTGTGTGAAGCAGGGCATCGCGTTCGTCCCAATTAGACTTCAACAGAAAAGGCCGAAGGAGACGGGCACAGACGTCCACCGGGGCAGCAAGTCCAAATATGGCAACGGCACATTTGAGCCATCCTCCAGCGACGACGAAGACCATAACGACTCCGAAGACAGCATGAGCGACCTATACCCCTGTCAGCCCCTCAAATTCTGCGTCTATTTACCTGATAGGTTTTCTTCTGTTAACACCGTTTCCTATCACAGCGTCAATGTTCTCTTTGAAGAACTCAGCCGAGAACATGGAGGCGGAAGAGTGCAAGGATAAGGATGAGTTCCAAACCGATGACGAGATGGAGGTGAACACGCTAGCCATGCAGAAACGTAAAAAGGTCTGCAGAATTTGTTGTCTGTTGAATCTGCATGACCACACTATTACAGAACATGCATTTTGTTCACATTTCAACAAGTCTGGGAAATGCTGTTGTTAAAATACACCAAAAATGAAAAGAAATGTCAGACTGATATCAGTTCAAAGTGCAAAAAGATGCACTCACAGACATATTTTCATAGTTTCACAAAAGGTTCACTTGTTAATGGGTGCACATAAACCGCAGACTCCTCTACTATGTTCCCTTAAATCATAGCTTGTATTTAATATGACCCAAAATCACTTCTGTTTTCCAGGTCCAGGGTGGGGGCGCCTTTCAGAAGAAATTCAAAAACAACAACTGGAAAGGCCGTACTAAAAAATCACTGAAAATCAGGAAAGGAAAATAAATTATAGCAGGACATTTTTGTTGTCTTCATATTAAACACAATATAGAATAACACAGTCCCTACACAGCAATGCATCTCTAAATAATTTTAGCTTTTTATTTTATTTTATTGCATAGATAACATGGATGTTATACGACATTGGTGTAATTCAATTCAAAGCATTCTAATGGCAGATGTTGCGCAATTACAGCGCCACCGCGTGGACAATATTACTTACTGTAAGGTGCTAATCTGTCTTTTAAAATGACGTCTTTTCTGTGTCGGTCGGTTACACAGGAACGTTGATTTCTATGGTGACGTTCATGCTGGGAAGTAAAAAAAACCCCCAAATCTTTCCCTGTATGTATGACAGTAAATTTAAGGAAACAACACATAAGACGTTTTTATTTTATAATTTTACCTTCAATATAATATCGTTACATTTCCTTGAACGTAAGGCGTGTTAAGAGACCGTGGGCGGGTGTAAAAACAAAAAACACGTCGGTCCAGTTGCTGATGCGTGTGCCAACATAAATTATGTCGACACAGAACCAGCACGAACCATGAATCAGAATCAGTATGTCAGAATGTTAGCTGCCCCGGCCGGCCTGGCGTTATGTGCACTTTTCTTCATCCAAGCCGGAGACGCACCGAGCGCCCAGGTGGTCACCGACCACTCCATTTGGTTGCAAATGGTCTTGCGAGGTGCTCTAATGCGCCTTGGTATGTGCGTCATAGCGTGTGTTTCCCTCTACTTGTTGGTGGCCACCTACGAGCTCTTCTACAGCCCAATGGAGCTGCTCAGGGCACCGGAGGATGTGGGATACATCGCGGATGATGGTCGCTCCAAGGCGCGCACCGCCAATGCTGTGCGCCGCCGCAGGAAAACCGGAGACCTGCCCCCGATTTACCCAAACGGCTGGTACCGAGTTCTGGATTCTCACATGCTGGGGAAAGGAGATGTCCGAGATGTTACCATGGTTGGTATGTATAAAACTGCATTCAGTTTATCCTCAAACATTTCAGTTTAAAAGAGTGCGACGAAGTTTTGCAAAGTTTTCACTGTGGGGTTTGTTCCACAGCACGCTGTTGAATATACGAAAGGTGTGTTTGTCAAACTAATTCAAAGTCAAAAGTCAAAGTTAGTTTTATTGTCAATTTCGTCACATGCCAAGACACACAAAGAGATCGAAATTGCGTTACCCACTATCCCAAGGTGACAAGACATATTACAAAACATCCAAGAAAACAACACAAAAAGTAAAAGAAGGCACATACAATGAAAAAACAAAAGCGATGAATAACTAACTAAATAAATAAATGCATAAATAAATGCATAAATAAATAAATGCATAAATAAAAAATAAATAAAAAATAAATAAATAAATAAGTAAATAAATAAATAAATAAGAGGAGCAAAAATGGAGCAAGTGTGCATACGGCAGACAGTCAGAATATAGTGCGAGTTGTGCAAGGCAGTCAACGTGGTCCGAAAGGTCTAATAATATTTTTTGAAAACGAATTAAACAGGATATCAGCTCCGTGTTCATCCAAACATGCACAGGTTTCACACTGAGTAAAATATACTGAGATTGAGATTTTGTACTTGCAACTTTTCATATTGTAACAGTGAAATCTTTCCCAAATATTATTGCACTTTATGTGCACTTTTTATTTGAAAGTGTAATATAAAAGATGATAAAATACGTTTTTGAATTGATTCCTATTCAAGACACTTTGATAAGAATGACGATATTGTTTATATAGGTTGCTACGTCTTAACAGAGTTTTGTTGATGTGCCCCGAGATTTTTTCCAATGAGAAGGTGTGCCTCGAGATTTTTTCCAATCAAAAGGTGTGCCGTGAATGAAAAAAGGTTGACAAACATCAGTATGTGTCTCACATGTTTCTTACTATACAGGAAGAAAAAGACAAGTGTTCAGATGGAGAGATATAGAACCCTTAAGATAAACCAAACCATCTAAAACACACATGCGGCTATTGGCAATTTCTACTTTGCTTTAAACAATTGGGAATATCCATCCATCCATTTTCTGAACCGCTTAGTCCCCACGGGGGTCGCGGGCGTGCCGGAGCCTATCCCAGCGTCATCGGGCAGTAGGCGGGGGACACCCTGAACTGGTTGCCAACCAATCGCAGGGCACACAGAGACGAACAACCATTCGCACTTGCACTCACACCTAGGGACAATTTGGAGTGCTCAATCGGCCTATCAAGCATGTTTTGGGATGTGGGAGGAAACCGGAGTGCCCGGAGAAAACCCACGCGGACACGGGGAGAACATGCAAACTCCACACAGGGAGGGCCAGAGGTGGAATCGAACCCGCACCCTCCTAACTTTCAGTCAATTACAGTAATTATGTCTTCAACAAAGACAATGGATGGAGAAAGATATATACATATTTTTATCACTTGCAACCAGTCAAACGACATTATGCTCAACCTTTCAGTTTCTATTCTCCAGAATCCAGATTCAAATTCCAAAGTGTTATTCAGGTTTTAATGAACACCTTTTCTCTAGTTGCTGCTTCGTGTAGGCTTACTGCACACTGTTAATTAAAGAGTCGTGGTAGCACTCCTGTTTGGTTTGTTGTGAAATTTGGATGCTTAGTGACATCAGTGCCCATTGTCACCTTTTCATGTGTGTGTATAGAAATGAAGACCTTATGTGGTCAAAGAAACCTGACCCCTTTAATCATTGCCAAATTCCACCTCTGTATCCATGTCACGGTGCAGCCATTTTGGTACTTGCTGGCAACTGAAAATGATCCCTGGTTACATTTTCAGTTGACAGCAAGTGCCAACTGGAAGGGATAAAAATGGGTGAATACTACTCCTTAACTCATATTCCACAAATGCAATATTAATCAGAATGACATACTAATAGGGGCACATACAACATATTGTAAAGAAATGTATTTATGGTTGTAAATAGAAAACTTAACTTTTTCCATTTTTGTCACTGGTTTAATAGTTTACATAGTTTCTTTGATGCTTAAACTTTATCTTTTTATTTTTTTTACAGCAGTCATTTAAGCAAAGATAGAGGCGACCTAACATGTACTCATTGTGCTAAAATTGCTTCTTTTAGGTGTTAAATTGGTCGTGTTTCGTGGTGAGGATGGTAAGGCCTACGTATTAGACGCCTACTGTCCACATTTGGGAGCCAACCTGGCTGTGGGAGGACGTGTGGTGGGAATCTGTATCGAATGCCCATTCCATGGGTGGCAGTTTCGGGGGGATAATGGTAAATGTGAAAAGATACCATACACTGAAAAAGGTAATGACAATCAATTTGCACATGCATGATCACTTTTATAATTCAAAGGAAAATATTCATTTACAAGCCTTCAATCAAGCAGTTCAGAAAATAATTGTTGAACCGTCTGTGTCATTGAATAAAACATCCAAGTACCTTCTATTTTAGACATTTCCCAGTTTGATGTGTGACTTTGAATCTGTTTTTGGTTTTTAAGTGCCAAACTTTGCCAAGACGGACATCTGGCCCAGCTGTGAAATGAACGGTCAAATCCTTGTTTGGTTTCATTGTGATGGAAAAGATCCTCAATACAATATTCCAGAGCAGGAGGAGATTACCAAGGGCGAGTGGGTGTATCGTGGAAGAACAGAGCATTTTGTTAATGCTCACATCCAGGTACGTGCTTGTTAGGGAGGGGGTTATCCAAGTCCGTATTTGACATTTGATGAAGCATCACCTTGTGTTGCATTATGCTGTTTTAGCAGAACTCGATGATATATAATGGGGTATACAATCAATGCTTATCAGTGTTTTTTTGAAGAATTATTTCAAATAACAACTATAAATAAAAACACGTTTTGATATTCTTGACAACCCCTGCACCATCCCCAAAGTAAAATAAAATCCTAGCTCCCAGCGTTTAGCAGCCAGTGTCACTGCAGGAGATTCCTGAAAACGCCGCAGACTTGTCTCACCTGACTCACCTGCACAAGCCAGGCATTGTGAGCGGAGTCGATCTACGCTACACATACAACAAAGCCTGGGAGTTTGTGCGACATGATTGGGAAGTAGGTACATTTTTTCGGGCTAATTCGACTTTGCATATTAACTGGCACCATGTTAGCCTTACAATAAACAAGACTAATTCTGGCGGGCTTTGTGCTAGGTGTCTTCATCATATATACATATGTGAAGCATAAAGAAATGTTAAGACATCTGAAAACTCTTTTGGTTTAAAATTGTGTCATTTTCTCACTTTCATTGTTTTTTTTTATGTTTAAATTCAAGGCTCAGTGGGAAGAAGAGTCCGCACCCAATAATCACTGTTCTCAGATGCTTGTGAAACATTGCCTATACTTGTTTGGATACCATTTGTCTGTTTTGGATCTCCACGTCGTTGCTAGACAGGTACAAAAAAAAAGTTTCAAGCAAATTATGCTGTGACTCATCATTTAATTGATAGCTTGATAATTCACGTTGATAGACTGCGCTAACTCCCCATAGAACTCTACATTTAAATTCAACTACACAATGGAATAAAAAAAAATGCATTACATGACGACACAGAATTTTTTTGGTGCATTTTTCAGGTAGGGCCAGGAGTGGTGTTTCTGCAGTTCAAGCACAGTTTTTTGGGCAGTGGAGTGATCATGCAAAGTGTGACACCAGTGGAGCCTCTCTTGCAGTGTGTCACACACACAATGTTCTATCAGTCAAATATTCCAGCTCCTGTGCCTAAATTCATCTTGAAAGGAGAATCAATTCAGGTAAGGTCTACTTCAATGTATCATTTAGTCTTGACATACAACTCACAAAAGACTGAAGACATCTCCCAGTTGAATTGTAGCTATGGTTTTGATTGTACAATTGATATTTATTCAAAAGTTTGATTTTAAGATTAAGTTTGAGTGCTATTAACAAATATTTACAGATTCCAGTAGTAGTTACGATATTTGTCTGTTCATCTAGTTTGAGCGGGATGTGATGATCTGGAACAATAAAAAGTACATCTCTAAGCCTCTCTTTGTGAAGGAAGAGTCTGCCATCAAGAAACATAGACGCTGGTTCAGTCAGTTTTACAGTGAGAACAGTCCTCGACTCAGATACCAACATGACACTTCAGACTTTTGACCTCTTCATATCTGCTTGCTTTTAAGTTTAGCAACATTCGTGTATTTACTGACTTTATTTTTCTATAGAACTATAAAAATATCATCTTATAGTACTCACCATTTCCAGTTTTTAGGTACTTTATTATATTGCTAAAAATAGAATAATTCGACTGACAAAGTCTGAAAACTTGGGGAATGAGAAGGATTGAAGAATAAAAAAGGTAGAAGAAAGTAGAGTCTAGTAGATATACAAATGCAATGATGAATAATGTGTGATTATTGTGTTAGGTGATGAATAAAATTTAAAAGGAATACAAGATTGCTTCACCCTAACTGTTTAAAGCATGTATGTATACAGACTTTAGAGACTCTCAGTAATTTCCAGAGTTCTGATTCAGATCTACCAGAGGAACAAAAGTGTGTATATTGTAAAATGTGTGCCATGTGTTAATATTTTATATTGAAGAGTGGATATGTTTGTTAACAATAGGTAACATAACATATGTGTACGACAAGTAAATCACGCTCTCACCTGGACAAAGCTCAAACTGTCGTGCGATAAAAAAACATTTAGATTTTTTTTTTAACCTCTATTTTCATTTAAAAAAAAAAATATATAGCAATAATAGTAAATAGAACAATATTAAGAATAGCCTCCAGTCATTCCTCGTTAATGTTTCTTCTCAAACAAATTTAAAAATTATAATTTGGTACAGTCTGATTTGATGCAATATAATTCGATACTAAGGTAAACAACTTGTATATTATAATTTGACAGTCTGATCGAATGCAATGTGATTCAATGCCAAGGGAGCAGTCAGTGTCATCAGAGGCTATGCCATGGGTCGGCAATTTAATTTGGCCCTGAACCAATTTTTTTCGTCGCGGGCTGAAATGGCATTTTCATCAGGCACGCTCTGCTTTTCCTACTAAAAGCAGAAAGCTTTGAGTATCCACTTTGATAGAAAAGCACAATAAAAATCCAATGCATTATTATTATTATTATAACAATATCTAAAACTCATGAGAGCTTTATTAGTTTTGCTGAAAAGTTCCTCGGTACACGGTCTTTGTTTATCACTCTTGTTTTTATCTTCCAATATAAACCACCCTGCACTTCTAACTCCTAGCTACCCAACGTTTAGCAACATATAGACTACTTCTAAAACTGCTGCAGCAAAAATTACGTTATGCTCACAATGAAAGTCCTGTCCATTGACAAATAGTCTGTTCAATAAATTGGGCCTCTGTATTAAATCAGCACAACTGTGCAACAAACTGTACTTACACAGCTGCTAGCACAGTTTGTGGGTCATGTTTGTCTCCTAAATAATTTATGGGCCATGTTTGTTTCCTAAATCCCAACGGAAAAATTGTATATGCCAATCATGTAATATGCTTTTTTAACGCAATGTCATTTGCTGGATATGATAGAGCACTTTTGCAAAATTGTCACTAATCCATACTGAGTGCTTATGCTGTTAAAAAGCTTAACTGAAAGGAAACTTTAAAATGCAAAGACAAAAAAAAAAAAAAACTGAAGTTAGAGTTAAGTCATGCTCCAACATCAGGACAGCTGTTGAGAGGAAAGGCAAAGTGGGTGACAAACTATGCCAGATGGGATGACCAAAGGACATCTGTTCCACTACACTAAAACTTGGCCAACAGGAATTATCCTCACTGTAGTGATGTGTCAGGAGTTTGTGTTGCCACACAAATTGGCAAGAGAATCCCATCTGCAGCAATCTGTTTGACAGGCACGCAAAGCTCTGTGACACCTTCCTGGGCTGCAACCATGCTCTGAGCCAAAAAAAAAAAAAACTGGCTCACTGCAGTGCCCTTTCTGTCCACAGACCATTGCAGTCCATCGGTAGGCCTGTAGAAGGAGTTGAATGAGAAAGAATCCAAGATCACTTGTCTCCTCCATACTTGCGCAGTGTATATTATGTGGTTGTGTCATTTTATTGGAATGGAATATGTAGTCTGGTTGCTGAATATTTTGTAATTCTTGTAAAGATCTAAAATTGGTATCATCTGTAAACGAGTAGATGAATATTTTAAATATATTTTAGAATAAATGCTTCACAGATTTAAGGAACCAGCAGCTGATAAAATAACATAAATGTGTTCATATGTATGGATATAAAAAGCTTATAATAATTCCAATAACTACAAAATTAAATCCATTTTCCTTCTTTAAATTTTATGTCTTTGTATTGTTACAGTTTTTTGTGCAGCTAGATATTTTTTCTTTATGGGTCATTGTCATTAAAAGTTTGAATGGACTTTGTGTGTGCAACATATTAATAGCAGCAAAATCACCTTGATCTCAATTTGCGGCACAAACAAAATAGGCCAACATGTATAGGCCAACACACACACACACACACACACACACACACACACACACACACACACACACACACACACACACACACACACACACACACACACACACACACACACACACACACACACACGTCTGTTTTATTCTGAGAGGGCCAAGGTCATACTTTTGATGAGTAAATATCAATATCTGGTTGGATGACTGAACAAACTTTACAGAAGCGGTTGTATATTATATTATGATTATAAATATTTACACAATGTCCCTCTGCCTCCGAGCTAACAGGCCTCTGTAATTTGACACAGTTATTGAGCCATATTGATCCGCCATTCAACCCCTACTATTTTTCCAAGCAAATGTAGCAGAAACCTCAAATTTAACAGTGATTGTGTGTTGTGTATGAGTACTGAATACTTCAGCTCAGCATTGGGAGAGGGTAAGTACTGACTCGGTTCACACATCTATGATTTATGCGAGCATAACATAAGAAACACATCACAAAGACAGGCCTCAGTTTGACATTGACTCACTGAAGCATTCATTTCAAATACCTCATCAACTTTGTTTATGTCAAAGTGCTGACAGGAGGAAAGCCTGCTTTGACCCCCCCCCCCCCCCGCCCCCCCCTTTCTCTCAATCAGATAACACGGGTTGCATGTCAAAGTCATCCAACCATAATGACATCGTTGGATTGTGTTCACATTAGAGAAACATGAAAAACGCATTGTGTGCAGGTATGAGAAGCACATACGTAAATTACACACAAGCTGAAAGCACCCAAAACGTTTTTAATGTGGTTGAACTTAGTGTTAAACTTTCAACGTGTATGTTGCAAGAATTTAATTCCAGACATTAAGAATTTAGTCAAATACAAAATTAAAAGACCTTCGAAAGCATATTTATTACATAGCATATATATATTTATATATCTTGTACGTCTTGATTAATGCACAAAACAAATAAACACAATAGGTAAGTTCGAAAAAAAGATGAACCTTGAACTTGAACTTTAAAATAATTTCTAGAGCAGTCTGTGATAAGAAGAGCAGTTTGCCTGCTGTTGCCATGGTAACCCACATTGTCTATTTTTATACTCTCTGATATTGATGGCCCATACCAGACATGTTGTGTTAACTCAGCATTATATTGTAGCACTAGGGTTGATGATAACATTGAAGCACAAACAAGTGTGGTTAGAAAAATCCATTTTTTCAAATTATTTTACTTGTGATCATAGCTTCACATTTTCTTCACTGCACCACTGGATTACTGCAACTTCAACACTGTTTAACTGTACTATGTTTAGAAATTCCAAATCCTGAAAACAATAAATGTAATACCTTATTATACTGGTAAATGAGTTTTGAAGTATATCAATCAAATCAAATCATGATAAACAATGTGCTGCAATGGCATCATAACACAATTGTTTAGCATAAATCATATCCCAAAATAAAAAGCCCAACGATTCTCATCGTCATGTTGTCAATGTTTTGCTTTTGTGTAGCTTGACAGCTCCAGTGTGTGAACTCAAGAATGTGTCAGTATACGTGCGTCTCTGTGGAATTGCTTTTGTTTGTTTGTGCATTTCGCTCTTTGAGCCCATGTCGAATTCTGCTCACTGAGTGCGGGGAGCCTTTTCAAAATTCGTTGAAAACATATGTAATGACTGCAGGAGCGGGTTTGTCCCATCTTACTGATGTGAGAGTAGGTGAAAGGGTTCTCACCGTCTTTTAACAAGAAGTCCGAAAAGATCTGCAGCAGTCACATCAAGGCAATGAGGGTATTAACAAATCCCAGGAGCAATACATGTATAAATAAAACGTAACAAAATTGTCACTAGAGACAACTTGAGACAAATTGAAACCAGTTATCTCCCAGTTCACCGACGATGAATGGCGATTTGTTCATCCTCGTTATTAATGCATCGGCTCCCCACGACACCAGTGTGTTGACTGATTTATAATTCAGCACACTCTTTGATGATTCTTCTACTGGCCTCGTTTTCAAACACCTTTTCAAGTGGCAGCATTTGTTGATAATAATAATCTGCTTGAAATAAATCCATCATGACCGAAAACTCAATCCCCGCGGGTGAACATTTGAATTTGAGTGTTAATTTGAGTAAAAGAACAAATTTGTGTTTGATTTGTTCACACAACGAGCTTGTGACTAGTTCCGTTTTGTGAGCGTGTGGGAGAGGAAGAGAGATTCTTGTTTCCAAGGTAACCGTGAAGTTGATTCAGCTCTTGTATCTAGCAGAGAAAATGCTCCTCACATTTACTCCTCACACACTATTACGTCCTGTCTTCTGTCACCCAAGATGAGGAACACAAGTTGCGTGGGACAGTAAGTGTGTGACAGATGGAAAAATAAATGTGAGTGACTTGCAAGCTGATTACTGGCCCGTCTACTTTCAGCTCCATTTTTATTCAGAGAGCAAGACAGTAAAATCTAATTCTGAGAGTTGGCAGTTTGATGTTAATACTAACATTGTATAAATGGGTGAATGTATAACATTAAAGTTTCTGACAACATCCTTTACTGCACTTTTTCTCACTTCCATTCTGAGAGAGAGTCAGAGGTTTGTCCTCATTTTTAGCTGCTTCGGGGACAGCATTGACTTACAACATTGTGCAGGACAACACTGGCAAGCCCATCGGGCATCTGCCCTGTAAGGCACATGACCAGTCCAGCCTTGATGGTGGATAATGATTTGAAATAACAGTAAATTGAAGTGGAAGCCTG
This sequence comes from Syngnathus leptorhynchus, assembly GCF_054491065.1. NCBI lineage: Eukaryota > Metazoa > Chordata > Actinopteri > Syngnathiformes > Syngnathidae > Syngnathus > Syngnathus leptorhynchus. The sequence goes on along the minus strand of NC_141206.1, from coordinate 4,322,322 downwards.
TTTATACCTATGATAAATCAATGGACCACTGTATGTAGTTTCTTTGTGACATTTATTTTGTTTGGTGATGCACGAAATAAAATAAAATAAAATAAAATTAAATTAAATTAAATTAAATTAAATTAAATTAAATTAAATTAAATTAAATTAAATTAAATTAAATAAATAAATAAATAAATAAATAAAAGAAAATTGTGGGTGGTGTATGTCGGGTGCGCGCAGGAACACCAAAGCGCGTGTGCACAGAAGTCAGGACCAAGGACAGCAGCCCCTTAGCCCTGAAGCGACCTGCAAGGGAACTTCGGCGTGATCATCCCCCACCGACAACGCCGAACGCTGCGCACTCCTCACGAGACACTGCGGATCACGTGGCTGAAGACATTATTCACCGGGGAAAGGTGCAAGATGTTACTCCGCCGCTTGCTTCTAAGATGATCGTGCTCAGTCCTCCGCATTGCCGATAAATTCACAGCTTAATTATCACTGCTTTTTTTTTTTTTTTGGCCAGCACCCTCCCTCCATCGCGCCACGATCACCGCCCACACGCTTCGTGCTTGCAAACCCGACTGTCAAGAGTCGCGCTGCAGTCCAGGAGCTGCTTGAGCCGAGCCGCCTGCACCGGGGAGAGAAGTGCACGGGCTGGGGGCTTGTGTTTGACGGTGCTGCTGGCGCAAACCATGCGGCTCCTTCTGTTGGCGGTGCTAGTCTGGTGCTCGTGCGCACGGGCCGGCTGCGAACCCAAAATTGTTAACATCGGAGCCGTCCTCAGCCAGAAGAGGTACGAGCAGATCTTCAAAGATGCGGTGACCCAAGCTAACCAAGTCTACGGACGGGACAAATTTAAACTCACGGCCATCTCCGTCACGCATAAACCCAACGCCATCCAGATGGCTCTGTCCGTGTGCGAGGACCTCATCTCCAGTCAGGTATGTAAAGGCTGCCTACTTTGCTGTATTTTTCAACTCAACTCGAAAAGCATTTGAATTAAGATGAGAGGGCTTTAGAAGAAAGTTATTTGAATGAAAAGTTAGGTAGGGATCATCAACATTTCCTTTTCTGTACGCCCTTCAAGTCTTTTTCTACTCAGTTGCCATGGTTACATCACCATTTTCTGAACTCTACATAACGGCCTCATACAGGGTCATTCACCCATCCCATGATTATTAGACCATTTATAATCCCACTGTAGGGTCTCAGGTGAGATGGGGCTGGCAAGTATTCCATCTGATACAAAGGTGTCAAACCCAAGGCCCGGGGGCCAGATACGACTCGCCGCATCCTTTTATGTGGCTCGCAAAGACAAATTGTGCATCAAATTTGTGTCATTACTAGATTGCAAATTGTCTTCACTTTTAATAATATCTTTTATATATATATATTTGACCAGTTTTTACTCGTCTGATTTGAAAACAAGTTATTTGTCAGTTTGTTTTGTAGCTTTTACTGGATATAATATGAGGTGTTCATACATTTATTTGGGTTGACAGTCATAATGGCCCTCCGAAAGAAGCTATTACTACAATGCGGCCCATGAAAAAAATGAGTTTGACACCCCTGATATAGACAGACATTTACATACCTTCATATTCACACCTAAGGACATTTTATAGGTGTCAATGAACTTAACATACATGTTTTTTTTTTATTGTGGGAGGAAAGGACAAGGAAGAGCAAACTAACCACTGGAAAGCCCAGATTTGAACGGACAACACATGGGCTCAATTTTCAATTTGATACAAAAACTTTGCAATGAATAATTTAGTTAACAATACAAGCAATTTTTGTGAGCTCTAACTATAGTTTATGTTCATGATGTTATCTGGCTGTCTCTCAAAATCAAAACTCACAGTAATTAAAATCACACATCCATCTCAATTTATTGGTTATGAAAAATGATGATAATAATGCAAAGTAAGTACACCAAAATTTTATGGCCATATGAAAAGCAACATAATGAATGGCATAATATTAAATTTTAGGATGAATCTAAACCACACAAATATAAATGTAAAGGTGTTTTGCCTCATAAAGGTTAAATGTAGATTGTACATCGAGTGAGATACTGCATGAATGCCAATTATACTCCCACTTCTTAAGCTTTCTTTGGTGAACCGTTAAACTATCCATTCAGCTTGGAATTTGCACAAAAAAAACAAAAAAAAAACCACACACAAAAAACCCAATGAAAGCATTTCATGAGAAGCACAATTTGGTCAATTTGGCATGTATCCAAAATGTAATCCAGACCAGAAATCATTTCATTTTTTTAGTCCAACATAACGAACCCCCCCCCAACACACACACTCACACAACATCCTTTGGTCAGGCGGAGGATGAAGGGGCTGCTTTACATTTCAGAACAGACAGCTGCAGATCTAGTGAGATGCAATGAAATCCAGTGAGGAGGGAAAATGGGAAAAATGTCTTTGACTATTAAAGGCAACCTGATAGGTGATGCATGCATGCACTGTATAACTGCTCCAAATAGTTGCAGTCGTTATTACATTCAAGGGCAGCTCACGCTACCATCCGTTTCATATTCATTGCTGTAATGTGTAGTCTTATGAAAAGGGACGTTCGATACCCCCTTTTTTTTTCAGGTCGATACCAGGATAAGTACTCAATTCTTGAGTAGCTGCCGATGCCGATACCACGTACCGATACCACTTGTACTTTTGAAACATAAAATCCCACCCTTATATTTTAAAGCCCTATATATTCTAATGTAGCATTTTTCATTAATATTGCATAAAATGAAGAACAATTTTCTTTTTTCAAATTTCTTCCATAAAACGGCCTCAAGAGGGCAAACGATAGTTATGGGTTACTGTCGTGAGTTCAAGACCCTAAAATAAAGGCTGATATCAGCACCAATATCAATACTTGATATCGATACTCGCCCATCCCTGCTTTTAAATTAGGTATTGAATGCAACATGTTTTTCTGCGGTCCAATGGTCTTTAAAAGTGTAATACAGCTTGAGCCAATTGACCACAATCCATAAGTAATGCATGGTAAGCACAATGCACCTTGGAGAGTTGTACAACACGCCAACCATATGCTCATATAATACGCAACATGGCTTCTAAAAGCCTTACATCACAGCATGTTGAAGCATGAAGTCACTCTTCCTCCTCTGACATTTCATATGATTAGGTTTCATGTAATAATTATTATTAATTCAAATAAAAACGCCCACGTGCTTGTGTGCCACTCCAGTTCTCTGCATGGTGCAATGACTCAGTCTTGGAGCACATGCTCACTCATAGCACGCAATCCAAGTGCAAATTGTGTGCTCTTGCAACAACAATCGTTTAAAAATCATTAAAGTCTATCCCACACGCATGGCCTAATTCAGCCAGAGTCAATGAAAGTTTTAATCCTCTGAATTTTGGCTTGCGGGTGATTACAATCACTGAGAGGGAAAGTCTGTGGCAGATGGAGGAGGAGATGCCTGCGAGCATTCCTTGGATGGGAACTCTCATTTTTGACCCAAACATACGGACGGCTTGCGTCCAATAATCCACGGCTGCACACATGCCGACTCCATGAATATAGGTCTGTTGGCCCAAACAATAAAAGCTTATTTTCTGGTTTTATTTCTCTGATAGTGCCAGTGGAGCAATCAATATGCGTAGACTTTCTACAAGATTTTTTTTTAAATACTGTATGTGAAATAAATTCATCGAGGTTAAGGACAATATCAACAAGTAATCATTTGGTAATGGTCAAATTTGTATCGCCAGTTGGCTTTGGTCATATGTTTGCATCATTGCGCTGCAGTGGTTTTAATGTCTGATTGTTGTATTTACTTTTATGTGCCTTCAGAGATTCAGAATTTAAGTGGATTTAACCCAAGGGAAAATAAATGTACAGTATGTGGACATTAATGTGTCAATATGTGGCCTCATCAGAATTAAGCAGATTTTTTTCTGATCACACTGAAACGATGTGAAAACACGAAAATACTGTAAAGCATTTTTATGACATTGCTCACGGATGTGTTTAAATGTGGTTTTGACTATTTACGGAATGATTGTAATTTTTTAATGACAGCTAGGGTAGATTGGAAAGTAAAAAGTAACAGTTTGTGTGTGTGCTGACAAGATAAATGCATCTCAAAGGTTTCTGCAAAATGTCAGTTCAGTCCCAGTTTATGACTAAATTAATATTTAATCTTCCGGGTGCACTTAGTGATGTACCGTAGTCAAGAATGTCAAGTCAAGTACTTCATTTGCACCCTAAACCATAGATGCCTTTAGCCGCCAAGATTTCTTCCATCAGTCCAGTCAAGCTGAACATCTTAAGACCACCTAACGTCTCGCTGGAGTTGTGCATTGCGGAAGTGAATTCACTACTGTTGTCTCTCGTGTCTGGCCTGTTAGATTCACAAACAATGTAAATATACCAAGAAACTTTGTTTTGGAGTCTCAATGCCCTTTAAAGCGTTGTGCCCTTGCAGGTCTACGCCATCCTGGTGAGCCACCCACCCCAATCTAATGACCACCTGACTCCGACACCAGTCTCCTACACTGCAGGCTTCTATCGCATCCCCGTGGTGGGGCTCACCACTCGCATGTCCATTTACTCAGACAAGGTATGTGCTTTGGGAAATAATGTGAATACGATTCAGGCTGAGTGAAATGAAGAAAGAGAAAAGACGTGAAGTCAGAAAGTCCCCTGGGAGGACTTCACAAGCTTCCAAGATTAAATGGTCCATCACTGTCCATTAGAGGGCGGATGATTGAGTATGTTCCCAGCATGAAATTGAAAGAACGCCATCAATAATGTCTTTGACCTGAATTAGGATTTTATGAAGCACCAACCATGAACAATTCATTTTTAAAGAGAACACATCAATTTGTGCTTTGACACTTGGATTTATTTTGAAGTTTTTCTTCTTTTTAACTTAACAACATCCCTAAGAAATGATAATGTGACATCACTGGTGAGCTATTTTTAAAAGAGGCTAGCGGGCTACTAATCGAGCACAACGTTGGTCATACAGGGGACAATTTGGCGGCTTTGTTGGAACACTCTTCTCCTTCGTGAGTACAAAAATATTTGACTTGAGACAATGTGGTCTGAACAATAACAGCCCAGAGCCCAAATGCTTCAGTTGAATTCTAGACTGTTCTTGTGAATCAGTCCCAGAACTCCACTTTTCTCCTTTTCTATCTCAGGGGCTCCACATTTTACATACGTATCCCCAAAATTCTTTTGGTTATTTATCGGATGTTCCTTATGGTGAACTTGGGGCAAATTTGAAAACAAAATAAATCCTGGTATATATATTTTTTTGTGCATTAAAATGTTTTAATGTTTCCCTATCAGGTAAACGATGTACATGTTCCTCACATTTGATTACACGTGCAAACCTTGACATTCGAAGTAAAATCTCGTTTATCCCAGAGTATCCATCTGTCCTTTCTGCGGACCGTCCCACCCTACTCGCACCAAGCGCACGTGTGGTTTGACCTGATGCGTGAGTTCAACTGGAACCATATTATCCTGATTGTGAGCGATGACCACGAGGGCCGAGCTGCTCAGAAGAGGCTGGAGACGCTGCTGGAGGAGCGAGAAACCAAGGTGAGATGCTCTGTCTCCAAGGCAAATTTTCCCCCTTCCTCTCACCTCCCAAACTGTTTCCCTCTCTGTTACGTGGCCACATCTCTTTCTCACCATTGTGTAAACATTTGCTAACATTCAAGAGACATCAACAGCGTCTAATGTGGTCTACTTTTGACAAAAGTTTGTGCGTTTATTTGCTCATCTTCACGTTGCTTTTCGCCATAGTCCGAAATTATCCCATGTCTATCAACATTGGGAGCCAAATAGTGGACTTTGATGTGAGGCTTTGCAAACCATTATAGATGGAAGTTATGGAGTCTTTTGGAGGAGGTCATGGTCAGGGTAATTCTCCCCTTAGATGTTTGTATTTATTGTAGCGCACTGGATGGTTTTTATGTAGCGCTGATGCATGCATATTTGTATGCCTCTGAGCTGTGGAAATGGGTCACTGAAATGCTGATCTTCCATGAGGCAAATCTCATATGACCTGCAATGATGCAAAAGGGTGGTAGAGGAAGTGAAGAAAAACATCTTTCTCATCTATTTAATAAGCTGAAATTACCCAAGGGTATCTTTTTTTTTCTTTACACTCTCATTGTGCCTCTCTAGACCCTCTTGACTGTAATTGTGTATCAGAGTGAAATGAGTCCCGATTCAGAGGTTTAATTAAATCAGAAGGCAAAGACATGGCCAATATGATGCTCCGGCTTGAGGCAATTCACAGGAAGGCTGTGAAAGCTGTGGAAATAAGTGACCTGGATCAGCACTGATTAACACAGAGCTTCTTAAACGCTTTGGATTTTCATCACACTAGATTGGCTACTCTGCACTTTAAATGATGCTACTGACATTTAAAATCCACTAGCGGTAACTCAGGAAAAATGTGTGTCTGAAAGACATTTTGATGAGAACCCAGGAAGTCGTTTTTTATTCTCCATCCTAAAATGAAGGAAATGGGAAAATATCGAGTATGCTTTTCCGCCTCTCTCAACTGTGACTGTCGTCTTATCACGCTATAATTCAGAGACTGTAATTATGAAATAAAACTACCTACCTTCAAATGATGGGAAATAGATATATAATACAATCATTTCGGTCATAACTTTCCCAACACTATGACGAACATAAAAAAAATGAATCATTCCTCCACAGTTCATATACATTTAATTTATATCATATTTCCCTGGGAACCGTGTTTCAAATAAGACTAAAAATACATCAGTGAGACATCAATGTTGCACTTGCTTTTCCCTAAATCTGATATTTTGCATGATTGTAAATCAGTCCATTCTAAATGATAGTAAGTTACGATAACAACAACAATAAAAATCCAGAAGAACATTTTCAATTACACTTTGAGTGTTTTATGTATGTAATTATACTGAGTTGGACCACATCTCATCATGCTCTAATTAAAAGAGGAATATTGTGGTTAATCACATAGTTGAGCTGCACTGATGCAGAAAATTGACACTATTTTTAGCAAGCCATGAGCGAGGTCATTTAGTCACTGGGGGATCACTCACACCACCAGCAAAGAAGGTCCGGACATTTTGGATTTAGTCAGAAAGCAAAAGTGACTAACGCAACATTAAATATGAATGTCTGGACGTAGATACAAAAATAGAGCACTCAGAGAAAAACTCTCAGGGGGGAAAAAAAAAAAAAGACCAACACAATTTCTTCTCATGTGGAATAGCACCAGAATATTGCGAAGTGGCGAGACATGCTTTGAGATAAATGCTTCAACACTCAACTATGATTCAAATTCCGTTTCTAAATTATTGAAAATGCTTTAAAATTACAGCATCCCCTGAGAAGGAAAATGTTCAATAATTTAGTTTTAACATCTGATTTAAGAGTAAGCGATGCTATTTGATTGGTTTCTACTTGAGTTTCACACGTTTTTTTTTTTTTTTTTTAACTGAAGCTCAAGCACGCTACAAACCTACAGATTTGTCTGCTCATTTTATTTATTTTAAGAGACGGTCCAAAAATGCAATTCAACAACTGCAGTGAAGTAGAAAATCCCGTATGTGAAATTTTCATATTAAATTTACTTTGAGGCATATTGGGGTTTACCACAAGAGTTTTTTTTTTTATTTGGAACAGGGACGTTCAATATGGCCTCTGCGGTGATTATATTATGATGGAAATTTACTGGAAAAAGCAACTGGACAGAATTAGATTTGAGAAGGGACGGGACACAGCAAAAAACATCACAAAAGACAGAAAAGAGCTGCCTAAAACTGATAATGATGACTATAAAGTTCTATATGAGTCTTTTTGTATCTATTTTTAAGTAGACTCGGAAAGTCGTGCTAAACTCCGAGTGGAAGAGATGCAATGACAAGCAAATGGTTTGCATGCTAATAATTCAACACTCTACTCCAGTGTTTCTTTTAGTTTGACCAATTTAGTGCTTAAAAGGCAGATTGAACGTGTATAGCCCCAATCGGGGAAGGATGTTCTGCTGTGCTCGCATTTCACACGGTGGGTAAACAGCACATAAGCAGTAATGCATATCAGAATGTGACACTAATTAGGTGGCTGCCTACTGGGAAAGCATTTTGCTGGCATTGCTAGTTGCTGCAAGCCCACAACACGCCAGTAAAAGATTGTGTTGTTGCTCTTCTGCTTTTATAATCATCTGTTTGATTGAAGGATTGTTGAAGGAGGTCCATAAATGTCAACGTCGCTTGAGCAGTACATCTTGGATTTATGAAGTGTTCATAATTATGGATGGAGTGGTGGGTGCATAAGATTGTGGATTGTTTATTTTTTTTTTTTTTTGAAGGCTGGTATTAAAACAGGTGTCTTTATGTGTAGACATTTTATATGCGCTACATTTGATGAATGACATAAGCACTTTATTAACACTCGGAAAAAAACTCAGGGACTAACATTTAATTTCCCCAATTCATGGATACTATTTATCACACACAGACAATAAAGTTAACAGATGAGCCACCTTATTGATTTTCTTTAACAGTCTCAAGGGTGAAGTGCAGATTCTTCTTATAACATGTTGTAAATGATTTGGCTTCAAAATAAAGATTATGTTTCAGGTTTCAAAATGATCAGCCGCCAACCCGCCAAATGTGAATCACAATTCATTTTGGCTTTTTTGTGATAAAAATTGTGCCGGATCAGATAATATTCCAAGACAGTGGTCAGAATAGCCAAAGCTAGTGGGCTAACAGCCACTCTCATCCACACATAACTTCTATTCATACTGTAAAACCCGCACAGATGAATAAAGAAAGTGTCGCCCTGTTGGTCAGGCAATTCACAGTTCTCTAGAGTGTTGTAGTTAAAAGCTGGGATAAGCAATTAGTTGATTTCCAGCGCGAAACATCAATACGATTAAATCTACTCGACTAATTGGCTCATACATATAAAGGCATCTTCCCTTATATATGACTCTCCCAGCAAGCTCAGTTAAAGAAATAAATCCCTTGGGGATACGGAAATACGGTTGTATAGAGGACTCCCACAAAGACTTTATTTAAGATTTATTTATTTATTTATTGTTTGTTTGTTTGCTTATCACATGGAAAAGACTTGTTGGAGTTGACCCTGTTTATTCCCTCCCACAATATATGTAGTATATATATTTTGAATGATTTTTTTTTCCCATGAAATATATAATGAGCATCAGAACACTGACTTTTGATATTTATGGGTCAGCGTGGTCGCTATCCCCTGTGAGAAGCCGGTGTCGAGTGTATAATTCTAAAGTCAAAAAAGACCTTTATTATGTCAATATAATGTTTTTAGCTGGTGCGGGTTTCTATTCATTTTATAGTCACGTAATATCCGTTGCAACTTATTAAGGAATGAAATAATTCATTAACCACGGCTATATTACTTGCTGCGTATTTGTACGTTGTAAGTCTGAGTTGTATGATTGCTGCTGCTGTCTTAGCTGTCTTGATGTCTTTGCAAGCCTCACAATTAAAGATCCCAATTTGAAGCACAAGTGGAGATTTGTTGGAATGCTTTGCTGCCCTCCATTTTCAACTGTTTATAATATTTTTCTGTGTCTGCATATTTTCTCTGTGCACATTACTCATCAGAATAAAAAAAGGAACTATGAAAACCTCGACCAACTGTCCTATGACAACAAGCGAGGACCTAAGGTATACATATTTGCATGGTCAATGCACGCCGCCCACCAACTTTCCGAACGTAGCAACTAGAAAATCCAGCCCGAACCGGTCACCAGCCGACCCAGAAATGCCCTCCACCCCCCTTGGTAGCACGTGTTTTCTTTAATTTGAGAAATTCCCATGTCGTTTCAATGAAGAATGGTTTTGCTATGACAAATATTTTCAGCAAGAAAAAAAAAGAACTGTGAGCAGCGCCCTGGCTTTTATCATTTTCATTTTGAATTCCTAAAAAATGGGATGCATGTCCTCTGAACTCTCACTTTCACGCGAAAAGAGTTTGCAAGTCTTTTTCCTTTGTGGAGAACCGGTGGTGTGGGAGCAACCCGTCTCCTGGATGCTACTTCCTCCTTACTTTTCAGCAGCTATTTTTTTTTTGGTTCTTGAGGCAAAATGTCCCTCTCACCTTCACCTGTTTTTAGTTATTGGTTGCATTGACCTTTTTCTTCCCCCCCACCTAACACATGCACGTCCTTTTTTGGAGCCTTGATGATCCTCAGTTTGCATGTAAACCAAATGCAAAAGTTTTTTGTTCCCCCCTTCAAGCTTTTAATTTTTTTATATTCAGACGGTACCCCCCCCTCCACTGGATCGCTATTTTTTATTTTTTTTGCCTCCCGTTTACAAAATATAATGGGCCAAAATCGAACCAAGCAGGTAAAGAGGCATCACGCTGTCCAAGGAATGGGAAGTAGCTGGCTTGACCTTTCTTATGCTCCAATCACAGGCAGAGAAAGTCCTCCAGTTCAGCCAGGAGACAAACTTAACAGCCCTGCTGCTGGAGGCCAAAGAACTGGAGGCCCGAGTCATCATCCTTTCCGCCAGGTGAGTTTTGCTTCATTGCACCTCTGTTAATAAAGTGAATAAGAAAAAAATCACCTTTCATGTTGCTAATATGCTCCTACTACTAACTTTGCCACGTTCTAAATCAGTACAACTGTGTTTATTGTAAAGACACAATTAGCATGTAACACTGGCGGAGCTAGAGGGGGGGCACCGGGGCACTACAATCCCCCCCAACACACCAACAAAAGTTTTCAACATTTACACCCCCCCCCTCCGTAAGAAACATGAAGTCATTTTTTCTCACAGTTTTCAGAAGAATTTGGAGGTTTTGCCAGCAAATTCTTGGTCGTGTAGGAATACTTGTTAAAGCATTTTAGTTCTTAACTTTTTGATGCTAACAGTTCACCTGTTCTCAAATACTTCTTTCATTACACGTACTGTAATTGCAAATTGTTTCTGTCTTCATGAATTCCTTTCTTCATCATTACTGTCCCACCTCAACGTCTTTTTAAACCTTGATGTCCCCCGTCACGTGGTGCCAGTGAGGAAGACGCCGCCGCTGTATACAAGGCTGCCCGCTTCCTCAACATGACTGGCTCAGGCTACGTGTGGCTGGTGGGCGAGCGGGAGATGTCGGGTAAAGCGCTGAGTGAGGCGCCAGACGGTACGTTCATCAGTCAGCAGAGACCTGTGGCGAACACACCAGTTAACCCAGACGTAACTCAAAGGATAAATCACAACAAATACAGGATTAGTGAGCTTAACAATTGATGTATTACTGTACATGATTTCACCACGGAACCAATGTGTGTCATGTGATGGATAAGCGTTTAAACGTTTAAGCACTGAGTGTTTAAAGGTTTAAATGTGTTGTGTTCAGTGCTCCTTGTTTTCTTCAGTTGAATTGTGTCTTTCCTGGCTATTCATTGTGCTATTCTGCCATATTAATGTCCCGATTTCTAATGAACTATTAAGGAAGAGTTTTGCAACTGGTAGAATGGTAAGCTACAACAGCCTTTCTTGTTCTCATTGCTTCAGTTTTGCTCACTACATTGTATCACTTCATGGTCACCATCTTTTTGTCTCTCCTCCCTCCCAGTCACCTTCCACAACAAAACCCCTACTCAGAAAACATTTACGCCCCCCCCCCCTTTTTTTGTTTTGTTTTTGTTGTTGTGCTGTCATTGTCTCCACTTCCACTGCGGCTTCTTGAGGAAGTCGGTTGGACCTGGTTGCAATCAGAAAACTTAGCTGAAGTTGGATTATTGACTGGTGGTTTTATTTTAACACAACGACTAGTTTGCCTGATTCCCCAAGTTCGAAATAACAGGACAAGAATAAATGAAATCCAACTTCAAGGGACTCTTTATACATGCTGTAAAAGGTCATCAGTAGCAAACAACAACAAAAAATATTGTTATTTATGTATGTTGCCCTGCCTGATGGGTTCTTTTTGCAGGCAGGTCAATTAGATGCTACTACTGATGCGCCACCTTTATTCAGGATGTGTAAACTAGAGGCCCTATAAGTTTTTGCCCACTTTGAGCATTGCAAAAGGATCCTAGGAGGCAGCTCTTTTTTCAGGTCACTGATTGGGTGTTTGTCATTGGAATCGGTCATAGGTTTGATCGGCCTGCAGCTCATCAACGGCAAGAACGAGTCGGCTCATATCAATGATGCAGTGGCGGTGGTTGCTCAGTCCATCCAGGAGCTATTTGAGAAGGAAAACATCACTGAACCACCAAGAGGATGTGTAGGCAACACCAACATCTGGAAAACAGGACCTCTCTTCAAAAGGTATGCTGTCATTTTTTTAGCACATTTTTTTTGTATTCAATTTGATTGAAATATGTTTTACTGCATTTTGAAAATGCTCACAGCAACAATGAATGTGAAGTACAAACATAATGACAAAACTGAAAACAAACTTACGTATTCTTGTAGGGGTGAGGCTTTTAAGAGGGTAAGACATTTTTGAGGAAAAGGTCTTTGTCAGTCAGTTCATATTTGTTAGTGCTATGCTAAACGTTTGGATCTTTCAGGCTAACTCTTTAAAGATTGGTAAAAGCTAACATTAGGCTGTTGTGTCAAATTTGTGCATTTTCAATAACAAGGACTGGTTGCCATGACAAATACATAGCACCAAACAAATTGTGTCTGTGACACAGAAAATTGCTGTCCCTGCCGGCTGACCTTCAAGTGACCCATTTACACAGCTTTTTAAGCAGAAAAAAAAAATCTCCCTACCGATGCGTGATTAAAATGGCTGACATCAGCTGAAGATGATGCGCTAAGCTCTCTTGAGAAGACATGCACACAGCAAATTAGTTTATGCTCACACACATATCCACTGTCTCATTATGCACATAGACTCTAATGATTCTCGTTTTCTTGCCAAAGGGTGCTCATGTCATCCAAATACCCAGAAGGCCTCACAGGACGTGTGGAGTTCAATGACGACGGAGACAGGAAGTACGCCCACTACAGCATTCTCAACTACCAGAAGAGTCGACTCATTCAAGTGGGCGTTTATAATGGGACGCAGGTAAATTAACAGCCATCGAAAATATGTACGGGTAATCGCTTTTAAGAACATTTCAGATTTATAGCTTTTTTTTAACAGTGTGGTGTTTATAGGACAACTTTAATGCATTCTTCTTTGTGTTTTTTTTTTCTTGAATCTTGGATGTTATCTTACTATATATAAAAATATATATATTTTTTCCCAATTTTTGAAGAATGAGCACAAGACGAGAAAATATGGAAAGTCTGAATCAAGGGATTTAAGAAATTACATTAGCTGCATACTGTGTTTAGTCCTTGGACAAAGTTGCAAAACAGCGACACTCGTGACGAGAGTGGATGTTGTGATGCTGGACTCATTATCTGATTGGCTGGGAAAATGAAGAACTCACCGAATTTATAATGAATTTTCCACAAGAAATATATGTCAGTTTATGACTTGGTTTATTGACAAAATATTAAAATTACAGCAGTTTGTATTGATCTTTATTTCAAATTTACAAAAACACAAAAGCTCATATGGCTTAAAAAGTAATAGTTCATGACACTTGAAGCCAAAGGGCAATCATAGCACTACTGTAGTTATCTAAATTATTTATGAATGATGCTTTCTCCAAACGCCTCCTGTCAGCTGTCACCCAAGAAACTGTGTGTGTGTGTGTGTGTGTGTGTGTGTGTGTGTGTGTGTGTGTGTGTGTGTGTGTGTGTGTGTGTGTGTGTGTGTGTGTGTGTGTGTGGTTTCCTTGTAGGTGGTAATGAACAATCAGCGCAAGATTATCTGGCCCGGCGGGGAGACGGAAAAACCTCAGGGCTTCCAGATGTCGACTCGGTTAAAAGTAAGGTGGCTTCACATCCACACAATGATATTATGGTCACGTCCATATATATCAAATTTGAAAAATAACTTCTGTTCCTTGTGAGACAGCGTGCAGGTGAAAATGAAGCCACTCCATATCCATGAGAGCTGCAGCAATAGATGAAATATTTTCTTTACAAAAACATGCCCATGACTCTTTGTCTAATGTGCTTATATTCCAGCATCTGCATCATCACTCGCTGGTCCCATTGGTTAGAAAACAGCAAAAACTTTGTCATCAACAGCTTTCTGTCCTATTTGTTGTAGATAGTGACAATACACCAGGAGCCATTTGTTTACGTGAAACCCACTATGCCAGATGGAACATGCAAGGAGGAAATGACATTAAATGGAGTCTTAATTAAAAAGGTGATCTGCACTGGGCCCAATGAGACCATCCCAGGTAACACATCAGGGACGTTTATATCAATGTGCTTTCAACGCACATACACCTACTGGAGATGCATACATATATATGCAGTAGGTATCTATATATGTATGCATGTAGCCGAGTGTGCTCATGGTGACTGGTCAAGGTGTGTGTCTCAGAGCGAATGAAATCTGCAGAAGGGGAGCGTGACGCATTTGTCTAGTCAACAAGCGCCGGATAAGAATTTCAAATTATGATGGTGGATTGTAACTCGCAACCTTTTCTGGTTACAGGACGCCCAATTGTGCCGCAGTGTTGTTATGGATTCTGCATTGATCTGCTGATCAAGCTCGCTATGACCATGAACTTTACCTACGAGGTTCATCTGGTGGCTGATGGGAAATTTGGAACGCAGGAGAGGGTTGGTGTCTCTTTACTTCACTAAAGAACGTATTTGACAGGAAGTATTTCTATGAATGCAGAAATGACGTACGTTTTTTTTTTTTCTCACATTTTGCTCTGTAAATTTTAAAGTTGGTCATTTATCCCACCATTCTAGATTGAGATCGTAATTCAAAATTTGGTGCAATAGAAGTAAAATTATTCAAATGATTAAACTTATTTTTCAAGTTATTTTTATTTTATTTGAAATGATTTTGCTAATACAATAAATGAACCTTGCTGTCATTAGATGTAGAAAAAAGTGATGACTACTAAATAGAGGCACACGTATTGAGTTTGAGACAATGTGGCCATGAAAGAAGAACAAGACAGGATGGATTTTAACACAGCATAGTTGTAATAATCCTACTTTTTAGTTCAACAGAAAGTGACGTCTGTAGGTTGAATTGATCATTTACTATTTTTGCTTTTATTTCCACATCTCTATTAATCATTTTAAATTGAGCTTAAGTAAATCATGACTGTTTCTTTGACACATTACTGCTTCTGCAAGAGTTGCAGGTCTATACTCTCTAAAAAAAAAAATATATATATATATATTGGACACCTTCCTGAATGACTTTTCTGGAATTAATCGGTGGTCATTGATAGTATCCCGATTTCTATTTTAACGGGGCTCCAGGTGAACAACAGTAACAAGAAAGAGTGGAATGGCATGATGGGAGAGCTCCTGGGGGGCCTGGCTGACATGATTGTTGCCCCGCTGACTATAAACAACGAACGAGCCCAGTACATTGAATTCTCCAAACCCTTCAAATATCAAGGTCTTACTATCCTTGTTAAAAAGGTAAGTTCATCCGTTTGGCTTTCTTGTCAAGTTAGGTAAGCACCAAGTGATGAGCATGTAAATTCCAAGTATATGTTCCTAGATACGATTTGGCCTGAGTGCAGCCAAAATGGAATACATTTTGATAGTATTATTGCATTTGATTTTGAATTCTTTGTTTTTTCATTTTTCTGCAAGTATAAAAGATCATTGTTACACAAGGAGTTTCACAGATTGTACATGTTGTTAAACGTATTTAACAAACATGGTGTGATTTGTGATCACATTGTTTCATATCAGAACAGAAGCATAATCAGACGAGGAGATGATGAACATCAATCTGTAAAGATCTTGTCGTAGGAGTTGAATTGAATGCTTCTGCCATGGTTTACTGCTAGTCACTGTGTAAAATGAGTACATCAAACTATTTGAAACAAATTCTCATACAGCACATGCATTACATTTGACATTAAATGCCATTAAGAATGAAATTACCCAATGTCATAACTTACACAATGAATTGACAGCAAGACGGAAATTCTGTTGACATGATCATCACATCATAACATACATCAAGACGTTGCTGAATGCGTTATCATGAACTCTTTTCCATGTGTGTTTTTAGGAAATCCCTCGCAGTACACTGGATTCGTTCATGCAGCCATTTCAAAGTACTCTGTGGCTGCTGGTGGGTCTTTCGGTACATGTGGTGGCGGTGATGCTTTACCTACTAGACCGGTTCAGGTACACAGGGAACCCGTGTGTGCGTGTGTGCGTGTGTGTGTGTGTGTGTGTGTGTGTGTGTGTGTGTGTGTGTGTGTGTGTGTGTGTGTGTGACTGCACCCCTGACCCCTATAAAGCTTCCGTTCAGAGAGAGGAGAAGATTGACTCCAACCATCCCACTGCTTTATCGCTGTGCTTCCTTCTTTGTACTTTTTCCTTCTTTTGGTCTTTCTGGCTTTATTCGCTCATGTTCAGTTCCTTACCTTGCCATCAGGCCGCCGTGATTTTTTTTTTCAAGGCACAGGTTGTGACTGAATCTTTGTCCCGCAGCCCATTTGGAAGGTTTAAAGTAAACAGTGAAGAAGAAGAAGAAGATGCCCTCACTTTGTCATCTGCCATGTGGTTCTCTTGGGGAGTGTTGCTGAACTCTGGAATTGGAGAAGGTAAGTCGTAGGAATTTGTCTTTTTTTTTTTTTTTATGTGGCACCTGGTGATGTGATTTATTCGATACTCCTGGATGTCAAAGTAAAGGTATTCATTGTTTCTTTTGTCTCTGGTTTTCTTTTTGGTTTTGTTTAATGTTTGGTTTGATTTTTGACTTGCAGGTGCACCTCGCAGCTTTTCAGCGAGAATCCTTGGCATGGTGTGGGCTGGCTTTGCCATGATCATTGTGGCTTCCTATACTGCCAACTTGGCTGCTTTCCTGGTGCTGGATCGGCCTGAGGAGCGCATCACCGGCATCAATGACCCAAGGGTACGCGTCAACTCGACATCACTTCCAATCTTGTTCAGCAAAGCGCAGCTTAAAATTTAAAAAAATATAAAACCTACTCATGTTGTACGACAGGGCAGTCAATAGAAGACCCCTGTATAAGCGCCAAACAAGACAGGTTTGCCATATAGTGGTGAATGGTGATAATACAACTTAAAACTACAGTTGGCTCCTGCATATTCGCAGTTTGGCATCTGCGGATTTGCACATTCAT
Organism: Syngnathus leptorhynchus; assembly: GCF_054491065.1. Taxonomy (NCBI): domain Eukaryota; kingdom Metazoa; phylum Chordata; class Actinopteri; order Syngnathiformes; family Syngnathidae; genus Syngnathus; species Syngnathus leptorhynchus. Next base: position 4,305,110 of record NC_141206.1, on the reverse strand, counting down.
GGATTATTTTTTCTATTTCCCCCCCAATATTTCATATTTGGGATTTTTATCTCTATTTTTGTGGGATTTCTTTCCCTAATTTCCCATTTTTACAAATGTTTGTCAGCATTTAGGGGAAAATCTGGCAGGTTTGTGAAATAGAAAAAATAAAAAAAACAATAATTCTACAATGTAATGATAAATAATTATGTGTTTTAAATTAATCATGGAGTGTTCTTACAGGATCGCAGGCTGCCAGTTCTTCGTGACTAGATTATGTTCTTCAAAAAGAAATTGGAATGTCTAATATAGTGAAATATCTGCAATGGAGAAGAAATTTATTTTGCATCAAAACTCTAGAAGGGAGTTTGTAATAAATGAATATGCAGAAGTAATTTTCATACACATCTACAGTCAGAAATTCTGGCAGCGGTTCTTGCAGTTTTATGACTATGTGACCAATCTTCTCTTCAGCTCAGAAATCCATCAGACAAGTTCATCTATGCCACGGTAAAGCAGAGCTCCGTGGATATCTACTTCCGGCGGCAGGTGGAGCTTAGCACCATGTACCGCCACATGGAGAAGCACAACTATGAGAGTGCCGCCGAGGCCATCCAGGCAGTGCGTGACAAGTGAGTCTCGGCCAGGCCGCGCTGTCCGGAGCGTGTTGGCTGGCTGCTCAACCTGTCAAGCACAAGGTCAATGCTGGTCAGGAGAGGTTGGTGGTGGGTGGGTGGGGGGGGGGGAGCGAGTCGAGGGACACATGGACCTGTGGATCAGAAGGAAGCCGTAGGACTTACTATAGCTGTCTGTCTGATCCGGGCCCATGGCTTAACAGAAGCCAGACTCTGGTGTGGACTTAGCAAGCACGCAGGTTGAATAACAATAAGTGGAGAAGCGCCCCTTTTCAGGTTGTACCCAGATGACCATCTTTGAGATGAGGGGGGGGAGGCGTGCTTACCCATCTGGAATTGGATAACAATTGGGCCATAGGCAGCGGTACTGATTACCGGTAAACGCTGAATGACACACAAGATCCGGTGCACGAGAGAGAAAGGGCCGCCGACCGTGAATGTGTATGTAGATCATTGTACTGTTGCACCGTAACCCCTCCTTCCCCTCCTCCTACTCCCCCTCCTCCCTCCTCCTGCCTCCCCCCTCCCTCACAGCAAGCTGCATGCTTTCATCTGGGACTCTGCGGTGCTGGAGTTTGAAGCCTCGCAGAAGTGCGACCTGGTGACCACGGGAGAGCTGTTTTTCCGTTCGGGCTTTGGCATAGGCATGCGCAAGGACAGCCCCTGGAAACAGAATGTGTCCCTGGCCATTCTCAGGTCTGTCCCAGCCGAAGGTGCATTATTCGTCTGATTTTGAGTTTGTCTCTTTCTTATTGATATGATTTCATGGTCATGTATTGACCAGATTCAGCCATTGCCTTTTGTCACATCTCACTATTTAGCTTCCCTTCCTGCCTTCACTGTCTGTCTGTCTGTCTGTCTGTCTGTCTGTCTGTCTGTCTGTCTGTGCGACCGGTCGTGGTGACAGTCTCATATTAGTTGCGATGAGGGTATAAGCGACTCCAGCATTTCAGTTTTTTGCGTCGTGCATTAACTTTGTCACCCCTCTCCTCACTACCTCTGACCCCTTGCAGTTCTCATGAGAACGGCTTCATGGAAGATCTAGATAAAACCTGGGTGAGATACCAGGAGTGTGACTCAAGGAGCAATGCCCCAGCCACACTCACCTTTGAAAACATGGCAGGTATGGTCCTTAAGGCTTAGAAAAAGCGTTAAAAGTGATTGGACAAAAACTGCAGTGGTAAGTGACTGTAGCCTTTTTTTGTCCAATACCTTTTCCGATTTTTTTTTTTTTTTTTGGTGTTGGCGTGGGTTATACATACAGTCTCTCGTGCTGTGGCTTCATGGTCGTAATATTCGCAATATGTGGTTTTCAGTTGCCCGTGGGAGCTAGTTTAAAAGCGACGCGGCAACTACTGAGCATGACTCACTACGTCCATGCTCAGTGTGTTTTTTTTTTTTTTAAGATCACAATTCACTCTTTTCTCTCATTTTGTCTCCGTCCAGGGGTCTTCATGCTTGTGGCTGGTGGCATAGCAGCAGGAATCTTCCTCATCTTCATAGAAATAGCCTATAAGCGCCATAAAGACGCCCGCAGGAAGCAGATGCAGCTCGCCTTTGCGGCCGTTAATGTTTGGAGGAAGAACCTGCAGGTAGGAATGATTTCATTTTGTCCTCACCAGGGAAAGGTAAAAGGGCCCGGACTTCTCACATGGGTTCATATGTGAACATCATATCAAAATTGAAGAGAAAAGCAATGCACAAAAATATACAAGTATAAAATCGACCTGGCGCAGAACATCTTATTCACAAATATGATGTAAATAATGACGTGCATATCCTAAACAACATTCACTTTACAAATAATAAGATAATAGTCTTTATGAGTCTTTAACAGAATGAACATCTGAATTAAAACAGACATCTCCTTGTCCATAGCATGACGGTTTCCATTATTGCTTGTGTAATCTGTTTAAGGTCAAATGCAAACATAAAAAAAAAATAAAAAAATAAAAAACTGAAATGCAATTTCCAATCGGTAAAAGCAATCACAGTTAGTTTGTCATGCAGTTCCGTTATGCCATTATCGATTCCTCCAATTTGGCCGCAGCCCGTGGCCATCAAGATGAGCAGAGCGTAAAGATGTCAATTCTCTGCTACTATCGCAGAGCTTGAAGAGACAAGATATTTTTCTTGTCATTGTGGTCAAACAGCAAAAAGTTGCTGGAGGCCCAAATCAGCAGCAGAAAGTACGTAATTAAAAAGAATCGAGAAACTTCAACACAACTAAATAATGTTGACAGATAAGTGTATTTAATTTAAAAATAAAAAAATGTGTATTGTTCGAGAATCATTAGTCTGAAAAATGCTTTCCAAATTATTAAGCAAGTAGGATTTTTGTTTTGTTTATTTTTTTTCTGTTGTTTTGTTTTCAGGTTTTTGCGCATGTCTTTTCCCAATCTAGTTAAATCACGTATGAATCTTTAGCAGGTTGGATTTTGAAGTTTACCAGGTCATACTAATTAAGTGGAAAGTACTTAATGAGGTTGTTCCACATATTTAGGTATGATTTATTGCTGCTAATCAAAAGAATGCAGAATTCATTTAGGGCAACAGCAGTGGGTTAAGATAGCAGTTGTTATAAATTAAAAAAAAAAAAAAAGTGGATAATTGAATTTGCTGTTGGCTCCTTAGTGCCAAGACCCTCTTAATGCAGAATCTTTCAAAAGCTACAGTCATGCTTAAGGCAATAAATTGTCACTCCTAACCAATGCGCAGAGGAGAAATGCTTCTTGGAGGCTCAGGAATATGTAAACAGATTTACAACCTGAACAAAAACAGCATAGAAAATGAACAAAAACAGCATTTGTCAAATAAGGTAGAATACAGCACTCACTTAATAGCAGAGACCACTTTTAGAGACGATCTATTAATACAATTATATCAATTATATTTAAGGTAGATATTAAATAATAACAATAATTCAGTGGTCACTGGTTAGCACGTCTGCCTCACAGTTCAGAGGGTGCAGGTTCGATTACACCTCCCTGTGTGGAGTTTGCATGTTCTCCCCGTGTCCGCGTGGGTTTTCTCCAGGCACTCCGGTTTCCTCCCACATCCCAAAAACATGCTTGGTAGGCCGATCGAGCACTCCAAATTGCCCCTCGATGTGTGCAAGTGCGGATGGTTGTTTGTTTCTGTGTGCCCTGCGATTGACTGGCAACCAGTCCAGGGTGTCCCCCGCCTACTGCCCGATGACGGCTGGGATAGGCTCCAGCACGCTCGCGACCCCCGTGGGGACAAACGATACAGAAGATGGATGGATGGAACTCAGTGAAATTGCTAAATCTAGTGTCATCTAAACTATGATATTATTATAAAATAATTTGTACATTAAACCAGTAACGAATAACATGAAAGAAGCACATTATGGTTTCACTCCTTGAGTGGAGGGTCGGGACTCCAGGGAAGCTCCATGTAAATGCTAGCCACCATATGTGACGTGAGCCTTGCACCATATATGTTTATGATCCAGTGAAAAAAGGTACAGTAGAAAATCCCAAGTGCCTATCATCAAACCAATGTCTTCCTGAAAATGTCTGCCATTTTGCTGACGACTGTAACGTATAGTATGTCTTTGTTGTGAGCGTCCTGACATGGATGTACATTCTGTGTATGTGTACAGCAGGCGATTGCATGCTGGGTAGGATGTGGGTAGGGGTGGGGTCGCTTCACAGAGTAAGGAGAGGTACACACATCATTTTATAAGTTGACCAGCATGGTTTAGATCCATGTCAACAACAATCACATTGATGTTTTTTTTTCTTTTTCTCAAGGCTAAACAAAGATGGCTCAAGCACGCTCATCTTTGCTTATTAACCATCTCCAGGGCCTTGGAGCTATAATGAAACCTCATGCGAGGAGTGAGCTAATCCAATATGTCCTGTGACAGATATTATTCATACTGTTTGGGTGCGCTGATATGATTGCTCACAGTTATCTCATTTTGACAAATGCAAAATGACATCTTGGTTATGTGGGACGCGAAATCATCACGATGGAAAATTTACCATTGCAGCGCATGTGGTCTCCTCCCTCCCTCAGTGCAGCGACCATTAAGTCCCTGGAATCCCATTGCTGACATTTTTTGACTGCTTATATGTGCAATCATATACAATTTTTTTTTTATAATGGCTCAAGATGGGCTAAGACCCATATATATATATATATATATACTCTACTATACAGTGTCTGTAAAGTCTGGACACAAGTAAAAATGTTATTGCAATTTAAAAGAACTCATTCAAGAAACCGGTCATGTGAGTTAATGATTATAATGATGATGATGATGATGATTATGCATAATATTGGCATGCTTCTATTTCCCTGGAAAAAAAAAAAAACCCCAGCCGTGACGCCTCCACCAAAAGAAACACCTTGTGGCAGTTTGTGTTACGCAGACCTTCATTATAAACTAACAAAAGATGTCATCTTCCAACAGGAGAGTCATATGTTATTCTTTATTAAAAAGCAAGTGATGCGGTACAGATTTCATCACGCCAACCATGCTGGCCACTGCCCACTCGCCACCTGATCACATGTCATCAGGGGGTTGAGAGGAACGTGCCGGATGGCAAAAACGTGCCCTTATAATAAGTGTGGACACACACGACCTGATGAAAAGGGTGCACTGCGAGTGGCGGTGCTGAAGATTATGAATTTGTCATGCTGTTTGTTTTGTGTTTATTTATGCTTTGTTTTTGCCATTTTCTTATCTTCCCATAGAAGCATAAAATGTCCTAGCATGTCGAAATTCACACCACACTAACCTTGACCCCCCCCCTCCCCCCAACTTACCTTTCCTTCTTCCACCTCTCGCTCATACTTTACTCATGTAATGTTTTTTTTTTTTCTTCAGTATAAAGTGTTAAGTATTATCCTTTCACGCATTAGCTGACTTCTGGTGTATAATTTGCATCTAGAGTCTGCTTTTTTTTCTTCAATATTCTGATGCCTTTCATGCCATTTCATTCCCTAAAGTGTGGGGTGAATTTCCATTATACCCTCGATGGTATAATGACTTTAAATGGGCTTCAGTTATAATTGCTTTTGTATTCCTCTTCCATATGCATTTTAGTGGCGCTCCACTAACCATATTGTAGCTTGAGTTTTTAGATTTGCCTGGCTTTGAATGTGGATGTTTGCTTTGCTAGTGGCTTTTTTTTTCCCCCCTAAAATATTTTCCCTTTTCCTAATCCCTTGGCTTATGCATAAGGATATTCTTACGTAATAACGATCAACTGGATGGACATTTATTTTATTTTTCTTTTCTTTCCCTATGCAGCCATCTTCCTCTCTAGAGACTCAGGATGTAAGAATACCTTAATATGAGTTCTTACATGCACACAAACACCAAATTGTTGAGCCGAGCGTAATGGTGGGGCACTCTGATGGTGACGGGTATGGTTAAACGAATAATTGTTTGCTTTTCAACTTTTTAAATAGGATGCATGTTGGAATATTGGCAAAAATCAAGTCAAAGTTATTTGGCATTTTTTTTTATAGCTCTTTTTATTGAGTACGGGTGTTGTTGATGAAAGGCTGTCGGAACTGTAAAGTGTGTTCTCAGGCACGAGTTGGCATTATTTGGGATAGTTGAATTAGTGAAACATGGTATCACACCCGCTGACATCTTTACGACCCATCCACTCATTCTAATGCATTTCTAGGAGCCCAACGATTGAACAACCGTGCGTGACATCTTTGCAGTACCTGTGTGACAGCTTGCATAAAATATCTGAGTGCCCTCATATCATACGGTTAAACCCACTCTCACTTCCTGAACACTCTCTATCTCCCTCTTTACTCATTTTGCTCCCATCGAATTAGAGCGTAACATTTGAAGTCGGCTATTGGAGTGGCTGGGAATGGGAGAGCTAAGTGAAAGCAAGGCGATCTCCTCAGGCATAGAACATGAATAATGTTTCTACATATATTTATTTTAGGATAGAAAAAGTGGTAGAGCAGAGCCCGACCCCAAAAAGAAAGCCTCTTTTAGGTCCATCAGTACCACCCTGGCCTCCAGCATCAAGAGACGTAGGTCGTCCAAAGACACGGTAAGGAGACCAAGAAGCAACATCTTCCCTTGTTTTATTCCTCCCTCTCTATTTTCTTCTCCTCTGTCCTCTCTGTTCACATCTCCATATCCGATCACGAGAGGCGTCCCATGCTTCACTCATCCATATCCACAGGGCTCAGCTGCCTTTGCCACGTGTCTGTCAGCTCAGCATAACCATCAAGCATCTATAGCGCCTCCACAGGCTGGAGTGCATCAGTGCAGGTCAGGTTAGGTCAGGTCGTGAGCTTGAGGCTGTCCGAAGGGGGAATTTTTATCCTCAGTAGGAGGGTGTTAAGAAAAAATAAAATAAATACAATTAAAAAGCTGCCGGTGGTGCTTTGTCTTGGGCTGCTGGTTTGGTTGTGGAATCTGCCAAATGTTTGGTCCATGAACATGTTGTGATGCGTGTCTTGTAAACGGTCGTGTGTGTGTTTTAAGTGTTTGTGATCAGTAAATTTTGCTGCTTTATATTCTATGTATTCAACTTTTCTTTGCACCGGTCCCGCACTTTGTCTGTTTGGTTTCTTTTGGTTAAAAGCATGTCCTGTTGTCGTACCATTTGATCCCAAATTCTCTTTCAAGGTGCTTACGCCTGCTGAGAAGAAAACTAACAAGGTTTCAAACTTTCAGGATAACTCATGGATTTATTTGTGTTATTCTCCAAATCTATTGCTTGTTTTTGCGTCGTCATATTTTGCTGTCATAATTATTGTTTATTTTTCAGTGTTCTTGTCGTGAATCGTTTGTGACCTTTCCAGGGTATTTACCAGGTGGTGAAGACTTTTTTTTTTTTGGTTTCTTTCTTTTCTTTGATACTCCCTGAAGCAGTCGACTCCCACTGTTCTGCGATGCAAACTGATTTATTTGGTCTTCATTCCTCTTTTTCTCTTTTGTTGGTGCGCATTTGAGAATATTCGTTTCATAGTTAGCTGTCAAAGTGGCATCACGTATGTGTGAGACAGCGCGTGTTTGTTAAATTGTCTCACTCTCTCTTGCGTTCATTGTCAAAGTTATTATTGATCTTATTTTGAACAAAATCACCTGTACTCTCCCTTCTTGAGGTTCAGCAGTAGAATTGAAGAGAAGAAGAGTGGATTTACCATTAATATTATGTCTACTTCCACTGCCGGAGTGGAAAAGCTCAAAGTAAAACAAAGTGCAAACACAAGATGGAACAAAACAAAAAAAACAAAAAATAATTCCCATCCTCAGTCTTTGACCTTTATTTTTGATTTCATATCAATGTTCTTCTTTTTACATGAATGGATATCAATGGACTTTAGTGTCAGTGTCCCTCACCCACATGCCACACTGCTCCTTTCTCCCTCTGCAAGCATGCAAACTGTCATAGATGTAGTGGTAGTAGAAAACAGTGGAATAGCCTCTTTAGTTGTGCTGTGTAGTGATAAAACTCCATCAAAGCTGTTTTCATTTAGTCCATTTCAAACTAGTAGTTTGCTTGTACCGTCTCGATTGTGCTGCTCCACTTGACCCCAGTAGAGGCCACTGTTAGCAGGTCAATGAAGGACTCGTAAGCCATTACCAGGAACTTGAAGGTCAAACCGATGAGAGTCATTCATTCTTGAAGATAAGACATGTATTTCATGGGGATGTCTCTCTAAGTATCGTATTAGGGCTTCACTAAAAACAAAAAGGATTATACTGCATAAACAAAGCTGAGGAATTAATACGCTTGAGCCAAGACAAACAACAAAATCCAGATCAACGGAATAGTTTATTGTAATGTCTAAATGTTTGTGGGAGAACTGATATAAAGTCTACTCTTTTGTTGAGTTCATTCAAGTGTTGATAAATATATTCCGAGTCACTTAGCAGCCCTTCTCAAATAGTGTTTTTTGTTGTTGTTGTTGTTGTTTTTTACCGTAATAGAATAAAATGTAGTTGCACATTCACTGCAGTAGGTGGCAGTGGCATTCTCATTGGCAGAGTATGCGCAGAAACCATAAACAATGTTAAAGTGATTCATCAGATTTATAGTTCCTTTTTTGTTTTGTTTAATGTTACAAATAATAGTGTTATGCAGAGGTATACTGAGTTGGGGGGGTGCAAACAATTTTCTTCCTTCTACGGGCACGTAACAGAAAATAATTGTGAAGCACTGCACTATAGAGAAGTGCTTGACTCAGCATGCTTTTTGGAATTTTTAGCATTGACAATAGAATATAGTTTTTTTTCTTTTTAGTGTTGCCTTAATACACCTTCAAATTTCTGCATGTGGCTCAGAGTTTATGTAAATGATGAATAGAAGCACTTGGCAATTTAAGCACATCATGTTTATTGCTGACAAGCCAAGATTTGTTTTCCAGAATGATTTGCAACAATTTATGAGTGGATTTTTCAATCAGGTTTGCAAATCAGGAAAAAAAACAAACATAAACACTGAAAAATACGACCTGCGACTAAGGGACCACAATCCCAAGGAAAAAGTATATACATCATGCAAACCCCCTGTTACCATAGCAACCTGCATGGAAACCAAGTCTTACTGCTCCTCTCTATGATTTACTACACTCTGCTTGAGATGAAGTGTACAGTAGTAATGGCTCAGCCACAACAGCACTTTGAAATCAACCTCAAATGTCATTTTTCTCTTTACGGGTTGCTAAAATGAGAAGATGCCTCCTGTGCGTAGGTACAAAAAAAAGAAAAGAGTGACTCAATCCTTCAATGAAATAAAATCCTCCTTTGAACAAAAGATGATTCAAATGTGCTGTTGTTTTGGCTCAGGTGTACATAAAGTAGTGACTCACGCCATCTAGAACCAAACTAATCAGTCTGAGGAGGGGTGGAGAAATTTGCTGTCGTATTTAAATGCGATATCAACTAAAATCCACTATCATTTTTATTTCTATTATTATAACACCCTTGTGTATTCTCTCTTCCTCCCGTTTTCTTTCCACCTCTGCAGCAGTACCCACCCACTGACATCACGGGACAACTCAATTTGTCCGACCCCTCAGTCAGCACTGTGGTGTAGGGAGCGTGACCCCCCCCCCCGCCCCAGCCAAAGGAGAGAGGAAATAAGAAAAGGAAGGTTGCGTGAGAGGAGATTGTGTGGAGGAGCTGAAGACTCAGAACACTCAATTTTGAACAGTCGGGATGACCTGACTGTACAGGTAGATGTTTGTAGGCTCCCTAAGCATGCACAGAGCCATCCGAAACACACTCAGTATACATTTTCCTATATGTACAATCATATTACTACCGATGTACTTCATCTTCTTTTCTGTCATTTTTCCAACATAGATACTTAGTTAACCCTTACTGTTTATTCCAATGTTCTAACTTGCCTCATAGCTTCTTTTTTTTTTTTTTTTTGGTGCCATTTAGTTACATTCATAAATAAGCCAGTTTTAATACCAGTACTGTAACATATCGCTTCCAAGTAGAGCATATTAAGCACTGTAATATTGAATTTATTTTTTATTTGATTATTATTTGGGCACAATCCTGCAATATGATATGTAAGCTTCCTGTAAGGAATTGTTTGTGTGACCAATTTCAAATAGTTTCAATTTTATCTACTCAGTTGGGAAGCACTACTAAAGAGCCTATAAGATAAGTGTATGATTAATCACGAAAGCATGTGTGTGTGTATGATCTATTTGTATTAGAATGTCACTGACCATGAAATTACTTATGTTAACAGAGTTGCATCTGTCCCTCTATATTTGTCCACTGAAATGCCAAATGCACGTCGTTCAATTAATTCTACAATGAATTTCTTACATGACAAATCACTTGTGCTTTTTAACATTTTCTAGAAAAAAAAAAAGAAAAAGAAAGCATTTATTTTGCAGCCTGATGAAACTGCAAACTAATATTTTTACGCTCTAAGCCATGTTACGTTTGGGGCTGCCCTCTGTCTTCCTCTCTCCTGCTGCAGTCTCTCTCTTCTCCGGTCTCAAAAGGGTTGCATCAAAAGGCCGGGTTTTTCAGCCAACCAGCACTCAATCTTTGATGAAAAACCTTCCTCGTGGCAGAGGTTGTTGCTGGGGAACTTTTTCATGAGGGAGCCTGAGTGGATTTGATGCATTGCTAAGCTGGCAAGCGTTGGTTGGATGCAAAAACAGGCCTTTTCCCAGTTTCTGGAGCTGAGAAATCACTGCCTTTCTGGTGTGCAGCACCACATAGCACTTTACGCTGAGAGGGCATTTCCAAACTGTTACAAATACAACATGAAATCACAATAACCTTTTATATATCATCACATTATTATTATTATTTATTTTATTTATTATTATTATCATTATTATTATTATTATTATGCACTGTTAGACATGAACTAACTGAATTTGCAATTGATTTGAAATGAAGTTATGATATTTTGCACAATGACATGGTGCCAAACACAGAATTTGAGCTGGCCTGCATGCTGACATGTAATTTCAACTGCTATAGTATTTGTTTTTTCATTTCTTTTTTTCTCCGGACATGCTTTGTTATGTGCGTTGTTATTGAGGATACACTTCAACTGAATGAAAATTTTAAAAGAGTTTGGTTTAATGTCTTTATAGGTATTGGGAAACTGTATAGTGTGCTTGTGCTATGATTGCTGCTGAGAATGTCTTTTACTACTTATTTAATCACACACACTTGCACACGCACGCACACACACACACACACATGCACAGGTTGTGTTATACAAGCATGTACACACGCTTCATACACAGTATGAATTCCTTGAGTTCTTATCTTAATTCATTAATAACTGTAAATAAAATGTACTTGCAAGTCCCCAAATTGTGTTTTTAAATCTTTTTATCACCTGCAACTATAAATGTTTTTTATTTTATTTTTTATCATCCATTCATCCGTCTACCTTTTATCATATTCGGGGATCCAGTTCCGGCTAACTTTTGGCACGAGGTTGGGCACAACTTGAGTTGATCGCCAATCAAAGGGCAATTGTGACTTATATTTTGATTTAAATAATTTGCATTTCTGGGCCTTTTCTTCTTGGTATTATTGTGATATTATTTCTAAGTGCAATAGTTTTGTGCACCATAACTAAAAGTTTCAAAACATATCATGTTCATCACAACCCAAAATGTTGTTGTTTGTTAAATTACGGTTTTATTTCCTGTTGTTTTATCTCCCATCATGAATTGCTTACTTGCTTATTCAAAAAAACAACAACATATGGTTGGCATATAACTTTTAAGATTTGTTTTATTTTTCTGTAATGGTGACACGGCAATTAACAATCTACAAGATTACTGTTGGGTGAATTATTTTGGGGCAAAGCCATACTTAACCGAACTTAACTTCCTTAATACTCACGTACAGATAGAAAAATTGCAGACGGATTTGACAGACAAGACAGACAACATCCTGATTTTTTTTTTTTTTTACTTTTTTCTTAAATCTCCAGTCATCATGGGAAGTTTAACAATTTGAGCAAGTCTTTCTTCACATGCAAACAGACAGAATGAAAGTTTATTACTCTTCTAGAAAAAAAAAAAAAAAAGACTGTTGTGTCTCAAAACCATTAGCTTGTAGTAGTGCAGATTATGACGAGATGAGTTAGTGGGCATACTCAACAGCCTCTATCAGATAGTTAAACGCTTTATAGTTAAATATTGCTGCAAACCTGCACCAAAACCAATTTAGTCCTCTGTGGAAAACATCACTTCCTAGCTTAACTTTCCATTCAAAAGAGGATTCTATTTACAAGCTGCACCCATTTACATGCAAATGCAAGAGAAAAAAAAAACAAGCAGCCCTGCAATTCCTCAGTCCAGTCACCTCCAAAGTGAATCCTTGCCAGCCCAAGACATCCATTGTACTTTGTCTCTCAGACCAAGAAAACGTGGACTTGAGACTTGACCCTAGCAAAAAAAACCGCACAGCAACTCAGGCTCTGAGGAAAAACATTGTTGCTTCCACAGAACGAGTAGCCTTGGAGCTTAGACGTGGAGAGGATCATAAAACCAACAATACTAACTGTTGCTTTCTGCAGTGTGATGTAAACAAGAAGTGAAAGAGGTGGAGTGATTTCTCCAACTTAAGCCAATACTGTCATCCAGTGAGCCTCCATTTGCCTCGGTCATGGCTCAGTGTGCTGCTCATCCTGCAATCCTCATCGCTCTGCTGGTACTCGGTCTGGCCGCTGTCCTGCTCCTCACTGTGCCAAGCGAAGACATTCCCAGGGTCCCAGAGTTTATGGTAAGCTCAGACTTGTGGGTTATTATTGGATCTGTATAGTGTGAGATTGGTTAACATGCAAACCAAAGGCTCCATGGAGGAATCTATGGCAGTAGACACTCGGGTTTAAATTAGATTCACATATTTGAAGTGATATCCTTTTTTCTTCTATACATGACAATTGTTAGTTTCTGTATTCATCAAACATCACCTTTATATTCACAGTATTTATGTATTACCTAATATACACTTGCAGAAAGAAAGAAATGTTGGCTTATAATGGGTGCATAGTTGAGAGTACAGAAATAGACTCATGATGTATCCTTATTTATGACCCCGTATTTATATTTGGAATAAAATGCTACTTGGAAAAAAATAGAATATTTCATTAAATAGAATATAGTGGAGGTTCTATATACACCAGTGGGGTCATGCAATTGGGAATTCAATTAACATATCTGATAAAAGAAAGTTACACAAAACTTATGCAAGACTTTGAACTACTGCCATGCACCTTCAGATAACGCCTTTGTCATTAAGGGGTTATCTTGTTCTGGCAGAGAGAGAGAGAGAGAGAGAGAGAGAGAGAGAGAGAGAGAGAGAGAGAGAGAGAGAGAGAGAGAGAGAGAGAGAGAGAGAGAGAGAGAGAGAGAGAGAGAGAGAGAGAGAGAGAGAGAGAGATACCCAACCTATTTTAGCTCGAGACGTGCCCTGACTGCTTCATTGGTCAACTCGGGTTTCTGCTGCCTATGCAAAATAAAGGCCATAAAGATGTTTCTCATTATATACCATATGTGTGTATGTCAGAAAGGTGTCAGGACTGGTGTCACCAAAAATGTATTTCTAATTCAAACTACAAGCAGTGTTATTGATGGCCAGATAATCATCCAGTATGTCTATAAAGAATCATAAAATCCAAATCATACTTTGTTCAGTACGCGAGTAGAGTCAAGTGTTGTGACTGGAAAAATTGTGGCTGCTTCACCATGACAACACGCCTGCTCACGATGCCATGAGCATCCGGCAGTTCGCGGCCAACAAAAAACGTGCTGAAGCAAACCTCCCATTCACGTGACCCCACATGTGAATTTTTTTTCTCTTTCCCAAGCCAAAGGGGTTGTCAAGAAGAACCCTTTTGGGGGACAAAAAAAAAGCTGTGATGATGGATATATATATATTTTTTTAATAACCCTTCCAAAAGTTTGTGTACATGTGGCAGAAAAGTCTTGGAAACTATATTAAACTGTAGGCAGGTTTAATTCGGAACGGAACTCTATCTGCTTTTTATCTACTTCATATTTGTTCCCTCATCTTATAGTACGGAATCGTTTTGGATGCTGGATCCTCACACACATCCTTATTTGTATACAAGTGGCCTGCAGACAAGCAAAATGGCACCGGTGTGGTTATTCAACACAGTGAATGTCACGCAGAAGGTAGGTTTCACTCCATTCTCTCCATCCATCTATTTTCTATACTGCTTGTCCACATTGATCAAGCTATGCCATCTGAATTGGGGCAAAAAGTGTCTGTTGTAACGAAATCATTTTTATGTACGTGATCTGTCCTTATGTAAAATGTCATGAAGTGCTTCTACCTCTTTCAGGGGCTGGGATATCCAGCTACGCAGGTCAAAGGGGAGCGGCAGGGCAGAGCTTGGAGGTGTGTCTTGATCAGGCGGTGCATGACGTCCCTGCGCACAGACACAAGGTCACGCCTGTGTACCTGGGTGCCACAGCTGGCATGAGGCTTCTGCAGTGAGTCATTGCATGTGCAGTTTAATTGGGAATTTGCATTGCTTTTTGTTTGACGAGGAAATCAGTCGGATTAGATTGTTTGCTGAAAATAGTAGCACAGAGGTGTCAAACTGATTTTTGTCACGGGCCGCATTGTTTCCTTCAGAGGGCCATTATGACTGTCAACGCTTTATATTATATACAGTATAAGCTTTTCAACAAACTGATGAATAGCTAGTTTTGAAATCACAGACTAGTAAAAACTGTTAAAATATTTTTCAAAAGATCAATGCAATGAAAATTGCTAGCAATTTCTCTATTTATTTATTTTTTAAAGTGAAGACAATTTGTAAGTTTAGTATTAACATATGAAGTCCATGCACAATTTGTCTTTTCAGGCCACAGAAAATAATGTGGCGGGCCGTATCCGGCCCCCGGGCCTTGGGTTTGACACCTATGTTACTAGAGTAGTATTTTAACTTTTTTTGTTTCATCCTCCAAGCATTTCCAGTCCAGAGCATTCAGCTCAAATTCTGCAAGATGTTGGCCAGACAATCCAGTCATACCCTTTCAGCTACCAGGGGGCTGCCATTTTGTCTGGTCAAGAAGAGGGGGCGTATGGTTGGGTCACTGTCAACTACCTCTTGGAGAATTTCATCAAAGTGAGGGTTAAAATATGATCAATTTGACTGATTATACCTCATTGACATTGAATTAATGCCTGTCCTGGTTCAATACTGATATTAGTGTCAGTGGTTGATTGTGATTCGTTCAACATTGCTTTAAATTCCCCCACACTGGTAGATATCCAAACAGGAGTTATGCTATGGAAAGGCTCCATTTTGGTTGGAGCGACAAACTAGCACTGGCACCAGCTCAGTGTCAAAGGGGCACTAGGGACTTATCACTGGTGTACAGTCTGGATGATCTAAATTCTATATATTTTTTAATTCAAATGAATGAAGAGAACAAAAAAATAGACTGAATACTGAATGTTTGTGTTTGGGATGATCATGACTTATTTGTCACTTTTTGGCCAAAAGAACACTAAAATGTCTTTCTGTAATTCCCTTCTAGTATGGCTTTGTGGGGCAATGGCTTAACTCAGGCAGGCCTACAGTGGGGGCCCTCGATTTCGGTGGTGCATCCACCCAGATAACATTTGTGACCCAGGAGCAAGTGGAGGATGAGAAGGACATGATGAAACTACGTCTATATGGTCAGGAGTATTCTCTGTACACACACAGCTTCCTTTGTTACGGGCAGGATCAGGTCCACAAGAGGCTGCTGGCCCACATTGTCAAGGTGACTTAACTAAAGCTTGGTCAGCTTGATACATTCCAAACTACAGATGTATATTAAGAGATAAAAATGTGTAAAGTTCTCCATCCCTCTCTCTCTTTCTCACTCTTTCAGTCTCAAGGTTATTCCGTTTCAGTCACTCACCCATGCCATCCTACAGACTCATCTGTAAAAGTAAATCTGGACAGCATCTTCAACTCTCCATGTACAGCCAAGTACAAACCGAGCTCCTATAAAGCACAAAACTCCTTGCTAATACACGGCAGTGGACACTATGAGCAATGTGTGGGCAACGTGTCGGAGATCTTCTCCTTCGACAGATGCCCCTTCTCTCACTGCTCCTTTGATAAAGTCTTTCAACCTAATGTGACTGGGAGCTTCATGGTAAGAATGGGATCTTAGAGCTAATCAATGCAAAATGCCATTGAAATACACTGACTTCATTTTGCTAGATGCAATTATCTCACTTGTCCGCTGCAGGCATTTTCGGCATTCTTCTACATTCACTCCTTCCTGCAACGCATCACCGGAATCACAGTGACCACTCCGTCACAAATGGAGGCGGCTGTTAAAATAGTGTGCCAGATGACTTTTACTCAGGTAAAGTGTTGTGTAATAATCTCTCATTTACTATATATCTGCACATGTTTGCAAATTCTCCCTTTAATATAAATTTAAATCAAATTGTGTAAATGCACTGCAACATTCTCAGTGGTGTTTGTAATATTTTATTAGTATTCAGAAAGGTAGAAAATAAACTAGATAATTATATACAAAGCAAGAATCCAGTCAAAGTTCTGGGTTTGAATCCCTGCTCAGAAGTGTTTTTTTTTTTTTTTAGTGTGTGCTAGAATGGGTTTTATGTCTTGCAGTTTAATGTAATGTGTGTGTTTTAATTCAATTTTTTTTTTATTTAACGCTTTCATTTAGATGCTGGATCTTGCTCCAGATCAAGCAGCTCACCTGAGGGACTATTGTGCTTCCTCTGTGTTTGTCAAGGTTCTCCTGCTCAAAGGGTACAGCTTTGATGAAAAGTCATTCTCGCGGATTTCTTTCAAGAAGAAGGTGAGAGTTTTTGGTATCTTTTCAGATGTATCCTGTTTGCGCATCAAAAAATGAATGAGCATTTTCCAATCACATTCCGCTTTTGATCATGCAGGCTGGCGATGCATCAGTTGGGTGGGCTTTGGGCTACATGTTGAGTCTGAGTAATTTGCTGCCATCAGAAAAAGTTCAAACATGGAAGGCATTAGCACCAGGCGTATGGGAAAGCCTTATATTTCTTTTTGTGATGCTCTTGGTCACCGTCCTGGTCTTCACACTTCGTGCCTGTGAGTGGAAAAAGAGAGGACTCGATGACAGAGTTATTTAGACATGGCACACACTGCAGTCAGAAAAAAGAACAGACTGCGCTACAGTTTATACAGTTTGATATGGGTTCTGTATATTACTCTGTATTTAAATATGAATGTGAACTTTCAAAACATTTTGGAACTCATGATTTTATAAGACCTCAATCTTGCTTGCAAAGTGACTTCTCAAGTCCCACACTGCAGACCTGTTACTGTAATTTCACACATACTGTACACATCATGTCTCTGATGGACCGCACACAAAGTAGAATATGTACTGTAAATAAATTATTTAATTTCTGGAGTCCATAAACAATGTTTTTTTTTTTTTAATAATAATTTTACTGTAAGACCACGCTGACACGTTTTTTTTTCCAGAAATTTTGAAATTATGAATATGTTATGGTTGCTATTTGTGTTTGACCATAAGGAAAGAAACTTTCAGGTAAACTGCAATTATTCTGTTTGGTGATATTTTTCTGCAGGCTTTATCTACTTTTTGGTATGTCACCTAAAGACGGCCATGTGTTTAAGTAAAGGGCATTTTAAGTTCAATAGAAATGTCTGTAATCTTTTTCATTCATTTGAATAAAAATAAAGAAAACACTCTTCTGTGAATGGATCAGTAGTGGGTTCTAAGTATCAGCAGATATTTTAGTTTAAACCAACACTTTATTTGATAACTGACTTTTATTTTGTTTTATACTAGATTATATTATGTTCTATCATGTCATATTTAAATTTTTTACTGATGTTGCGTTTGAAAGGACGTAGTTGTTCTGGCTCCGTTCTTTTCTCAATAAAAGTTATAACTTGGGGATGTAATTATTTTATTCGCATATTTAAAGTAAATTACTCTATTATTAATTGAACAAAATATGTTTTTTTTGTCAAAACATCCGAATAGCACATAGTAAACCAATCAGACGGATAATTTATTTTGAAAAACAATAAAAGGAAGTAGTTTGACGATAGCGGAAGTGAGGTAAGTACGAAGCACGGTTGTTGACTTGACTTATTTATAATGGTATGAATTTGGAGTTTTATTCCCCTGTTTACATACATGGTGCATTTACACGTGCCGAAGCAGATTTTGCACTTACAACAGGAACTCTTAATTTCCTATCTTTATTTTTTGCGTGTGACTGTCAAGTTGTGTGAAGATGTGCACTCAAACGAAAGCTGCTGCCCGCATGGTAAACATCCCGCAGGCAGACATCGATCCGTCTGGAGTCTTTAAGTACGTCCTCATCAGAGTTCACAGCAAAGAGGAAGGTGACGACACGGAAGTTGATATAGTCCGTGGATACGGCTGGGCTGAGTTCCACGGTAAATGCTGCTGATATTGTTACCAAATAGTATAGCACAAAAAAAAAGAAATCTCCATGGCTATTTCTGTCATCCTGTACTGATGTCCGATGAGACGCTGTTGCAATATTCAGTTGTGTTGATAAAGTGAAAAAGATTTACTCATTTCAAATCTGGATGCTGTGCCAAAAATAGCCACGAGATGGCAGCCTAACAAAACAAACTTAGCATACTGTACCGGGTGTGTGCCATTGTCGTATAGCAGCTCTTTTTTTGCACAATAAGCAATGCAACACACATGAAAATCAATAGTGGTTAAGTTCCATAGAAATGTTTGATCTTCCTCCAAAGGCATGTGATATGAAATCACATTATCTGGTTTTTTTTTGCAGCTATGATTTGGAGACTGTCAACATTAAGTGTGACATCCAGAATGTAATCTTTTCGTAGTGCACATATTCATATGAAATAATTCCTCTTTGCATGTCAGCGGATATCTATGATAAAGTCTCGGAGGAGTTGGAAAAGGATGGTCTCCTGGACTGTGAGTGTGTCGGAGGGGGAAGGATCAGACATGATGCCCAGGCTAAGAAGATACATGTATACGGCTATTCGATTGTGAGTGTCCAGTCACGGTCCCCTTCAAATATTCAAATAACAGTGAAGTTAACAAGTGTAAGTGACTATTTCTGTGGTATTTTTTCATACAGGGGTTCGGAAGAGCGAACCACGCCGTAACCACTGAGAAACTGAAGGTTCAGTACCCGGACTATGATGTGACCTGGGATAACGAAGGATATTGAAATGAACTGTAACAAAAAATAGGATGGCCGCTCCTCCGCTGAGCTATACTTTAACATTATAGATCATTTTTATCATGAATTTTTCCATGCCACAAATACATCCCGAGACTATTAGGACTTATTTATCACTTAATATTCCAATTCTCAACTTATCACTTATTTTTATTCCACAGTGGTGACTTTTCTTGGTAGGACATTGAAAGATCAAAATGGGCAAGGGATTATTTAATAATATACCACGTGAAAGTTTTCAGAATCAATTTTATTGCCTTTGTCAGTTTTTACAGATTAATTGTTGATTTATCTGTAAATATATGAAACATCTATACCAATTTAATAACTTTCATTCGCATTGAGCTTTAAAGTACAAATCTTGATACATTTTTTTTTTGTATATTATTGTATGGTGCTTATGTACAGCAATATCCCTAATTTGGTTGAATTCAGCTCAAATAAATGCACACACTATGCAAAATTGGTGTTTCCTTTTGATTGAATCTGCAATTAGGACCAGAAGTGTTTTATGTGATTTGAAATCACCATGGATTTATAACAAGTCATTTAAATTTTTTCGTCTTTAATGCTATATATATATATATATATATATATATATATATATATATATATATATATATATATACGCACTTTTTTTTCCCTTAATGAATAAATCGAAACAACAATTCCATTTTATGTTGACTTGGATTATTTTTTAGACTATTTGCATTTTATTCAAGAATCTGAGCTGAAAGTCAGAAGTCTGAGGATAAAGTCAGATTTCTGGAAAAAAAAAAGTCAGAATCCTTTCTGTTCTTCACTGGCCCAAATTCTCTTGTGTAATCACCATTTCATTGATCTGAGAGACAGACTCAAATAGTTAATCATGGGTGTGGATTATATTAATTTGGGTATTTTTTTTTTTTTAAATAATCTTGTCTAACATTTTTTTTCAGGATGGAAAGTTTATTATTGTCCCTGTGTTAATAAGACAAACTCTAAAATTAATTGCACATTGAGGTAATTCTTTTCTTTTTATCATTAAAAAGATACTGGTACATTTTCTACATGTGTACATGCTCTATGTGAAATTTCTGCACATTCATTTGCCACGATGCCTTAATACACGTCAGTTGCATGCTGGGAGAGCTTAAAGTCCAGTTGTTATCTTTTCGGAAGAAAGGCAATAAGTAAAAGGAGGTAAAAGTCAGGTTCAGGATTGTCAGATTGTTCCTTGAGCTGCCGAGATGCGGTGGAAAAGGAGCTCTCTTCAGCAAATCAGGATCTCCGCCATTATCTTGGCTTTGATTCTGCACTTGGGTAAGTAATAGCATTTTTCACCGTGTTTCATAAAGTGTGTTTTATTTGCTCAGATGCAAGATGATGTTGAATTTGCCAAAGTGAAATCATTCCTTTTCATTCAAAGTGTTTATCTTGGGGCTAATTGACATCCGATACAGGACAAAGTCAATATTTGTACAATTTATTTTTTTGGGTGTGTGTAGTTATTCCAAATTAGTTTGATATATTAAAATATTGATCAGTTCTAGCCACACAATACACCTTGAGCTTTTATCAATCAGAGAAACACTTCTCGTCATGATGTAATCGATGTGGCTACCACAGTTATAGTTATTTAGAAGTGGCACGTTTGTGTCAAAACTAGACTCACTTTATTTTTATCAGAGTGAGGAACAAACAACCATAGACATGCAAATTATAATGCAGCCAATAAGTATGAGCCTCATCACCCCAAGAGAATATGCCGCGGTATGTTTGTCCAATGTGGTCTTCAATACATCTGATTGAAAGACCTTTGGATTGACAGGTGGCCTTTTCCCAGCATCAACTCACTAACTTTCCTTCTGGCCTCTGAGCCTTGAATTGTGCCATAAACTCTGACAGTCATGATAAGAGATCAAAACCTGGACATGCATGATGCAAAATTCCAATGCAATGTTGATTTTCCAAAAATAAAATCAATGCAAAATAGGAAAGCTCTTTTTAGATGTTCCCCTTGAGCTAAAACAGAACCATTCAAACTTGAATGAACATTGTTCTCTTCCTTTCACGCAGTTACTTCTCAACCATGTCTCAGCCCTGAGACGAAATGCGACTTTGTGTGTGACTGTTTGGATTGCGATGACGAACAGGACTGCGGTATGGTTCTTGATATTTCACATTTATTCAATCATTCAAGTCAGGATTGAGCTGGAAATTATTTATCTTGGTCTTTGGTATCTAAACTAGGGTGTGTGTGTGTGTGTGTAGATATTTTATAGCCACATTACTCAAACCCAGAATTGCAAGGCAAATTTAAACTCTTCTTTTTTCTTTTTTTTTTTTCCCTTTCAAGGCTACAGCGGGAAGGGATTTCAATGTGATTTTGAGGACATAGGAATATGTGGATGGAAGGACCAGTCCTTGAATGCAGCATACAGGTGGGAAAAGCGTCAAAGAGGTGACACACTCCCAGATAGCGGACCATCCTCTGATTTTACCACTGGGACTGCTTCAGGTATGACTTCAAAACAAATGAATCTAATCTTCCACTTTGTCCCAAAAGAAGTTGGGGAAAAAAGATCAAGTGGTGGAACTCGGCAATAAAATATATGTGTAATATGTTTCCCACAGGTTGGTTTATGGCTGTAACAGAGGTCAAGTCCTCTGGTGTCAAAACTGCCGTCCTTGTTTCACCAAAGATGCAAGAGTCCTCACCAACATGTCGCCTTCGTCTCAGATATTTCCTGTGGGATTCAGGTACGAAATGTTTTTTTTGTTGTTTTTTTCAATTACAACACATTATGACTGGACCGGAGCTCAGATATGAATGTAATGTCCTCGTAGGTGAAACGGATCTTGGCTCCTCTCCGCTATTTGCATCTGTCCTCCACAATGACTTGGAAAAAGCCATAGTGTGGCGGCCTGAAGCCACCAGCGTCCGAGGATGGAGGGAAGCCACTATCTTTCTGGGCCGCATCGCCGCACCTTTTCAAATCCATCTTAACTCAAACCGCTTGCAGGGGCAGAGAGGAGATGTTGCTGTGGATCAACTTGAGTTCCTGGACTGTGCTTTACGCTGTGAGCACCCAAAATTTCTCAATTTCAAAACACCACCCCACAATAAATTGAAATGATTAATTTCCCCACCACACTGAAAATATCTATGATACAGAACAGTAAATTAGGAATAGGAATAAAATGCTTTTTAAATTGAGTTATTCTCACTCCTTACTTCTCCAGTGCCACTACCTGGCAAAGAGTGTCCAGCCGAAATGCTGGCGTGCAAACGCGGGGGCTGCGTCGCCCAACGTCAGGTATGCGACGGCACTGATGATTGTGGCGATGGGACCGATGAGGAGAACTGTGGTGAGTAATCACAAACAAAGAAATGGCATTAAGTAGCTATATCTATCGAAAGATTCATTCAGTCTTTCTGGAGCTTTCAGTTGAGTCGCAGTTTGTCAGGTGGTAGAACACAACCTGAGATTTCTCCATCATGACTGAGGTCGCTGGATTTATTGAATAAAACCATGTTACTCAGTGCTAATAAATTAATAAATTGATTTGTATGATTTATAGTTAACTGCACTATCCTGTGGGTTGTGCCGTTAATCGAAATTCAAATACAATTACGATTGTCACACAAGTTGGGATAATTGTATATTAAAAAAAAAAAAAAAAAAAAAGCTTTTATGTCCAATGCGCTATTTGCTTTTTAAATACAAGGAAGTTGTACTTTCATTTATACATTTGCACTTTTTGGAAAAATTTAAAACAACCAATTTTATAAGTTTCATTTGTTCCGAAAGTAATTTACATTGTTTTTTCAAAGAAATATATTTGTTGTAATATGTTTTATTATGTTTAAAGACTTTCTTGGTTTTACAGGAAAAAAAAAGATCCTTTGAATAATAGTGATTTCAATTAATGCCAAAATAAATGTGATATCTTTTTTTTTTAATAATCGAGCAGCCCTAGCATCTAGTCAGCTATGATGAACTCCAGTTTCCCTGTGACCTTAACAAAGCTGAAACTGTGTGAAGATCGCCGGTATTGTCAATCAACACAACAGTTAAAATAGCACTGTGTAACTTTGTGCGTATTTGTGTGCAGAGGGATATCGGCGCTGTGACTTTGAGAAAGATTTGTGTGATTGGGACCTCAGGTCATTGTCCAATTTAAAATGGATAAGGACCAATCAGAAAAACATATCCATCACAGATCCTCTGAAAGGCCCAGGACGGGATCATTCCAGCAACAGCGCATCGGGTACTACCAATTCGAATTCATTATCCAACCAATCATTTATTTTACGCTATCTTTAGTCTCCTCTACTTACACTAAAGTTAACAAACATTCCAGGTCACTTCTTGTATGTCACGGTTCCCGATGGAGGGCTTAGAAAAGATTGGGCTGCTTTCCAAAGTCCTCGCCTTGAACCCACCAATAGTACTCATCCTTGCAAGGCAAGCTGACATGTTTGCTTCATTGGCTTTTTTATTTTTTTATTTTTATTTTTACATTCATGTCATTTGAGCCATGTCTGTAAACTTCCTGCTTTAGATGGTCATGTACACGCACCAGTTTGGGCCGAGGTCCGGTGGGCTGACGATACTGGTGGCTGATAAGACAATCTCACCAGTGTGGAAACGAGGTGGAGCTCTGGGTGATGTTTGGGTAAAAGCTGAAGTGGAAATTGTCAATAACTCAACTTTTCAAGTGAGTGTATCTCCTAAATCCACACACACAAAACACACAATAGTATTTTTGTTTAGACAAATCATTTTTCATCCAAGGCCAAACATTTAGTATGTGTATTTATCCTTGAAATAATAGTGTTGCTTCTTTATACATTTTTTTTTTCCTCAATTATTTGACAGATTCTTTTCATGGCAGCAGTCAGGGAACTCGCATACGGAGGTGTCGCTATCGACGACATTGTATTGTCTCCCGAATGCCGCACGTCAAATGGTGATGAGGACAAATTTTACTCTTCGACGCAATCAAATAGACTAAGAAATAGAGTTTCCTCGTTATATGAAGGAGTTGCATTGACACACTTTTTTTTCCAGAAAGTATGTGGTTGGAGAAATTCCCGAAATCTCCCAAAAACCCTTGCACGGTGCCTGAAAAGTTGTGTAATTTTGAAACCGACTGCGAGGGAGGAGAGGATGAAGCCATATGTGGTGAGTGTATTCAACTTGTTTGCTTACATTTACATGGTTCAGCAGGTCAAAGCATACATTGTGTTTTTCTCAAACAGAAACACAAAGAGTAATGAGCCATCTTATTGTGTTAGCATGGTATGTCGATAATTATGTCCACACCCTTGGTATCCTTTTTCTTTTTCTACCTGCAACTTTCATAAGTATACATACCTTGATGTTCACGCAGGCTTACGGCCGAAGCATTGGTGGAGGATTTTTTTTTTTTTTTCTTGGTGGGGAGGCATGTAGAGGATGGAAGGATGTCTTTTCACAAACCCCAAACATTAAAAAAAAAAAAAAACATTCTACATCTGTTCCCTATGGGAGAAAGGTGGAAATGTAAGAAAAAAAATTCCGTGTCCTGTCCTGGGGGGTCCAAGCATTTTTCAGGAGAGATGACCTTCACCACTAATTTTCACAGGGAATTGGTGGTTCTGCTTTATACTAACTAACAAAATTTAAAACTATGATTTGACTTTTGATCCGTACAATCATTATTCTAATGTTATTGTCTTGTCTGAGTCACAGGAGACTTCTCGTACCATAAAGGCAGCTCAGGCTGGACAGACGCAAGCATTGGGAGTCAGGGTTGGGTACTTCACCAACATTCTTCAGAAAAAGGTACAGATTGACACTGATCATTGGTTTATACAATTTATATGGAAAATAACCACACTATAAATACATGCTTGTTTTTGACAGAGGAGTACCTATATGTGGACGAGGCCCCAGGTCAGCAATTGACTGAGGCGCAGACACGGACCCCGCTCCTGGGCCCCTCCGGCCCTGCTTGCAACTTACAATTTGATTTTGCACTCACTGGAGATTCAGATCATATTGGTACACTTATCGGCTATATATTTTCTCCCAGGATATATACAACAATGATTTGACCATTTTATTTCTTGTCCCCAGGTGACCTATCGGTCAGATTGATAGACAGCAGGCAGGGTGTGCAGGCTGAATTGTGGGAGTTCAGTGGAAAAACAGGGATAGGGGAGGTGGAGTGGCAACCTGCACAAGTGGCCATCGGAGCCAGGAAACATCGTTTTCAGGTGCAACCGATGGGAAAAAAAAATAAAAAATACGTTAAATTATGACCAAACCCTGAATCATTTAAAAGATTTTCCATCTTGGCTCATCTTTTCCTTTTCTCCATTAGTTGGCATTTGAATCTCGTGTGGTAAAACTGTCCCCTTCCACCAAGATTAAAGTCAAAAACGTCCACTTCACTGGTTGCCATGCTGACTATTATCCAATTTCTTCAACGGGTAACTTTTATCATTATTTTATCAAGATCCAAACGGAATGGTCCGTAACACTCTGCTTTGTTTTGCATGGTTATTGGGAAGCAATGTCATGTAACTTTGAAGATGGGCTGTGTGGCTGGCATCAGGATAAAAGTGACAACTTTGACTGGACACTGTTTGATGGGATGGACCACACTATCGGGTTGGGTACGCTCATATAACTGTGCTTGATTTGAAAGGGTCTCGCTTCCTGAGTGCACGTTCATACAATTTATATGTATGCAATGTTTGTGGAACGGAGCTAAATAGTTGCACTAATCATCATTGGCAACATCTAATATGTTACATCACTGGAATTTTTTGACACTCTTGTCATAGGTAAAAGTCTTGTAGTGGACATGTGGGATTCCTCACTGCACGGTGTTTTTGGACGCTTACTGTCGTTGCCATTATTACCTGGTCATACCGGCCTCTGCCTGACCTTCTTCTACAAAATCTATGGGCCAAACAATGGTGAGGTACTCAGCCAGGATAGCTCATCTACACGGTTGTATCATATCTGAATATCATTATCTTCTCTTAGGGGCTCTCAATGTGAAGTTATTTGATAAGGATGGTTATGAGAAGTTGCTGTGGACCCGCAGTGGAGCTCACGGCAACATGTGGCATGAAGCACAATGCCCAGTGCCTCACCAGCTCACAACATATCAGGTATACCACAACGTCCTCCCACTTTTGCATTTAATATCTCACTTGGACCAATATTTACTCCATCCACAGCTGATGTTTGAAGCTGTACGCTCCGGTTTTGATGGCCAGGTGGCCATTGATGATGTGACATTGGTGGCCCGTCCCTGTTCTGTGCCAAGGTTGTGTTCTTTTGAGGGTCAGCAGTGTGGCTACATCAGTTCTGGTCCGGTTTATTGGGTCCATAGAAACGGACTAACTGCAAAAGCGACGGAACCCAAAAGCGATCACACTCTGGAGACAGAACTGGGTAATGAAAAGTACCCTTTTTGTCTCATACTGTACATTAGTCAAGTATACACTCATATTAATAACTCAAAAATACTTTTGATTGACATTATCAGAAAAGTGTTTCAACAGTCAATGTGTTTATTATTCAGGTTGTATTTTGGAGTAATTTGAAACCATACTGATATGCATTTTTACATCTATTTGGTTGCTCCACTTAGCTACTCACAAGAGTAAACTTTATTTATTTATTTATTTATTTATTTTTTTAATCAGCAACACTACATCAGATCCAGTGCAGTCAATGGAAAAACGGACACCTAAAGAAGGACTCATAATTAACAATTCTACATTTTCCATCCATTTTTTCCTGTTCTGTGTGCACTGTAGGTTTCTACATGATGGTTAAAACTGGAAGAAGTGTCCTTCCCCCTGGCGCAATCACAACTTTCACATCGCCTGTTCGCCAGGGAACAAGTCGTACTGAGTGTCTAAATTTCTGGTATCACATGGGAAGCGAGAATCCAGGTGAGTCCCCCAAACAACAAGAAGTCACACACATTATAAACATAACTGTGAATTATTTGCAGGCTCTTTGTCAGTGTATATAAAGTCAGTGAAAGGTGAGAGGGTCAAGATCTTTATGAGCAGTCTGAACCAGGGAAATGTCTGGCTCCATGGTAATGGCAATATCTCCAGCAACCTTCTGGACTGGCAGGTATTAAAATCATCAACTTTCACTGTAAATATCAGACAAATAAAAAGTCGAGGAGCTATCCTAAAAGAGATCAAAATGTCTAATTGATAATTGAATTTTTGTTCTTTAGCTGCAGTTTGAAGTCACAGGAAGAGGAGGAAAAGACACTCATATTGCGATTGATGATGTTTTCCTTTCTGCACATCCATGTGAAAATCAAGGTATGTTTATTCAACCACATACTCCAAGTTATTCTATTTTAGTCCATGTTTAATATCCTAAAAAATTATATCAGATTGACCTACGCAGTCTGTTTTTCATGCTGATGTTGGACATTGTCTTAGGTTCAAAATGCAGTCTCGAGAAAGGAATGTGTACCTGGAGTAACACTCAAAACATCAAGCGGGACCAACTGGATTGGGAGTTGACGAGTCACGAAAAAGAGAAGCACTACTTTACCCCCTTGGAAGACCACACACTTGGAACGGAGAAAGGTCAACCGCAGAACTAATCGATCGATCAATCAATCAATCAATCAATCAATCAATCAATCAATCAATCAATCAATCAATCAATCTTTTTTCTTTAAAAATCCCAAACAGAAGAATATGTCAAGGGACAGGGTGTGTCCATTCCACAATGACCATCTTTCCATCTCCTTCTTCCAGGTCACTTCCTGTTCATTCCAAGTAGCAACCGGACAGCAGCCAACCAGAAGGCTCACCTGCTGAGCCCTCATCTACCTCGGACAAAAGGCACTTGCTTGAAATTCTGGGCCTACAAACCATATTCATGTAAGAATCAGGTTTTAGAGATAGTTCAAAACAGTTTTGTTTTAAACCTGATTTGAAATGTTCTGTGAAAAACTGCTTTGTTTTATAACAGCCTATGCTTTTTTTTTTTTTTTTGCATATTGTAGCGGACAGCCAGCTAAGGGTGTGGACATTGTCCAAAGATCTTCTCAATGAGCAGCTTGAGGTGAAAGAGCTCGGAGGACCATGGAGACGCTTTGAGGTTGACATCGTGTCCACTGAAGAATATCAGGTTAGACTTTCACATCATTGAATCAACATTAATCAACCTCGTTGTGACATCGACTCTTATCTATTCTACTGTTGTTGCCAGATTGTGATTGAGGGACTCAAAGGTGCTATTGGTGTTCTTGCCCTTGATGACATTGAGTACACTATCGGTGTCAACTGTGCTAAAAAAGTCACGGATGGAGCCACAAGTAAAAAGAATCAAGAATGACATCTTTTTAGTTTAAAACAAAAGTCAGACTATGTTAAGTATCCAAAATGATAACAAATAAATTTGATTTCATCTGTAGCCTCAACTAAGCCCAGCAATGCAGGAGGGATTGCAGCATCAGTCATTGTGGTGCTGCTGCTGATTGGCACATTGATTGCCCTGCTTGTCTACTACCTACGCACCCAAACGACGGTCGGGGCTTCATCTCCCGAAGCTCACGCCGGTTTCAGCAACGAGACCTATGAAGCAGATCTCACGGTATGTTCAAGGAACTCTAACGATAACCTCAATCTGGCTCTATGTGTGTCTTTTTTTTAAATTTATGTTCTCCATATGAACAGGAAGACCACGTGAGAGTTCCACCAGCACAATCTCACCCGATGGCAGCTGGGTTCAACAATGTCTCTGTAAGTATCTATAGCATCTTTACACGACACTATAGGTACTATTTACCTCTACCCAATATTGTGTGCAGGTCTCTGCTGCTGTCAGAGAGAGGGAGGTGGCGTGAAAGTGGATGAAAGGTGGTCTCGCCAACTTTTGTGGCTTAGTGAAATTTAAGGCGATATCACAGCAGAAGAACTGCTTGTATCGGCCTTACATCACACACATACGCACACACACACACGCACATGCACACACACACAGGTACAAATACTTGCATAGTAAACAGTAAAATCAGCACGTATACTGTTGATGTATATCCGGTGATGAACTCGAGACTGAGCTCATTGCCGAAGGAAGTGAAGGTACATGTGGATAAATGTAGGAACGCTCCTTAAGTTAGAAAACACCATCTTCTCTAAGTGTGAGCATTCCCCGAGATGAAGCGAGACACAATGTCATGTAAGTTTGAAGCACAAAAGCTCGTGATGATGATAGGTGTTGTCAAACAACTGTGATGGATTATCAGGAGAAAGATTTTTTCCAAGGGCAATTCTAAATTAATAGGGTGCCCTACCGGGAAAGGAATGTTAGTCAAGAAAAGTCGACCGATTTCTGAAGGATATTTTACATGCTTTAAACCTGTGTAACTGATAAATACTGTACAATGTATACATTAAATTGATGAGCATTGAAATGTTTGGGACTGTCATTTTAATGCATACCTGGGAAGTAAGAAAAAGTATAGAGAGTATAAGTTGCAGGTAAAATTGCAGTAGCTTTAAATAAATGTTAAAATGTTAATCACCTGCCTCATATTCATCTTTTGATGTCAAAACCAAATGCCAATTCATTCCTCACGCAAAAAAAAAAAAAAAAAAGAAACTTTCTTTCCAGAAGCCGATGAGATCATTCTGTCCCTAGCAACAGTCTGGGCTCAGTAACTCTCCTCATTCAGTTGAAATACATTCATTTAAAGGATGCTTGTTGTCATGGTTGCATGGTTAGTGTGTGACCACATCTGCAGTCATTTGTGCCTGGTGTCTTGAAGGACCAAAGAGAAAGACTAACCAAGGGACACACAAAAATTGTGCTTTATTATTTTTGCCCTCATTATTTCTTAGGGGTGTTAATGCTTCAATCCTTTTGAATGGATCCCTTCGTGCTCATCTTCTTGCTCTACGTAATGATCGCGCATGAGCTGATCTGTGGATGGATGCAGCATCAAAGACAGAGTGTCAAGCGGTGCAATCGGACTGGACCTCTGATGCAGTCGAGGTGTGTCTGTTTGCGTGTGTGTGTGATTTGCTTTAGTCAAAGTTACGTCGGGTGTGATGTACTGTAATTGTAACTGAACCAAGAACTGAACCAAAAATGTCATTGTTAATACTTCATCCATACTACATAAAGTATTATTTGCTGACGATACAAACTTGTTTTTTGTTTTTCCACAAAAATCCAAATACACTTGAACAAATTATAAATAGTGAGTTAGTGAAAATAGACACATGGATTAAATGCAACAAACCCTAAATGTCAATAAAACAAACCATATGGTATTCCGCTCCCATATTTATAAGGACATGAACCAAATTTGCATAAAAATCAACGGACAAAACATTGAAAGAGTCAGCTCTACTAAATTCCTGGGCATCCACATTGACGAGTTCTTGAACTTTAAAAGACATATTTGATGATCTCACAATCAAACTGTCTAAATATGCTGCTTTGTTCTTCAAATTGAGACATTCCACTCACTGCACTTCTTATTCTGTACAAATCCTTGTTTGAACCTCATTTAAAATATTGCAATATTATACGGTGTAACACATTTCCAACCCATTTAAAAAAGCTTGAGATACTCCAGAAAAAAGTCATACGTGCCATAACATGGTCTGAGTTTAACGGCAATCTTCAACCGACACAATCTTCTGAGGCTTATTGAATACAACTATTTCCAGAATGCTTGTGTCATGTATCAGACTGTCCATAAACGAAACCATAAACTCTGTCAACTCATCCCAATCTGTACTCCCTGCCACACCTACACCATCAGGAATAGCAATCTAATCATTGGAAAAAAAACAGAAACAAAAGTCTACAAGCTTTAGCATTGTATGCAGAGGACCACAGACCTGGAATGAGCTTGATGGAACACTAAATATGTTGCAATCCATATCCATCTTCAAGGCAAATCAAAAAAAAAATCAACTATACTAAATTTTATAACGTGACTTCAAAATTAAGCCAACGTTCACACTGCAAGTTTTATGAATTCAGATTTTGGGGTGAGATTCCTTTTGTTTTTTTAACTGTTTACATTATATGATAAATGCGACATCAGTCAATTGAGTGTGTAAACCAAACGCATCTTCAAAATCACCCATATACCGAAGAAGCGACGTCAAATCAAAACCAAGTCGCTGGTTGGGAATCACTGCATTACAGAATACTGAATTTATTTTGTGTGTTCCCTCCCCAGCACTCGAGGGTGTCAAGGAGCATGGTGGAGAGGCAATCACTCATCCACAAATTCCAGGAGAGACCAGGACCTGAGAAAGTCCAGACGCATCATGAGAAAATCCTAGAGTAAAAAACAAACGGACGCACACGGTTTTTAAGACGTACATTAACTAAAGCTTATCACCTTGTTTTGAGGCCTTTATTCTTCTTTGACCAAGATCCTGATGTCGGAGCTCCCCTGTTAAGAAGAACATTAAGGAGAACCTTCGAGAAGGAAAACCCTCTCTGCAGCACTTCACCAAACAGGCTTGTATGGTAGAGTGGCCAGATGGAAGTCATTCTGAAGAAATCAACACATGGCACCCTGGCTGGATTATGAGACAAACTTCCTGGCTTCTATTCTACATTTATTTGAACTTTCTACTCAAAGAAAAATGCTGCGCATATTAAACATAACACTTTTTAAAAAATACAATTGAAGAAAAAAATACAAATGAAAAACAATGACACGGTTTATGTCAGCATGTTAAACACCAGCGCAAGCGTATTCTCAAGAATGGCCTAAAACACAAACAAAAAAAAGAAACCAACAGATATATTCACTGTTATAATACCTACCACGAAAAATAGATTACCGTATTTTCTGGACTATAAGGCACACCTAAAAACCTAAACTTTTCTCAAAAGCTGACAGTGTGCCTTGTAGTCCGGTTGCGCCTTATATATGGACCAAATTCCTACATTTAAACTGGCCCGAAGTATTGTGTCATGAAATCAATCATAAGTGGCCCGCTGAAGACTATGAATCATGAATCAAAAAGACTATGGATTATTTTGTGATTATTAAGTAATTTGTTGCATCTGGAATTGAAATAAAAAAGATAAAATGGCGAATAAATATTTGATTAAAAATCTGACATGATGCATTAATGGTGCGCTTTATAATCCGGTGCGCCTTATATAAGGACAAAGTTTTAAAATGGGTCATTCATTGAAGGTGCGCCTTATAGTCCAGTGCGCCTTATAGTCCGTAAAATATGATAGCTGGATTTCTGTGTGCATATGACTTACAGGGAACACAAGAAAACAGCATGTTTAATTTGCAGCATTGTACATTTGGAACCAAAGCGTTATGCTCGTGGTGCTGCTTTTTTCGGTTTCGTAATTCAAACGCATTGGGCGTATGGAACCACAATTGAAAAGGAACAAATATGGAGCATCAAGTTCAGCAAGATTTTTGTTGTTACTTCCAAGTGTCATAGCAAGAACCTATGTATGCACTGATCATGGTTTGTTATACAAGCCCTGGCAAAAATTAAAACCTTTTGATTAAAAGATAAGTCTTCATAATGGTCGTTTGCATCCGGAAAGGATAGTGTTTCTGGTGGCGATGCCTTTGGCTTGGAGTAAAGTATTTTCATAACGACGTAGGCTGGTCAGTCCTAAGTAAGCCTTTTTTCATGACTTTTTTCAGGCTTGTAATATTTGTCATTTTAATGTCACTGTGAGGCCACTCCTGTCCACTTATGGCCTTTTCTTTACTCTGTCCCTATCACATAGAAGATTAAAAAACAAAGGCCTTTATAGTTCACGGCCCGCAAATTGCGGAATGTAGTAAAAAGTAAAAATTGTCAAGGCTGGCATTCTATTGAAAAAAACAATGAGATTTTTACAATTTTCTATCTTAGTACTATAGTATTAAATGTGTGATGTTTATAATTCCTTAAGAACCAAGTTAATCTTAGTGACTCTTCTTCGTGAGATGTATTTTAGAAATAAGATGTATAATAATACCTAATTAGTACCCCGCCTTTGAGCCTCAGCTAAATTCAAGATTCAAGAAGAATTTATTCGCCATGTTTGAGCGTGCCAAACAAGGAATTTGACTTACAACACTCAGGACATGTGAAAATGAGCTATAATTACCCCAACCTAAACAAAATCAAAAGGTGGATCAAGCAAGTTTAACCGGTCATGCATGAACTAGGAAGTAGATTATTTATTATCAAACAACACAACTGCAGCATTAGGAAAACAAACCTTGCAAAGTTTGATGTGCAATAAGGACCTGCAATGGTCCTCACACTTATTTCTATTATAAGTGACATTTTCTCACGCTTTCTGTGTCAAGTCATCATCCATTCTTTGTGACTCACAGCAGCACTTGTAGTTTGCTGCTCCCGTGGTTCTTACTTGCAGCTGAGGCCTGTGAAGTTGCTGACATCCAATTTTTTTGCATCAGTGGTTGACTTTCCATCATTATATTGGATTTAATTAAGGTCACTGAACTGCAAGTATTGACTCATCTTATCGACTCGTAGTCAATCACTAACATCAGCAGGCACTACTGTAATGGCAAGTGCTTATGTTAATCACGAGTTTATGTTCACCTCAGCTAACCCTGTGCATTGTACTGAATAACTGGTTTATTTTCACAGGTCTACTTAGTTTTTATCCGACAAATTGTTGAAGCACTAAATATTTAAATTTACTTAGTCTCGTGCGGAACGTAAAATAAAAAAAATACAAATAAATAAAAAAATAAATAAAAAAATAAATAAAATAAAAAAATAAATAAATAAATAAAATGTTATCTAATTGCTGATATGTAGTTATAGTACAAATTCAGGTCAAACAATTACTGGCAATAGTACACACGCACACACTGACACAGAGACAGACAGATACACACCTGTCTGTGATGTCACTCACATCTTATAAAAGCGGACACGACTGCCAATCATTTGCAAACGGTTAAATACAACTAGTTGTGCTCTGCTGTGCTGCGCTGCTTTGTATTGTCTGTACTTTGTTGACAACTGAAGTCACCTCTGTCAAGGTAGGTTGTGTGCTTTATATGGATGACCTTCTGTAGGACTGTAAAATATAAATGATACAATTACAGTTCAGTGTATCTGTGCGACTCAGTTTATTGGTAAAAAAAAATAGTTGAAGGAGATGAAGGTAGTAGTAGTAGGTGAAAACCTTAATCATATATAAACTAAACAAATAAATATAGAATTCTTAAACCAAATTTACATTTTTTGTTGGGCATTAATTCCAATATTTGCTTCAAAAAGTCAAACTAAAGTCCAATTATATATGCTTTAAAGACTTTTTTTGGAAAAGATTTGAACTAAATTAGCTTTGAAGATTTTAGACAATATAATAATTACAAAACTTAAACTTGAATTTTTACCTTTTAAGCCAAAATAAAGATTTTAAGAAAATACAATGTTTTATTTTTTTAGTTTTTAAAGATTTTAAGAAAATACAATATACTACAGGATTAAAAAAATGAAACAAACAAATTAGATTATGCAATGCGCACATTATCTTTGAATCCAAATACACATTTGAATATTATGTGCAATCCATACATTATCTTTGAACCCAAAATGAAATCAGATGGCTGAAAATTAAAGAAATGTTAGCACAGTTGAACCACCAGTTGTTGCCAAATGGCATTGAGGAAAAAAACTGGAATTATATTGCTGAGTTTAAGGGAGTCATTAATATTATTATGTGCCAATCTCTAAATAGATTTACAAAATTACAATTGCATGACGTTATAAAATGTCATTACAGGATTGAAACCGCTTCCACGTAAATATGACATCAACATCGATGAGCTCTCGCCTGAACAAGGTTGTCCGTGAGCATTACATGAGGCTCCCACAAGGAGACAAATGTCAGGTGACTTACATCTGGATTGACGGAACTGGAGAGGGGCTACGCAACAAAACCCGGACCCTGGATGCTGAACCCAAAAGTATACATGGTAAATAAAATTTTAACAAAGTCTACTTCACGACATTTTTGTTATCAGAGAGGAGAACAAGCGTTAAGAACTTAAATGTGGACAAATAGAAATCTGATCGTAGTACGTTAAAGTTTTTATTTGGGTGAGTTTTCTGTTGTTATTCAGATTTATGCATCATTGTGATTACTGGTAGATATTCCTGAATGGACCTTTGATGGGTCAAGCACAGACCAGTCTGAAGGCTCCAACAGTGACATGTACCTCATCCCAGTGTGCATGTTCAGAGATCCATTCACACTTGACCCCAACAAATTGGTCCTCTGCGAAGTTTATAAGTACAACCGCCTTCCTGCGGGTACCTTCTGCCTATTTTTTTTTTTTTCTTGATATATCTGTGTCCAAAATGAAAGGGGAATTCTGCAACTGTTTTGTATGTTTTGTTTAGAAACAAATCATCGAGTAAGCTGCAAGAAAGTCATGGACCAGATTAAAGAACACCAGATATGGTTTGGTATTGAGCAGGAATATACACTCTTTAGTACTAATGGTCATCCATTTGGATGGCCTGAAAATGGATTCCCTGCACCCCAAGGTCAGTAAAATTGAAAAAGTCAAGTCTCAATCTCACCATGACATTTTGTGGCCAATGAACTGGTTTATACACATCCAGTCTCAAAGCGCCTCGCACTGGCAATGCAGGCATGAAATACTTTGGTTGGACTTTTTTTTTTAAGGTCCCTACTATTGTGGAGTGGGAGCAGACAGAGCTTTTGGACGGGATATTGCAGAGTGTCACTACAAGGCATGTCTCTATGCTGGGATCAAGATCTATGGAACAAATGCTGAAGTATTTCCATCTCAGGCAAGTATGAAAAGGAAACATGATTTACATTTTCATGGTGATGGTCATTTAGAGACCCACTTAGATATGTCCCTTTTTATTGTCTTCAAATTTCAGTGGGAGTTCCAGATAGGCACCTGCGAAGGTATTGAGATGGCCGATCAACTGTGGGTTGCACGCTTTTTGTTACACCGTGTATGTGAAGATTTTGGGGTTGTTGCAACACTGGATCCCAAACCAGTAAAGGGAAACTGGAATGGCTCTGGTGGCCATACTAATGTCAGCACCAAGAAGATGAGGGAAGATGGGGGACTGCAGTGAGTAAACATTTCTCCAAAAATATGTATGGTGGGATTTTGTAACTCCAAACTTCACACAAGATGGAAGACATTTTCTTTCACAAGTTATAACGGTTTCGAGGAATGTCTTACATGTGTTTCGTGTACTCGGAGAGGGCATTCGATCTGGTTGTATGGTGGACCGAACATCTTGATATGGACTGTTTGGTCGAGAGGCTCCAATTTGGAGGCCTCATTATTGCAGCTTTGCTTTTTGCAAATTATGTGGTTTTGTGAAACATATTTACACCTTATCATGCTTGCTTGAGTGAGGCTAGCTGGTTGCTATTAAGCACTTCCCCTATACATAATATATTGAATCTGTTTTTTTCAATGTGCAGACGATGAGTTTAAAAGAAATCCACTGGTGAAATAAATAATCACTTATTCGTTTTCCCTTCGATAACAGATACATTGAGCAGGCCATCGAGAAGCTGCGTAAAAGACACACGGAGAATATCAAAGTGTACGATCCACATGGTGGTCAGGACAACAAGAGACGTCTCACAGGAAATCATGAGACCT
Organism: Syngnathus leptorhynchus; assembly: GCF_054491065.1. Classification (NCBI taxonomy): domain Eukaryota; kingdom Metazoa; phylum Chordata; class Actinopteri; order Syngnathiformes; family Syngnathidae; genus Syngnathus; species Syngnathus leptorhynchus. The sequence goes on along the minus strand of NC_141206.1, from coordinate 4,268,078 downwards.
CCAGCATGGATGAATTCTCTGCTGGAATTGCAAACAGAGGTGCCAGTATCCGCATTCCCCGTCAGGTAGGTCAAGAGAAGAAAGGCTACTTTGAGGACCGGCGCCCTGCAGCCAACTGTGACCCGTACCTTGTGACCAAGGCCATCGCAAGCACCTGCCTGCTTGATGATGATGATGATGATGGTGTGAAGAGCATTGTTTAAAAATTTACTAGTTTTGAGTCGAAACTGTGTTCATGTACTGTCACAGAATCGTCATTTAAATTTGTTTCCTCCTGTCTGCGCTGAAATTAATTCCTGATGTGGAGGACACTTAACTAAGACTACAAGATTGAGTTAATTGTGTCTGCTTATAGCATTGTTAGAAATATGCTAGTTTTTTTTAGTGTACCTGAACAAATTAAGTGATTAGAATAGACAAAACTGATAATGTACTCTTTTCTCCCTTTGTTCATCTGGATTAATTTGATATAACTAACGAAGACGTGGGTTTGGTAAACGTCTCTTTATTTAACAAAACAAGAGTTCAATGAGCCAACAACTACTCCAGAAATAGGACCGGGCGTGTGTAAAAGCCATGTCCGAGCCCCATCCACCGTCCCCGGACAGCCACCCGGCCGAGCACCGGCCCCCGACTTCCATCCACGGAGGTGAAAGAGAGTTCCCATCGAGAAGAACCGGGCGTGCGTAAAAGCCATAACAGATTTTCAAACCTTCTGTGTCACTCCAAATCATTAAATCCTTCAAACTCTTCGTCCTCCGTGTCACTTACAAACAAAGCCGCTAATGATGCCAGTAGTACGCCCTTCATCATCTTCGTCATCCCGTGATCGAATCCGTCCTTTATGTAAATCAACTGCCGTGGCACTGACGTCACTTGAAATTCAAATTACAGCAATTCCCTGCGACATCGCGGTTCGTTTATTGCGGGTTCCTTGGTTTGTTTTTTTTGTTTTTTGGGGGAATTTTGAAATTTGAAGATTTGTGAGAAAAATTCACATATAAGTCGCTCCTCATTATAAGTTGCCCACACACCCAAACCTAGAAGAAAAAGGTGACTTATAGTCCGAAAATAACGGTAGTTAGAATTTGGGTTTTAAATTAGGTGGTATTCTGTAAATGTAAAGCTTTGTCAGAACATGTTCATCAATTCCTTGACTCGGCACTTGCGATTGAAGGAGTGTGAAATGAGATCTCCCAGAGGGGAGAGGGGGGGTGGGGCACATTGAGTAGCTACAGCTCCGTGTACACATAAACAAGTCCTGCCCTTATAGAGATCTCTCTGTGGACACCTGGATTCACCATCAACTACGTAAGTTTAATACATTGTACGGGCACATCTATAAATATACAATATGACAAACTGCTCAGTTTCAGTTTTTAAAGAATGAAAAAGTTAGGTCAAGGTTGCTGTATCAATGAAGTAATATTTGCAAGATTTGTAGGATTTTTGCTAAACCAGTGATTCCTATCTCATTTTACTCTATTATAAATATTTTCACAATGTAATTGAAGGTGGTGAAGAAATGACATACTCCATGCACGGAGAAACTGAGGTGGAGCAACTTCTCTTGTCAGAATTTTTTTCAATTGTGTGGTTCTTGCAAAGAAAAGCAAAAAAAAAAATCCATAGAAAAATCCACTAACATCTTTGAAGGTATGGAAATGACATGCTATTTTTATAGCCACCATATATGCTTATTTGTTGAGAAGAAATAGGTAGAATGGAGGTAGAACTTGATCCCAATTTGTGGGTTAAATTGTCATAACTTTTGACACCTGGATATGCAAATTGTGTGCACCTCAGTCAGAGACCTCAATGCACGGTGACCTTAATGGTGTCTTAAGATTCTGTTTTTGTGAATAGTCTACAATTCAAATATATCCGAATGTCTTTGCCAAATGGCAATAAAAGAAAAAACAACAAAATGAATTTACACCTTGTGGTTAAGTGAGTCAATGGTTAATTAGATGGGGACCAAACAAGAAAAGAACCCCAAAAAGAAACAGCGGTCCGATATGTGCAAGATAGTGCTTGTAGCAGAAGCAAATTTGCAACGCCTGTATCTGGGTGGGATTTTAGAGTTCCAAAAAAAGAAATGTATCAAATAAAATAAACCAAGAAGGTACATGCCAATTTAAACATGAGTACACAGCTGTTTCAGGCTTTTTAAACAAGCTTGGACCTGTCAGGTATTTGAATTCTACAGGTAACAAGTTCCACAGATTGACTCTTCTCCAAGTAAATATGACATCAACGTCGATGAGCTCTCGGCTGAACAAGGCTGTCCGTGAGCATTACATGAGGCTTCCACAAGGAGACAAATGTCAGGTGACTTACATCTGGATTGATGGAACTGGAGAGCGGCTATGCAACAAAACCCTAACCCTGGATGCTGAACCCAAAAGTATACAAGGTAAAGAGATTGTTTAAAAGATGATTTATTTCATTGCAACTTTTTGAGTTCAACACCTTAAATATTAACCTGATCCTGTAATCTAACATTGTTATCAGACAGGAGAATAAAAGTAGATGTCAAACTCATTTTGTGAATGTATCCATGTTTACTGTCGAATTATGATCATATGTAGTATGATGTTAGTCTTATTTAAGCCTCAATCTAATTGCTGGTAGATATTCCTGATGTCTCAACCACATATCAGTACAAAGGCTCCAACAGCGATATGTACCTCAACCCAGTGTGCATGTTCAGAGATCCATTCACGCTTGACCCCAACAAATTGGTCCTCTGCGAAGTTTATAAGTACAACCACCTTCCTGCAGGTACTTTCTGCCTTTTTTTTTTCTTGATATATCTGTGTCCAAAATGAAAGGGGAATTCTGCAACTGTTTTGTATGTTTTGTTTAGAAACAAATCATCGAGTAAGCTGCAAGAAAGTCATGGACCAGATTAAAGAACACCAGATATGGTTTGGTATTGAGCAGGAATATACACTCTTTAGTACTAATGGTCATCCATTTGGATGGCCTGAAAATGGATTCCCTGCACCCCAAGGTCAGTAAAATTGAAAAAGTCAAGTCTCAATCTCACCATGACATTTTGTGGCCAATGAACTGGTTTATACATATCCAGTCTCAAAGCGCCTCGCACTGGCAATGCAGGCATGAAATACTTTGGTTGGACTTTTTCTTTTCTTTTTTTTTAAGGTCCCTACTACTGTGGAGTGGGAGCAGACCGAGCTATTGGACGGGATATCGCAGAGTGTCACCACAAGGCATGTCTCTATGCTGGGATCAAGATCTTTGGAACAAATGCTGAGTCGTTGCCATCTCAGGCAAGTATGGAAAGGAAACATGATTTACATTGCCATGGTGATGGTCATTTAGATATTTCCCTTTTTATTGTCTTCAAATTTCAGTGGGAGTTCCAGATAGGCCCCTGCGAAGGTATTGAGATGGGCGATCAACTGTGGGTTGCACGCTTTTTGTTACACCGTGTATGTGAAGATTTTGGGGTTGTTGCGACACTGGACCCCAAACCAGTCAAGGGAAACTGGAGTGGCTCTGGTGGCCATACTAATGTCAGCACCAAGAAGATGAGGGAAGAAGGAGGATTGCCGTGAGTAAACAAATGGATGGATGAGATGAAATTATAAAGACGCAAGCCGAAAAAAAAGTTTCGGATTGAAAGGAAGCAACAGAATCGGACCTTTAGGCAATCAACTTGTCAGGTATATAGAACAGGTAATCACTCATTCACTTGTGTATGTTTTGATTACAGATACATTGAGCAGGCCATTGAAAGGCTGCGCAAAAGACACATGGAGCATATTAAAGTGTATGACCCACGCGGTGGTCAGGACAACATGAGACGTCTCATAGGAACTCATTACACCTCCAACGTGAATGAATTCTCTGCTGGAATTGCAAACAGAGGTGCCAGTATCCGCATTCCCCGTCAGGTAGGTCAAGAGAAGAAAGGCTACTTTGAGGACCGGCGCCCTGCCGCCAACTGTGACCCGTACCTTGTGACCAAGGCCATTGCAAGCACCTGCCTGCTTGATGATGATGATGATGGTGTGAAGAGCATTGTTTAAAAATCTCCTAGTTTTGAGTCGAAACTGTGTTCAGGTACTGTCACAGAATCGTCATTTAAATTCGTTTCCTCCCGTCTGCGCTTAAGTCAATTCCTCACTATCAAACACGGCCAAATAGTAACAGGCAGGTGCAGCATTTATGAATCTTGAGTCTTTGGGAGCAGGGATGGTAGCTATGTGTCAAGTATTTTGCATGTTGCATATTGAACTTGTTTACTCACATTTACTTGTATCAACTGGTCCATTTGTACCATTTGTATTTACAAATAAATGCAAACATGAACAACATCCAGTCACCATTGCGGAAGCATGAAATGCAAATGGTTGAGTTCGCAGCCTGGAGATTAAAGCCGCACTGGCTTTTGTGGAAGGCAAAGTTTTACCGTCTTGCTGGTTATTTTACGGCCAATTTTGTCCTGATGGCCTTTCGTTGCGAATGGTTCGGACAACATAATGCAGACGTGAGATGTTTCGTAAAAGAGAAAATATAAAATATCCTTCTTTCCGGTGAAATGTGCATGTTGCGCTTCTTATAGACTTCTTTCTTCAACCAAATGCAGTGTACAGTGATTTTTCTTTTTTTGCTGTAGGAATAGAAAATATGAACATGTCATAGGGAAATCAATGTATACAAGTTAGGCAGGTTTAGCAAGTGTCAATGTAAGATGACCACTGTTGGGTTCATGTGTACCGTTTATTGATGACTTGCATCTGAGGGATTAGCCTCAACATCATATTCTAATCAGGATATGAATATTTATTTTTGTAGCTTCCTTGCATGGATAGGTGTTAAGTATTAAAGATCATTTATGGAGATTGAAGGTGTTTACTTTTGCCTAATTGACAGTATATGATACTAATAAATGAATCCTTTTTTTGCCTTATTGCTGCCAGTAGTTTAGAGTGGGGACAAAAAATACTGATGTATTGTCTTTTTTTTCCCACTGATGTGCAGGATGTTTTTATGTTTTTTTTTAAGGATACTGATTTAAAGTTGCACAGCATTAGTGTAGTGCACAATGTGCTCAAAATGCCAGGAAGTACCTCAGGTCTACTGAATCGTGTAATTGTGACCAAGAAGAAGCAGAAAAGACCCCAAACTAAGCTGTAGTATTGACTATTTGTTCCACTGAGCAGGGAAAAAATGTTTATCAGTATATGTGCGTTATAGCTACCAAAAAAGAAAAGAAAAGAAAAGTGGGTTGGGTGCAATATCACCTGTATCCAGCAGAGGGTAGCCTCTCTAAACGGTTATGGTTAGTATTTGGATTTCTGTCAGTCAATAGTTTGTAATTTCAGATGGTTCGTGGCGTGTTCATATAAAAATGTTTATGATGATCCTTTTACGGGGTTTTTGTGGGATTAACAAAACCATTTTGATGAACAGATTTAAACAAACTGACGAAGCAAAAATGGTTCTGATGAGATATAAATGAAACGTAAATAAATGAGAAATCCGTATTACGTTTTTCTATCATGTTTATTTCACGCACTTATCCGAGTGTTTTCCACCACTGTCTAGGCTGAAGACATTTTAAAACATGGAACGTTTTATTCTGCTCATTAGTCGGACTAGAAATGCTTTTTATCACCATGACTCCGGGCTTCACACTGCAACCTCCAAGGGGCACTTGTTTACTGTTAAAAACAGCAAAAGAATTTGCACCCACTCCCTTTTTAGTGCAACAGAAGCCTTCACCAACTATGCCCCCCCTTTTTTTTTGTAGCTCGAATTGTTTTTAGGCGTCTGGTTGTTGAGCACTCCCGTTCTTTAGTGTCCGGCTTTTTATGACGCAAACTGTGACGTCACACACGCAAGAACCTACTTATGTGCGCGTCAAGACTTTATTGGGAAAAACGTTTGAGTTGAACCCGATCAATCGATTGAAGCTATCGAACCAAAAATCCTCATTTTTAAAATAGTAAATCTGCCAGCGACATTTTTTTCTGAATACTTGATATTAAGATATTTTCCTTTTCCTAATACATGGCTGAGGATGCCACCCATCAGGTTAGTTCCTTTTTTCTATTTTGTATTGCTTCTAAGTTGGAACAAATTTTTACTTACAAAAAGTCGTCATTGATTATTGAAAAAAGATTCATATCAAATTAAATCAGTTAACAATATTCATTGCATAATTTGCATGTGCTGCTTGTTAATAAAATTATCCATCATCTTGACAATGACATCATCATTGGCTTAATTGGTAACCTACCATCGCATCTCCTGTATTTTAATTATTTGTGGTTTGTTTTATTAAGTTATCAAGAAAAAATGTCAGACTACAAAAGAAAAAAAAATCAGAATCCTGGACGAAAGTAGTTTTGAGTTTTATTCATTTTTTTTCCTTTTTTTTCCCCGAAAAGCCGTAATGACAGAATGCATTGTTGTAATATGGGCATAAAGTTGACTCGTCTGTCTGCCACGTATTAAATTTGGTAGAGAACTTATTGCAGGACACCCCGGTTTGGTCTCAATCTACAACATTACAGTTCTACATCATTATGCTGCACAAGGAGACACAGATAATGCCGTACATACTGTTATGACCCATATACAAATAGTTACTGTAGTTTGCTATTTTCAGCTAATGATCCACATGCAACAAACATAGCCATGAATGATACAGGTTAACATAACCCTTGTGAGTTTCCACGCCACCAATCTGTCGAATTTTCCTGTAGTAGTTATGAACATTTTTAAGATTCTTTTTGTAAGAATAACCACATTGCATCTCCTACTGTATGCTATCGAACCCCGATTGAACTAATATGCAAGTAATATAGCTCTCCTTCACAGGAGGGCAAAGAAGGTACACGGTTGCACGATGAGGAGGAAAAAACGTCTTTACCCGAAGACTTGTGTTATGATTATGAGGAGCTTTACTCCAAGCCATTCGTCACACCGGAGTCTGAAATCCCAGAGAACCTCCTGATCCTCTCGTAATTATATTTTGTAACTATTTCAATCAAACAAATAACAATGTATTTTCTCTTTTTGTTGCCACGTTTGGCAAATGAATAAAGCTGTAAAGCTGTTTTATGATAGTTATGATGATCGCTACATATATACATATATTGATGAGTTTCAAGTGAGACACCTATTTTTATTTTATTTTTGATCATTTTTGATGTCCTTTCATCGGGTTTGCAAAAGCTGTTTCTCATGCAATGCATGCATGCATGGAAAGAAATGAATTTTATGGATTTTATTGTCGGGTGAATAGTTCTCCACCTTGATTTCTTCTTTCTGAAGTCATTCATTTGGCTACGACTGTAGTCGAAGAGCAAACCTGCAGCTGTTGGATGACAGAACTCTGGTCTTCATAGCTGGTCAGATGCTCATATTGCTCGATGTTTGCACCAGGCAGCAAAGGTACCTGCGCTCCTGCAGTGGGGGTGGAATTGGCGCCATTGGGGTAAGCAGACTGAAGATGTGCACATGAACAAACTATATTTAAGAAAACCAAATCTCCCTGCATAAAAAAAAAAAAACTAGCATATTTTGTGATATGGTGGAAGCCAGTGTTCAAATAAGGTTTGAATTGCTTAACAGTAAAGCGTGAAAAAAGTACCACATCCAGTAGTCCTTCATTCTGAGATGTCGGTTGTTCCTGCGGGTGATTTTACACTTCAATTTAACATTACAATATGAGCAAAGACTCAGAGTTAGGAAGCACTACATTTTTATTCTGTATGTTTTCACAGGTAAGCCATCAGAAAGATTATTTAGTGGTGGCAGAGAAAGGACTAAAACCCATCCTGCTTGTTTATAAATACCCTTCATTACAACCATACCGTATCCTGAGAGGTAAATAGAAATCCAATTCATCACTGTTATTATTTCCCTGGAGGGCTTCTGTCTAATCATGTGACTACCCGTGTGTAGATGGTACAGAGCTTGCGTTCAGCTCTGTCAACTTTAATAGTGATGCGAGTCTTCTGGCTAGCCTGGGCAGTGAACCTGACTACATGCTGACAGTGTGGAACTGGAAGAAGGAGGAAGTGATGCTCAGGTGCAAAGCCATTTCTCAGGAGGTTTACAGAGTGACCTTTTCCCCATACAACCCTGGCCTACTGACATCATCAGGATCAGGACATATCAAGTAAATGACAAAACAAAATCAATAACTGTCATACAATAGTAGTCTTTCACATTCATAAATCAAATACTTTCTCTCTCCAGGTTCTGGAAAATGGCCAGCACATTTACAGGTCTCAAATTGGAGGGACTTATTGGGCATTTTGGAAAGACTGCAGCCACAGATATTGAAAGCTACATCGAACTTCCTGATGGAAAGGTATCTGCTGCTGCTGCTCTGTTTGTTTGTTTGTTTGTTTGTTTGTTCGTTTGTTTGTTTGTTTGTTTGTTTGTTTGTTTGTTGGTTGGTTGGTTGGTTGGTTGGTTGGTTGGTTGGTTGGTTGGTTGGTTGGTTGGTTGGTTGGTTGGTTTGTCTTTGGGGGTGAGGTGATTAGTCGTGACTAAAACTGACAACGATGACATGCTGCGAAACAATGTTGGCTTAACTATAAAAACGCTACGCTATCACTAAAACGTGTATCTGACAAATACAACTATGATCAGACTGACACAATTCCGCTGGTATGTATTTTGTTTTTGCTATCATTGAAACATATAGCTGACAAATACAACTACGATCAGACTGATATTCACAATTGTGCTGGTACGTATTTTGTTTTTGGTAGTATAATCTAACCATTGAGCCATCCGCCAGCTGTAAGTGAAATACATCCTCTCTTGGATTGCAACTATCAAACAATTCCTCATCGTAATACGTGCGGTTCAAGTTAACAAATATGTCTTACCTCTCAGGTGCTTTCTGGATCAAACTGGGGCAACTTGCTGCTGTGGGATGGAAACGCTATTAAAGTGGAGCTCTGCCGCAAGGGAGGACATTATTGTCACGCAGGGGTTGTCCAGCCTTTTGCCTTGGAGGACGGACAAGTGATGACCTTTGGCTCTGATGGAATGATTCGGGTAAAATACCAATAAAATGCCTCTATATGTTACAATTTTTTTTGGGGGGGGGGGGTTATTTGTCTGTTATTATCCATTTGCGGCATACAATGTTGTGCTTGGTTCTTGTACACGACTTCCCTCGATCCTGCAGGGCTGGGACTTTGAGACCATTGATGCTGCTGACAGTAGCAGTGAAAACAGCAAGTTTGAGTTGGAGCCCGTGAATGAGATGGCGGTTGGGCGCTACGTTCGCCTCTTTTCAATGGTGAAAAGCGTGCAGGCTGACTCTACTGTTTGGCATGCTCAGGTCAGCGCGCCACTTGTTAGAATGCATGTTTTTGTCAATAACCTGGACTGAATGGTTTTCTCTGTGCTCTGGTAGGATTCCAATGGAGCCATTTGGAAAGTGGATCTTTCATTTACATACTCAGTAAGTTTTGCCCATTTGTAATTTGTTTTTTTCAAAGAAAAGTCAAAAATGTTCATATTGCCAACATTGATATATATTTTTTTAAATACCCACCTATATAGTTTCAATGTATTATATTTTTTAATATAAAGGAAACAGAGATTTTTTTTCCGATTGTTTTACAAAAGTGCCCAAGCTGCCATCTGCTTTTGAGTTCCAGTCTCCAATGTATTGTTGAAACTACACAACACATCTTGTATTTTTTTTCCTGTTGATTTTGTTATTTGGTCAAACCCTCCGATAATCCTATTATATGATAAAAAGTCAAATCCACATTTTAAATTTAAAAGTCAACGGCATTCCAATAAACACTGCTACATTCTATATTGATCTGTATTTAGTTGCCCCCACTGATATTAAAAGATGGCATTTAACGTCTCTGTGAACAGACTCCTGATCCTGTGTGCCTATTTTCCTTCCACGCTGGGCCAATCCACGGACTTGATGTATCAAAAAAGAGTCATCTCATGGCCACGACTGCTTCGGATCGTGAGTCGCTATTTCTATAGTTAAACTGGGGGGCAATGAAACACATGTCCCTCGGCTTTTATGTTTTCAGAATAAAAATTGTATCTACAATCTCTGTAGCCATGGCGCATCAGTGGTTAGCATGGCTGCCTCACAGCTCCTGTGCCTTGGATTTAAACTGCTCGTGCTCAGTCTGCTTGCTGAATTCCAAAACCATGCTTATTAAACAGACCAGACAAATATAGAAAATTTAATACCATATATTGATTTTTTTTGCGTGTCTCTCAACACATTTGGTAATGGAGTAAAGTAATCCAAAACTAATTAAAGACTAATTACATTACTTTAATATGATGGTACTTGGGCTTGCATCACTGAATACATTTATAACACGTAACCATTAACTATTGAAAAATAAGTGAAAGCAAGCCTCCCAATTCTATATACTACTGTACAATGTTTCTAGCCTACATGTTTGACTTTCCTATTCTCTTTCCAGGTTCTGTCCGAATCTTTGACTTTCTGTCAAAAACAGAACTTACGTGTAGCTGGTTCACTCAGGGTGGAACTGCTCTTCACTGGGCCCCGCCTTCAGTAAGTGGAATAGTGGAGGACGACTCATCCTTCACAATAATCAGAGGCAAACTAAACCGTTTTTTATTTTTGTCGGACTCTAGGTGACTCATGCTGGAAATTTACTAGTGACAGGCTTTGAAGATGGAGTTGTGCGCTTACTAGAGCTTTTTGACCCCAAAGGCCTTCAAATAGTAACCAGGCTCAAAGTGGAGGCCCAGCTCCGCCTCAAACAAGCCTTCAAACCCCATAATGCTCCTGTAACCACTGTGGCATATGAACACAATGGAACGGTCTTGGCCACCGGGGTAAGAAGGCTTGAGTTCAACAAGACATTCTCCAGTTAATTCTTACGAAGATATACCCATTACATTTCAGCTTTATCAATTCATTGATCTCTTCTCTAGTTCGGAACTCTAAAGGGGTTTGATAGGATCCCATATTATCAAGTACTTTGGTGACAAAAACGGGGAAAAAAGCTCATTTTTCCGACAGGGTCAAACAAGCAATGCGTGCGTACGTGCGGACTGGACTGTTCATTCCAATATGCAATAAAAATCGATCATGTGGTTATTTTTACCATCTTGTTGAACTCACAATCGATGTGGGAAATCATATACCCTATAAAAGCATAATTGTGGGAATTGGTTCACTGACCTCTCGCTTCTGTCTTAATCCTCAGAGCTCGGACTGCACTGTGTTCTTCTTCACTGTTGGAGACAAATATGAGCCAATTGGTTTTGTCTCGGTTCCCGGACCAGTACAAGTGCTGGAATGGTCACCTCATGCCCATGTAAGTATCTCAGTTTAAAAGGCAACTCACAGATTGTTTTTTTTGTTTTTTGTTTTCATCGAAAGATATATAACGAAGCAAATCCCTTTCTTTTTTGTCCTAGAATGAAAAGAGTCTGCTAATCCTATGTCTCAGTGGTCATGTTGTGGAGGTACCATGTCCTGACCTTGAAACCCATCAGACAGCCAAGTCCTTTCAACTGCTTGACCTGCCCAAAAGAACCTTTCGCTTCAAAAGCATTAAATCTCAAATCAAGGTAATAAATACATTTTTTTTAAAAACGTGTTCATACCCTCAACCTCGTAAACGCCCCTTTCTACCTATATACAAAAACATCTTCAGAAAGAGATCACCACCCAAGCACGCAGACTGCGCTTTGTGCTAAACTTATGCTGGGCAGTCAAACAATGTCCGAAATAAAGATTTGTGTCTCTTACATCTGTGGTTTTCAGAGAGACCAGGAAATAGCAAGACGACAAGCATTAAAGGAGCAGCGAATGAAGGAACGTCAAGAAAAAGAACTCCTAGATGAAGAGGAAGAAGAGGAAGAGGAGGAATTGCCCCGTATTTACATTCCTGATCCTCCAAGTCCTCTCTATTGGGGTTTCTCCTCGGAGCCTGGCCAATTCTGGATCTCAATGGTATGAATTCAACAAGTCAATAAGAATTGTCTTGATGAAGCAAAATATTTGCAGCCATCAGATATTCCTGAGAGTACTGATGTTCTTGGAACCCGCTTAGATGGGAAACAATTTACATGATTTTTTTTTCATCTTTAGGGAGGATATGACTCTGGTTTCTTGTACCACTGTAAGTTTTCTGAGAATCAGGATGAGAATTCAGAAAAATGTCCCGTTGAGCCATTTGACTTCCTGCCTATCCATAACGCTGATCGTGACCCCATTCGTTCAATCACCTTCAGGTATGTTTATGACATGAATAAAAAATAAATACCTTCCGTATTTGTCATCAGGTCACGCTCATGTTTGAATGTTTCTGCCACAGCTCCAACAGGCAGCTAATGCTATGCGGAATGCACTCGGGTTCCATCAGAGCTTATCCTTTGGATCCCGACGATCCCGCCCTAAAATCCATGCAGGCGTACTGGGAACTGAGTATCCACGACAGCAATTATGGACACCTGAGGCATATCTGTTGCAGTCATGACGACCAGTTTCTGCTGACAGCAGGAGACGATGGGAACATCTTCTCCTTCACTCTGCTTTCTCATGAGGAGCTGCAGAAAGGTTTGCAGAGAAAAAAGGCAAAAGTTCCTTCACCAAGGGTAAGTCAAGGTAGACCATGTCTAATTGTATTCAAGGTATTTTGACTTTCTGGATGAAGAAGTACCTCACCAGACGCAGAGCAAACCTGTTTATGGAGATAATACCATGAGTTGTACATTGTGGCGATGGAAAATGCAGTCTGAGCCCGTCACTTCACTTGCAGTGCTCAGAGTGTGTGTGTGTGTGTGTGTGTGTGTTTGACATTGAGTAAATAACTGTGCCCTTACTACCATTACTATTGCGCAGTTGTATCTACAAATATAAAGGAGGCTCGGTTCGGTTGCTTGCATTCGGTAGAACCTGCTCACTGCTCAGTTGTTTATGAACCTGGTCAAAACTTCACCTTAAGAATTTGCTGGAGGAGTTTTTTTTTTAATTTTATTTTTTTAAACGTCAATTAAAAATAACATCTTAACAACTTAACAATCTTTGTCTAACAGATTGGTCTAGAGAATGAAGTGTTGGCCATGGACATTGATGATCCAACAGCATACAGGTGGACTATGAAAAAGCATTGATGTTTTTAAATGGAAATGATGCATGACAAAATATGGACTTTGAAACTCAGAGTCGCACTCCTTCCAGCATAGAGACGGCTAAACAGAAGCTGGAAAAAGACCGGCAGCGTCAGGAAGCTGACAAGAAAATATTAGCCAAACGGAAAATGCTTGCTGCGCTCCAGAGCAAGTTTAAAATACTACTGGATGACAACCTTGACCTGCCTCAACACATTCAACTGACTCCTCTGGTATACATCCATGCGCACACAAATCACACAAATCACAGCTCGACAATGACAATAGTGTGCATAGCTAATTGCTTTGTAAACGTGTCTAAAAGATTAGCAGAGCCATGTCATCTTTGTGATGAAAAAGGATTTCATTTTGATCATTTTAATAACGAATCCCTGATGTATTTTTTTACTACCTGTCCTTGGGGTTGCTTCACAGAGGCCATTCAAATAAAACAACTCTTGAGTCACCGAGCCAAGAAATAAAGTTCTTGTGCTGTGCTTCATTGCGTGCATACGGTATGTTTGCAAGTAGGAATTGCTGCTGGACCAGCGTTTCAAAGAGCAAGCTGAGAGAGAGAAAACCCGACGTTTAGATGAAGTCCAGTACCAGATGAGCTGGCGAGAGGAGCACTCCCATTTATCCCTCAAAAAGCTACAAGACTGGTACAATACTGACTCGTCACCAATAAGGCTTGGCTTCCGTGCTGACCTTTCTGCTATTTTCATAATGACGTCAGAGCATCCAACCTGCATCACAGTGAAAAGCCTGGCTGGTGTTTGTTCCTTTCAGGTTCAGTGACTCGACAGAGTGTAACATAGTCACTGTGTTCGCCATTCGCACTGACCACAGCGTCTCCACCTACCATATTCTGAGTCTTTCTACGACCCGGCTCCAAGAGGAGAGCGGTTCAAACAAGTGCGGCGTCGATGAAACCGCTGTGGTTGAAAGCCAAGCAACTGTAGACCAACATGAAAAAGACAGTAGTGAAACAGATGGTGAGAAAGTTATGGAATACTGTCGATACAATGACATGCTTTATCGTTGACGTGTACTCGCCAGAGGAAGAGGCCCCTCCTACTTCTGCGACTCGAGCTGCGGTCCAGATTACAGATCGGCAGGTTGAAAGGCTCCAAAAAGCTGCAGCGAAAGCCGAACAGGCTCGGGCCAAGATTGCAAAGAGGAAGCAGGAATGGGACAAACTGTGAGTGTGTCATTGAACGACATGACTGCTCTGGGCTAGGTGTCTCTTCAAGATTGCGCTCAGACTGTCTCCAGTGATGTCTCATTGATGTTTCAGTTATGCAGAGAAGCCACATAGGGACTGTGAAGACCCACGAGATGTGCAGGCCATCTTTGAAGCCCAAGAGAGCATTGGCGACTTGAAACTGAAAACAGACAAAAACTTCACCGTGCCTAAACATTTACGAATGAGTGCAGACAGGAAGAAAGTTGAGATGATAAACCTGGAGGACAATGTAAAGTGCACTCAAATGTAAATTGCAGTCACAGCAGATTTGTCTGAACAATCGCATCCATCGATCCCTCCCTCCCTCCAGATTCGCGAAAAACAGACTGAGATGAACACAGAGATTGTGGCCTTGCGGGACTTCAAACTTCTTCTTTTATCCAAACTGGGGGCCCAGGCTAAACAGCTCCAGAGGGTCCAGAGTTGTTTACCATCGCAGCTCCACCGCCGGCCACCCCCGCTGCCCACGATACGATGTGAGGAAGTACCAGAGAAGAGCCAGCGATGCACCCGAGCCATTCTAGAAATATACAGAGCGCTGAAGGACAAAAGGTGCTGGATACAACGGGCAGAGCTGGGATTTTTGTCCTTGCGGGGCATTGGGTGGCCAAAGATACCTCAAATATATCTCAAGGGTGTGTAAAACAACCCAAATTTTACAAATCTCCCAAATTTTTCAGAAAACAATCATTTTAGGTGCCCAAGGGGAAACGGTTGTAAATGTGGAAAAGAATTTGGGAAAAATCCCAAAACACCCAAAGGTTAATCTACCCCCGGTGAAGAGCTCCACCACTGCTGGAACTAGCTTGATGAAATCTGACTTGAGAACTAAATTCAGTTCAATAAAGAACATCTGTCATGTTCCGACAGGTCAAAGCATGATGAGCTGGAAGATCAAGAGAGTGGGATGAGTGTGGTGGATGAGCTGGAAAAGGAGATTGAAAAGTTGGAGAAAAGTCAATCTATATCAGATCCATCAGCAGAGGAGACCACAGGTGAGCAAGGAGAATTGAGAGAGGAGGACCTGAACGAAATGGACAAAGACACTTTGTTACAGATGCAGGATTCTCTACTGGAGCAGGTCTGTTTCAATTCTCCTTGCTGCACTCAACATCTCAAAATCAAAAAGCAGTCATCCATGAATTTATTCTTTCATGTATTTACTAGATGAAGACTTCGGTGGATCAATTTGATAAGGATCACATGATGTGCCTTGAGAAGGCACAGATGCTGGACTGGAAGCTAAAACTTGCCAATCTGCGCCAGTTGACTCTTTATCAGGAGCTATTGGTCCTCAAGGAGGTGGATAAGAGTGAAAAGGTTTTGCAGGACAAGCTTGACAAACGTCTGAAGGAGCAGGATGAGTTGCTGGTGAGGAAATATTCTATATTCGTTTTGAACTGTGGCTCATGCCTGTGGTGTATATTTGATGTATGTTACTTGAAAAGCCTTTTTAGATTTGCTGAATTGCAGCCAACAATGGGCATTTTTTGTTGTTGGTTGAACCAAAGCACACTTTTATTATCTTCAAGCATGCCATTTCCACGTTGTCAAATACAAACTGTGTCTTGGTCTCTCTTGTAACAGTCTGAGTTGGAGAGGTGTAGGAAGGCGCTGGAACTGAAGCGTAAAGACATTGCAAAACGTCAAGAGAAAGAGAAATCCAATACAGCAGCCTTCCATGCCTTGCTGGGTGATGACAACAACTTTGAGGAGTATCTGACCAAAGTTTACAAGAAAAAAATAAAACGTACCAAGAAGAAGGAGGACGGAAGTGATGGTGAAGGAATGCTTCGATCACAAAATGTGACCTCTTTGTGTGCGCTGGCTGGCTGGCTGGCATGCAAGAAATTCAAAGAAATTGTTTTGCAGAGGAAGACGAAGACAGCAATGATGACTTTGACGATTATGAAAACTGGGATGATGACGACGATGACGATTGGGATGGATTAGATGGAGAGGGGGCTGTGGAGGAATGCCCTGCAGGTCAGTACATCTGCGCAGATTGTCAGTCATCCGGGTCATGGGAATTGATCAAAATTGGATCAAACTCTTTGAGTTTGTTGAAGACGTTCTGACAATCCCAAATAAACTCTTCAAAGCTAAAAGTACCTCCATTTATTTTTGTGGGTTTTGTTGGAAAGATCTGCTCATTGAGAATAAAATGTTCAGATAGACTGCAAATCAGTAGAATGGATAAAGAATACACTCAATGAAAACACTTTTTTTATGGCGGTGTATTCATTTGGTCCTTTGAATCGTGACGATAGTTGTACTGAAAGTATTGCCGTGCCACAGGGTGCGATCAAAAACTGTTTGATGACATATTGGAGCTGCGTGAACGTCGCTTGGACCTGGAGGAGTTGCTGGCAGAGGAGAAGAAGAATGCTGAACACTTGGAGAAGGATTGTGACGCCCTTGTAAAAAAGGTCAGAGCAGGGCATGCAAATGTGGCCGTACCAAGTACCACCTTAGTACTGAATCTTATAGTATATCAAAATGATATGGTTTTGTCATCAGAATTTATTACTCCTAAAACTATTCATTCTGGAATTACTATTATTATTATTATTATTATTATTATTATTATTATTATTATTATTATCACAGAACTTTCCAGAAATTCTTTGAATGAGATTTAGAATAAACCAGAAATTTGCAAAATTGCATGTCGGTTCCTGTCACCATTCATGTTTTGATGGGATGAATTAATATACTTTGTAAACTAATAAGACATTTTTAAATGTGAAAAGAATCTAAACTTTCTTATATTGTATTTCAAAAATACACTTTTCAAAATAGATTCTAATAGATTTCATTTCAATAATGTTTTCAGAAAATAGCTTTTTATGTTTTTTTAAAAAGGCAAAGTTCAGCATCCCTTCTTTGGTGATGAGGTAAACACAAATAACCTTTGTGCAAATACTGGCACAAATGTTGACAGTACTATCAGTGCTCCCCAAAAAAAATTACTTTTAAGGTTCTGTATTGACCATTTGGTTCATTTTGATTTCCTTTGACTTAGAAAACGTACCTAAGTCCTACTTACCGTATAATTGCAATCCTTTCTTGGTTTTACTTTATTTTTTTTTTGTTCTTACTCACGTTTGAGCAATGGTCTTGTAGATGAAGTCAGTGAAAATCAGTCTTAAGGCTGCAGAGGATGACTTAGAACAAGTCAACAGAGAGAAACAACAAAAAATGAACCAACTGGATGTTGTGGTTCCTCTTCGGCTGCACCAGGTAAAAAAAATAAAAAATAAATAAAATCGTTGTGTCAATGAAATTGTACTTCCATTTTAAAAAGACGTTCTCGGTGCCCCTTTGCAATTTTCAGATTGAGATTGATATCACTGGCCAAGTGCCTTCGGACCTCACCCCAGCATTGGTGCTCACTGGGATGGAGCTCCAAAGGTTGCAGGAGCGAGTGAACGAATTAGAGGTAGAGAAGCATCAGCAGACAGAAGTGTACCGTCAGGCCCGTCAGCAGCACATCAGGCTCATCAAAGAACGCAAGGAAATGAACAATGAAATTGAGAGTAAGACCAAAAACATCCCAAGGCCTACCGACAGCAGCCAACTCCAGAATATTCATTTGAATTTGTTTGTAATTGGGTGCAGCGCTGGAGAAGCTTTGTCACCAGCTGATGATGACAAGGTTTGGGAGAGAGGTGGATATGGAGGTTCTGCAGACTCTGTGTGTCAACAAGTCAGTTGCTGAGATGAAGCAGGAAAGAATCTTGCGGGAAATTGCAATTGCCAAAGACATCCAACAATGGGATGTAAGAGAGTTTGCATGTGTGTATGTATCTGGGGGATGAATTACACTTTCTTATGATTCATTTTTTTCTGTGTGTGACATTTAGAGGAAAGTACAAAAATCTCGCGAAGCCCTGATCGCGATGACACGGAGCAACTCGGAGCGTCTCCTTTGCTTGAACAGTCTCTTTGAACAGAAGAAAGAGCTGGAGATGAAACTTTACGCAAGACAAAAGAAAATTGTAATTCAATTTCAACTTTGTCAATAACGTGAAACCAATCTACTTCAATTACTAATCAAAAATATTGCTGGTCTTTCCGTGAATTTGAATCTTTGTGTCTGTATCGGCCCAAATCAAATACCTTTGTGTACGTGTGTGTACTCAGGGCAAGCATCTTCAGGCCTGCAGCAGGCAAGCAGACAAGGACCAAATCTGGAGTCTTCGGGAACTGGTGAGAAAACAAGCTGAGCAGATAGAGAAGCTATCTAAAGAGGTCAGCGAGCTTGGACCCACTGGAGGACACATGCTTTCCGCCGGCCATGCTCATCTACCGCCGCTCCCTCGTCAACCCACTCCCATAGTACACAAACTCAGCAGAAAACGAGGAATACTTGTACCTGGCGTAAAGGAAGAGGACACGAGTGAAAGTGAGACGGACGACTAAAAATGGAATTCACCTGATGTTACCTGTTCATTATTTTGGACCTCAGATTGCTGATAAATTAACAGTGACACATTTTTTAACAGAATTCCACAAAATAATGGTGAGAAAACTCAAAAAACTGCACTCCTACTACTATCTTTTGCTTCGTCAGGTCAGCCTCTGTTCAGGTGGCAGTCATCCATTAAATGCAACTTCCTATCTCTGACACAGTCATAGACCCCCCCTACGCTCTGGAGCCAATACAGGAGGGTCGGGCCCGAGCTATGTTCAAATTGACCCCTTTTTTTTCCCTTTTCCTCTGCCTGCCGACGACTCCGCCATCGTACTCCCTTCAGCTGTCGTGGAGTTCCGTGCCGTACAATGCTTCTTGTCAGCCCTGCCGGCTTTATGACTTCCCAGTCTAATCCATGGTAATTCACAAGAGTCCCTCCAGTTCAGGGGTGTCAAACTAATTTTTGTCACGGGCCGCATCATAATCAGTTTCCTTCGGCGGGCCATTATAACTGTCAGCATCTTCTATATAAAGTATAGGCCACACAACAAACTGATGAATAACTAGCTTTTAAATCAGAGAGTAGTAAAAACTATTCTACATATGAATATTTAAAAAAAAATGAATGGAAATAAAAATTGATAGCAATAACTCTATTTCTTTAAAAGTGAACTCAATATTTAATTTAGTCTTGACACATGAAGTCAATGTACAATTCGTCTTCGCGGGCCACATAAAGTGATGTGGCGGGCCATTGTCTGGCCCCCGGGCCTTGAGTTTGACACCTGTGCTCTAGTCACTAGACCTATACTTTAGTGGCAATTCAATTACAATAGTCCAAAAATAAAACAAAAAGGACAGAAATGGCTCATACAGCAAGTTTTATTAACACCACAACAGATTTATTTGGCTTGGGTGCAGTGCATAAAAATATGAGATAAGATCAAAACTTGCTAAGCTTGTATATCCCATTTATGTGCAGTATACAGTATTTACAAGGGCGCGTCCAAATGCACATTTTTTTTTATTTTATTTTAACAAATTGTATGTTTAGTTTAACATGGATAGGTTAGATGGGCTCTGTCAGAGACATGTACCAATTCTTAACACCTTATCAGATTTTCTTTAGTCACGAGTAACATTGTGCTCTACTCGTTTTGCCAGTGTTCAGAAATGTCACAGTTGTATTAGGGGGGAAAAAAAAAACCTTAACAAGTGAGGCAGATGTAGGAGTGAACTTAATGTTCTTACTTGTGAGAACAAAGCATACAAAGCATCAATGGAGAGTAGTATAAATTCTCAAATATAGGCACTTGCTCTGTTTACCACTGCCTGCAAGGAAAAAAGACAAAAAAAATTGCTTTGCCTCAATAGTGCTCCAATTTATCCAAGTTGGGTTATCTTTGTCCTCGTTCGGACAGCAAACATTTGACTTCGACAACATTGTTCAATGACCACTTCGGAGAAAGAAATGCAAACATCAGAAAAAAAATATGTGTCACAATCAATTCTTCTCCCATCCTTCACCCACTCAGAGGGCACTCAGCTCCTGCGTCAGTCTCTCCTTCTCCCGCTCCAGCTCCACGATGCTTTGCTTGTTCTGCTCCAGGCGATCCTCCAGCCACTGCAGCAGCGGTCCGCTCACTGCTGACATCTGGCTGCACAAGTTCTTGGTGAATACAGACCCGTTGTGGATCTTGGTGACCGGGTCCAAGTGGGCCAGGCTGTGGATCTTCCGGTATGTATCCTGCTCCTCTTGACACAGAATCCGCGGGAGCTCCACGGCCGACTCCAGGCACACTTTACCGATGGTCTCGCGCGGGACAACGTGAATCGGGATTTCCACACGCTCGTAGTCGGAACCCTTTTGGGCCTGGGTCGACTGGAAGCAGGTGTACAGAACGCGGCCCGTCTTGGTGTTTTTGTCCTCAATGAAGCAGGAGAAGATGAGGCCCACGAAGCCCTGATCCAGCATTTGGTACATTGCCTGAGTCCGGACGTCGACGTGCGAGGGCCACACGGTGATGTGCGGGTGGGAGTGGTACCAGCCAACCACCCGCATCGGCTTGCCTGTCATGTCGGCCAGCCTCTCGGCCTCCGTGGAGGCGGCAGACAGCTGCTCCGGGGAGATCTCCACCCGGTCCTTCCTCTTGTCCGACCGGCGGAGGATGATGACGGAGTGTATGTGGACGACCTTGGTGAGTTCTACCTCTCCGATACACAAACCCATCACTTCTTCTTTCTCTGTGCTCAACGCGTGATTCATACACACTAGGAAGGCGTCCGACTCTAGATGAACCGCACTGACCGGCATTGTCTTTCTTCAAAACAAATCTGTTATTAAAAGCACGAACTGGGAAGGAACCTGGGTTTACTTTGGTGTTTTCTTGCTTTCAGTTAGAGGTCCGAGTTGACGCAACGATCGGCTCAAGGTTCCGCCTGCTCAAAAAGAAAAAAAAAATCTTCTTTCCTGGTTTTTTTTGCCAGTTTACCTCCTGTTATATGAGGCATTACCGCCACCTACTGGGTCGAATGTTATGATGAGAGAGCCGGCAGTTACAGATAAAAAAAAAAAAAAAAAACACTACCCTTTCCATTAGCCCGGTTTTCCCAGGGAACTCAAATAACTGTCTCTGAACTTTTCCGATTTCTACCTGCAGAATATGAATATGTTCCAGTCTAAATGCTACCTATGCTTTTGGAGTTACTCCTGCGCCTACTACCTTTACTGCTTCCCACCAATGTTTGGACATTTCTCTGCTGCCTTCACAATAATCTTTTTTTTTTCTTTTAGTTTTGCTTTCTATGTCGCTTCTGCATACTTTGTATTTCTGCTGCTTTCTTGTTTACCTCACAACCCTGATAAACCCTCGTGCTATTTCTTGATCCTATTGAAAATTAAAAAGATATATATCGAGTGTCCTTTGAGAATAATAGCACAGATCTGTTCTCAAAAATACATTGGGAATTTAATTTTAAATCAAAGCAGAAACTAATATTATGATTGATTATATCGTGATTCACTTAAATGTTTATGTTTCAAAATGCCCTTGCCTAAAATTATGGTTTTTAAAACCTAAAATTCGGCGGCTCGGTGGGGCAGCACGTCCGCCTCACAGTTAGGAGGGTGCGGGTTCGATTCCACCTCCGGCCCTCCCTGTGTGGAGTTTGCATGTTCTCCCCGTGTCTGCGTGGGTTTTCTCCGGGCCCTCCCCTTTCCTCCCACATCCCAAAAACATGCTTGATAGGCCGATTGAGCACTCCAAATTGTCCCTAGGTGTGAGTGCGAGTGCGAATGGTTGTTCGTCTCTGTGTTCCCTGCGATTGGTTGGCAACCAGTTCAGGGTGTCCCCCGCCTACTGCCCGATGACGGCTGGGATAGGCTCCAGCACGCCCGCGACCCCCGTGGGGACTAAGCGGTTCAGAAAATGAATGAATGAATCGGTTCCTTCTGGCACTGACAAAAACCCACACAGTATTGTTATACAGTAAATTTGAGACATCAAGGGCTGGTTGCAGGATTGTGAAAAACGGACACTTGTCCAAATGCGATGGAGGGTTTTCTCATTATACCAGTTCAGAATGGAGCCCAACCGATGATCACTCTGCCGACTAAATCGGCCTTAGCTCTTTTCAGAATATTTAACATCAGCCCAAATCAGGACGAATATTCTTTTCGTCTACATAGATACAAGCTCGTGTGCTTACACTGTTTGTCCACTAAGTAGAGCTGTGATTTCATCTAACCCTTAATTCTTCTCAGTAACCTACCTACCAATATGTCCAGATGTGTCCCAAGTGTGGTGAATGAGTGTTTCCTGGGTACCAAAGGAAGCATGGGTTCCATCTGGTTTCGCTCCCGAGTTCCACCAGGGGCACAGCTGTACATGTTAGCCCACATAGTCTTGCAAATGCTTTTTCATGCCATTATGTGTCTGTAGGTGCCCTGTGATTGATTGGTGATCAGACCAGGGTGCATGAGACCCTTCTTACAATATAAATCAGGAAAATGTGTAAAAATACTACACTTTATGTGAATATTAAATGAGTATGCACTACAAGGAGATATAAACAGTGGTATAATTCTTCCTGTATTAAAATAGAACAGTCTGTCAACAGCTTTCATGTCTCCACGGCAACAGGTCAGTCATATTTTAACCATGGCTTAGGATCAGTACACCGACAAACACAGAGGCACACACTCAAAGGTAAATTCGGTCAAACACGTTTGTCACATGTACCCGCACACATTTGCAATGTGGCTTAGTAGAGCTCTGCTTGGGCACATCATGCATGGTGTGGTATCCATGACAACTGGAATGCAACTGATACAATTAAAGATAAAACATTAAATGAGGAGCAATCAGTAGCGAGAGAATGAAGAAACTATTGTTTGTTAACATTAAAAGACATTTGTTGGTGTAGAAACGTCACTTGATAAACATATATGAAAATCCTTACAGTACTGTTAGAGCAACAAAGCATGCGTACTTGATGTGATCAATTAAAAGTGAGCATTCAGGATAATCAATGCCAATACTAGTAAAGGTCTGTCCAATATACACACAAACATTACAATATACATTTTTTTTGTCTTTCAGGCAGTTTTACGTGAGCACTCTTGTTATATTTCAAATTTCGACTAATTTTCTTTATGCATTCAGATAGATTTCCTACAATTTATACAGTTGTACTTTGTATAAAAAGATGTAACTAAAACACGCGTTACAATAGATACACATACAAAAAGTATTACATGATAACATGATTGTTATATTATTATCATCATCATTATTATTATTATTATTATTGATAATAATTAATACTACGACTACTACTAATAATAATACGTACAAAATATAGTAACGATGATGATGATGATCTTCATAGTTAGTAAATTTGAGCTGATTTGATTAAAGAGTCCCATAAAAGTCCCATACATCCATGAACCAAATCTTTTATTAAAGATATTTCTTCTTACAAAGAGAATAAAATGTACCAAAATATATATATATATATAGAAATATATATATATATATATATATATATATATATATATATATATATATATATATATATATATATATATATATATATATATATATATATATAGAAATATATATATATATATATAGAAATATATATATATATATATATATATATATATATATATATATATATATATATATATATATATATATATATAGAAATATATATATATATATATAGATATATATATATATATATATATATATATATATATATATATATATATATATATTAGATGTTTTTCATGAAACTTTCGAGTTTCCGTGGTGTTCCTGAATGCGTCAACAACGTCAACCCTCCACCCCAGGAAAACCGAGCTTCCTCCATAATTCTGAGGTCCACTTGTTAGTGCGCTCTCACTTGACACTTAAAGCGACTTCTGTGCACCTCGTCTGATCTGTGCACGGAATTCCCCCTGCAGAAAGACCGTGGGAGCGATGCGACGTTTTGGAGGAGGGAGAGGAGACGAACTGGCCAGAAAGCAGCAGACACCTGCAAGGAAGATCTGAGTTTGTTTCTCGCACGTCAAAGGTAAGAACATCCGCTCGCAGCGACTCACGCGCCCGATATAGCTGTCTCGTTGACGGGGGGTTGTTTACTGGAGCGTTTCCGCGTTACTTGTGGCTTCGAGCATCAGTGGAAGCCAGGCGGCGGGCTATGAGTCATAACCCGGCCGCCCTGCAGGCGCAGGGGCGGATAGGGGCTCAGTTGTGGAGTCGAACAGCGGCTCTGCAGCATCTCAAAGCCAGTTTTTTTTTTTTTTTTTGCACATGCAACGAACCAAGGTGCTTAAAAAAAACAATGTTTGTCTTGACATGATCTCCGAGTTTATTGTCTTTGCAGTTCCATTTGTTTTGGGGTAAACGGGATAAAAAAATAAAAAAAACCAAGAGGAAAGTTTAGACAGCTTGTGTAAAATTGACCTTTGTACAACATCAACAGCATTTAAAGAATGATATAGATTGTGAATATTTGATCATTTGTGGTGTAGTGATTTTTTTTTGTTTTAACAAAAAAAAAGGATACATTCAAAAGCGCTATTACTAACAATCAGTTAGGAAGCATTTCAAATATTAAACGTTGAAGTACTGTGGGATAAAAACAGTAGTACCTGATTGTAATAGGAAATACAATTTGTCACTATTCATTTTTTATCTCCAATACTGAACTGACTTAACCTTTACCTTCTCAACTGGATGTTGTGCGCTGCAGTGCATTGTGGGGGATAATCGATTTGAAATCACTCGACTTCACATGCGCTCCTTTCTATATAATCTTGACTGTGACATTTACATTTTTCACACAATACTGGGAGTGTTATTATCTAGAATTTTCCATCATCCCACAATACTCTCTTCAGAAAACTTTGGCAGAACCCTACACCAGGACTTTGACTTGTTGAGAACTGTTAAGATCAGTTGTGGTATGGTGCGATGGTCATCTTGCATACACCTCTCACTATAAGAACAATAAGCATATACGTTGAATAATAAGCATATACCGTAATTTCCAGATGATAAACCGCTACATTTTGCACAAGCTTGGAACCCTGCAGCTTATCTATGGATTTTTCATGATCTTTATGAAATTTACAAAGGATTTGTTTTGATTCAAAACACATGCCGCTTATAGTCCAGTGCATCTTTTATATGAACGACTTTCCCCTAACTTTAGCCAGTGTGGTTTATATTCAGGTGCGGTTAATAGTACAGAAAAACAACATCCAGAGCCTTTAAGAACTCCGGGCGGATCTCATCCACCCCTGGGGCCCTGCCATTGAGGAGTTTTTTAATTACCTCAGTGACTTCGACCCCAGAGATTGGAGAGTCCGCCTCAGAGTCTCCAGGCCCTGCTTCCACAATGGAAGGCGTGTCGGTGGAATTGAGGAGGTCTTCGAAGTATTCTCCCCACCGACTCACGACGTCCCGAGTCGAGGTCAGCAGCACACCATCTCCACTGTAAACAGTGTTGACTGTGCACTGCTTCCCCTTCCTGAGACGCCGGATGGTGGACCAGAATTTCCTCGAAGCCGTCCGGAAGTCATTCTCCATGGCCTCGCCAAACTCCTCCCACGCCCGGGTTTTTGCCGAAGCCGTGTTCCGCTTGGCCATCCGGTACCTGTCAGCTGCCTCCGGAGTCCCGCAGGCCAAAACGGCCCGATAGGACTCCTTCTTCAGCTTGACGGCATCCCTTCCACAGCAACACTAAGCCGCTGTTTAGCTCAGTAAGAAGAGACTGGAATTTGGAGCACGAGCGCTGTTCCCGTGCGAGTTCGAATCCCGCTTGACCAATATTTTTTTTTCATTCATTCAATTTTAACACATCACTTTAATAATTATTTTCATCATCATCATTAATTTACCATTTTTATTTTATTTAATCATCATCAATTTACCATTTTTATGTCATTTAATCATCATTTCGAGTCCCACAATAGTGTGAAGTGCCTTCGCCTTCACACGCAATTTCTCCAGAAATTGCCAATTCTAGTTATTTTTATTATTTTTCTATTTAGCTTTTTCAGTTTCTAGTGTTTTGAGTTCTTTGGGTGACGTGTGATTCTGCTTTTGCAGTGTACTAAGTGCTGTTTGAGGCTGACTGTAAGAACCCAGCTGTGTGTTTCCATCGTCACAGATCTCCTGCCTTTCTAATGTGTAGCTGAGACCCATAAATATTAAAAAGTTGCCTCAAGCCATAAAGGATGCGCTACTCTAGCACCACCCAGCAATACAGGAAACATGGCCATTATTTCTGACTAATTTGATTCTTCCTCATTTCTTTGCCTCCTGTGTTCATACCAAATTTTTGATTAAAAATAATACAATTACAACCAAATAGTAATTGACCAATAGAAAGCTTGGCAGAAAGAGCAGGAAATAAATAAATCTTGGGATTTTCAGGGATGTAAAATTACCTAAAGATCAATAATGGAGCTTGCTTGGAAGTACATTTTCGTCCTCAGAACTGCCACTTTTACCTTCAGTCATAAAGCACGATGATTACAACTTGTCTTAGAGCCTCACTCCTTATCAAGTGGTGCGGTTTTAATGACTAATGTATGTTTCTGAGCGTATCGTACTGCAGTATCGAACAGTTTGTCCCCACCTTTGAGTTTTGTGTTGAAAGTAACAGGTCTGATTAACGATTGCAACTTTTTTTACGCGACAGATTCTGCTACGCCAGCTCTTTGCCGGCAAAGCACACCTGTTGAGTTGGAATACTTTGGCTCAGTGGTCCCTGACCACCAGACCCGGCCACCTTGGACCGGGCCGTGTTAGGCCGCACAACAGGGAAAAGAAAAAACATACAGTATTTCCAGTCAATTCATTAGCCTTGCAATACAATATAGAATTCACTCATTGAGAAAGCACTCATGCGTTAAAGCTTGATTTGCAGGAGAAAAATGTGTGTGTGTGTGTGTGTGTGTGTGTGTGTGTGTTTTAGTGTGTCTGTCGAAAAACCGCATGGAGTAATGTAAAAGAAAAGTGAGTAGCAAAGAAGAGAGGGAAAGCAGCAGAAAATGCTAGTTGCCTGGTGACAGAGATGAAATGAGAAAGAAGGAAGGAAAGAAAGAAAGATACAAAATGAGGAGGAGTACGAGGAGGAGTACGAGGAGGAGGAGTACGAGGAGGAGGAAGAGAAGGACGAGGAGTCGAGGTGTGGAGTTGTTTTACAAGTGCAGAGAGTTCCTGGTCACGATGCTCCTGCCTTTACTCCTACTGCACTTGCTTAGGAACTGTCGAAGGAGAAAGACAAATATGCTATTTGACTTTATTTGCGACTGGCATTTATTTGATTATTCTTTGTTTTATTCTTTATTTTTCGTCCCTTGTCATCTTTACCTCCTTTGTCTTGCACATTCAACATGAGCCCTGTCTCCTAACAGTGCACCCACCCACTTCACACACTTGAAAGACAAAAAGACATTTTCTCTCCACTACATTGAGATTAATACATAGCTGCCAACAACATGCTGTCAAGCCAATTTTCACATGTGCATGCTTTGGAGGAGGAATCCATAATATATGATGTTATGCAACACAACTTTGAGATCAACATACACCTAATTTCCATTTGCCCATGGGTTTTTTTTTTTCCAGTCTAGTCGACAGAAATATTTGGCACACATTTGAAGATCTAGTTGAGTGAGCAACAAGCTGGAACCACGGAAACATCAGCTACTTGTGGACTATCTTTTAGCACAAGTTATGGGAAATACACTTGGAACAATGATCAACTGTAGTATAAACAAAAATTGATGGTTAGAAAACTGTTAATTTATTAATGTATTTGTTCAGCTATGTTTGCCAGTGATGTATCGTGACATGTAGAACAATTAAATGCTCTTACCACTTGGTGGCCAAAGTTGAATAATAAACCAGTCCAATCTTTTCTAATAACTTTATACATTCTACTACCCCAAAGCCATAATAGACAGTAATAAAAAAATGCACTCCCCTAAACATTTAATAGTGTACAGATACAACTAACACACTTTTCACTTGAAATATTTCTTTTTTGTCTTGAAAATGGATAGGCATAATGATTTGCACACTGAATTTGTTGCTTCTGAGTGACAAATGGTTCCATTAGGCTCTGTGGGTTCAGTTCCCACTCATTTGACTGTGAATTTTAGTGTCCAGTAAAGAAAATGGATGGGTGTTGTTTTTCAACAACACAACAAAACAGAGATTATTTCCTACGCGGGCTGATACCGAGCAGAAAGGATACCGGTACCGGTCCGCAGCCCATGGATTGGGGACCACTGCTGTATACAGTATGTAAATTTTATCAACTTGAAATAAAAGATATACCTAATAAGACCCAATAAACAATACCAGACATAAAACTCAATATATTGTAGAGCTATGAAATGGAAGTAAATAACGAACACATGACCTTGTTTTCCAGCTGTAAAATATTAAAGAAGCCACCCCAGTGTTATGATGACTCCCTTATTTTAAACTCTTTATTTCACTCAAACACTTGCAGACACACATCCAGACAGGAGACAAGCGGTTAATACATGTTTTAAACTGTCATCACGTAAATTCTCTTGTTCTGTTTTTTTTTTTTTTCCCCCTAATCAACATCCTGTGATATGATTTCAACGAAAATTTGTGTTGGTAGCATGTGCATAGTTTGCACAGTTTGTGCTCTTAAGAATACATAAATAAATAAATGAATGAATGAATTAATTAATAAAGATGCTCGTAGCTTTTACAGGCATCCCTGAGAGTTGATGTGAATGTTGCACATGGCTTGAAATGCGTAGTTTTCATCATGTCTTTCACAGTTTTTCAGACATTTATGTCAAATATAAGCCTTAAGACTCCTTTCTATAAGTTGTAATCTTCATTAAGAGTATGGACACTTATGTATATCTCTACAATAATCAATCAATACTCTGCTTACGACAGCATCGCTTAAACTCACTAGGTAATTCCATCAGCGTTAACCATAGCTCTTGGCTTATTGACTATATCTTAGTCTGTGAGGAACATGACCATCAGCAGGTGCGCTACAATGATCTCCATTGTGCACAATGGATATTGTGCTCTTTGAGTCACATATTGCCGTCGTATGTCTCGACACATAATAGATGCGCTCTTATTTGTGAGAAGTGGTTGTTGTCTTGTGACTCCAGGCTTCTTTATTTTCTCACTTTGTCTGTTTTCATGTTTGCTTATTTTATGCAGCTTTTCTCATTCTCTCATTCTCATTCTAGATGACTCTGGACCGAAGCAAGATAGTTGAGGTCTATAGTATTACCAATCAGTTCTTACGTGGGACAAGCACAGCCTGTTGTCAACAAGAGGTTCCGATGATTCAGCTTTTAATCACATTTCAACATTACGGATGCAATCTTTGCACACTACTTCTATTGTCTGATTGGAATGCAGAAATAAAAGTTCAGCTATGTCCTGAAATGTTTTCGCGACGGAGTTGGACAAAAGCATGGCTTTTCACAAACGGGAGAACATCTATTGAGTTGTGTCTCTTCAACGTGGTCTTGCTTCTTGAACAGTGAACACGTTTTCCCACAAGTTTCCCACCGCTGCAATCAATCTTATACTATCCAACTTCCTTACCTTTTTCCCCAAGGCACTTGTTTTCAGCTTTGAGTGACCTGCGAAGCAAGACAACAAAGACAGTTGGCAAGGTCCAAGAGAATTTCACCTTCTCTCGATCTAGCTCTTTCAGTGTGCAAATCTTTAAGAGTGTGTCGGGGGGTAATTATTATCTTCTCGGCGGTCTTAACTGTCCGTTGCAGTCCGATTTTGTCTTCTTTATAGCAGCACCCAAACAGACTGTGATCGATGAACACAGGACTGATTCAATGTTTGTGTAGAACTGCCCTAAAGAGCTCCTGTGGCTGGCAGGCAATGATTCTTCAGCAGTTGGAGTCCATTTTCTGCTGGGCTATTTTTGCTATAGAAATCGAATGTCGAGTATTATTGTGAATATTAAGGATAGATGACGAATGGTCTGTGTGGGGGATATTTTTTTGTATTTAGTGACTATGTTTGCATGCAATCATTATTGGGTTATGGTCAGAATTCAGGTTTCTGAAAATATCAAAACAGATAGAGCTACTCACACATTTAAATATCCTGATTGGACCGGCAACACAAATCACAGATGTCATTTCGGCTTGTGACTTTGTACCATTGACAAAAAACATGTTGTTTTATCGGTCCGCTTCAGCATGAAGGTATTTCCACGTTTTAAATTTGTGCCAGTCCTGTATGTCAACTCAGGATGCCTGGTCGTTGTTGTGCATCACTTAACAAAGGTTACCGTCCACGATAGTGTCATCTTTATTTTCTTCTGCCCCCTTTCTTTTTTTTTTCCTTTCAATTTTTAGTTCTAGTCGAGTTCAAAAGTCGGTACTTGGTGTATTTTGGCAAATATAGCATTTTTTTTTTGGTTAACATTTGCAGTGGAATACGGTTAGGTCTACTTACTATACTAGAGTAAACTCCCTCTACACAGAAAGACTGCATAGCATTCGCACCATTCTCATTCAGCTGTCAAAAGGGATAGCTGCAATTATTGTTGGGTGACCAGTGAACCATAATTTGATGCCTGCTGTGCATGCGTGTCTATGTGTGTGTTTGTGTGCGCCTGTGTGTTTGTGGTCTTAACACCTTCCTGTGAGCTCATTTCCATGTTAGATGTGCGTCTGTGCTCTGTTCAATACATTAATAAGATCTTTTCTGTACCAGTGGGAATTGTGACTGTCCATCCTCGGGGTGGACGGTGTTTGTCTGATGTGAAAATCGGAGCACATTGTTGTGTGCCCTGTTGCCCTTTTCATGGGAGATGAGGAATTGTAACCGTTTCCCTGCTTTAGTTGAAGGCACTTAACAGCAGCTGTTCCCACTGTTGTGTTGGGGTTAGCGATTTTCAAACTTTGTGTCTCAAAAGGAACGTGTGTTCAATATTCAGATATGCTGAGTGTGTTCTTTGTACTTCTCACATTTCCATTATTTGCCTTTTGTGTCTCTATGTGGGACAAAGTTGAACTATCCATTATTTTGCATGTTGTCATTCCTGCTTATGTAGCCATACGACAGGGTTACACAGTATACTATAGTGTCCAAAAAACTCCCTATTTATAAACAGAAATAAGCTTCACACTTTTTAATTATCACGAATAACACAAATTTGGTTGTTTTAGATGTGTGCATAAAAACCGGTAGCCCTTGATGAATGAGAAGCTCGGTGGTGATTGGTCTATTTAAGAATTTTTTGAGTGTATTTGATTTATCTTCAAGATGTCTGCCCTTTTGTGTGGCCACTAGTCAGATCAAAACAAAGATAAACAATGTAATTGCAATGTTGATCTGAAGTTAAAACATGTAGTTGTGCATGACTCATTATTGTCTCCGGCAATGATAAGAGAGTATTGAAAGGGTTCGTGTGTCCTAAATCAATTAACAGCAAATTAAGAGCTTTAACGTTTATGGAATCTCATTAGATGATAAAACTGTTGTGTTTTCTTACAAATGTTCTCAAACGAATTTCAATAGAATTATGAGCGAACGTCTACTCTGAACACATTATCATTGACTTTTTTGTTGCTGTTATTTGTGCAACATGTGACTGGACTTGCGTAACAAATACCAAATGTATTTCCTCCTTTCACAAATTATCTTTTGAAGTCACATTTCAGGTATTTTACACTTCCTGCTTTACAACTCCACCTGCATAACCCGAGGCTGTTCTCCGCTGCACTTGCCTCAAATGATTGTGTGTGTGTGTGTGTGTGTGTGTGTGTGTGTGTGTGTGTGTGTGTGTGTGTGTGTGTGTGTGTGTGTGTGTGTGTGTGTGTACAACTCAATCAAGTTTACCATCTCCTGGCCCCACCCTCTAATTACACAGAACAGCAGTGGTAGAGTCTGACACAAGAAGCTAGAGACAAATGCAGAGGAGGAAGCAAGGAAGAGGTGAAAGCAGGAAGCAAAAACTTCACACCACTGAAACTCAGTAGGTAAAAAAAAAAAAAAAAAATCAGATAGTTTACAGAATGGCGAAAGTCAAGGCGTGTCAGTTGACAAATAAGAGTTGATTTTTCAACGGCATGCTATTTTGCTTCGGTTATAATTCAGTCTCTCTAGTAGCTATTCCCTGTCGTCTGTTGCAAAATAGTATTTATCCTGATCTTTTTTTTTTGGGTTGCACTCTTTTATCCACATATTTATTCAGCAGATTAACCACCACAGCAGCTACAGCTTGCCTCAACCGAGTGATTCATCTATCCCTGCAGCCGGTCAGCTGATCAGATAACTTGGTGGTGCTGCTTGTGGTGTGGGGGAGTGGCTGTTGAAGTTCCTCGCCCTCGTCTGCCTCCAGCTGAATGGTAGGCAAACAGTTAGTTGGTGTGTGTGGATGTGAGGCTGGCTGCTGGTCAGCTGCTCCCTGACGCTTCCTTCCCCCCCTCCAGGACCAGGCACTGTTGAATCAGCTGAGGACTCACTGAGCGGTAAGTCAGGCCTTGAAGCCACGGAGATGGATGCATGTGACAGGGCAGTGGGGGTGTCAAAAAATACCAGTAAAGACATAAGACACAACTTGGTTGTTTGTACAGGGAAATGTAAATGTGTGTGTTTGTGTGCAGCCGTGGAATCTTATCACGCCCTTTTCTTCCAAACTGCTAATATGCTGTTTGTCTTTTGGTTATGAGACTTGTAAGAAACAGACCTCCAGCTCTGTCTTGTGATCAAGTAACGTGCAGCAAGGAATGACATTGAAAAGGGTTTGTGTGGTTCAAGTTGAACAAATCTTTTGTGTTAACTGTGGAATTGGACACAACTTCTTGAGCATCATGAGGCGCTTTCTTAAATCATCAATTTGAGTTGTTGTAACACATGTTTGCTGTGGGTTAGTCTCATTTCACACACTCAAAAAATGGTGATTTGCTTTGGGAACGCCTTCTGAAGTACTCACCAGTCAGTATATCTTCACAAAATTGGATAACACACTATATTTCCTCTCATGTTTCTAAGTGAGGTCACACCTTTTACTTTGTTGCCGTTTCTATGCCACTGACATTATCAGGTTATTGTGCGTGCGTGTGTGTAAGTGTGTGTGTGGGAGTGTGCTGGGATTTAGGTGACATCTGGGTTAGTTTGCTCCTGACATGAGATTAGGAGTGGTAGAACACTCTGAATTGCTACTCTGACAATGTAAGTGGGACGAGTTATCTGTCTTGATTTGTCCAGGCTGACCCTGTCTAGCCTCAAACAACATCTGCCTGGATAACTTCCAGCTCCCTGCGACCCTGCATAAGTAGCAAACCATAAATAATGAGTTGATGTTTCTACGATTACAACCAATACCAGAGCAATCCACAAAACACCATAGCATGCATTATTGATTTTCGTTGTCGGAAGCACAATTCCTCCCCTATGGTAAAGTGATGGCGTACTTGCAATGTAGTTTTTTTTAGAGAACTGTGGGGGGGGGGGATCAGGGCTGTTCTTCCATTATTTAATTGGAGTGGACTTGTGATGCTTGTTGGCCAGAACTGAATTGATGATGCCAAAATACGAACCAAGGATACAGTAGATAAACAATGCTGTAAGAAACTGGCCAAGACACAGAAGACCCGTTATTGTAGTCATGCAATGTATTTTTCCTCACTAAGTGGAGTGATGATGTTCAAATTCTCATTACTTGTGGTTGTGCACTGCAGTTAGTCAAAGTCATTAAATCCATCCCATCACTAGTAAACTATGGTAGTAACATTGCGTGATTAGCAGTGTTGGGACTAATGGCGTTAGAAGTAACGATGTTACTAACGGCATTATAGATTACCAGTAACGGTTAATCTACTCAATTACTATGTTGATTTGACTTTTGACTCGCTACGCCTTGCGTCAGCCACTTAGTTTTGGGAATGTGTCACATGATATTCTACACAATCCTACGGTGGGCCAAAACAAAAACAATGCTTATCGTCATTTTGACACATGCTCAAAAATCTAAATTATTTTACATAATTGAACGTTTTTGAAAAAGTAGTACTATAGTTACTTTCCCTAGTAACTAGTTTTATGACGGATTAATTGAGTTATTCATCCAATTATGTTTTTGTAAAGGTAACTAATGACTGCAACTAATTATATTTTGAAAGTCATTTTCCCAACACTGGTGATTTGAAAGTTGTTTATTTCAATTTATTTTTCACTAGATTTGAGCATATTGTCACGCTCATGTTACCAGAACACATTTTTCTTTTCCACTGCTACTGATGCTAAAAATGTTTTGTAAAACCTCAAAAAGTAATTGTAAAAAAAAAAAAAAAAAGATAGATGCATCATATGCATTACTTTTTGGACTAAATATACACCGCAAATGTTCTCTTGACTGAATTGTTTTAAGGTAGCAGTCAGTCATAACGGACTATGCGGAAAGCAGAAAGTCCACAAATACAACAAATACAATACTCCGCATTGATTTTCAAGCCTTTAAATGTTAATGCAGGATGCTTGAGAAGTGTTGATGAGTAATTCTAGTCAGGTAAATACCTCGCCGCTCATTTATGAGGTATTTAATAATATATGCTTTATTGTTTTGATAATGTCTAGGGACAGAGCTGCTTTCAACCCCAAATCAGAATTTTAATTTTGAAGAAAGGTAATCCGATCACCCAGAAAGATACTTCATCTAATAGATTAGATTCGATTAGATGAGATAGAATTCTATTTATCCCACAGTGGGGAAATGTTCTTGTCACAGCAGCGTGCAAGAGTACGTTTTATTGTAGAGGCTGCATGTCATCACTAAACCGCTGAATGTCAATTATTGTGCAGGTACATGCATTATTCAACACAAATACCTCTAATCAACAAGTTTGGAAAACATTCGAATGTGTGCTGCTTATCAGAACAAAAAATGCTGACAATTAGCTGTCACTTGCATCATGATATTTGATGACTGAGTAGAAGACGTGTCGCTTTAATGTTTAGTGCTCTCAGAGGTGTGTTTAATTTGTCAGTTTTTCTTCCCGTGAGCCAGTTAAATGAGAACTATTAGGCAGACCGATTGCACCCGTGCTCTACAGGCACTCCATTTTTAATACTGCCATAGACGAGAGGTCAAAATTGGCATCGAAAAATTCAGTCGTGCACCGCTTGTCTTAAGTTAAAGTTAAAGTGAAGCACAATGAACACACATATTGTACACCACGTGTTGAGCCTCGTTTCATAATTTCAGGGAATTTGAGTCCTATTCACAACATTGAAGTTGTATTCATAACATTTATTTGTCAGTTTTCGGCTCGTGAAGACACGAGGACGTTTTCATACTGATTGCACTTAACCCTCACAATAGAATAATGGTTGTCTTGCAGCCCAGACAATTGAGCAGATGAGCAAGAGACTTTGTGGGGAAGAGCAAAGGTCAAATGATTTCTAATCTCCCTTTCAGCATTGTGACCGTAAATGGAACTAAGGAGATGACCTCAGTGAAATGTAAACTTCTAAATGTTTTTTGATTATTGATGATTATTCCTCATTAACTGTGCCATGTTTACCTGCCAATATACTCATGTAATTGCCTGAAACATAATTCAGTATCAGTGCTGGACTCTTGAATGCTTTTGAGGTTTAAACCATACATTTTTACATAAAGTAGAACTGTTGTTTTACAGATAATGAACAATTAGATGTGGTTTTCCACTTGAGCCCATGTGTAGGCGTACAAACATGTTGCTGCATGAACATGCCAGTGCTCTGAAATAAATGAAGTATTAATTAGAATTGTAGTATATATAAACTATGTTCAGATCAAATCTCTTAGGCCGTGAGACACCACACACACACACACACACACACACACAAAAATCCTATTCAAATGCATGCCGTACAATCCGCCAAATACGTAGAGGATTTCCTAATGCTTTAAAGATACTGGGCTCAGTCGAGTACAAAGGAATAACACCGAGTCATTTGTGTTTGAGATCAGCACCCTTCTAATAATGTACTTTCTTATTTGCTATTTTACACATTGCATCAAATGTATTCCCGTGTCCTAATTAATAGCTATGTAGAAAGAAGAAGGTTTATCATTTACTGTAACATTGGTGCATCATTACCTTCTTTGGTTTTTCAAAAGTCATTCATTATAAATACATTTCAAAATGTGTCAATTTCTACCTATTTTAGAGTTGTTCTTCCTGGAACTGCATCATCCATGCTGACCTGTGCTCATTCTTGGTGCATGTCCTGCTGTGGGATTAAGGAAGGATTGAAGGAACTGGTTGATAATTACAAATCTGTTGATGCAGGTAATACATGTGCTATGCACTTGTTTGAGACAAATACAATCGAGCAAGATACAGTTGGAGGTGCCTCTGTGGGACATCCAAAGGGTGCACACCCTGAATTGGTTTAACAATATTCCACTATCATGGGTTTTATACCGAAAATAATTTGGAAAAGCAGTAAGACAAATGACGCAACACATTTGGCTTAACCACCATCAGTTTAGATAGACAGAACTTTCCAAAACCAGAGAAGTGATGAT
Organism: Syngnathus leptorhynchus; assembly: GCF_054491065.1. Lineage (NCBI taxonomy): Eukaryota > Metazoa > Chordata > Actinopteri > Syngnathiformes > Syngnathidae > Syngnathus > Syngnathus leptorhynchus. Next base: position 4,231,188 of record NC_141206.1, on the reverse strand, counting down.
TAATAATTCTTTTGTTAAAAACAGTACATAGGTGTGAAGAAAGCCTTCTGGCCTCAATGCTACAGATTGGTGAAGCAGAAGGACCCAGTAGGCACTGTCATCACAAATCCCTCGCGACTAGGTTAAATGGTTCTGAAAAAGCCAACGGTTTAAAATCTCCCAGGAAACACAGAAAAGGTCTAGACCAAATAATTAAGTTTCAGTCTTCATTCTCTTTAGCAGTTATTGATTATTGACTTTTGCAAACTGAATATTGCCTTTAGCAAAGAGCTTCACTGGTGTCCTCAGAGCAGAAAAACAAAACAAAAACTAAACAGGTTATCTCCAGACTGTCGTGGACACGCAAGTCTCGGTGACAAATGTCCGCTGCCCTTTTCATGCGCAATCAATCACTAATCATCAATTTGAAAACAAATACAGCCGTACGTCTTTGTTTCCAAAAACTGACTGGCCAAGGCATCATATAGTATATGTATATCATGCTATCATACCAAGGTAGAAAATACAAATAGTAGTTTCCTCCACACTTTAGACTGGTCAATTGTCAATCCAATATTAACTGATGATCGATACACATGCACATTTATGATATATTAAAACCAATTTTAAAACTCTCGTTCGCTGCGAGAACTCTGATCGATTATTTAAGTCAGGGGTCACCAACTCCATTCCTCGAGACAGAAACTACTTCATGCGTTTTTTCAAGCAAGAACAATCTACCTTTACACGGAGGATGACCTTTGTATCACTTTAAAAGATGAAATTGACTGCGCATTTGAATAAAAACGTATGGTGTCAATTCCCTTGGATTGTACAGCAGATACTTTTATTTTGCTGTATTTCTTTGACATGAGAGCTTCTTGCTACAAACACTGGCTTTGTAGGATTTGTCTATAGAGCTGCACACAGTGACTGCATCGACACTGGGTGTTGTTTTCCATCTCCCCTGTTGTGTTTGATTCTTCATGCATTTTTAATGTCTCTGTGGTGCTTTACGGTTTTGTTCTTCCTTGTTATTGAGATATAAGATTTAGTATGCTCTTGGGACTACTTTTTCTACTACGACCTCAGTGTATAACAAATCTATGCAGCAGTATTTCTGTAAACATTGCATTTCTGTTATGATGAGGGCGATGCTGTGTCGGATGAATGTAGGGGTAGCTCTTTGTATGATGCTGTGAATTTCATGTATTGTCACCTCATGAGATTAAAATCTTCCACGCTCATAACGCAGCAATGCATCACATTACAGTATTGCTTGTTATCGACCGAAACATGAAAACATACTACATGGCGATTAGCGACCCGCGAGCCGCATGCGGCCGAGGACTGACCGAATTGAATTGGGTTCAATAAATCCAAAGGGTATCTTCATTGGCTAGATTTGGAAAAATTCCTGCAGTATTTAATACCGTGAATGCAACACTCGCGTCATCTACCCACATTGCTAACAGTATTGTTTTGAAGAAGAAAACTGACAATGAAAATGGCAAATTTTTACAAATGTATTTACTATTGCCTGGTGACATTTCTGGATTTGAAAACGTGGCCTAATTGAATTCAGAATTGAATAGCCTTGACCTACAGTATTAGTAGGCTTGACAACCCACATTTATTATTCCTTATAATGTGCATGGTTAATTAATTACAGGGTAAAACATACCGCTCGCTAAGAAAATATGGAACTTTTGGAAGTTTTGAGAATTGGAAAACAAACATGAGAAATTCTGCCACACCGAGATGATGATGGAGTAGAAATACATCAGTGAAACATATCTGCAATTATGATGTTTTTAAACAACAATCTATTACTGACTGAAATTGCTTTCACATGCTGTCAAGTGTTTCTTAGAATATTAACAGCAGCCTTTGTTTGACTGCACAACTCCCTTCGTCAATGTCATGTGACAATGTGAGGAGCGGTGGTACACATGCTTTCAATATTTCTCAATGTCTAACATTCATTCACTCATTTGTGTTGATAGCTGAAAGCTGAGTATTTTCTCTACTTTAATCTTGGTTTTCCAAAAAGGCACTTTCAAGTACCTCTGCTCATCTTCTTGCCTCCTTTCGTCCTGCATGTGCCTGTCATCTTGAAAAGTCATATTCATAGCTATCAAATTGAAACATTTAGCTGCCCACTCTACCACACGCCTTCAATGGCAATTAAGTCCTGATTGGCGCCAGCATTTCTCTTTCTGTGCTTTCTCAGTCAGTGTGATAGCGAGCACGGCTGTTCTGCCAAGTTGAACTATGGCCTCTCTCTCTCTGATAAAGTGTCTCAGCTGAGTGAATTGGAGTCTTATGATAGTCTGTCCAAACATTCCCACATTTAACCCTAAGGCCATCAACAGAACAGAACAGAGTGAATGGGCCCCAAATACACGACATTTCAATCAAACTGTTATCAGTAGCAGTAGCGATCAGTCACGGCTTTCTCTTGGCTTTGATGAAAGTCGGACAGTACAGAAAGGTTTTCTTTGAGTTTTAAGACATTCTGGTTTATTTTCTTCAGCAATACTTGCCATCGTATAACACTATTTCATTTGTTTATTTCAATTTCCCCTTTTAACGTGCGACCTTCACACATGCCACAGTGTATTTTCAATTGTTTTATCTTCCCATAACAGACTAACCTGCTCCTTAGGTTCAAAGATTAGTCTAAAATGCCCTTAGGTGTGAATGCGAGTGTAAATTGTTGCCCTGCAAATGGTTGGCAACCAAACTCGGATGCCTCTCACTTAAAGTCAACCTGGAAAAAGGCTCTATCTAGCACACTCATGACCCTAATGACAATAAGTGGGATAGAAAATAGATGGATGGAAGTATTCTCAGCCAAAGCTCAGATCTCAATTCAAATGAACAATGCTGCCTCAGCATTATGGAGCTCGACAGGCGCTGCAAAGACGAATGAGCAAAAGTGACAACCAAACAAAGATCATGCCAAGCCTCTGGCATCATGTGGAAAAAAAAGTCTTGAGACTCAGGCACTGTTAACATGTCAAAAATTAGCAACGTTAAACATGTCTAGTTGTTAACATGCCATCTGTGTCTGTGTCTTGTACAGGTTTCTATTGGTCATCACTATGACTGATGGGGATTATGACTACCTGATAAAGCTCCTTGCACTGGGAGACTCTGGTGTGGGGAAGACAACATTCCTGTACCGGTACACAGATAACAAGTTCAACCCCAAGTTTATCACAACAGTCGGCATCGACTTCAGGGAAAAAAGAGTGGTAAGGCTGCCTCCATCAAATGCACCACACCTCCGGAAAAGACTTACATCACAAAATTAGGTCCTAAAGGTGATTAAGGCTTTTGTCTGTATCCGATGCAGCATGGGGCCCTTCTTGACTAGAGAAAACAAACAAATGCATCTCCACTGAGGCCATCCTATTGTATCTCTGTGACTTTTTGACAACGTTTGTTTCATTTTTGGAAATGAACAAATCACTGTCACTTGCATGATCTGCGAGTACTCTAATTTCCCCAGTAACTATGCCAGACCTTTTCCCTCTGTCATCGCAAGGTTATTGGATATTTCTGTCACTCTCATAGGCAAACCATGATTCATGCCTGCACAGAGCATTCAGTTCATGTAATGGATTTTCTTTTTTGAGAATGAAAACGTTTCTGTAAATAGCACATGTAATACATATTACATTGGGGGAGTTTGTCATCTGTGTTTGGCATCATGTGACCTGCTCTAATTTGGAAGTGGGAAATACCCACATGGGAACATTGCTGGTTCCCAGCTGTCTGAACTCCCAGGACTGATTTATGGAGGTGTTAGTGTGGCTAATATAAACTTTTGGTTTGATTGAACATGTACTTGTGCACAACCTCAAAGTCGCAAATGAACAACAACTAAAAATAGATGTGTCCATTCTAACCCTAAGTCATTCCATTTATTGCTTTTGTAATTGACAAAAATACCAAGAAAACTTTTCCATTATGCTCTGGTCTGAACAGCTCTATGCTATGATGCTGCATGCTCCATGTCCGGAAATACTGTCAGCGCTAATTTTATCCCACTGCTTCAGATGACTCATATGATCAATTATTGTTCGTCACCTCCGCAGTGTGTGCATGTGTGTGCATGAATATTGCACTATTATCCAAGTTATCTAATCTAGAATGTGTGTGTGTGTGTGTGTGTGTGGGGTTGATGAGTGGAAGATGAGCAACATTCTTGTTAACGGGCTGTCAACTTAAAGGCACTATCAATGATCCAGACAGTAAAACATACAAGGCCTGCACCTGTTAATTTAAGTTTCAATATTTTTACAGGAACTCACAATTTTTCCCCCCCCCCACCTAGAAATATCAGCTAGTTATTTCACATGAAATCAAGAAGTGTATGAACCAACTCCCACTAGTGACAGTGGCTGTCTCATCTATCGCAGTAAAAGGTGTGAATGAGGCCCGAGGCTTCCCACAGATAGACAAACACAAGAGGTGGCTCGCAGTGCTCATCTATGCCCTGATATCACTTTATTGAGGTGGATTGCAGATTGAAAAACTGCAAATCTTTGACTCATAAATTCATTAGGTCACCTCCTACTCCACGATTGCTATGGAAAGCATTGAAATGATTACTTTGCCCACCAGAATAGTGTCTGATCTTGATGCATGTATTAAAATGGGATTTGGTACATGATAAGAAGTAGTGCAAATTGACTGAAATAAAGTACCATTTAAGGTTTTTGTAGATGCGTATTCTTTTGAAGAATATTTATGTGCTATTTGCACAGTATTTGGCTTCATTAGATTAACATCTATCAATACTTAGAACAAGTCATTAGATGAGGCAGGTTTACATATCCTGATAAGTATGGGAATATATAGACAATCCTTTCCACACTAATTTACACCTAGTGCCAAATTTAGAATCTTGAATTAATCTCATTTATATGGTAGCATCAGAAGAAGATGCAAACCCCACACGGGAAAGCCAAGACCCAGATTTGACTTTCAGATCTCTGGATTAAAAGGTTGACGTTCTAACCACGACTTCAGCCTGTTGTCGTAGCTGATGTTTGATATGTGTTCATTTTATTAACAGAAAATACTACTGATCCATTTCTATAGCTGCTTCTCAATAAACAAAATATTATTATTAGTTAGCATCGGTACCCTTCTTGATAGCACATGACCATATTGTGTTGATCTCATTAGCTTAGAATGGATTTCACAAACAAAATTGCAAGCATATTTAACCTAAAATAACGTTTCTTCTCAGGTGTACACGGCTTCTAACCCCAATGGAATGACAGCAGGAAAAACCTTCAAGGTTCACCTACAGCTCTGGGACACAGCTGGACAAGAAAGGTGGGCTTCTTCATTTGTCAAGATTGAAACCGGATTTAAACCAGAGCAAATGACTCGTGGATAAATGACTAGATTTATAAGTATACATCATGTTTGCACGTCTATGTTTACGTTATGTTGTGTTTGCTTGTACATAACTTCATTTATCATTGATGGCCACAATCCATAATGTATGTTCATGGTCTATACTCAATAAAAGGCTTGGATCAGTTAAACGTTTATCCCTCCTCCTAAGGATGGATGACTCACATTAGGATGACTCAGACACTTATATAAGTTTTTAATTTTCTTTTCTAGAGCTTTAAATCAAAAAGACAAATAGTTAAACGAATCACATGGAATCAATACACCTACATACAGTATGTGTTGTCGTTTAGTCTACTGGCTCTGCTTTAGTGTTTACGTTTATGTATCCAAGACATGACATACAGAGTTTTTCTGTATGTAAATGCACTTTTTATCATGGTCTATTTGCATTTGAGAATATAAAAGTCCTTGAATGCCAAAGATTCACTTTAATACAGTGGCGTCTTGAGATACGTATGGCCTGACATACTTGGTAGGTTTTTTTGAGATACCAACAAGACTCACAAGCGTTTATTATTTATCCTCTGCATAGAATTAATATCGATATTACTGCTGTACTGTGAAGCAGTTGTACACTACAATACACTACACTACAGTATAACTATACTGCCCCCAGGTGGCCAAGGTGCGCACACCACAATAAGCGGCACAGACAAATATAGCGACATTTATTTTTGCTATCAGGTTTTGAATTTGAATTACCAACTGAATTGCGTTACTATTAACCTTTAGCCTAAAAAATGCCAGCTATGAACTCAACATACCGTCATGGGTTTATACACAAACTGTTCTATTTGATTATTATTATTACTGTCTGCTTTTAATAAGTACAGATAGTTGAGTGCATCCAAAATGTGACCATTGATCATAAACCCTTATTCCGTTACAGGTTCCGCAGCCTGACAACAGCATTCTTCCGAGATGCCATGGGGTTCCTATTGATGTTTGATCTCACCAGCCAGCAGAGTTTCCTCAATGTCAGAAACTGGATGAGTATGTTGTTGATGTCACAGTTATATTTATTTTTTTTTAAAAAACATTGCCTTTGCGTATAATCCCAGTTATTGACATAACTGCAGACAAATGTGGAAAGGTTTGATGGATCATTGAATGAAATAAGAGCTCAATAGGATGCTTTTTCTTGCCTTCCAGGCCAGCTACAGGCCAATGCCTACTGTGAGAACCCAGATATAGTCTTGGTTGGAAACAAGGCAGACCTGGCTGACCAGCGTGAGGTTCAAGAAAAGCAAGCAAAAGAGCTGGCAGATAAATACGGGTATGTCTAGAGTATGGCGCTCAGTAGATGTACATTTGTATGTACTTTGTAGTTGATTATATGAATTCTAACACTGCTCAAATACAATTACAAGCTTTATAGTAGAAGTAGAAAACTGTAATTAACTGCAAAATAAATTTTGCTTGACCGTCTAAACTTGACAACTTGCTGACAGGATCCCATATTTTGAGACGAGCGCCGCGACCGGGGTGGAGGTAGAAAAGGCGGTGATCACACTTTTGGACCTGGTCATGAAGAGGATGGAGCAGTGTGTGGACAAACCGCCTTCAGAGCCATCTAATGGCACCGGGACCACAAAGCTCTCCACTACACAGCCCGATGAGAAGAAATGTGCATGCTAGAGTTCAGCAGCTTGTTCAGAAAGTGACCAAGTGTACTCACCACTCGCCAATCTTTCCTCTGCTGTGTTTCTTCGTCTTTGCTTGCATGCTTCTCGGGTGTCATCTTGTTCATCTCATTTTCCAGCCCAAACTAAACCACTGTTTAGCTTCTCCTTTTCGCTCTTTTCCTCCATTCAATTATGTTGCCTAAATGCCTCCATTGGATTAGGGCAACCCAAGGTCTCTCTCTAAGGGTTATTCAAGGAACTGCAGTCTGATCATGTCAATTGTGCGTGTGTGTGTGTTTGTGCGCAAGCGCGTGTGCGTGTGCGTGTGCATGTATGCGTGCATGCATATGTGTGTGGAGAAGAAAAGTGATACTTTATACTCTATAATGACTACGTATTGAATGGTGGCCTAAGCCTACTTATTTACATACATACAGTTTATATGCAGTTGCATTTGTTTGTCTAATAAAAATCTAGTTTTCATTTTTTTAAAATTGTACCTGGGGAAAAAAAAAGAATTTTTTTTCAAAACAAACACACATACATTTGAAGCTAACATAGTTTATCAGTGAAGAGTTAAATTTCTATCTCGTACTAATGACTACTGACAATGTATCTTGATTTTTGGCCATCTCAAACAGCTGCAGAGTTGTTCATTTCTTTTTCTTGTTTGCCTTCTCATGCCAAATCTAGAATTTCTTTCAAATCACTATTATTTACTCTCTGATGCTTTCCATCAGCCAATGTCCGTGTCTTACAACCACTTGCCCAATCTTTTGTGCAAGTCAACCATGTACCTAAAATCATGACACCTCTATCTGCCTTACATTTTGGAAAATGTGTGTTAAAGTGTTGACTTGCTCAAGAAACGAGAATCACCTTTCTAGCTTGTGATCTATTTATTTATTTCCCAATGAGTCTGCAGTTTGAGTATGTTGCTGCTTAACATGAATACTTTGACGCTAATGACGATACAAAACAGGTTCTATCTATAATCATCAGTACATGGTGGTTGGTGGTACATGTTTTTTTGTTTTTTTTTTGTATTGTACACAGTGGATCCGTTCAAAAGGTTTATGTGCCCTTAAGCTTTGTCACCTTTAATCTGCCAATGTGCCAAATCCAAATAAAAGAGAAACTTCACCCACCGTTCACATGAAAGCATTTTTATTTTCAACTAAATTAAACCTAACTACTTTCACATTCTGTGTGTATGTATGAGTGAGTGAATGCGTGCCAACATCTGATTATGAGTGCCATAGAAAATGAACCTTTCTGAGCAGATGGGATTCTTTAGTTTCCTAAAAATCTGCATTTATTTGATCTTTTAATTGGCCAAAAGTTGCTATGAGTCATAATAAATGTGCTGCTGCATCTTATAAATTCCAGTATCTTTTTGGTGAGTTATTTGTGTGAGCTTCCCAAATTGTTTAACTTTATCATTTGAACTTATTTGTCAAATACCATTAGTGTAGGCTTTTGTAGTATTACTTTGTCCCACTCATAATTAAGAACCCCACCCCCCTCTCCCAACAAATCTGTTCTATCCAAGCCTTCTTTCATGTATTACAGTATTAGGTTACTTCTAGTACCTTCAACCTATTTGTCTTCTTCTTGACTGATGTATTTGATGCATGTTTTCCATACATATCAAACGTAAGTGTAGTTGGAATATCCACTTGAAAAGTTTACAATGTATAAGGAGTCATTTTGTTCCTGTTACTAACTTTGTTTCCTTTGTTTCTCAGTAATGTGTGTGAGCTACTCAATATGTTGATGTATTATTCATTTTGAAGTACAACACAGAAGCAGAAGGAGAGGATAACGTTGTTTTATGTGACAGATTAAAAAAAAAAAAAAATCAAAGTACCTCTAAGAGCTTTTATTTTTGAAACTCTGTGTGAAATGTCTCAGATGACTGCAATTTGTAAGTGTTTTTGTTTGATGCTTGTATGTGATTTCTTTTTAGGTTTGTGGCACCACCAGGCAGCATGTTTGAAACCATTGAGAATGAAATGACTGTGATGCATTTAGTGTTGCAAATAAATCTGTTAGGTTTAACCTGGGTGTCATTTTTTCTCGGTCTTTCACAAGCAATGTTCCTGTTTTATTTTAAAACTACACTTACGCCTCAAAAGTTAGAATTAAAAGTTAGAATTAAAGATAAACATACCCACCCCCTTACACACACACACACACACACACACACACACACACACACACACACACACACACACACACAGCTGGTAAAACCTGTTAAGCCGCACTCATTGTTTTTCTTGTGTGGTGCAAGTTGCTAAAAATGTATATAGGCTAGAAGGGTGACAAAAAAACAATTCCAGGCATAACTTGTTCACAGATGACGAACCATGCACAACAGCCTGTTCATCTTACAATTGTCTGGTTTAAGTTTTTAAGGTCTACTTGGATACATCATTTGAATGATGAATGATTCAATGATAATTCATTGAAGCAGATAATAAAAATAGAAAAATGATCTATCTATCTATCTATCTATCTATATATATATATATATATATATATATATATATAAAAGCAAGCAAAAGAGCTGGCAGAGTATGGCGCTCAGTAGATGTACATTTGTATGTACTTTGTAGTTGATTATATGAATTCTAACACTTTGCTCAAATACAATTAGAAGCTTTATAGTAGAAGTAGAATATATATATATATTAATATATATATATATATATTAATATATATATATATATATTAATATATATATATATATATATATATATATATATATTAATATATATATATATATATATTAATATATATATATATATATATAGCTTTATAGTAGAAGTAGAATATATATACTACTATCTATATATATATATATATATATATAGATAGTAGTATATATATATATATATATATATATAGTAGTATATATATATATATATATATAGTAGTATATATATATATATATATTTATTTATAGTAGAAGTAGAATATATATATTTATAGTAGAAGTAGAATATATATATATATATATATATATATATATATATATATATATATATATATATACATATATATATGTTCTGATGTTCTGATGTTCTCATCAGCAAACAACAACAATATGTTTACAATGGAGAAGAATTTATTCTGGAAACTTCTCACCGAAGACAGAGAATGTGGAAAAACAACAATAAATATCCAACATGAACAGCAAAATCTGAATATGTTTCCGAGAAGAAAAAAAAAACAGTAGTATGCTTTTTTTGTTGTTGTACATATTTGTAGTAGTTTCTGCTAAGGCCAGCAATGAAATACAGCAGCAATGCCATACATCAAGTTTACAGAATTCCTAACAGCATGTAAAGTAAATAAACCAGCAAATGTAAACAAAAAAAAAAGACACGATCTGATGTTATCTGAGTATCTTATTTCTAATTACGGCTTACATACAAAACAGCTCAAAAGTGCCCAAAGAAGGCAGTAAGTTAAAAGTATTAAGGAACACAAAATACAATGGCCAAGATTAAAATACAAGAAGCGTCATTTTCATAAGATTCAATGGATCCATGCAAGCCTCCTCATTTTTTTCACGTTATTTCCATTTTAAAACTTCATGTTACAGTCTGGATGTTAGAAACATCAATAAGCGCATTAGGCACGTTGATGCTTAAGACACAGCACTTTTTTTTTTTTTTTTATTATTATTATTTTTTGCATTCAGCAGTACACCTCCCAAAACACTTAAGACACAGCATTAGAAATCATTTTACTGTTTTGCCCAACAAGTAATAAACAATGCAACATGAACACAACTTTTATTCAATATAAATTAATTTGTAAAAGCCCTTGGGTGACTTTTATAGTGTTTTGTCATAACCCTGTAAAGTGGTAACAACCAGTAAGACCAATATAGTGACAATATATATGAACCACTTTTTAACACAAAACTTAAAGATTGTCTGCAAAACTCCATAAAATCAACACTAAACTATTTTTACTGAGCTCATTATTTTCTGAGACAAATGTCAAGTTGCAAATTTTACTCAATTGAATGAACTATTAACATTTTCATGGTGGGTTTGTACTTGTTTAGTCATTTTTTCAAACCTTCCAACAGTCAGTTTGGTGATCAGAACTGTAATAATTAGACTTTTCTGAGAATATTTTTGTGCTGGTACTCATTTTGTCATACATTCCCTTCCCTACTAATTACCCTTACCAATTAATCATAAATGAATTGGTGGTCTTGAACATTCAAATGTAGCTTTAGAAGAACATAAGGAGAATAATTTGAATGATAGTCTTCTCACACCTGGGTGTGAACTCAATGCCACACTCGCTGGCCACCACCTTAGGGGCATCTCCTCAAATGAACTGTATGAACAAAAGAGCTCTGTTCAGTTCCTCACCGTTACAAAATACAACCACAATAATAAAAGATGCTTTTACCTCATTACTTTAACAACAGTTTCAATCAAAACTCAGCATTGTTGCCTTGTGAAGTAGCTCATGTGTCACGTGTACCAATTCAAGCTTGTGAGTTCATGGGATGATTTTTTTTTTTCCTAACAAATAATATTTTAATGATAATGATCTGTAAACAAAGTTACTGATAGTGACATGAAAAAAAAAAGGCATATTTATAGTACATGTTCAACATGTAATATTTTGTGCAGCTGACTGATGTATAAGACCTGTGATTAAACCATGCGGTTGTCAAGAATTAGCCATATTAACATCATATATTTTATTCTATCTGCGATATAGCTCGAGTTTGTTTACAAATGGTACACATGGACAATCTGACTGTGCTTTCTGTGTGATTTTAATTGGAACGCATGTGTGCTTGGAAAGATGTAGGATAAAGTCCGCCCCCCCCATAAATATGCATAAACTTGATTCTATAGAACATGTAATACTATGTTCCGATTGTGATACGTGCTTACTCTCTAACACATTGACGGCGGTCTTTTAAACCTCAGTGACCTTATTGATCTGCCCCGACAACTGCTCCGCCACCTTCTCTTCTTTCACTTCTTTCTGTTGTGGTACTAGTTCATCTTCATCATCAACGCTGATGTCCAGCCGCAGGTTATCAAGAGTCTGGCGAATTGTCAGCGTCTCCTTTCGCCTAAACAGGGTGAATACACAATTGTACTTTTTATGTTTGTTTCAGAAAATGTAAACCAAGCGGCTACAACATTTTAACATCTGGACAAAATTGTACCTCTCTGTGAATAAAACATACTTTGTTTGCAGGTGTTGGTCAAGCAGTTGTCTCTGAAGCCGTCCGTTAGATTCTCTTTCCTCAGCCAGTTCCCGTTGACAGTGACGGAGTTGAGCGTCCCTCCTGCCGGCCTCCTCCTCGCCCTCGTTCAGCTGACGTTTCAGTGAGCGGATTCTCTGGGTCAACTGCACACAGAGAAATTGAGCATAGTCTTGACTCAAATATGTTGGAACAAAAATTAGACACATCTTTGGGAAAGCCAGCACAATATAATGAGATGCAATCTAAGAGCGAATCCTGTTATTAGTTAGTAGTTTGGTGGTTGTATTTGTAGTGGTTTCCAACTGTAGTCATGCAATGTGGTGTTTACTGGTGGTTACTTTATCAAGTGAGAAATTGTAGTACCACATGTACATGTTGGAAGTTTGGAGTGGCAAAGAAGTAGGACATATATAGGCTGACAGACAAGGTTAAACCGGAATTCCAACGACCATGTTGTTTACAGAAGACATTGACATACAGTTAAAGCAGGGAGCAGTACTTTAGTTACATAGGATCAACAGTTTAGATTGGATAGCAATGGTGAGTGCAAAGAACAAACTGGTCTAATCCGGTTGGTATGGGTCAAGTGTGTTACAGGTATATGACGGACTCTACTAAAGTGAAGGGGAAAGAATTTTTCAGACAGTGGTGAGGCCACTGGACAAGACAAAAGGAAAAAGAACAAGATTACAGGATATTGTCAAAATATCAGACTGATCTTTTGAAACAAAGCAGTGCATAACAATTCATGTGTGTGTGTGTGGTTGTGTTACCAGGTCATTCTGCTCAGCAGCTATCCTGTGCTCTTCCTCCAGCTGATCGTTCAGCTCACTGATCTTCCTCTCCAGTTTACCAATGGTGTTAGAAAGAACGGCTTTGTTCCTGTTCATAAGACATATTTTAAACATAATGCTCTATACACATGCAAACACACAATTGATGCAATTCTTTTAGGGGATTAAAAATCCATTGGTACCTTTCCTCGGTTCTCAGTTGGTTCTCCAGCTCTTTGACACGACTTTCTGTCTTGGAGATGACATCCTCCAAAGGTTTGGTGCTCTCAAACGCATCCAACTCCAAACGTAGATCACGATACTTCAGATAGACACAGAGACTTTTGGTAATGACTATATATATATATATATATATCCCCACACACACCTAGCCCCACACACACCTGTCTCTCGATGATGGCCTTCTCCGTTTCTAGTTGGTCGTTCAGATCTTTCTCCTGAATGAGTTTCAGCTGCAGCTGCTCAGTCTTGAATGTGTGAAGATAAAAGAAAATTCCATTCACCAGAACAAATACATTATAATAAAGGGTGAACTTCTTTCCATGTGTGCAGTTTGTGTACCTGTTCAATAGTTCTCTTGTGCTTGGCGGCCCATCTCTGCTCACTATCATGCAGCTCCTCAACATCAGTTTCTAGGTCAATCAATCTCTCCTAAGAGTAAGAAATAAATAATAAGTTGCTCCACGACAAACCTTTTCAAACTAACTGTGTTGTGTTCATGACATGACCTCATCGACAGAACACACCGATGTTATAAAGAAATGGGACAAATGAGATATGTTCAGAAATAGCCACATGATGGATTTTAATTCAAGTGGACATCTTAGTTTTGAATCATTAGGTCATTCTTGAGCAGAATGTCAGCAGAATCTCGTGTCACTGTGAAAAGTGATGGGAATACCTGAGCCTGCTTGAGTTGTTTTGCCAGGTCCTCTTTGGTCTGGATGGTGGTCTGCAGCTCCATCTGAAGGTCATCCACTGTCCTCTCTGCCTGCTTGCACTGGAGCTGGAGTCTCTCTCTCAGCTGGATCTCCTCCTCCAGCGTCTGTTCCTTGTCTATCAGCTTACCAGACACCTGTATCACATTATCACGCACAAGTAATATGGTAGTTATAGTAGCTAGCTTTTCATGTCCAGTATGTAGTACATGGTGACTCACATCTCCCTGGAGCCTGACGACAAGTGCCTGGAGTCTCTGCAGCTCCTGCTCCTTTTCCAGCAAAGACTCTTCCAATTCTTCCATCCTCAACTGGGCATCCTGACGCAATTTCTGCTGAAGATTCAACTCTGCTGCAGATTGGGAAGACATCTGCAGGGCGTCGGCCAGCTAGAGACAGACACAAGTCACACATATGGGTATTATCATTTTCATTTTTAGTATAATGATAGTGAGTAAGAGTGGACTCATATTAAAATCTATTTGGCATATAGAGACTGCTTGTGATTTAGGTCTAGACAAATTGACTTGACTAGAGGTAACAATGCAACTCCATACCAATAATTTATATTAGTTGAATTTAAACTAGTTTTCTGCTACGCCAATACTGTGTAACATAACATTTATTTAGATTTGTTCGGAACAACAAGATACATAACGGAACAGTAGAAAATCTATACTGATAAAGTGTTGGCTTCATTTCTTTTTTATTGCTTAGATACTATTCAATTTATTTTGACTGGACCTTTTAACATTCAAAAATTCATTCAAGATCAATCCAACACAAGTCCCAGATTTCTGGGTCAAGAAAAGATTCTTTCCCTTAATAACCAGAAAACAATGACATGAGCAAAGTATCCAAAGCCCAAACTAATACTGCAAATGTCCAATCAGACTGGGATGTCATTCCACAAGAGTCTTTTTGACATATTATATTCCAAAATAATCTCCAGAATAATTTGTGCGAGTGGATGTTGAAAGCCAGTTGATTGACGATGAGAAATAAAAATGGATAAAATGGCAACGATTGTGTCTTTAAGTTGTTACTGCACCTCTGTCTCCAGTCGGAGAACAGTGCTGCCGAGTTCAGAAGTCTTCTTGCTTTTGCTCTCTTTGTCCACCTCCAGCTCCTCTAGTTCTCTCTCGGCCAGCCATAACTTCTCTGCCAGACTCTGAGAGTGCAGCGTCTGCTTCTCAAGGCTCTCCTACACACAAAATGATTCATTTTCTTTATTCTTTGAACATAAAACGATCCTTTTTGCTTGGATTCAATTGATCAGATCTGTAGAGATCAATACCAGAGTGGCATTCATGTGTACCTCAGCCTCCTGAATCTTGTTTTTAAGAGACTGCTGGAGGAAGCCAAAGGCGTACTCCTGAGTATTGGCCTCCACCATCATGTCGCGGGCCTGCTTCACCTCCATCTGCACCAGTGACCATCAGTCAGTCACCGCAATTGTCCGTCGAATCATATTTTCGTTTTGTACCTCCATCTCTCTCTGCTTATCGACCAAAGCCTGATGGGTTCGCTCCATCTCTATCATCTGCTCTCTCATTCTCTTCATTTCATTTGCCAGTTGAGTGTTGGTCCTCAGTAGGTCTTCGTTATTCACCAGCAAGCCACGCATTTCAAATCTGAAGACAAAGGAAGCAATGGGTCGATTTTAAAACGGAATTAATGGTATAGCAATCAGGAAAATAGGAGTATATGAAGTGATGAGCTTGCTCACCAAACTACTGGGGGAGCTTATTTTTCATGTTATTATACAGCTATTATAAAACAAATGAAGACAGTCATGCTGACAGTTGGATGATATCACCTGATCTGGTTCCTCTCTTTTTCCATCTCCACACTCTCGGCCTCGAGGAACTGATTCCGCTGGAGAGGACATGATTTTTCTTGAGATACAGACCATCAAAATGGTGCAGTGTGTTTTCAAATGAAAATTATTGCATGATACAAATTTAACACTGTGACTGTAGGATGTGTTACCTTCAAAGATCAAAAATATTAGAATCACCTCTCAATGTGATGAAGTGTATTTTAAAATGCTTCAAATCTATGTTTTTGTATAATGAATATTCCGATTGAGATTAGGCCCACCTTCTGACAGTTATCCAACTGCTTGGTCAATTCTTCAATAAAGTCTTTTCTACTGAGGCCTCCCAAAGTGGCACTACGCATGGAGTAGTGGGTTGATATTACCTATAGCAAGGGAAATGCATATTATCATGACAAGAACTAAAATCTTAGTTCATGTGTTTCTTCAGAAGCGTACAGGGTTAGGAGCGTCGTTTCTCCTCTTCAACAGAGAATCGTAGGCAGAATATTGCCTGCGAGGGGGCATGACCAAAGGCACAGGACTGTTACTGCGATTGTTGAAGGTGTGCAGGTTCAATTCTGATGTGGCCGGAGATATTCCACTCTGGATGAAGAAAAAAAAAGTCACATTAACTCCTCAGACCTCCTTGAAATTTAGGTCATGGTGGACGACGATGCTTCCAAGATTGTGCCAACAGTGCTCTTTTAGGTACGTATTGCTCAAAGTATGTTTACCGTGTGATTTAAGATAAAATGTAACTAACCTTAAAGTCAATTGTTCGGTATTGGGGGTTATAATCAGCAGATGCGTTCACATTCATGGTGTAGGGACTGTTGAATGCTCGAGTGCTTTCAACAGAAGGTATCTGGAAAAAAAAAAACACATGCACATACAATTGTTATATGGTAGGGTTTTGACTTTCTACATTTTTCATCGAATATTGTATCTCTACATTCTATACATGGGAAAATGAACTGGGAAAATGGATGAACGGAAATAGCCAGAGATCATGTTGTGTATTTCTACCAAAAGATGGCGGTGTTTGACAACAAGTTAGTAGTCTGTTGGTTAGAAAAATAACATCGAACCATCCATCTATTCTATATTGCTTGTCTTCTTGGGGGGGACCATCAGACCTGACCGCTGAGAAGCGGAGTACACCCTAAACTGGTCCACAATCAGTTTCAGTCAGTCTAAACACTCACATGAACACTTTGCAAGTTTTTTTTGCAAGAATTTGAATATCTGAATAAAACTCTTGCTAAAGGGCATTGGAATACAGGACAGGGTTATTGTTGTTAATAAAAACTAACAAAATAAGTAAAAGGAACATTTAATTAATATGCTTTAAATAATAAAACACTATTATTATTATTATTATTGACGAATACTTTATACATGTTATAAAAACTGAAAACTACTACAATGAAGCATTTTTGAGAAAAATAACTACAACAAACTTGCTTTCAGCAGCCCCACCCACCCGATCAGTTTCTAAGTCCCGCGAGGCGACTGACTCCATGGACCCTTGGAAGTTGTTGATCCCCGGCCGAGTGGTCTCCCACCGGGACAGCCTGGGGCCGTCCTCCCCCGATGACCCTCCACCTCCCGAACCATCTGCATCCTTGCTACTCAAGCCGTTGGTCTTCAAATCGTTGTCGAGGAACAGCTGATATTTGGGGCTGGGTCGCACAACTCGGGGAGTGGAGGGTTCTTCTTCTGACAGGCTGTCCGACTGCTTGTTTGATTCGTTTTCAGGCTCCTGGAAAAAAAAAAAAAAAAAAAAAGAGGACTCATTTCATTCATCATATGTCCACAGGAACATTTTATCAAGCACAATGTTGCTGATGTTGTTCAGCTAAAATGAAAAGAGGTGCAATTCTTTCTAATTCGTTCATACATAGTCCGACTGCCGGACCTTTATTATGGGGCTGAATTCCTTCTCACGGAGAGCCTAACAAATTCAGTCATAGATAAACAGAAAGCCTGCTTTACAAAAACAGCAGTATGCCACTACTTGTATAGGCACAAACATGGAATAGGGATTAGAGCACTCATAAATGGGTAGTCAGCGATGAACTGAAATTTAAGAATGCACCTAAAATGCACTTTTAACCCTTGGGAGGCTTCAAATCTTCTCAGACGGAAGTACTGTAGTGGGATTTGAGTGTCACAAAAGAGTTACAGCGAGACTGGATGACTAGTCACTGAAAGGTATTAGGTTTTTCCTAAAAAAAACACAAAACTAAATATCCCTAACATTTTGTGAGTAGCGTAAATTTGAATTTGAAAACTATCCAAAATCAAAAAAATGCACAAACATAAAATAAAGGGAGCTGCAAATTTGTGACTTCACCTGGCATTAGGGCTTTTGAAAAATATTATTCTAACATAGATTTTATATTGAAATTAATTTTCTGATGCTTTTAATTGTTTAACAATATCAATTTGCCTCTGATACGAGAATAAAGATAATGTACGTGACATTTAACTGCAATATACATCATTTGTCTCTAAGCCACAATAAATTGATGCTTTGCCACAAATATTGATTCAACAAAACCCCAATCAAGATCTTCAAATCACAAGGTCCATTTTACCACATCATATCATGCAACAAAATCAGTCATTTGCAGATAATCTACCATAAAAATAAATCTACAGGAAGGACAGAGGTGAGGAAAGATAGATTAGTTATTTGATCAGTTTGATTACTAAAGACATGCTTGCAATTTCTTTTGTCCATGACACTTACTGCATGGACTTTCTTTTTAAATCGTGCATTTCAAGAACATGCAGTGCCATGCTGTCATTTTGTCTTTGTGCGGAGAAAATCACGAGCTTTTCCCGTGCAAGATTTTTTATTTATTCTGTGCTTACCGATCCCATGCCTGAGTCCGCCACTGAATCTCTACCAGAGTCTGACGTTTTGTTTGAATCTGTCCTCTGACTGTTGCCTCCTACTGGACAATCCATTTTTGCAGTTATCTGGCTAATTCCAGCATCTTTCTGAGCAGATCCATCGGATCGCTGAATTTCCTCCTTCAATAGAGGGGTCACAGAGGTGCTTGGCAGTAGACTGTCTCGACCCATAACGGTCGGACTCAATTTGAATTTAGGAGGCAGTATTGTCTGGGAAGAAGTGAACTTTTGAGTTCTTCCAGTTCCTGAATAAAGACTCAAAGAAGAGCCGAGATACAAGTCCTGCTCTGGACCAGAGAATTTACTGATAAGGTCTTTGACGCTGCCGGCTCGCTGCAGATTTGAGAGGCCTGCTTTCCTCTGACTGCCTCTCCAATTCTGTTCTGCTTCTTCTTTGTTGGCTGTCTGCTGCGGACTAAGTGGCGATTGGGAGGAAGAAGACTCAGGTGTATGCTGAAAGAGTCCAAAACAATAACAATCCGCCAAAATCAAGTTTAGGAGGAGGAGCAGACACACTGCATAGCATTTGAAGCACAGGCCACAACCATCAGACAGTTTTTAGTAAGTTAGCTTCAGTAATATTCTGTGTGTGTTTCCAATGAAGATTTGCACATCCAAAATAAAATAATGTTTTTTAATTGTAATGCGATTTACTGGAGAGCAGATCAGATTGTGACACTGCACATGTGTGAGTCAATGACTTATTATTTTACATGTATCATAATTTAGGGTTAAGTGTTAATTCTTGGCCACCTGCTTTAAGCAATACTCCCTCATCATTTCCCCCAAATTTTGTGTTGCTTGTTACGGTTTTGCTGTATGTACACTTAATATAAAGTTTATTTTGGCACCGGTTGGATCTTGAATGAATTTCCCTTATCTATCACGAGAAAAGTTTCTTCTGAATTTTGGTAAATCAGTCAACCAAACTCCGACAATATTTGAAATATTACTATTTAAATACTATTTCCATTATTTTCTGACGAAAAAAGAGTTTTAGAGTTCAACCTCAGAAGTTGTAGCCTATTGACAATTAAAAGAAGTATTGTACTAAATTGGACAATATAAAATTTCTTAACCAGAATCTCTAACTTATTCTTTCAAGCTTTACTGTTGTTTGAAAAATAAATTTATAATGTCATGAACCCAAAGTGTGTGCATGGGTCTTTGTGTGTGTGTGCATGGGTCTGTGTGTGTGTGTGTGTACCTGTGTGTGTGTGCGTGCATACGTGTATGTTCTAATCCTGACATGAATCCCTCTTGAGAAACTGCAACATCTGCTCGCTCATCTAAAAACATCTCCCAGTGAAACAAACACCATACTGTCTCTCAAGGAAACAATTAGATAAAAGATGTAGACTCCAAAGTCCACTTAACTTAATAACTCAACAGAGAGAAGAATAAATGAATATAGCAAAAAAAAAATAAAAAAATTTCAACCAACCACTTGACTAAATCTAGGTTCAATTAACAATCATGACAACAAGGCCAATGCCACTGAGAGAAATGAAGTGGCGGGAGTCCAAGGGTTTAAAGCATCGTGTGGCCTTAATCCAGAGACTAGCCTGTGTGCGTCCCCGTGGGAAGGCCGGTTGACGCTGGGCTGGGACAGGAGGCAAGCCCTGGAAGGACTGAAACGGGGCAAAAGGGTATCTGGGGTTTGGAATCGCTGCTCAGTATTAATGTGTTTACAGGATGCAATAGGATTAGTTTGGAGTTGATTATTTTAATGTTATTATTTTCACCCAGTAAACAGAGCAGTCGTTTTAACACGGACATGATGTGTAGACCACCCCCCCCCCTTCTCTTTGAAAACACATATGTTTTTGAATGTACATTTCTGTCTGCAGTGAGATGGCTGGGTCCATCCCTATTTTTTATATGCCTTATTCTCATTTGGGTTGCTGGTAAAATGGACCCCATCCCAGTTCGCTTTGAGAGGCGAGATACACCCGAGACTGTTTAACAACCAATCTCAGGCCACATATAGAGTTAACGTATATTTTACCCACAAACAATTTAGAGTCTAATATTAATCTATAATGCATATTTTTTGAATGTGACAGAAAAATTGAGCAACCAAAAACTCTTCAAGCATATGAAGAGCCCGGTTTTAAACACTTAATCTCAGTACTGTGCGATCTGTGTCCACATGAGGCCCCAACTAATCTGATTAAATCTTTCAAATTAATTTCCTGCCAATAACAGCTAGGGAAGTCAAAGGTTTATTGCTTGACCTGGGTTGGCAATGAATGACCTTTTGTTTTTTTTTGTTTTTTAAATAAGACTGCATTCGACTGGGCATTTTGTGGGGAGAAATTTGTATAGCTTCAGGACCATCCCAAATCCTCTTTAGTGGATCTTGTCTAAACAACCACAGCCAGAATGCCTCATACAGGCTGTGAAGAATCCTTCGGGCGATATTGTGTTTAAACTGCTGGCGAGCCCTGTTAACTGCATGTTCTGTCCTCATGTCGTACCAGCCGTGATTGGAGTGAGTCAAATTTGATTAGGTAGCAAAAGTGATGGGGATGTTTGCAGAGATTTCTTTTGATGGTCGACTTTGTTTACGAGGCACCCGCAAAAAGATTAAAATCATCTGAACAAAGACAAAAGGAACTATAAAACCTTTTTTTTGAAGTTAAAAACAATCAATTTCATCAACTGTCAGGGCTCTTCCATCTGTAGCCAAAGGGACTTTTCATTATTTTGGTTTTTGTGGCCACCTGACAGATCTGTTGGCCAAAATATATTCCAACTCATAAAACAGATTTACTCAACTCAGTTGATGTTGTATCTTTTTTATCAGGTTGATTTGTGTTTTATAATATCCTTAGATATTTTATAATATCATAAATGATATATATTACTTTTGATTGCTGCTCTCAGAAGCTATATATTTTTTCTGTACTTACTTACGAATCACATTTAGATGTGTTGTATTTTATTGCATGAAACTCAAAATTCATATGCTCACTGGCCATTTTTGTTTCTGTGTTGGTATACACACGTCACAATCAAGACTTTTGTTTTACTCTCTTGATGGAAACCTAATCAGTAATATTTGTTACCAACTAGGACTAAATCTAGTCAAATATGGTTTTATCCTATGTGGGAATAATACAAATGATTTTACGTTCATCGGATTAAACCGATTTAATTAATAATTAATTAATGAGATGAATCGCTAAATAATAGGTTAAATAAAGATCATTTAAATGACAATGAATTTGATTACTGTAAAGCATAACTCCACATCAGAGGAAAAATTAGGAATTTTAAATAAATGAATACATTAAATCTGGTATTCTGATTAGCAGGCGTTATTTTTTCTTGTTTTTGGCATTTTGGCTCTCAGCTCACAAATAATGAACAAAAACAAAAAGGATTCCTCTGACTAAAGACGGATATAAAATGCATGTTATTTTGTCCTTCATATAAATATAAATTCTTATACTTTGAGTGCCATTAAAATATTAGATGTACTTGTAATATTACATATTACATATAACGTATCGGTGTTCATGCATGTGTGATTTGAAGGCATTGGTGGTCTAAAAACAAATTCACAAATCCAGAATATGTATCACTGACAAAGCTTTCATTAAGTAGAATTTTAATATATTAAGTTGATCTCCAATCAGAGTGATATATTATTACATGACTCTTGGCTCATTTTCTGACAGATTAAGGCAAAATAATCTGATGAACCGCTAACAAAGCCTCTCAGAGGACGGGATTGGCTCATCTAGATTAGTACGAGCAAGCGTGACAGTACGAGTTTCAATGCCTTGAGCTGCCATTTCCACTCAACTGAACAATACGGAATCATAAGGCTTTTACGTTATAAAAAGTTATTTTTGTATTTCAATAAAGACATCAACTGGACAAATCATCCCCCATTCTTTGTACAGTATGTACTTCCTATGTCCTCCAAGTCAAAATGACTCAGCTTCAGTTATATATTTTTTGTTTAAATTTTTCTGAAGATGCATTCAATTTACCTTAACAAAATGTTGACAAAATAAGGAACTTGGACTAAAAACATTCTTGTCTTTTGTCTGCAGGATTCCCAGTGTTGTTTGTCTTGGCAGTCAGTTCATCGGCTCTTTGCCTTTAAGATTCTCTCCTCAACTCTGTTGACACTTTGACAGGTTCCTCCATTTTAATAAGGCTCAAAACCATTTTTTTTTCTACTCATCGTTACCTGTCACAACTGTGTTAGTCTATTACCATCTTTTCGGGGGAAAGATGCTAAAAGCGTGTGTGTGTGAATGTGTGTGTTTGTTTGTGTGTGAGTCAGACAGAGCCAGATGAGCAGGCAGATGTTTCCTCTGTATCTACTCCAACTGTCTAAGAAAGACTGACAACAGCTGGACCCAAGCCAGACACACACACTCGTACACACACACACACACACACACACACACACACACACACACACACACACACACACACACACACACACACACGCACATTTAATTTCGAAGATGAATTCTGTGGTTCATTTATGTAAATACAATATAACTTTAAGGTATTATTTAGCTTCAACCATTTGTGAATCCTTGTTCTAGTAGCTGTCAAATAATTGTGAATGTTCATTCATTTGGAGGAAAATCAATGTCTGTTTTCTGCATAAATGTGCAAAGCAAGGTCTGTAAATGCGCGATTTAATGCGTTTGGTGATGTAGTATGTGAGAAACCTGACCTACATCCCAGCAAACATCTGAACTACAACACAGATGGTGTGCCACAGCTAGTGACCTCTGACCTGACAATCAAGTGCCTTGTTATATTTTGCAATGAAACTCACAGACGTGATTTAACATATGATTGGAGAGTTTTCCATCATACCATATTGTTCGTCTCGTTCTTTTCTTGCATGCTGTGGCCACAGGGGCTGTTGTTGGTGAAAGTCTTGTCTTCCTTTTCTGGCCTGAAGGTTGAAGAGACAGAGACAGTTTCCAAAACATCATTATCAAAAATATTAGCCTGAAACAAAATTGAAATTATTCATCGGACTTGAACCAATCATGTTTAAATGTTTAAGGATTTCAGTCCAAGTTATAAGACTGTTTTTTTTATTGGTCAACAGAGGGAGTGCACTGCTGTTCTGTTTACCTGAGTTTGCTTATTTTCTGTGTGAAACAGGTTAGTCTCTGTGTCTCTTCCTGGTATCTTTGCAAGTCTTGTGTCAGAAGGTAATGGAGTGTCCTCAGTGCCTCCTTCTGGAACACAAGCTTCTCTAACTGGACCAGACAACCAGCAATAGAGGGCTGAAGCTCCTTACAAGCCCTCAACTGCAACTGGAATATAAGAAGTATTACTAAAAATGTAGATCCAATGCTCATCTCTCCAACACTTTGTCAGAGGTTGGGAGCATATGCGGCGTTACAACTACACTACAGCTTTACTATTCAGCAAATTAGGACAATAATACATTCGACTGTAGTCATGCTTTGTTCTCCCAGCAACGTTCACTCACGGTGGATGTCTGAAGGGTGGGGCTACTTGAGAATTCTTGCTGGATCTGTTTCTTCTTCTCTCGCAGAACAAAAAACTCAGAGGACAGCTGCTGGAGACGGCCTTCAATTTGTAGTTGTCTGACGACACAAAGAGGTACCTCAATCAATTTTTAATTACACAAAAAACAAAACAAAAAAACAACTGTAACTAAAGTAGATTTTAGATTATTCAGGACTTTTGCCACCTTAATATAGTGTGTTCATGATTTATTGTGAGTAAAATCCTTTATGTAATTTTATTTCACTATACATGTTACTGTCAATAACTGTAATCTATTGCTGTAATAACTGCTATTAATGTAAGATGGTATTGTAACTGAAAGAGTTAAGTATGAATAGGGCGAGAGAGATAAAGAGGGAATTTTATATCGGTTTTTTTTTAATATCTCATTTAAGTTTTCATCCGTCAGTCAAAATTGATATTAACAACGTGTGACGAGCGAGGAGGAAAATTATAAACCCCATGAAAAATGCCATAATTAACAGTGTGTGTGTGTGTGTGTGTGTGTGTGTGTGTGTGTGTGTGTGTGTGTATGTTTACACTTATACGTGGGGACGTGTCAGTGTGCTGTTTCCAGTGAGATTATACGCACATTTACATGAACAGATAAAAACAGGGGCATATGCCACACGGTAAAAACAATGCATGTTAAAGACACACATACACATAGTCACACGCACACACACACATACTCCCATTCTGCCAGCTGTCAGTGTGTTCTGATTTGGTGCTTTCGTAAATAAGGCTCCATAATTATATGAACGTATGTGACAAACACCATAATTGCAGGTGAAAAATATGTGGGTGTTGCTTATTTCTTCATTTTTATGCACTACTGTCGGTCTATCTCACCACTTGCAGCCTGTAACAGGAATGTTTTTTTTTTTACCCATATGGTAAAAGTGTTGTGTGTGTATTCATGAATTTCATACTAATGTAAAGAAAAAAATATATATTCTTGAAAACTTCTAAGGCAGCTGCACATCTTGATAAGAATGTCTTTGCCGAGGTAAAACATTGAGTTTCCATTGTTTCTGTTTATTGTCTTTATTTAGTGTGAATAAAAGTTGTTGCAGTAAATACCGTGCAGTTTGTGGAGATAGGCTAAAATGGAATGGGTCTCCAAATATAGCCACTCTACTATTATCACACATTGTTAGAAATATATATTAAAATTTCTTGTAAGTTAAAAAAGAATTTACTTTATTTACAATTTGATACACATCAGTCACCATGTTTTCCTGATCACATTGCATTCTCATTGCACTCCACATTGCTGCCTTCTGTTGAGCAAAGAAAAATAATTACTACAAGCATCGGCAGATAAGATTCAGAACGCCAGACTGTGCGGCTTTTAGATGAGCGAGGTAAGCCTCCATAACTTTGCTAAAGAAAGAATGTTGAGAAAAATGTAGGAGGATGCGAGTGGAAGAATCCATCTGCCCAGAGACCCATGGATAGGCTCTCGTCATTTTAGCCCAGACACATGCGAGGACTTTCGTCGCCTTCGGCTAATGAGAGAGCTCACTTTTGTGTCTGACTATAAACAACAGTTAAAACCAAATGCAGTGCCTACTATATTTCCTCACAAGGAGCATAAACACCCTTGAGTGACGAGTGAAAACAGTGTGAAAATATGGTTGGTATTCATTTGGTATGGATTTGCGGTTTCAATTGCTCTTTACAGCAGCTGCTCTTTCTGAGTCGGCATCGGCAAGCGACTGCCACAAGACACCACTGAAAAAAACCCAACTCTAGCTTCTGACATCTGTGACCTCCATTTTCATCACACGCTTTCTCTTCCATTTTACTCATGTCTTTGATCACGCTCTTGTTCGAATTGAAAAGGCTGAGCAGAAGAGCTCATTGCTACTAAATACAACTCACAACCATGTAACGTCACTCCCCAGAATGTCTTGACACATAAACAACACAGGCGACATATACCGTGTGAAAAAAATGTTTCTGCAAAATGTATTAAACTGGGAAAAAGGCCATTATAGTTATCATTGTTCCTTTTGTACCAGAGTGAAATACTGAATATGTTTTGAATGTAATGTACATCTTAAAGAAGTTACACTTTAAATTTAGTCTTAGGGTTAGAATTTAAGGGAAGTATTCAGTCCTGTATTCAGACTGCACATTTTTCAAGTGAAGTTTATTTTGTCAAACACCTACGCTTGTGACGACCTATGCTCCCATTGGTCAAGAATGACCAGGGTGGCCTACAGAGCACAGACCCGGAAATTGAGGAAAACACGCGAGTCCTAGGCTCTGCATTTCTGCTCTGCAAATTTGTGCTGTTGGTTCGGTTCTACGCTGTTTGTAATCACACCTGAAGCGAACCGCACCAGAGTTCGTTTGAAAGCGTCTGTTTCTTTAATCTGCACCAGGATGCGTTTGCGAGTATTCACACCTGCACAAAAGGTTCGGACCAGTGTTACAATCGAACCCTGATTCATTCAAATTTGATCAAACAGTCAGGTCTGAATACACCCTAATAAACAGAAGCTTCATTTTGGTATAGTTTGACATAATTTGGGCTTCATATAAATTGTTACTGAATTGCTGTTTTTTCATTTGGCAGTGACTCGTTATGTGGGTAAGTCTTGTACGTAGTATAAACACTAACAGAAGTTTCAAGTCACACAACACAGACTAAGTCACTTCTTTCTTAAGGTTTAAGAGGCCTTATCACCCCTACAAAGAAACTGAACAAAGTGACTTATGAAATGTGTCGAATAGGATGAAGTCACAGGATTACACCTGGCACCCACAACTCAAGTGCACACAAAACTCAAAATGTTCCACCCTTCCAAATCCCTCGAAACAAGAAGCAGGATTGATGCTGTAAATACGACTGACTCATCCTTAAATGCAGAGGAAACACTCCGGGAAGACATTTGAATTAGCGTATAAGGAGTGGATATTCTTAGGCGGGTCATCATTATTGTTACAGTTTCCACTAAATATATTGTTATGAACTTGTCTGATCCCGTCTGAAAGATTATGTCAGTGCATTCGTTCATGTGCTAAGATTCCAGGGAAATTCAGAGATGTTCAGGAAGTGTGACATCAAACTGGGTGAGTCAGATGGACACAATTTGTTGGCACACCTGAAATCCAGAGCTGTGTTTTAGCCTGCCGTATCTGTCAGGCTCTATTTAATTGTTGTTCTGCCAAAGTACCTGTCATGGCAGGATCATAGAGAAAGCAAAAAGGGTGAGGCAGATATCAATAGCTAACACCAGAAGATTCACATTTGACACAATGGTGCCAGTAAATTCAATTCATGTGTTTTCCCATTTGCATTATGTCTAATGGTGTGTCTGTGGTGTCTTTCATCTCCAGACTCAAACACTTGGGGCACTATGGGGCTTTAATTCTACACAGAATTAGTTTTGACCTAGAATTGGTAATTACGCAAATGAGCTCAGGCCAATGGATCTGCAAGAGGGTGGGCTACGCTACTGTGGGAATAGTCACGGCATGCTGGTCACACACTACAACCTCAAAATGCTGGAAGCACATCTGCGCCAGTCTTGAGCTTAAAATGAAACTTGGGAATGTATTTCTTCTCATTTTGTTAGTATTTATGCAACCACAAGTGATTCCAGCTCTATATTCCTGCATAGCACGAGCCTAGCAAAAAAGCTCGTCTAACTGTAAATGGAGTTTTCTTTATTTTCAGAGACAGTCACAGTTAGAAAAGGATGTCTGCGCTACTATAGGAGTGAACACAGCTTCCCGGCCAATGAGAGGAGCTTTTCAAATTCCTTTGAATTCAGTGCAGGGCAGACACATACAATGTTTTGACATGGCAGGAGCATAAACAGCCTTGCTGGACTCCATGCAGAAGAACAAAGTGTGCAAAGTACGTTTATACGTTTTATAAGATCTCCACTTGTGGATGATATTAAGTTAAGCATAGCTGTGATAGATCTCGACTACAAACTCCAGTCCACCCACATAGCAGCGCTGAGACCCAAGAGGGTCTTTTAAAAAAAAACATAATAAAGATGAAGAGTATGATGATAAAAATGATGAGATCAGGACAGAAACACTTTAGGTCATGTAAAATATGTTTTAAGAACACAATGTTCAAAAACAATATTGCCTCATTTCATCCACTATGCTTTGTTTCAGTCAGTCGATTTTGGAGGTTGAGTTTTTTCTTACACTTCAGTCAATCCATGTGAATTGCAGGTATTTTTGGTCTAAATTTCCCTCAGTACTGCTCCAAAGAAACAGAAAACGACATTGACAGTATTATTACAAAAATCTAATCATATCACTGGAGGGGAAAAAAAAAAGGAAGAAAGCAATAGCTAAACGTGAAACCTGGTATTCTTGCTGCACAGTTTGCTATTGCAAAATGTACCATCTGTACTATTGTTAAGAACAAAAGAGCCAATAAAGGCAGCAGATGTGGCTAAAGGAATGAATAGTTTGACAAAGTAAAGACCAAAAGATAGAAGATATAGAAAAATCATTGCTGGAGAGAATAGATAAAAAAGAGCTGGATGCTTAAAACATTGCTCAGAGAGAACCCATTATTTCTTATTAATAACTTTTTAATTACACACAGATTAAAAACAAGGTTAACAACTTAATCCTGATTAGGTCTATTTCCATTCATTTCAATGGTAAATGTTACTACGATTGTTGAATCAAAGTTTCACGATTGTTTCATATTTCTTTTAGAATGATATTTGCATTATAATGTGTATGATACAAAATCTTAATACATGTATGTATACATGTTCCCTTAACATATCCAATGTGAAAGTCTTATCAGCACTACTGTTGAGAAAATACGTCTAGCTCAGAACCTAGAGAATGCTGTATGGAAAACGTAATCATTAGGTGAGATTAAGGGGATTGCTTGACGAGATAATAGAGTCTGTAACTAAATTCTCTTGCATTCAACCAACTCATCCTGCAACGAAACAACGTCAATAGAAAGTCCGACCACACCGCACAATACCAGCAATCCTAAAGCATTATCCGTATGGTCAGCACATGGAAAGTAACATTTGGAATTTTAGGAATTCACTACTGGTACTTGATTGTTTCTTATGTGACAAAAGAATAAAGACCAAGAATTTAAATTAGGCCACAGTACTTCAATTCTTTGCCTGGATTAGAACACGAGCAGTTAGAATAAATGTATTTAAACTGCAAGCGGTATCCTGTTAACTTTTCCAAAGAGAGCATAAAAAAATGCTGTGGTTACCAGATATGGAACTTCCCCAGTCGTGTGACGAAACCTTACAAAGCTGCTCTGAGCTGCCTCCTAACAGGTTCAAACAAAACACAACCGGTACTCATCTCGGAGAAAACAATCAGGGGTTTAACTGAAGCAGAATTGTTTTCCAGCAGACTTTCTATTACTCCTTTTTCCAGAAATATATTCATATTTAAATTCGTACACAACACTGGGTAGCTTTTATATACTTCAATTAAAGTTATGCACTCACTGTGTCTGTATGCAGTTGAGCTCCTGTTCAGTCTCTGTCTGCAGCTGCTGGAGGTGAAAGGTCAACTCCTTACTCAAGACAGCAAACTTCCACAGTCCTCCTTCAGTGTCCTCCGCAAACGCCACACCCTGAGTCAAAGAATTCATGACTTTCTACATTTCTTAAAGGCAACTAATCAAAAGGTTGAACGTTTGACATTTAAAGTAGACCATAAAAATACTTTTTGTGACAAACTCCATAGGGCCCAAATCAATCACTATGAACCGCAACATTGTACATGTTCATCTGAGAGACACAACGGCAATGTCATTGGTGTAGGCTCACGTTGCTTTTTCTGGAACGAGCTTTCTCGATGATATACCTACCACACGATGGCAGCGGAAAAGCAGCTAAATAAATATAATTTCCTCATCATATTAAATTTACAAAAAAAAACAATTGGATGACTGGCTTTGAAATCAGAAGTTATTTTAAAAAAGTGTTTTTTTGCAATATAATTGTAAGAAGTGAAAACAATTTGCAACATTGGTAAAGATTTCAGAAAGAAAATTGAGGACGACACATATGATATGACTGGCCAGTATTTCACCCAAAAAGGGTGAAAGAACTGATCTCGAAAAAAAACAAAAAAGGCTTTAGGTGAAAAAGAAAAAGCATCTCAAACACACCACTTTCCAAAAACGCCTCCAGAATTATAACAGTAAATGATAAAGTGAAATTGCGAAACATTTTCACAGACAAATGTGTCAGATTGCGAGACATTGGGCAACATGGTGAGTAAAAGCAAAAGCTTGCCATGAATCACCAGCTGAGGGAGAAGAGAGGAGAGGGCAGACAGACTGTGGAGGCAGGAGGTGATTGCAGAGCCCAGAGAGCAGAGGATCGAGATGCAAGGAGGACACGATGTGGGAGGATTCAAGTTGGTGGTGCTAGCGTGGGCGTGTCTGAGCTCGTTGCGGTGACGGAGTGCTTCGATGGCGGCTGTGCGCTGAGAGACAGCAGACTGGATGAGTCACCCTGGCAGAACATGCTGATCACGCTCAACACCTGTGACTCGTGCTCAAACATGACTGAGTTTCCAAAAAGATCTCACACCGAAACGGATCGATTTAGTAACATTAGTGGTACTGCTATTCAAATAACAAAGTATGAAAGTGTGCTTTCATTGAGGTTAAATGTGCGGTCTAGTTAGATTTTATAGACCAGTTGTTTTCAAACTTTTGACCACCAAAAAAGTACTTTGTGCTGTGTATTTTTTTTCAAGAAATTGTTTTTTTTTGGGGGGGGGACAAAAATGTTATGGTACTTGTTTAAATTGTATTTTAAAGGTAGAAGAAAAAGTTATATATCTTGATTGATTGATTTATCATACAAAAAATATCCTTGTCTACTGAGAAATAAAGTTGAACTTAAGAGAACCGAAGCACCCATGCAAAAGTGGTACCACACTTGTGCCCAAACGATATGCTCCAAACATGCTTTGGTGTTTGAACCTACTATACT
Organism: Syngnathus leptorhynchus; assembly: GCF_054491065.1. Lineage (NCBI taxonomy): Eukaryota > Metazoa > Chordata > Actinopteri > Syngnathiformes > Syngnathidae > Syngnathus > Syngnathus leptorhynchus. The sequence goes on along the minus strand of NC_141206.1, from coordinate 4,199,900 downwards.
TTCAGTGATGTCATCACACCAAACATCATTGAATCAAGTCCAACCAAATGATAGGTGTACCTATACACATACTTGATCTGTGTCATACTGACTTACAACATCACTAATACAGTTTTAATTGAAAACTGATGCGCTTAAGAATGAAAGGGATATCTTGCCCCCAGCATAAAAAGTCAAGTCTGGAAAGTGAGCCATTGAAGATACATGCCAGACACTAGTAAGTGTGACGGTGATGATCCAGTGTGACCTTGTGACCCAAACGATATGCTCCAAACATGCTTTGGTGTTTGAACCTACTATACTTTCAGTGATGTCATCACACCAAACATCATTGAATCAAGTCCAACCAAATGATAGGTGTACCTATACACATACTTGATCTGTGTCATACTGACTTACAACATCACTAATACAGTTTTAATTGAAAACTGATGCGCTTAAGAATGAAAGGGATATCTTGCCCCCCAGCATAAAAAGTCAAGTCTGGAAAGTGAGCCATTGAAGATACATGCCAGACACTAGTAAGTGTGACGGTGATGATCCAGTGTGACCTTGCCTGAGCATTGAATGCTCATAGTGTATTTCCCGGCTTTGGAGTTGAAGACACGTACAACTGAGCTAAAAGCCCGGGCCACTAGCTACGCAGCCAGGATTAATTGAATAATTGCGTAAAGTTTATTTTGCATAAAAGTGTAGTACAAAACCATTTTTATCCATTTATTGTTGTTTATATGGTATTGTTTAATATTAAAAAAATAAACTAGCAAATAATAAAACAATAGCACACAAAAGTGATGAGCATTCTACTTAACAAACATTTTTATACTGATTCAGTTATTGTTTTCCATCCTAAAATGAATACAAAAATGAATGTAGAATTGATGGTAAGAGAATTTGGACAACGTGAAAAATTGTACGAAACGATTACTTGATTATTAAAATTTTGGGTGATTAATTTGACGATTACTTGATGATCGATCGATTGATTTTGAAAGCTACTTTTATTTAGTTAAAACATCGATTCTTATGAGAAAAATGAACTTGAAATGAAAACTAACAGAAACATAACTTCAGTATTTATACAATACAGTAAAGGTTTGGAATGACTTCAAGAGGCAGAAATTACCTGTCGGTCCTCTGTGATATCAGAATGTACAATATGCACTTTGTCTTCTATTAGCTGTCGTAGTTGGCTGAGAGAAGCTGGGAATTCTCCTCTGTTTTTTTCAAACACTGGCCACTATGAAAAACAATTAGAATATTTTATTTCATCCACATTAACTCTTAAAAAATACTTCAAATATTGGTTTATAGATTGCAGATGTTCAATCATAATTATTTCATTCTGAACCAACAATGGTTTCCGAATTCATAAAGTAGTGAACATTTCTTGTAAAGATACCTATTAAATCCCTTTGTTATGAAATAATGGGGCATCTAAAACGCAGCAAATCCCTATCTCCAAATAAAATCCAATTTTAATGAACACTAAAGACGATATCTGACATTAAAGACCAACTTAATAAATCGTTTAATGTCCTTTTGGTGAACACTTTACTAAAAGACAGAAATCCATCAGGCTAAGTACACAGAAGAACTCAAATAAATGCGATACCATTTTAAATGACCTATAAAGTGAAATAATTACATTGAATGCAGATAAACTCTTCCTTTCTAGCAAACATTTAATGCCAGCGCAAGATCTTAACATTCTGAGTGTGGATTATATAACTGATAATGATCAAATCACATAGGATCCTATAGGATCATCTTAAAGAGGGAAGTAATTAATGTTTATATATGCAAGACCTACAGATGGCAATTCACAGTCTGAGTGATGGGATTCAAAATATGAGTGGGCCGGATAGTCATGACACATTGAGATAATGATGTCCAATAAAATGCACTCGAAAGACATTTTTGGTATTATTAAGTATATATTGTGGGATACGTACATAATGTAAACAGGTATTTATGGAATAAATAGTATGTTTCTCTGCATATGTTTATCTTGACAAGGAAAATAAATAGTATGTTCCTCTGCATGTGTTTATCTTGTCAAGGAAAACTTTTCTTAATTACTTGGATGATGTATGACATTCAAATATACGTACTGTTGTCAGAAGAATTGTGTTTTTGCTTCAGGCCTGGAATTTGGATGTTCCCAGTGTGTTTTTAGAAACGTTGCCAAGTAACAGTAGAGGGAAAAACAAATATTTCTCTTCGATGGGGCTGTGTTGATAGACTGAAATAAATACTACCGCAGAATTCTCAGACATTCGCATCAAAATTTGCCACTGAAAATACCAGAGTCATTTTTTAACAGATGAGAAAAACAAATAGATTCATATATTCTTGCGTTACTGCTTCTTCTCGTGGATCCGTGAGAAACGGCAAAAAAACAGCCATTAGAGTCTTTAATCTGGTCACCCATTACATTTTAACCCACAGGATTAATGGGCCATACCTAATCTGCCTCATGGCACATAATGAAACTCGACGCAAAAGCAACTTTGACACATATCATGAAACAACATTTTTTGCCAATATTATTCAAAGATGACGTTTTATTTCAGAATACTCACTAGACGAAATGGAGCGAGTGAAGAATTCATGGTGACAGGGTGACTTAAAGGTAATTTCCTGACTGAGCTCAAACCACAAGGGGCTTGTCTTTGCGTGTGTGATAGTGGGTGGGCTGCACTACTGTGTACATGGAGATGACCCTAACGACAACCTCTACTGCAGTTAGAACGGACGAGACTAACTTGGAGTTTGTTAATATGAGAGTAACACACCATGACTTTTTCTTAACTGACAAAATAGAGAGATATGGCACAAGAATAAGAAAACTCAGTGTGTGTGGTTTTTTTGGGGGGGGGGGGGAGGGGGGGGGGCAGAGTGAAAAACTGATGATACTCGTTTGGCCATTATCACTCTTGCAGCAATGAGTCAAATCTGACTCATAATGAATATAGTCTTGTAAGTTGAATAACGCCTACTTAGCATCAATTACGTAATCAAAATAGATGATAATCACTGTTTCGTTTAAAAGAGAAAACAATGGTGTGACCTTTTCGGAAAGGTTACGGTACCATGGTCAGACACATAAATAATTAAACAAGCACAAAACAAGGATCTAGTAGTTGCCATTCAACTCAAACCAACTAAAGCAAAAACTAATAAAACTATATAGTTTGTCACAAAATAAAGTAGAAACTATATGCACTACTGTACAGTATATGCAAGTGTTCAAATTAGTTTAGTCTCACATTTGCTATTTATGTTCATATTATCGTTCTATAACAAAGAGGAAATGAGCTGTATGGAATATAAAGTGTTATATAATATATAAAGATTAACAAAAGTATTCCCTTGTTCTTTAATGACTTGGAAAGGTTACGGTACCATGGTAAGACACAGAAATGATTTAACACGCACACACAAAAAAATAAATAAAATCAATCAATCAAGAAACAAAGGTTGCAAAGTCACCTACAACAAAATGTAGTATCAATGAAAATGTTTTTAATTTATAGACTTAAATCACATCTAGGTTATGTGAGTTTAAATAAACCATGACCATACTGGAATATAATGTGCATCACAGTTATCTAATACGCCCCTACCCGGTAATTCGGATCTCCACCCCAGGGTGTGTCTTCGTGCAGCCGGATAACTGCGGCAGGACGCCAGACCTGACACACCTTAACAGGCAAGGTAGCTATGGTGTGAGCATTGCTGCGGCTCTCCCTTGCCTTCTTTGCTGACTTTTTTTTTTCTGTGCTCATATCTGTCTCTTGATCAACATGCCCAATATGAAATGAATACTTAAAAGATTTTACAAGATTATGAAAGTTGCTGCTGCTGACCAATACACTCTGTTACTGACCTACAGTACCTTTCACATTGTACGTGGAATCGTATTAAAAGTGCAAAATTCTATTGCTGATTAGACAATGTTTGACGATCATTTTTGTTGGCACTGCATTGCAAAAGTGTTCTCTTTGTGAGCTTTTCTTTTGCTTGTGCTACACTGCTTTTATTCTAGAAAACAAAGATGGATTTTTTTATGAACACAGGTGTGAACAAGAGTTTTATGAATCCTCAAAGAAACATTTTACACACAAAGCACTTGAATTTGGGAGGGAGTTGAAACAGGTGCCCTTCCGGATCATTGTTAGACGACAGTACTCTTAACAGTTCATACCAAATGTTCTGTTTAAGATATTCTCTCCATTTTAATCTATTATTTTGTGTGAAGAGTTCTTATTAATCATGCTTATTTTTAAAACAACCTCTTCATAATACAATTTGTTGCCCATTCCAATGTCTTTCTTTTCCGTTCCTCATTCAACCTTGTGAAATGTGGTTGTGTAAGGCACTTTTCAGTAGTCAGTGCACACAACAAAGTTCTCACGGTTGCCCAATGACAGTTTGGGGAGGGGGGTTGCATAAGAACCTGCTTTAAGCAACACATTGTGTAGTACTTACAGACAGAAAGTAAAAGCTCTGACAGAATTTGGCTTTAGCACCTGTGGCTAAAGCCAAACTGTGGCAGGTTTTTACTTTTGGGTCTTGGATTCAACATCTCTGAATATAAGCTGCTGTGTGAACTCAGACTGACACAAACATTAAAAGCTGTGATTTCAATCTAATAAATTCAACTGTATTAACCAGGCACAGTATTGGCAAAGACTGACCCCCCCGAATAGGCAACAACACACCAAACAGTTTTTTTAGGGTCCCTAGGGTCCTTTCAATCTCTGGTCTGCCAGTCTAGTTTATTGTATTTTATTTTTTTGATAATAGAAAAGTAAACAATTTATGACTAAGACAGATGATATTGCTTCACCAAAGCCAAACAGTATGGTACAGATTTTACACAGGGTTGTAATTAAAACGTATGCATCTGGTCATTTGAAATATTCTTGTATTATTCTCAGGAACTCACACACACTTTCGTAATCAGCCAAAACAAGAAGTAGCGCAAAATAACTAAAAATGGCTCCACTTCGTAATCATGTTTGATTAGCAGTAGTATTACTAATGTATACAGAGAGTGGGTTCAGACATGCATAAAAGATCTGTTGTGCATTTTAAAATCTTTCACCTTTTCATCTTTAACATCACTTCAAAAAGTAGAACATGGACAAACAACAACAACATCTACTCTCCAAGCACTGCAGCTCCCACCAACCCTGAACCACTCGGCCCTCTGACGGCTTAATGAGTAATAAGCACTGGTTGACCACAGTTTTGGAGTCAAGCCAACACTCCCAGATGCCAAATTGAAGCCTGAAGGTACTGCATAATGCAAAACAACTCATTAAAACTTGAAGGGAGGGTGGAAAAAAAAACAACAACAAGGTGCTATAAAATGCAAAAATTCACCAAGATGCATTTCAGGACAAGCTTGGTGGCAATTTCTCCTCAACGGAGATGAATAATTAGAACTGTCAAGCATCCATTAGAAGAAGAAATTACAACACGTTAAAATGGGTTTCATGACCTATACTATATGGCTTGAGAATTATGTGGAAGGGAATGGAGAGAGATTGGAAATTGGGAGAGATAGAATAAAAGTCAAGGACAAGAGATTTGCAGCATTATTCAGGTTTGAGGTCAGCAGATTTTCATGTTTGCATTTTCAGTTTTGCAAAGATGAATTTAAAGTATTTATGCAACGATAAATACGATAGTGTCCATATGAAAATATGTTTGAATGAGCAACTTTGAATCCTCAATCACAAAAGGCCATGCCAGTTATTTCTACTGAAGACTCTAAATTGTCATTAGCTGTGAATTTGTCTATATATATCTATATCTATATATAGATATAGATATAGATATATATAGCATCTAATCCAGGGTATACCCTGCCTCTCACTCAGAGTAAACTGAGATTAGTCGCAGCACAGCTACGTGATGAAATGCGGAATAAAAGACGAATGGTGTGATCAAAATTTGGAAAATGTATGTAAGACCGGCTCCACGAGATTCTCAACCTATGACTTGGCAGTAGAGATTGAACTCGCATCCAAAAGCCTCCATGATATCGGAGTGTCCACCTCTAGGCTAATGTAGCCACGTTATATAAGATACGTATTGTAGTTTAGGCACAGGTGTATCAACCGAGGGCACGAGCGGCAGGTGACCGCATCGGCCAAATGTGAAGGCAAACTAATTTTGGGGTTAAAACAGATTCTTCGTGAACTGAGGTGCCACTGTACATAAATACATACTGTACATTTAAACAATGACAACGTTGCCACAAAATTTGCCAGAATTGTTGGGAAGTAATATGATTATTAACCGGCTCGCTCACTCTTATTTGCATGTCGCAAAAAACTAGCAGGAGGAAATGTTTGGCTTCTGACTGACTAGAGGGTAATACAAACATAACAGGTTTGGTAAGTCAAACATACTCTCGGTATTTAGGATGGCCTTTTAGGAAGGCGATCATTTATTACTTACATGTACATATTATATTTCTGACCATGCTCTTACAGAATGAAAATTCCTCCATTTGGGTGAAGTAATTACAACACAGGGAAGAAAGTATGAGACTAAAAAATGGGTCTCACACGGTGACCATGCTCAATCGGGCAAAAGGATGAGGGGCGAGGAAGTGGCTTTGACATCACTGCACATTTTAACCTCACAAAACAACATTACGCATTTGAAAAGTGTCCCGATACTTTTGCTCGTATCGTGAAACGATGTCATGGGTGATGGATGTAATGCTTCATTCTTTTCAATGAATGCATGAAGCAAGTTAAACATCATCTAATTCTTTCATCCAAGTTGCCTTACCTTCACAGGCCAGTTAGCACATGATCACAATGTAAACAAAGTCTACTCTTGGTTGGTTTGTAGATTTGCTGCGATGATAGAAAAAAAAAAAAAAGACTGCAAAGTTTTTTGTTGACATAAGAGGCTTTTGCAGCCCTTTCTAACAAGCAGCAAACTAATCTGCACCTAAGTTATCTCCAGTTCTCACCTCCTAAATTCAATTCATTCTATAAACCTTTAACCTCTGCCCCACACAGATATCCTAAATGACTCATGGGTGTTATTGGTAGTAGAAATCAAATGAACTCCCTTCAGACCATTTGCCAGAGATATATGAATCATAAATTCTCAAAATGCATTACATTCCAAGAGTTGTTTCTTCAAGCTCCGCACCCACCTTATATTTATAAAAGTTTTGGAAAATAGCCACGGGCCTTGGGAAAGTTATTCTTTTGAGAAGATGATCTACTAAGTTTGCGAGGACAGAGGAACCTTCAAACTTATAAGACTGTACACAAGGATGTCAGGTGTCAATCAAGCATGCTCACATCAGATCAACATAAACAGTGACATTACTGATGCAAAATGTGTAATGGTAGTCTGATAGATTATTTATTTGTTGGAACGCTAAGTGAGCAAATCGTCCACCAAGCATGAGACTTTTTCCATAAATCACTGTTTGCATTGATCACTGCGTTTAAAAGCTACCGGGCTGTCAACATAATAACAGGGCGTAAGCATTAATGAGTGATGGACTGGATTTACAGTCAAGATGGGAAGAATTTCAACAATGTTTTGTACATACTGTGCTCTTATCTGACCCACCTCACAGGATGACAATGCTCAATCAGAAATGAGTGGCAGAGATAGTGGATTTGACAACATCATTGTCCGTTTTAACAAACACTTTGCGTTTGTTTAAAGGTGATCGCATGCACACACACACATGCACGAGTATCAACCATTCAAAATATTTGGAGGAACACTATGTGATGCTAGCGATCCAAACTATTTCATGTGTGCTACCTATTCTACTTACGCCCTCATTCCTAACATACCGAGAAGCTCCATCCACCTTCCTACTTCCCATGAGTCACCCTTAACTAGTAGATTGGACCACGTCAATTTCAGTCAGACTGTGATTTCATTAGTTCTCTTGTGCAAAGTCCAACAGAATAATATGAAAGAGATAAATCACACGAATGACCTGGAAAACAGTTTGGACATGCTAACCAGTGCTCCACTATGCAACCCCGAACCAATTTCAGGTTATCGTTATTTTTTAGATATATTTTGCAACCGTAATAGATTATGAGTAATACATAACTTTGTTAATCAATAAAGCTATTTTGCAAATATTTGTCATATTTGTGACTGAAAAGCAGCAGTACTTGGTGGTTGGCTTGAGACAAGAACATTCTCTTGCTCTACACGAATTCCACAGCATTAATGATTGATGGGCACCAAATGCCACCTCAGGGTGTTGCTCATACCAGAGGACTTGACATTTGCAGTATAATAGGAACTGATGCAGCACATAATGGGGCGGCTTGTTCAGTGTTCACAAAATGACCAGCTCATCTTGCCTGAAAATAAGTACATCGGCGAATCCTTCCCAAGGCCATCCAATGATCCTTGAGGAACTGCACAAATGTACAATTATTATGTTGCAAACATCCTCGAAGGCAGATACTAAAACTTCCAGATTTATAGGATCTAAAAATTCTACATATATTGATTTATCATTTCATCTTGACATCTTGAATTAAGGTCTTTTGTTCACACTTGCTAAAAAAAAAAAAAAAAAAAAAGAGTATCCATGCCCATGTAAAACACAATAGAACAAGAAGAGGAGTTACAAAAATAACAATGACACCTTATGTCATCCTGATGGTTGACCGGCACCACTGAAAGAAAAATCCGGCAAGCGGCGACTCTAGCACGCCTCAGCAGAAAACTGTTTGCGTCACGGTTACAGCAGGTACTAGAAAATGGTCACACGGGCACCATGCAAGACAAGCACATTTGAATGACTTACTCACAATTCTGCACAAACGTTTATATCATAGTTTTTCTGCTTTACACACTAATTGGAGTTGGAGCTAATTATGATAGCGACTCTATGATGCAATGCAAGGCAGTTCATCATCACTAAACTACAGCTACAGAAATAAACATATTGGCCACAGTTCAGCACCCTGTTACATAAATATATTTTTGTAAATGAATCATGTTTGAGACACCTCTTGTGCGGGTGTGCCTAATGGTGAGGATGGTAAATGTGTCTTTACGTTGGATTCTTACCTACAACACGCAGAATGAAACCCATGTGAATTGATTAGCAGGTTTCTCATCTTCTATAAAAACATGCAACAGGGTGAAACCATTGACAAATTCAAACTGTAGTTTTGGAACCCTTTTAAGGCAATAATGTGGCACGTGTGTGTGAGAAGGGAGAGGGCATCACAGAGAGCGAGCAAGAGAGAAAGAGAGCGAGAGAGGACAGGAAGGACTGACAAGGAGGGAGTGGAACATGAACGTAAAGAACAACAAACAAGTCATGTGAATTGAAAGACTTTTTCCACAATGTTCTCGCTTTTTTATAGCACCAAATTATATGCAACTCTTGATAAGAAAACTCATTTGGATTAAAACACAGTGACTGCGTGCGGGCCAACAGTTGTGCTTTCTTGTCGGTCTGGTTGGTTAACTGTCTGTACTGAAGTCAAGGGAAAGAATGCGGGCCCATTAAACACAATAAAGAGACAGTGAGAAATACTGTGAGAGAACGAGAGAGAAAGGGTGTGGATGTGTGTGTGCGTTTACGTGTGAGTGCTGTGAATGAGGACCAATCCCTGCGTATGGGCAGATATTTCAGTGACTCTTTAGATTTTACTTTTAAAATATAAAGGAAATAAAGGGTGTCTTATTTTATATTGATGGCATTCAAACGGTACTTGAGTAAATGCAATATTAGTATCATGATAGATTTACGTAATCCGTTTGTGGCTGTAGCATGTTAGAACTGCATTGCATGAAACAGTAAAGTGCTTCTAATGATCCAACTTATTCAGTGACATTAATGCAAAAGAAAAACAAAAAAAAACTTTGATACAGAAACAGATTAACAGTGTAAAATAATGTTAAGTAAATCATATGAGCCTTATTATTTTTGTAAAAACAACTTTCACTATTTGATTTAGTTCTTGTGTTGGATTTGAGTGGATCAATATTTCCCAACATGTTCTTTGCAGAAGCCTTTGAATATTTGCTTCTAGTGCTACAACAACAATTTATCCCATTTCAACCTTAACAGACTAGTTTTCGCATACAGTGAAGAGCAGCAGGTAGAATTTTAGATGCTAATAGCTGATACTGAGTTGACTTTCAACATTCCCCAACTTGGAAAGACACTTTCACTTGCATGACTGACTGTGCGAGTGGACACCCTAACAATGTTTCACCAGCAGAATGCCACATAGCACCTTCGGAGCCTTTATACATAGCAGCATGTCAGCTGTTTTATGATAATCGTGATTGTTTTACAACATTTTGTCAATTCAATCTGTGGACACACTGAAGCTGTGTGCACAGTAATTTTTTTGTCTGTAGCATGTTCAGACAGAACCCTGTCATGGCATCAGTCGAAAGGAAAAAGAAGTGAAATTAAAAATGTCAAAGATGGACGCATTCTTGACTTGACTTGTCTGAACAACTAACCGAATTCAGAATGATTGTTTTATCTTATGTGAGTGTGCCACCGATGGCAAAATAATGGGATTATGTCTATGTGTAATACAAGTAGATACACAAGAATACATTATGCTGGCGCTGATGCCAGACATCCACAATAAACTCCGATTTTTGAATCGATTGTATAACATGTCCTTTAGTCACAGGCATTTCAGCTCAAAACTTGTCACAAGCCAACCAAGAATATTTATGGTAGTTGTCATAACCTCAGTATATATACGTATACGTGTGGCTTCACGTGAGCTCAAGTAGGGGACATAAGCAACCCTCCACCCAGCTGCGATAAAGTTTATTTTCGTTTCGGCTTCTTTATCGGAGCATAGTGCATAGTACAGTCAGACTCGCCCTTTGACTCAACATAAGGTTTCGCTTGAAGAAAAACAATAACTTACTGTATATTTAAGCTATTGCACAAATGGAAATGATACTTGAATGACACAATGGCCTCAGTAATCTACAACTCCTGGCAGGACGTATAAATGTGCAGTATTAAGAGAAGGCATGGCTTGTTTATTTTTCCCCTTCCTATCTCTTCATTATCATTTCCCAACGATGTCCCAATCATGACCCTTAGTTACAACACAATCATACTAATATGATTTAAAGTATATGTTGTTCTGCTGTTGCAGATAGATCTTGGGGCGGCTATTAGCTTGTTTGCTGAGATAGTCTCCCTTGTCATGTTGGAGAAAATAAAATAAGTAAACATTCCACAATGCTATATTAATACCCCATTTATCAAAATATACAACCTTAGATAATTGCGGTAATTCACATCAATATAACTATCAAATGCCCTACAATAATAATAATAATAATAATAATAATAATAATAATAATAATAATAATAATAATAATACGTGTGGAGAAACATTAAAGTGAAACAGCAGTCAGGATTATGCTGTTCTAATTCAGAACAACCGTGTTGACTGTCAACCAATGGTGAATGTACTTGATCGGATTTTTTTTTTTTAACTCCATTTCTTGCACTGGATCTTATTTCACTCTGCAAGTGTATGGTGTGCCTGGGAACACAGCATGGGTACTTCAAATATTGTACTGTAAACTGTGCAGTTTATAGTCCACAAAGATGTAATTCTGCCGCGTAAATCTTGAACAAAAATAAGAATTTAGAAAATTCAAAAAAGGCTTCTCTTGTTTCTAGCTATTAGGAAGACATCTGCGTCTTCATCTGTACTTGTAATCAATCATGACCATTTGTTGGACGCTGTTTTCATAGTTTGCAGGACACGATTAAAGACTTGTGCCTGCTCAGCAGCTGTTTATCCAGAATACGTCTCCAAAAGTTATAGTCACGCCAGCACTAGTCACTCAACTCCGCCAAAATGAACTTTAGTTGTCAAGTGAAAACCTTTCGAGTGTTAAAGTTAAAGCGTCTTCAAACTTCTTACCTGTTGCCGATCCCTGTACGGTGCTGGTCTGCACACTGACAGCCAGCCGAATCTACTTCCCCCTGTCAGGAGTTTGCCTGGTGGGTGTGTCCCAGGCTACACCTGCCGCATTCCGCTAAAGCGTGCGTAAAGTGCGTGTCCACGGAGGGCGATGACGTCACTAACACACGCTCTGTGGTATTGCTCAACCAGGTTCCAATAAATAAAAAAAAATGCCATGGAAGGGGAATTCCTTCATTCTCTGAATCTCCTGCAGCAGTAATAAAAGCTGTCTCGCTCCTACATGTTGCTGCTACAACCCTTCTTTGTTTTATTCTCTTTATCTGGATTAATTAAGATGTCAATAGTGGCAGAGAAGCTCACTCAGATATTTTCATGTTGCCTTGTCCACTGTGCATAATCAAATGTTTTAGGAGTTGGACGCACAGTAATTGTGGTGATTCAAGTTGTTAAGGCCAGAAAAGAAATATTCTTGTAAAGACAGTTTACAGGTGAGGTGTGGAAGCTCCTGTTGGTTAAATAGCAGCAGGTTGCTATGATATTGGCCTGAACACAGAATTGCATGGTGTTGCTGAAAACTCGTAACCACGCCCTCACATTCTTCCGTGCATGAGCTGGAAGACACACCCATTGAACAGGTTGCATATTGCAGGTATGGATTTTACTCTGAAAGACACCTGTGCAAAATGTTGCCTCTGAAGAAAAAAAGAAAAACTTTGAAATTGTTTTCAAAATTGTGCCGAGGTCTGGACAGGTTAAATTTACAATTATGCAAATTGAATATTGCAGGTATGGATTTTACTCTGAAAGACACCTGTGCAAAATGTTGCCTCTGAAGAAAAAAAGAAAAACTTTGAAATTGTTTTCAGAATTGTGCCGAGGTCTTGACAGGTCAAATTTACCACATTTTGCTCTTGAAATGTGTGTTTGAAAGAGCAAAAATGTGGCAACACCTCAAGGTACAATCTTTAATGTTCTGTATACAAAGGCGACTGACGTCACAAACTTTGAAAGGGGTCTGCAGCATTTGCTCGCATAAAAATGTATTCCTTATTATTTAAGATTGTGGAGTTTGGTTGGGGAAGTTTGACTGAGGACTAGTAAGGACAAACTTCCAGTGTGGCCTACACAATGGTGTGGTCATGTTTCACTGCTTATACAACATTCTCACTAATGTTCATTGATGGTGTGACATCCATGGATGACACATGAAACCAAATGCTACACAATTGATATGACAGCATTATAGTGCTGATGAGTAATGAGACAAAATATACAGCAAAACACACTGAAGATAAATGACATTGAATATTCTCCATTGGCCAACTTGTTGGCCTGCTCTCTAATAGAATATTTCTGTGGTGGAAACAGAATAACTATTTGTAGGGTAACTTACTCGAAGATGTCAGATAATTGGGAATTATTTCAATTTGATGTGTTGATTTTTTTTTTTATCTTAATGCACAATAGAATTATCCTTATTAATTAATCATCCTTCCATTGGTTTGAAGCACACTGCTACTACACATGTGGCTCTGTGTCACCGGTTGTTCAGGGTGTGACTGGATTGAAATTCTGAAGATGGGAGCGTCCTACAAAGACAACCTTTACTCACACTGATAACTCCCTCTGCTGTAATAACCGACTAGCGGTTATAGATAGCTGAGATAGCTGACTGATTCCCTTCTACAGTTGTGCTTTTTGTGCAACGCTCAAAAGTGCTTAGTCGGTATCTTCTGCTATCTTCATCACCTCTGCGATGAAGAGTTCATCTGTTCGTTCTTGACAGTTGTTTTGGTCTTGAACTTGAACCCTACAAAAAGAATTCCAGGAACAAAAGCTTAGTTCAAAATGAGATTGAACCCATTGCCATGGAATTCACAAGTTCCGATCATTTATTTAGTCAAGTGTCTCAAAAGGATTGACGTTTTTTTTTTTAGGAATGAAATTCGGACAAAAGCATATAATCCTGCGACCAATCAAAAGCTGCAAAATTCTATCCATCAATAATGTCAGCGGACATAAATGCTATCATAACTAAATAATGACGGCATGGTAAACTAGAAGAAAATTTGCTAAGGGCTCTACTTCTCTAGATGAGCGCAACAAAATGTTGCAATGTTGTTTAATGGTTAATACAAAACAATCAAACATTCATTTTGTTAGCTTAATTAAAAATGCCCTTTTTTTTTTTTACAGATATAATAACAGATTGAGATAACTACACCTACTATTCACCCTTTAATCAAGTACTCAAAGACTGGAATGACAATATGCAATCACTACTTGGGCAGCCTTATCTCTAACAAATGAGTTGACTGTTCAAACAAGATTTGGAAAGCAGCAGAAAAACAGCTATTCATTTGAAAGGTGAGAAGGTCAGTAGATGGACAGTTAGGCAAACATTACTCATAATGTCGCTGAAGTCACCATATTTGTACTTAAGAGTGCTTTTGCAAATGCCTCATCCAATCCAAACGCAAACAATCTTCCGTAGAAAACGTGTTCTGTTACTGTAAACCGGCCCATAGAAAAGGGGAAGCTGTCACGATGGAGTTTCATTCCAACAGCAGCGACATAACCCAAAGTTGTACAGAAAAAACTGGAAAGTGAGTATCACTTACGTACGCTAACACCAGTAATCAAGTCAGAAATCAATCCAAGGAAAAGTGTGTCCAGTCGCATCCATAAAACAGAATATAACCAATAACGTTGACATTATTTACTGTAAATAATTGTTGTGGCATTTAAAGCACTCATTGCACAACGAGGATGGACATGAACTCTCACATTGTTCTCGTTAACACTGTAGGCCTATAGCAGACAGATGGTATTGGATGTTAACTTATACTCACTTGGAATCCATCGCAGCCTGGGCATCCTGTGTCTGGCTGGGATCTGTGGTAGGAGTCCCTTCTCAAGTGTTGTTATATATTATTGTTATTTTATAGTCGGATGGGTTTAGATCAGTGGATGTAACCCTACAAGTTGTCAACCGGAGGCTTGTGAAACCCTTTGAGACATTTCTGTGATAAGAGCTATACAAATGAATTCGCTTGACCCGATATATGTTTTGGGATCCTGCAAGAATGTATCATCTAAAGAAAAAAACAAATGCTAATGTTATTGAAAAATTACTAAATGATTTACAACAAGCTATTTAATTGGACTTGTTGGATTGTATTGGCGGGTTGCAGCGGAACCCCAAAGGAAAACTCTCCTCTCAAATTCCCTAAATGCTCTTGACCATTACTTTTAGTTAATCCCAGATTTTTTTCTCACATATGGTGATTGATTACTTTAGGTTTCACAGTCCCGCAAGTAAATTTCATATCATATTATTCTTGTAATTTATACAAAAGGTTGCTTTTTCCACCCCAATGTTTTCTATCCTCAGTTTCTATAAGAAAAACAAATTACTCAAGACTTCACTGCATGCAATTTGTATGTTTTTAGGTTAACTCAATCAATTTTCATATAAAAAAGCACACAGCAAACATCTAAATTAAAGAACCACATTTAAAATGTGATTTTTAAAATATGCGATTCATTCAGTTAAATGTTGATGAATTCTAATTAATTGTGACAACAAAGGACAATAGTGAAGATTTTTGAATTCAACTCATTATTGCAGTAAAACTGGTACAGAGTAACAGATTACAAAGCTCTTGGCACAGTCACTGAAAAAGAGAAATGAGATGTGTATGTACAACAAGGAGGGAGAAGAAATAAAAACACATTGGCTAATAGGGTAACATAAAATGACAATCATGTGAAATGATACGATCATAAAACAAATAGAAAATATGAAATTAAATGTTGAGAAAATTAACATTATTTAAAAAAAAAGACATTAATTGTACACTGACAGACTCAATCCTAGCGTTCAACCTAGGTCCGATTCAAAGCAGCATGGCCTTTTGACACAACAGTCAATTGTATTGGCAAACACTCAAAACAAACTGAAACTGCCTCGCACACCTACTGAAATATTTTTGGGCAAATAGCTTGCAGACATTTGTTTCATTTATCTAAGACGACTCCAATTTCATTTTTTGCAAAACTTGATTTGGAATTGTGTTCTGCGGGACTTTGATTTAGATCTTGAATAAATAAATGTACAGGAGTACATTTGGAATTGTGTTCTGCGGGACTTTGATTTAGATCTTGAATAAATAAATGTACAGGAGTCAGAGCAGGCCCATGGCCCCAAGAGTCACTTGACTATATGGACTTTCTTTGGATGCACTTTTGTTTCCAAACACTTCAAGTAAATTAACATCAATGTAATTCAATACACAATCAAGGCCCTGTTGTGACAAATATGTCCAATTTTACACAACAGAGTAAAAGTATGCTTTTTAGCACATTTTTTCCCCAATGCAAATCCAACCGCCCCATCCCACCAAATGCCCTGGGCTGGCTCTGAAAGGAAGCTGCTCCTGGTGGAGGTAAAGACAATAATTTGAGTTACACTTCTGCTGGTCTGCAACCACAACAACAGTACGATGTAAAACTGACAATGCAGAGTTTGGAATGCGATGTTTTAACCAGACAAATACTATTTTTATTAAAAACTGCTTCATCATCATCGTCACATCTCACAGGCATGTCCTCACCCCACTGAAAGCTCACAGAATTTGATTTGTAACTATTTACAACTATTTATCTGCCAAAAATACAATTACAATGAACATAATATGAGGTTTGGGGATTTGGACAAATACCATACTGTATATGTGTTTTGATCTCATCAGCATCATTGTCCTAACATCCCTACTCCATCTCCAACATGATTTAAAAAAAAAAAAAAAAAAATCTGAATTTCTCATTTTACAATGACTTCAACGTGACAAATTTTAAAAACACACTTTTTTTTTTTTAAAATACAAATTCTTGAAAAAAAACAACACATTTCTAGGAACACAAATAACATCTACATGTAAAAATATAACTTTTACATACACGATTTCAAAATATGGGTTCAGTTTGCTGTTTTGTTACATACAATTTACAATGTCTGTGTGTCACTGCCATGATGGATAGCAGTGTTGGTCCTCCTGTGCCATTTTGTCCTGTGCGGGGCGCCATATTAGAGGCAGAGGTTGTCATGGCAACATAAGAAGAAATAAGTCTGTCGATGATTTGTAACACTGGGGGCCTGACATTTCAGTCTTTGGAAAAATAATTCCTCCCCAAGCACACACTTATTTGCAAAAGAAAAAAAAAAGGAAAAAGTCACCGTCCTTATATATGTATATATTTTTGTACATTTATATATAAATTGATCTATTCAAATAGATTATTTTTCCAGTTTCCGTGCCTTCCTGTTGATTGAGTAGGATTTTTAATCGTGCCAAAATTGTCGCTTGTCAGAGAACAACACTAATGATAGCAAATTGTGTTGATTTTTTATTTTTATTTCTATTTTCTTACATTTTCTATAATAGACATGTATACCAGAACATACAAATAAAAATGAACAAGAAAATGATTTTCCTTAAAAAAATAAACGGAGGAAAAAAGCGCTTTACGACATACAACCACACACGTTGTACTGGAGACTACATTGGCTCAAGGAAAAGCCCATCACATATTGATAAAAAGCGGATCAGCTATATTACAAGAAGAGACGCGTTCACCATATAAACTGGGCTGGGTTCAGGATAGTGGATTTCTTCCAAGGGGTAGGGCAAACGGGGGCGAGGGCTTGTTTTGCTAAATCAAGTGTCTGTCAGAACACGCTCTAGTTACACATAAGCATACAGTACATCAAATACATTTTATTTTTGTTTTGTTTTGTTTTGTTTTGTTTTTTATCCAAAAAATACTATTTTTTAATTTCTTTTTTTTCAAACGTTTTATTTTTTTTTAAATTCCCAGGTCTGGTACAAAAACCTGACTGCATAGAACCTAAAGACCAACAACAGGTTTCCCTAAGCTTGCAGCCTATAAAAGACCAGCTCCTCCTCTGGCGACTCCAATGATATGAACTCTCAAAAGGCACATTGGTAGAAGTGTGAATGTTCAAATTGCATCACTGGGACCACTATGAGGGTTGCTGGGGTGGGGTGGGGTGGGTTGGGGGTAGACCTCAATGTTAGGGATCCTAAGGCTTGGATCAGCAGAAAGCGGAGCAGTGAGATTGAGAAGATCTAAAACCGGTGGAGGGAGGTAAAAGATATTTTGCTCTTAACCCTGGAATAAAAACAATATTCTGGTGCGCCTTATCTGTCAGATTTGACCTTATACCATTAACATCAGGCACTAGCCACGACTTTTAATCACTGCTCAGAAACTTTTGATGATTCTTTATGAAAGAAAACCACAGGACTTGCCCGTACAAGGGGTTGGCGAAAAAGTACAGTGGCCCCCTGGACATTAAACAGTTTGATGGTCTAAATTGAAATTGAAACAAAATATGGTCCAAAAGTAGAAAGGTGATCTCGAAGCCAAAAAGGAAATGGAAAAAGGTGACGAGACAACAAAAGGTAGCACACTATCAGCGGAGCTTTCTCACTTTCCAGTCTGTATTTCTTTAGGTTTCAATATGTACTTTATGTCTCCCTAATAAACCAAAGAGGCAAAATGTATTCCTGATAGACCTACGTCAATTGATCATAATCAAAGTCATTTAAAATCTGAAACGAAGCCAGAATTAACACTCAATTCATCCAGAGGAATTGTTCAACTAGAAACCCCACTCATTGGAGGTATTCGGGATACGGGAGAGGGTTTAACTTTTTGAGATTTGCGTTCTCTTATGAACCAATCAACAAGGCATGACAATGTATTCAGCCCTCCTATAGCCCCAAAGAGATCATTGTTTGTTTGTATTCCCTCGGTGCATAACTATCGCCTCAATATGATCTAAAATTCTCTTTTTCCATTGAAATGGAAGTTGGTCCATTTTACTCCTGGTTGGAATTCTTCAGCACTCCTTTGAGTGGCGTTTATGTGGAATGTGCATAATATGTATCAAGATACACTTTATTACTCAGCCTTATTCCATGTTTTTTTTTCTTTTTTATCATTTAATGCAAATATATACAGTAAATTGGGATGTTTTGGTCGAGACCTTGATCATCAGCTTTTGCGTTATCATCAATCTTGATAAATGTAACAGTATTCTTTTCATGTTGGCATGATTGGTCTTTTCTTTGTGCAATTTCCAAACTGAGTGATTGAAATATGCTCAGTAGATTTGTTCCATAGTGTGTGATCCACTTTTGCCCTTGTAGTGTTGGAGTTCAGGTTAATTGTGTTCAAGTGACTAATAGATTTGAATCAGCGCTTCAGCGTGTGATCCACTTTTGCCCTTTGTAGTATTGGAGAGTATTGGTTAATTGTGTTCAAGTGACTAATAGATTTGAATCGGCACTTCAGCGTTTTCCAATTTTCCAAGTTGGATATGATATGCTGACCAATCGGGGGTTTATTTCACTTCTCGCACTAAATCAGATGGACTTTGCTCCAGCTCGCCCACAAACCCAATGAGGATAAGTGGTACAGAAAAAGATGGATGGTTAGGATATGGAATGAAACATTGATGAACATCTAGATATTACATTTGACCTGTGCGACAAGGTTTTTTTTTTGTTTTTTTTTGTGGTTTTTTTTTTTGTTCTGGTTTAATAGGGACCATTTAATTTAAAAAGTACTTTTACCATTGGCATCGCAAAGATTTTAGAAACCTAAGAAGGCCTTGTTTTGTCCCCATACTTAACCTATAATCCATAACCGGTAATTTGTAAGAAACTTTCAGAGTGTTTGTTCGTTTTATTTTGTTTTATCTCGTTCCTACTTGTGTATCCATCCATCTGACTGTTTTACTGTTTTGCACCCATGAGGATGTCAGGCACAGCTTCATCCACAGTGTGACATTTGTTTGCCATTCAGTCAGAGACATGCTGAGGCTGCACAATGTTTCTCAAAAAAAAAAAAAAAAACTCTTTGAATACTTGATATGTTTTGTTTTGCGTAATTATTCTCTATACTCCCCACTGCACGAGTCCAGGTGTTTTGCTATTATATTTATACATTGACAGTACTACACGTGTCTTATATCGAAGCCCAATGTTCTTAAAACTGGGAATGGTGATAGTAGAAGTCAAAGAATTTCTTAAATGACTGGTCAATCCATAGGTTTTCTCTCCCTTTGCAGTAATTTCATGACAAAATCTCCCACAAAGATACGATTTAAAAAAGCCTCTTTGCATTGGGCGTCTCCACATAAAAGGAGTTCACTTCAGGTGGAGATGCAAAGCAACTAATGCCGGTGCAGTTTGTTTTCTTGATAGAAGAAGGAGGAAAAGGTGACGAGGCGAGGAGGATTAGAAGCCACGAGAGGAAACACTGAGGCTGATCTGATTGGTCCGAAAAATCTTGATTGGTTTGGCCAAGCAAGACTGGGTTTGATTGATTGCGAGGTGCTCATATAAACACTGTCAGAGGAAGTGGTCACTCATCATTTTGATGAACTCGGGCACCTTGGACCTGGAGAGAGATAAGAGAGAAAACTTAAAAAAAAAAAAAATGAGTGTACATATCTATATCTAGCTCTGTATATCGATACCTATCTATATCTATATATTATACAAAGACTGTATAATAAATAAATATATGTATAAAATGGAATTAATAATTCTGTTTTTGAAAAAAGGTGCAAAGTGATTCAAGAACAGACCGTTTTAAAAGGAATTTTCTCATTTTACAATGCAACACATAAAAGCATTCCAAATCCCAAACAAATACAGTTAATTAAATTTGAAGAAATAAATCATCCGGCCATTATTGCAATAAATATTTTAACAAAAATATTTGTATTTTCAGGCAACCATAAATATAACTGATCTTGTTTTCTGGTTTCGCATGGCAACATATTCTTACAATAAATATTGTAACAAAAATATTTGTATTTTCAGGCAACCATAAATATAACTGATCTTGTTTTCTGGTTCCGCATGGCAACATATTCTTACGTCGCTGCGCAAACAAATAAAGTGCGTGTCATTCATAATCCAAAAACGTTGTATGGTAGCACCGTTGTAAAAGGAAGAATCCCTCTACATGTCGGTCTGTCGGACAAATTACCTTTTCATTGGACCGGGAATACATTTTTGTAATCACTATAGATCATTCATCTTTTAAATCGATATCGGATCAATATTGTAATGTATTTCTGTATGATTCTCTTTTGTATTACTCTTCTGTTTGGACCAAGGGTCTCCAAATCCAATCCTCTTGAGCCACTATCCAGCATGTTTCATATATTACCCTGTTCCAAAACACCTGAATGAAATAGCTTGGATAGGCTTCACAAGGACCGGACTTGGAGATCCCTGTTTTTTTTGGAGTCTTTCTTTTTTGTCGGTTCTTTGTCGAAAATGTGTTGCACAGCCAAGAACATAACTACAAATAAAATAAGACAATAATAATGAAGACAGAACATAAAGTCACACATCAAAATCACACTTATACTGCCAATCTGTTGTTACAATGTACCCAGACGAGACCAAAACTAGTAAATCATGACTGATTTCCTTTGTCCAGCTGTTGTATCATCAGCTCTGTAGACATTTACTTGTCAAGAACTGAAAAGGTTTATTTCACTATGGGCTTTTGACTATTAACTTTCCATGCCATTTTCTGGAATGCTTTGGACTAGGGAAAGGCATCATACATTTTCTTACAAATTCATTTTTTTCTTTATTTTTATGCTAATAACTGCCAAAAAGCCCAAAGACAAATTCTATATCAATTCTAACTTTAATTATCTTTTTTCAACTTGTTAGTTTCAGATCATTCTGGACACTTTTAACAAGTCTTCAATTTGGTTTTGAGTTGAAGGTACAACAGCAGATTAGTGAATAAGTGAAATCTTCTGACCATTTATGGGGGAGAAGATGTTGCTGCATTTTACATTTGTCCCAATGGGTTTGACCCATCGCCCATGGCGGCATGGTGTGCTGCAGCTAGCGAGAGGGGAGTGCCGTCTGATGCCACGGTGACCTTCTCCTCCTCACGGCGTTTCAGGCAGGCTGCCTTCGGGTTCAAGTTTCTCTCTGGAAATTGGAGGAGACACAAACTGTCAGATGGATTTTTCATGCTTAAACACCTCCACCAAGTCAATGGTGACCTTGAAGCTAAGGAGCAGAAACCGTGGCATTGCTGCCATCTCCTGGTACAGTACCAGCCTAACCTAAGAATATTTGAGTCTTTCAAAAGACATTTACTACTACTTACTTGACTTTCTGAGCAGCATCCCTCAAAAGTTACAATCTTTGTGACCGGGTTGGAAGGATTTAATCTGTGTATTTTTTTTCCTCACTGAACATGTCATTTTACCTGACTAATTTTATAGTTTGGAATTAAGGAATAAAGAATGACAGGAAAAAGTGTGTTCCAAAAAGATGGAAATGTTTGTATTGGACGAAAAAAAAAAATACTTTTTAGCATAAATGACGCACAGCTCTATAGACATGCATCTCAGTAAATTAGGTAAAAATCAACCCGGTGCAACGTGGCCACCCACAAGGACTGCACGAGTGGCTCGCAGGCTAGTTGTACAAATAGTTAAGTTAGTTTAGTGTTAGTGGTTTGAGGAAATCAAATGTGATTTCCTTGGAATGTGAGGATTTGAAAATAAAACCACTTGCATGGATTTAAATAAAACAAGTTGTGCATATTGTTATCTATATTCTCCTACTTTGTTGAATTATACAATTGTCTTTCCACAGTAGATTTATTTTGTTTTTTCCAACATCTTGGTCATGCACTGCATGTTCTGTTTCTAAGTTTAGTAAACTCCATTTTATTTCCTGTCTTAAAATCTCTCGTGTGTAAAATGCCTTTGAACATTGTATTTTTAACTACGTGAAGCATATTGAGCTATTTTGTGTATGAAATGCGCCATAGACACAAAGATCTTGCCTTGCCTATTGTTGCTAATTACAAAGACATTAAAAGCATGACCACCAGCACAGGAATATTTGCTGTTACGTTCGTAAATTAGTACATACTGTGGTCCAATTCTGCGCATACTGCTGGAAGGTACACTGACCTCTGACTTGTTGCTCCAGACTGAGGATGACTGCCACGGCCTGGTGAAGGATTAGCAACTTTGTTTGCGGCTTATCACTCTTTAAGTGCAACTGAACCATCCTGCCCAGCTCCTTGAACGCCTCGTTGATGTCGCGTACTCGCAAGCGTTCTCGAGCATTGTTGGCCATTCTCCGTTCTCGCTCCCGCTCCATCTTCTGCTCTGGAGATAGATCCTCATCGTCGTTGTTGCTATGGTAGCCATTGATGTGGATGAAAATGAGGGGGAGGGGAGGGGCGGAAGGAGTCGGGGTATGGGGGTAAGATATGAGGATGGAAGTTCAGCTTAAAGGTAATTTCTTTTCACCCGGTGGTGAAAATGATAGAGATTGTGAAATCATCGGTTTACATCATCGATTACATGACCGCCATCATCATGTATAAGTCTCTGGGTTTGGGATCCAAATGGTTCAGATTTCATTTAACCTCCAGGGAGAAAAAAATATATATATTACTGGAGGCGTGAAGGCTGCTGAGCTGCATCCAGGGTGGGAAACAAACATTCAGATTTTGATGGTGATTAGTTCAATCACACTGATAATGTCAGTGATTATTGAAATAGTCAAATACTGCATTTGTTGGATTGTGCGCATACTTCCAACAAAATAATTGCACAACTGAAATGACTTTCATTCTGTAATGTGAATTGTATTATTTACTACCACATCAAAGAATAAATCGATCCATTCATTGCAATAGAATTCTCTTCTACTTAAAGAGTCCGATACCCTGAATGCAACGTAGCACTTCTTTGAGAAAATTGATGGTGGGTTCTACCCTGTGTGTGAGAGAAACAGTTAAAACCAGGCTCAAGACCATGGAGAGTCAAACGGGATCAAACAAGAGCTTCTTGTCCACCGGAAACCTCTGTTTTGTCTCAACCGTGCTGCTGTGGTTGTCTGCCAAAAGCACTGGCTTAACTCAAATCAATTAGCAGCGGCCATGTTTCCAAAAACAGAGCTGCCTGGTGGCTTTCGAGCAAAACGCCGCAGTATTAGCGGATTTATTTAGCTGCTTCTCGTCACACTTGGTCACTTCATCAAAGTCTAGAGGCTGGGTCTCAAAACCACTCATTACTTCAAGCCCTTCCTTGTTTGAGTCTTTTCGAGTCTGAAAACATTTTCAGAAAAAACAAGACGACCAATCATTTATGCAAGAGCCTTATTTAACAGTGTTTGTCAACTCAGGAGGATCTCTCGGAACTGAGGTGATTTGGGTAACCAGCCTAATGAGAGTTTTGATAGAAGCGAACATCTAGAGCTTGGCGGGTTACCTAGATCTTGACCTATCAAGTCCTTTGAGATCCTTGCTGTCAAGATCTTCCTTCTTCGGGTCCAATGGCTTGGAGTCCTGCAGGAGGTTCTCATCTCCCTCGTCCTCGGACTTGATCTCGGAGCTGATGGAGGACGTGCTCTGGCCCTGAAGGCCTCCAGACAGAGCTGCAAAGAGCACAGGAAAAAAAAAAAAAGCGGTGTTTGAATGATAGATGTAGCCATGGATATGTGCACAATATTTCTGAGGCTGGTCTTGAAGTTGGTGTTTATGTTCATATTTGCACTTTAGAGATGGATCATTCATTTTCTGGCAGTCTGCTCAATAAAAAGAAAACATTTGAAAAACTGGAAAATTTATATTAGGCATTATTTCAAATTAGAAATTTTGCAAAAAATCTCGTCTCGTTCTTGTGGATTCAATTTTGGGAGACCTTGGGATTTGTGTCTATTCCCATTCTTACTGAACAGTATATCAAAATATTATTGCCACCACAGAAATGCTGGAAAATGTTGAGAATAAGTGTGAGTATAAGTGTTTTTTATATTTTTGGTAAGTCTTACTAAAAGGATTAAATTGTAGATGTTGAATAAAAGGAGAGTATTATGAAACGGACAAAGATCTGACAGAGAGCAAGTTGACTGCATGCAAGTTGTAATGCAAATGTAAATGCTGCTCGAGCCTCCTGTCCGTCTCTCTCCTCAGTAGAACAGTTAAGTCTTTATTTGACGTCTGTATGAATCGGTAACTGGGAGGCTGCCAAATCTTCTGTCAACACAGAACACGCTCCTCTGTTCCCACACATACACCGCCAACTGTCGGCCATTTTGAATCTCCGTCTGCCTGACTGGAGGCATTTTGTGCTCATTTTTGAGTGACAGCCTGTGTTTGGCTTGCATGTGTCCGTCAAGACAATGACTGTTGGTTTGTGGACAAATAGATGCATTTCAATGAGCTTAATGTGAAAGAGACTTTGTGTCTCAATGTGTGAATAAACCCAGACATGGGTGGAGATTGAACACGTTTTTGAGTTTGTGGAGATATGTTCGTTTCAAGAAGAAGAAAGGAAACAAATGAAGTGTACTATTTTGTTCATAATTACTATGTATTAAGTTAAGTCAAGTCTTGACTTGACTAGACTACTATGTATTAAAGCTCGTAGATGGAAGTCCAGTTTTGAAACTGTGACTGCAATTTTTTAATAGACCACTTGTCCTGCAAGACACAAGTGCAACTTTGAATAGGAAATAGCTCAGAGTTGTTGAATAAAAGGATGACAATTCTAATTCATTTTAGAACATTTGGCATTTTATATTACATTTGAGAATATCTGGATATAACTCAAACAAAGAGATTGCATTGGGAGTGTGAATAATTTATGAGATATATAATATAGTTGATTAAATTATGTCAAATAAATAAATATATTAGAAAGACTCATTGTTAATCACTGATTTCGAATTGTTGGCTGCCAAAATATTTAATAGTCCTTTTTTCCACAGCCTTGAACACCTCTTTTACCACCGTGTGTGTGTGTGCGTGTATGTGTGTGTGTGTGTGTGTGTGTGTGTGTGTGTGTGTGTGCGCGCATGCATGCACACACGTGTGTGTTAAAATGAGGCGCAATGTCTCTTTTTTTCTGCTTGAGTGTGTGTTTCACTGTCTCTCACCTCATTACACACTTGGCTGTGGTTGCTGCTTGCTGAACTTTGCTGCCAGCAAACTCATTTGCAGCCTTTAAAAAGAGCTCAGGGCTAATTTGTTTCACATTGCGCTCATATACACTTCCCTCCTCCATATTCATACCGTATATATATTTAGTGTTTTCGTACTTAGTAAATGTGAAGCTTTGCCAGCCGAGCTCTCAATTACATGTATGTATGTCTACTTTTGCCTGAAATGACCAAATTACAAAGTGAGTTTTTGTTTCTTCTCATGATTTGTTGTTAAAACAAAAAAAATGTCACAGAAACACAAAAGTTTGATGATTATTTATGTTAATTAGTAATATGATGGGGCTTACCACGATAAGGGTCTGATTGGCTGAGGTCTGGCGAGGTGGCGGACTGAGCAGGCAACTGAGGCACCTGACCCGCAGCCATCGAATGTCCACCACGTAACGGACCCATACTGCCGTCTTCTCTATGAGAGCTCACCTGCGAGACAGACAAAAGAAGGGACACTTTGAGATTGCTTGGCCATCTGAGCGATAGATTTTTAAACTTTTCAATAGGTCTTGGTTTTGTTTTATTACTCTCACTATTAATGCATTTTACTCATGGCAACAAATGCAAAAAATTCTCCAAAAATATTTCAGACTATATTTAACATCAACTTTGCGAGTTTACTCAACCAGGCAAGTAACTCCTCTGTGAATAAATAGTATGAGTAAATAGTACTTCACGTTATTTAAACTTAGATTTCTTAGCAGAAAACATTTCTGTGTTTTGTAATTATGCCATAAAATGTGAACAAAACTGAGTAGAATCATTCAACATCTGTTTATCACTACATTTATGTTAATCACAGCTGTCTTGCACTGCAAATTTAGCATGAATAAATCATCCTCATGAATTTTCTTTGTCTCAGTTCATTCCACTATGACTGACTTAGTTTAGATGTACCCCCCTATATGTATTTTCTTGTATGCGTTTCAAACATTGACAATTTTGGAAAGTGCTAAAAACCTGCTTCTATATTTCCAAATTCTTGTATTTCTGTCATTGGCCTGTAGGGGGCATAGTCTACCTTTCTAAGAGCCCAAACTAAAGAGGGCAGCATGTGTGTCACTGTCCCATCAAATCTGCCTGTCAGGACATGTGTGTTTTCGACTTGTGTGTGGTCTCTTTTTGTTCCTTGGTGTTTTTCAGGGGCATATAGTGAGTGGGTTGCAATTGTGTGAATGAATATGAATGTGTGTGTACGTGTATAAGTGTGTGTGCGAGTGTGTGTGCGCGTGTGCTTGACTGAATCCTATCCATCTGTCGGACGGACACGCACGCACACAACAACACAACAACTGACAATTATCTTAATGCCCATATGTTTGATTGTGGGATTTCAAATTCCCAGGGCACCAAGCAGCTTCCAGCGGGGATTCACAGTTTTGGCACGAGATGGGCCCTCTTTAAGTGTGCCCGTGCCTGTGTACATGTGTCTACCATGCCAGCTTTGTCGGCATCCTTAAGAAGGTCTTACATCCTATACTTTTAAAGATCTTTGTTGTATTTTGAGCAGATCAGCAAAACCATTGTTAGGATTCATAAAGCACGATGTACAGTACTGTAATGCATGGAGGCGGCACCTTCTCAATGTCACAGATGTATAATCTTGTTCTCATAAAATTAGACAGGCTACGGTGGCGGGTAGCAAACAGAGGACACTTAGACATTGCGCCACCACTCACATGAAAAAAGAACCACCAATATATACGGGAAAATATTTTGCATTGTCTCAACTTTCCATCAAGACTCTAAATACTATCATTTGTCGAATTGTTTTAGGTGTGTTTTTGCATAACATTGTAATCCTAATAAATTCTAAAAAGAAGAAAAACCTGAAATAACTTTGCACTGGGCACACTTTGACAATGAGAGTGCCGCCTACTGTAGTGGATGAGCACTTAGTATACTTTATTTTAGTGTGGGGGGAGAGTGGGTGAGATCAGGTGACCTATAGCCTAAGGCCTATGGTGACACATAATAATAATAATAATAATAATAATAATAATAATAATAATAATAATAATAATATAGCCATGTCCTTATAAAATAAATATGTAGGCTAGCTTAATTGCTAAAATTCCTTAAACATATTCATTTAGTGTGACTAATTTAGTGGCCAGCAGTTTAGGCCTAAGGGGCTGTTGCAGATGTTATCCCAAGGGCAGACTTGGCTCATTGGGCAAACCAGCCACTGAGCGTGAAGAATGGAGTGGTGAAGGAGAAAATAAGACCATTTTGGGGGGCATTTTTAAATAATGATAATATTAACATGAATATTCTTGCTTTTTGCGACCACCCAGGGCATCAAGCAGATCAGTTGCAGCAGTAGCTTTGCAGATAGCTAGATTCTAAAATTGAATGTTTTTCATATTAATAAGGATTTAATGACATATTGGCATGCAGATTTTTAAAGAGGTTAGTGCATGTCTTGCATTGCAACCCAATTGTGAATAAAATTGAGGTGAAAAACAAATCCCTCGGTCTGTTTGTTAATCCCGCTGGCTAACAACAAAGTCTTGCCAACCACATGCCGATGTTCCCTCGCTGCATGCACAAAATGTTTAGTAGCACAAAATGTCGGCCATGATGTGTATCTGTCACTGTTTGCGTATATTGTCTTCCATCTGTCCATCCATACATTTGCATGCTTCCTTCCATGTAATTTGCCACTCATCCTTCTTGTCTTTTCTTTCCCCAATCACTGTCTTTCATCATTGCCTGGATCACCAAATGTAAAATGGCAGCAGTGAGGAGAAAGAGAGGGTGGCGTACATTTTTAATGGCGTGCTTTTATATTTTAACAAGCTTTCCTTCTTTCTTCCTTAATTTAGTTCAACGAGGAAGGGAAGATGAGGAGACAGACGGCAGTGAGAAATATAAATAAATGACACAGACTGATCTGCTGCTTGAGAGGCGTGCACTGTTGCCATGAATTGAAGCCACACCCTCAAACCACATCAGCTTCAAGAAAGACATCTGATTATACACAAATGATAAGCCTGCTCATGCACTACACTGAAACAGAGGTATCATTCAAACTTTTTTTGTTAGCGATTACCAGTAAGAGATTGCACAAATGATGTGCTGAAAACAGCTAAGGTGCTAATGATGCAGGCTCAACCACTTTGCAGTTTAAAAATGTCGGTTAATTGATTGGCTTCAAACATATGTCAAAATTATATTCAGACAAATATCATTTTCATTTTTTAAAATAATTTTCAGCTTTTTCTTTGTTGACCAAAGAAATTTCAACAATTCCCCTAGTATTTTTACTGAATAAAAGTAAAATGTTTACAGGAAAACCCTGGCATAAAGCAGAAAAGGATAATTGAGCAGTCAACCAGCGCAGACAAAAGTGGCATGGTGGTTCATGTTTTATTTGAAAAAAAAAAAAAAAAGGGAAATTCTAGTAGCATCTCTGATGAATACCACAATGTTAACCACGCCACATGACTTTTTTTTTTTTACTCCCTATACACAGAAACAGCAGAACAATATGTCCTCTGTGCAACGTTGTCAACTGAAGGAAAGCACCTGCACGCATGGACACAGACGCATAGAGACACTCATACACACCCATGCATACCCAAACTCAGGGAAGAAAAGGGCTGGGACATTTTTCGTTTATGTCAATTGGACATTTAGGTCATACAAAGTATATGTATGCCATTTGTAAAAAAAAAAAAAAAACCCCAAAAAACAATAAACAATTAGTTGCCTATTGGAACTCATTTTATGTAAACATATTGGATATGTTATTTTTTTAATCTTTGTTAAAAAATATAATAAAAATATCATCTTATATTTGTGCTTTTCTTACAACCCTTACTTTCTCAGTGTTCAGTTGTTTGCACATTTGTTCAGAGTTAAACCCATGTTACACAATTATAAAGGCTGTGTTGAAGTTAATTCGTATAATGGATCTCAAAGGCTATAAGATAAAAAAAATGTCAAATGACCCACACCTTCTTTTGTTGATAAATATTCATGATATACAAATACAAAGAGGTGAGTCACTGAAATGGCAATATTACCGTACCACAGAGCTATATATTGTCCGATCAAAGTATTTCTGTAAATATGGTTTAAATCATCAAGAGAATGTTTGAAAGTAGGAAGAAGATCCAAGAAAAAGCAGAGTTGTACTTTTGATGAAGACGTTATTATTGGCATTTTATTTGGAAGTACAATTTCTGAACATACCTCACCGTGGACACTTAAATTGTAACAGGCTTCATGGCTTCGTGGCTAAAAGTATTTGGGCAACCGTTGCTGGCTTGCTTTGGTATATTTAATAATATCATCTATAATAATTAATAATATAATTACTTATTATTTACAGGCCCAATAGAGTGAAAATAGAATAGTTTCTCTAACGATGCAAGACTTGTGATTGTCAGGAACCTCAAGCGGATCTCAAGACTTTGAGCAAAGGAATACTGGTTTTACTTTTTCTTTGGCCTTTTGCCACAGCCGTTGAAAATATCCGGCAAAAAAGAATGTACAATGAAGTTAGTCTAATTAAAGCAGTCGTGTGAAGTGTTTTATTTGTATTTTATTATGAAGTTTCAGAATTTTCCTATCATCCTTTAAGCTTCTCACCTTTATGTGTCCATGTGACCCTACAAGACCTGACAACATGAACACATGCCCATTTATGGGTACTGGCTAGGCATGTAGCTAAGTAAATTATGAAAATCTCACATGTGCTTCCATTCACGAGGGCAATGAGATAAGAGCACGTGGTAACAATCATGCAGTTTAACAATGTGTCAGGATTCCAATTCTTTAGTACATTTAAGAACATGTTTAAAGTAATGAAGGAAGAACAGTGGTCATATTATTGTCCACATTTCAATACATTGTCCGTATGAAAATAATATTGTATTCATCGATATTGTATTTTGCCCTCATTACTTTTCTTTTATTGGTTTACAAGTGTGCAAGTCCATGACATCATTTAAAAAAGAATGGCAACGCATTGACTATTGGACAAATAGGATATGTAGTAGTTGTGTACATGTCAAATGCAGTATAATGTGTACGTACGTATGTATGCAAGTTGCGTTAATGGAAAAGTATTAGTCCCTCGCTTTTTTCTCCTTCTCTCTCACCCACATCCGTCTGCCACCTGTTTTCCCAGAGTTATGACCTCAGTCTGCAGGCGTCTCTCCCAAACAAGGCCAAACCACATGCAGCTGTGTGTGTGTGTGTGGGGGGGGGAAACTTAAATAAAGTGGTGCCTTGAGATATGAATTAAATTTGTTCCGTGACAATGCTCCTAAATCAAACCTCTCGTATGTCATCTCATCTTTTTCCATTGAAGCAAACGGAAATGCAATGAATCCGTTCCAGCCTCCCCTCAAAATAACAACACAAATTATTTTAATGTTGGAATGATTATTTTAATGAGGAAAAATTGAACTAAGTAACATTTCTATATTATATAAATATGTATAAATACATATATAACTATATAATTGTTAGGCTATTATCATTATTATTATTATTATTATTATCATTATTATTATTAGTAGTAGTAGTAGTTGTAGTAGTAGTAGTAGTAGTAGTAGTAGTAGTAGTAGTAGTAGTAGTAGTAGTAGTAGTAGTAGTAGTAGTAGCAGTAGTAGTAGTATGAAAATGTGATGTACTAGAGTAAAAAAACAAGGGCAGATTTGGCATCAGCACCAAAAGAATTATTTGCACTTCAGATTAAAACATTTGAAGAACAAGATCACAGACCATCTTTGGGTCCAGTGGGGAATCATCTAGGGCTACTTGTCGCCTATAGTACATAATTGATTAATGCATTTCAATGACTTCAGGCCTGTATTGAAATTTAGAAGGCATTGAAAAATATCCCATAGAGTTGTATCCGTATTTGGAAAAAAATATATACATCCAATGATATACAATTATTAAAAAAGACCATGTTACTTGTTTTGCTTTTTATTAAGCAGCACCGGGGCATGTGATTCACTTCCTGCGATTATGTTTTAATGAACCAACGAAAAGCAGTAAGGTAATCATAGCAGCATCCTGTCCCAACTTTAACAATGCAACTCACCGAGGGCTGACATAACACGCATGACGTGTCGTGCAAAACCACACCCACTGTGGGCAGATTATCACGCACAAACATCTGTGATGTGAAAACCAGGTGTTTGGGTGAGTCTCAAGCCAGAGCTTTGTGCTTCCGCATCATTTTAAACCTGAACGCATCTCTTTAATATTATGTATGCAACAGAAGCAATATGCTTACTAGTTGGAATAAACACAGAGGTGACAAGGAAATGTGTTTGTTTGTGACAAGGATGTCGTACTGGGGTCTGGGTGACACACACAAATACACGCACACGAGCACACGTACACGCCTCTACAGCAGGTGTTCTCCATTACGAGAAAACGCTTCCAAGTAAATACTACCACCTAGACCAGTGGGACTGTGACAAAGCTCCAGAACTACCCCAGCGAGAACATTGCGGAGTGTTGCTAACGTCACAAACCAGTTGAATGCATTACAATGTAGAATCAGTAGGTCTGCCAAAGCTGTTGGAAAAAATTGACGACAAATTCTGTGCCAGCATTTCTTCTGACACTTCCATTTATTGTAATATTTAAAATCAGTATGAGCCAAATCAACAGTTGAGATTTTGAACCAACTCAAACAAACACCGTTTTTATTTTTTAACCACGGTAAGGAGACTATAAGAGGGACACTGTTATATTTAGAATTGTTTTTATGTTTGAGGTTTGCTCATTTCATTTGATAACAGTGACACGAATGTGTACTAAATAAATGAATGAACACGTTCAGACATCTGAAAGTGTTTTAGGTGTTTGTAATGCTCCAAACCCTCCCACATATGTCACCCAGCTGTTTTGACTCGACATAAAAGGCAAAACTCACCCATATTTTCTATCAGCACACTAACACACTAACTAGTTATGTACTGACTGGTTACGTACAAACGAAGCTTCATGAAGCATTTGTGATATTTTTGACTCCTCTAAATGGCGTTCTTTGAACTAAGAGTGCCATCTAGAGGAGTAAAAGATATCACAACTGCTTCATGAAGCTTCATTAGCTCACCACATTACCGATGCATGATCAGTATAGAAAAACATATGAGGTCCTACCATGAGTGAGTGTCTGTTGCCCGACAGCAGTCCTGTCCCGTAGCCGCTTCCCAGAGACCCCATGGCTCCGTTGTGTGCAGCCCCAATAAGGTTATGCATGTCACTGTGCCCACTGGTCATGGCTGTTGTTGGGCCTACAGCATGGCTTCGCAGTACATGGATAGCATCATCCAAACGCTCCAAACGGTCCTCGATGCGACTTTGCTGCAGGTTCATAAACGGAAGACGAGTTTGGTTGGAAACCTTACAATTTATCGTAATTTTGTAGCTTTTTAAAACAGTTCAAAATATATTGTTGACTGTGTAAGATTTTCGGAACCAATTTTAAGTTGAACAAAAACCTGTTGTTGGCTTTTGAAGCCTTTTTCTATTCTATTGGTGAAAACGTTTTATTGTGAAGGTGTGGGTGTGCATACCAGCGAGTGCAGTGGAGCCTCATAGTTTGGCGACGATGCTCCCTGCCCACCGTTTCTGGACCAGACAGCTGAACTGGCGGCTTGGAGAGAGGGAAACAGGAATTTTCAGGAGAGGATCCCATTAATGTGACAGTAATGCAGATGAAGTATGAGTATAACAGATACAGGAAGTCCATGACCGCTTAATGATTTGCTGATTTGTAGGTCGTAGTGGCACACAATTTACTCTGATATGAAATTTGAAAGAGCTGCATGACGAAAACCAACGAAAACAGAAGTCGTCTGCACCCACCTAGTTTCTGTTGCCAACGATTTAATGCCATCCTTTATTATCCTGCTTTTAAACGCTATAGGTACCAATTGCAGTTCTTTTTTTTTTTTTTATATATGTTTGGGCACGATTACTGTTGTATGTATATTGAGAGGTAAGTTATATGCCCCGAGTCCATTTGAACATTTCAGACACGACCCCAGGCTCCCCTGGCATAGTGTTACTTCCATGATTGTATTTTCTTTCCACAGGACAGTTAGTTAATGTTACTGCAATTGCTGAAAGCATTGCATGATTACAGTTTTCTCTTAAAAAAAAAAAATCACTTTGGAACTTTTCTACAATTCAAGCCATCGGGTGTTCTTCTCATTAGCCATTGGTGAACTGCTTTCCTTTGTTTTCATGGCAATGATTTGGAGACTAACGAATAATAAACTAATGGGATTCCTTCAAATGCCCATCCCCAATGTAGATTATGAATGACATGTATAAAAAAAAGAACGGTTTTGCTAAACAAAACCTCGACACGTAAGAGGTCTTGTGATGTTGGAACATAAAAGAGAGAGTGACAAAAAAGACAAATACAAAGCATCTCGTCATATCATGCAAATGTCTGTTTGTCTGATTAGCATGGGTCCTCTGCAAGACAAACACGCTTTGTGAATCTATTTTGTGTATTATTTCACTTTCAAAAGGATGTATCCAAATCAACAGGTCTCATTAGCTGGTAGAGTGAGATGAGAGACACTTGTTGAATTTATATTAACATGAGCCTTTGAGAGATGGCAAGCTTCCACAGCACTGAGTGTGAGATTATTATTCTTCAGTTCAAGTAGCCCACAAATTCATTTGAAGGGGGGAATCCAATTAAATTGCTGAGGAACAACATTTGAATTGATAAGGATAATTTAAAGTCTCCAATTCATGAAATGTGGAAGGAAATTGCAGTACCTGGAGATATGCACATTTCACACAGGAAGCTAGTAGAGCCCAGATTGGAACCCTAACCAATGGTTGGTTGTTAGGATCTGACTAATTTCCCATTTTTACATTGATTCTTTATGTTGCTTACACATCTAACTAGTAGACAAATTAGTAAAACATCTTTAGTGGGAAAGCAAAAATCAGTCCTAAATTTTGTTCCAATTCTTACTCCTTATCATTCATTTATTATTGCTAAAAGATAAGCACTATGAGAGTCTAAGTGTTGTCTCACTAACCTGAGATGACATTTTATTCATAGTTGCAGTTTTCCTGGCACTGCAATTTTAATGTCTGGGCCATTACTAGTTTCAGCCTCATATATTTACTGCATCGGTATCCAAAAACATACAATAGACCATATCTCAGGATGGGTAGAAAATCCAGATAAATGACTTTTGAATTTTGCATCACAACCACACAGACAGCGCAAAACAACAACAAAACACTAAGAATGAGATACCGCACAGGCAAGTCAACATGTTTGCTCTTAAGATGCTGCATGACAGACAAGCGTATTTATAATTTACAGTGAAAGAAACACTTGCATTTGAAGTGGGACTCACTTTCTTTTCATCTAAATGTATCCTTAAATCTCTTGTATTTCACTTGATCCATTTCTTGTACAGCACTAGCACTGCTTCTTATGTGATTAGTTGCTTCCTGTCTTATCACTCCTGTCTTTTACCTCGGTCGTGCCTTTAGATCGCTGAATTCATCTCATTAGCCCATGTATCCCTTCTTCTTGATTCTCCCTTTGCCTTTATTTAGATCACATGCTAATTAATATACAATCACCTGGGTATATTCATGTGCAAATATAAATATCTATTAAACGCCAGGGTAAATTGTTTTCAGTCCAACACTGTCAAACACCCTTGCAGCATTATTAGCCTTGAATATCAATTTGCATGTAGTTTACGCTAATAGGTTTCAATTCTAATTTGTAAAAAGTAGAGTGACTTTGACACAATCATAAACAGCAATTATGGGTATGCAAGTAGGGAGCCCAACCGGCTATAATAGCGAAGAGGGGGAGAGCGGGGTGTGCTGTAGCTCATGCTCACAGAGCCTGTAGGTTTGTGAACAATTTGTCAAAGCGGTGCTCGTAATTAAAGCTATCTCTCACAAAGCTCGGAGGAGGAATATAAAACGATGTACGTCAGTGCGACAATTAGAGACAAATTCAACACAACTATTATTAGGAGTCATTTTTCACTTGAAGCACAAGGTGGAAGCGAGGGAGAGAAAAGACACAAACAGGTAAGCTGATTGTATGCTTATTGTTTTATTTGATGCCAATCTTGTTTGTATCTGATAAAACATAATTCACGCTTTTAAACAAGTTCATGTCAATTACAATGGAGTTCTAATACTAATATCAAAATAAAGAGTAAAACACGGTCTGGTGATTTGTGTTGTGATGTCGTTGGTGTGTAATTGATGGATGTCAGACTTCATGTGTCTGTCTACCTGTGAGAGTGGGCGGGGAGCCCACTGGAGTTGAGGGATTGGATGAGTAGCTGTTGTTTGTGTGGTCTGGGGAGTAGATCTGAAGACAAAAAAAAGAAAGATAAGTGGATTTTAAAGAATAATTTATTGAGTGTATAATTATATTATAAGATTAACGAGTAACAGAATAGGTCTATTATAGGGCTGTGTGTGTTTTGTGCTTAACTTACCGATGCAAGTGCTTTCCCTAAGGCGTCTCCTGTCTGAGAACTAGTGGCTGCTCCACTCTGTGCTCGGTTAGCTGTGGCATATACAAATACACACACACGTACACGCACACACATATGAACGGGGGAGGGTGAAGGATAAATTCTTGCAAATAAGGATGCTACTACATTCAAACTAGCAATATCCTTTGTAGTACCTGAAAAAGATACGTATGTACATGACAATTAACTGGTCTGCAAAACCAGAAATGTTGTTGTTGTAAGAACTGAGTATACATTTTGATATGGTCAGTTATTAAATTTTGTCACAAAAACACTTTTTTTCTTGCACTACACTAAGCTAAGATTTTGTATGATAAGGTACTAGGCGAAGAAAGTTGAATTGGATTGAATATGGCTCAACTTTGTTTTATTTTTTAATCGGCTATACAAGTAGACTTTTCTAGATTAATTACTTTGTGCTGATTCTTGGTTTGCCCTGGTTTTTTTTCTTCTCGCACATTATTATTATTGTTATTATTATTATTATTATTATTATTAGCATTAATTTTGTTTTGTTTTGGTTTAGTATCCGGGAACTATTTTCTGAAATGTCGAAGCTTTAAAGGCCAAACTTAAAACTAAAATAAAATATCTCAAAAACAACATGCGCTAGAAAAAAGTAAAGACATCTTTTTAAATCTGCATCAAAAATAGGCTGAGGGACACATACAGCCATAATAGTTTAAAAGAGGCTGTGAGCCAGGTGTTTCCATAACAAAATTTAAGAAGTTGTTTTATGTGAATAAATGATGAAACCAATGACTTGAAGAATATTATTTCTTTGCATCATGGTATCAAAATGAATTGAATTCAATCACATTGTGCAGGATGCAACGGTGCTGAATCACATCGCATAGTGATTAGGTGGTGAATTGTATTGTATCAAATCGGTAGTATCTTTACAGTATTAGGTCTTTAGTGGTGTATTGAGAAACATTTAATATTGGCCTCCGACCGGAGACGTACAACCCATGCTAACGGCAAACCTTGGTGGAGGGTCTCGGTCCCTAACCCTCACAAATAGCAAGGATTGACTGTACTACTAAATCTGTTTCACACACTTTCAGTGTGCTCGTGCCAAAAAGGAAGGATGTGACCTCAATGTCCCAGATGAACCTCTACTCACAAACACACACACACACACACACACACACACACACACAGGCGGATAGAATCTGACATGCTCACAACTCATATCTGCCGATAGCAGATTCCCAGATGGAAAGTTTACGCTCATACACACAAGTTTGATAAAGGCTCACGCACAAAAACATACAGTAAAGAGCATTTCATTGCAAATAAATGCATTAAAAAGATTGGCAGCACAGTTACAGACTAAGAGAAGATATACGGAGAGTGAGACGGGAAAAGCAAAAGGAAGCAGCATATGTTTCAGGGTTAAAGCCTGTCTCACTCGTGCCACACTACTGGCCTAGTAAACCATCTGAGAGATTACCAACATAAACCTCACACGTGAACTTTGATCTGGACGATGCAAAATGTAGAACATATGCAAGGGGGGAAATCGTTTTTCATAAATGAGAGATTAGAGTCGCAAAGGAGGAGATGAAAATGGCATTTTTCTGTCTGCCTACCTGATCTCTTCAAAGAGAAAAGGGAAATGTGATTCTATTTCCTGCCTGTGTGATTTATTTCACCCAAAAATGAAATAAATTCTTTTGACATGACAACCTTGAATGATTTTCAAGTTTCCAAAGTACCTTAACTCATTGTTGCTTATGTAAAAATGCTGCAAAAAGAATCTTTGGGGAAGTCAAAGTTGTTCCAAACACCAAACTGAACTCTGATGTTTAACAAACAAATGTGTTCACTAAACTGGCCATGTGCCTTATCAATTTAAATCCAGGGGAGACACAATGACTGTATAAAACTAAAGTCTATTAGCAGCCCTTTTTTCTTCGTCTTAGACACAGATTATTCATTACATTGGCAACACAACACAGGTCCGTCTCACAGCTCAGAGGTGTGGAGGTTCGATTCCGGCTCTGGTCTTCCTGTGTGTAATTTGCATGTTGTATGCGTAGATTTTCTTCGGGTATGTCAGTTTCCTCCCGTACACACACACACAACCCGTACATACTATTCTCGTTTCCTTCCAAATGACTTACACTGAGCTGTGCATGTGTGCGCGCGCACGCATACTCATAACTTCCTGGAATGTTGCAATGTTGCAGATGTCTTCCCATGAAAACAAACTTCTTTAAATCTGTTTCTTATTGCTTTTCTATTTGTTCTACTGGACTCAAAACAATATGGCATGTTGAGCATGCGAGTGTGAGCGCATGTGCGTAGATGTCAAGATGGAGATAGAATGGATCTTTCTCGTTGTATTTAACTCTTACCCATAATGCTGTCTGTGCCGTTGGTGGGAGCGGTAGAGCAAGAGGCGGTGCTGTAGTGATTGGCCCCGCTCCCCGCTCCTCGGTGGAAGCTGGACATGGGAGGAAGGCTGGAGTTGATGTCTGCTGATGAGTGTGCTGGGTAGCTCTGCACAGACATGTCAACAAGACAGGAACTCATTTGATTAATAGAGCAGGTATGTAAATATGAGGTTTCTACAGCAAAGTGAAGTTATTTCAAATATGTAGCAAGTAAACAGTTGTAGGCTCTTAATTTTTTCTGGCCTAGTTAGAAATTGTCTACGTTGAAAGACCATAAGTATGAAAAAAAAAAATTCCTTTTTTTTGCTGTTTTGGAGAAAGGACACAAACATAACATTCCTTTGATTTGTTGAGTTTAAAACCGAATGACAACATGAAGGCGGT
This sequence comes from Syngnathus leptorhynchus, assembly GCF_054491065.1. Lineage (NCBI taxonomy): Eukaryota > Metazoa > Chordata > Actinopteri > Syngnathiformes > Syngnathidae > Syngnathus > Syngnathus leptorhynchus. Next base: position 4,160,529 of record NC_141206.1, on the reverse strand, counting down.
CAAGTTTGGAACGTTCTCGTCGTGACCCTGTTAATCCGTAAGGAGACCAATCCTAACATTGCACCCCAGGACAGTCCGACCCGTTGCGATCTTGTGGGTGGTAAAAGGATAAACCCTCGGCCCACTGATAACTTGGCGGAGAGGGCGCCCAGACCATCGAGCATATTCTCAGAGAATGTGAATCGGAACACCCTGGAATGGTCGGCTGTTTGGCGTGACAAGCTATGATGATGACAACATGAATGCAGAATAATAAGATGAACCTTTTCAATTATATTCCTTCGTAGATCCCTTTTTTCACCAGGCAGAAACGTTCTTTTCAGTTTACGTGACCTATTTTTGACTTTGTTGCACCAGTCAAATACCTGCAGTGTGCCATGAGAGATCATCAGATGTGCCATGGAGAATGATTCAATTTCAATATTTGCTCTTAGAATTAAGATATATTTCCAACAAAAATGTATCTTTTGCCATCAATTTGGATCGACAGTCACAGCAAATATTCATCCACTATAATGCATAATTAACCTGCCTATCTATCCACTTATTCAGAACAGGGCAGGACGAAAATTCACACTAATCAAGTTTGTGAGCAGATTATTATTTTGGTGATTTTGCATTTTTTGTTCGGCAGTGTAAGATTTTTAGAATGTAAAATATGTGCCTTTGCTCAATAAAGATGGAAAAATACTGCCCAAAAAGAAATACACTAAAATGTGGAATAGGAAAATTCCAAAGTGAACCAAACGGTCTTTGGTGCAAATTGGGCTTAATGGGTGTTTTGAATACAATGTAAGCTATGTGATGATCTGGAAAACTTCCGACAACTATTATAATGTCAATAACATTTCGGCTCACCAGTCTGTCGTGAGGGTGAACCCCGCAGTAGGAGGAGCTCTGAGAGGGGCCATGGGCAGAGTTCCCCCCTCCCAACATGCTGCCGTGGTAACCCTGTTGGCTTATATTGCTGCTACTGCTGCTCCAGTGGTCGGTACTGTGGTGACCATCTAAAGAAGAGTCAAATAAAACGTGATTATAATTATGGGCTCCTTATAATTTCACGTCAGTTCAATCATCTGTACCCAAAATACTATACACAAGAAATAACTGAGGCTTACAAAGTCTTCTGTAAATGCGCTCTTAAAAATGGTTTGGGAATTTTCCATAGCTGTGGAGATGGCAAATTTAAGCAAATTTCAATTCAAGAGAATATGACACTGCATTTGTTTCTACAGTGAGTATACCTGGCATAAAGAATGAGCTTGGGAAGCCAGAACTCGTTGGTTTGGAGTTGGGATAGCCCGGTGAATCCCTGTTGTAGTCGGCTGTGCTTGCAGATGGAGCGTATACCTGCAACAACAATAACACACAAACATCTCAAATATAACCACTGCCACACAAACATTATGTCCTTTCGGTTGGGTGATGGCACATGATTGACATTGCTTGTTCCTTGAGGGAGGCTTAATGATACACATTTTCCTAGGGCCTATGCCTCTTATACAGAACATACAACTCCAAGCCTTTATCCAGCCATCCATCAATTTTTGACACCACTTATCTTGTTCAGTGTTAAAGACGGAACACTAATGCCAACTGACTTTTGGGTGATAGCTGGATAACAACCTCGTCTTGTCACGAGGGAATCGCAAGCCAGAAATTTAAGAGTGACTGTTGACATAGTAAGCGAGTGAGAAATACAATTTCACCATTTCTGACTTAAATATTGCTCAATCTCATAAACTGATGAAATAAAATGATAAAATTACCTCTTAACAGAAAGGTAATAGTCAATTTTAATCCACAATTACATATTGGAACAATGACTTGAATATAATATAGACAAACTCTTTTCATAGGAATTTTCTTGAAATGAATTGCTCATAGTACAATGGTATTCACAAAAAAAAAATCTTAAGTATTAATATTTATTATTATAATGATGCATATATGATATTTTAAGCCCTATTCTATTAACAATGGTGTAATCACCAAATGCAATAAACTGGCAGAGATAGGGCAGGGGTGCATAGAGACCCTCTCCCCCTTTAAAATACACTTGGACCCCTCTAGATGCAAGGCTAGATAAATCACATTTGGGTATTTTCCAATTTTTCCAGGATTTTTTTTTCCACTTTTCCTCATGTCCCTGTAGGGCACATACAAGGAACGTTTCTCAGCGTTTTCTGAATAATTATTTTAGGGTTTGTAAAAAATTGAAATGTTCTTGGCTACCCTAGTCCCCAAGAAAAAAAAATATCTTTGTTCCGCCAGTGTCCACGTTCAATGAATGCACACTTAGTACAGGAATGTAAAAGTTATCTGGAGTCTTCCTGAGACAAGATACATTGGTGATTGCCTCATTGTTTTCGAAAAGCGAATAGTGGGATCAAGAATGTTTACAGATTGTTTATGTCGACGGACTGTGTTGGACTGAACGTTTTTCCCTCACAGTGGAGTTTTTCTGCATGTACACTAACCACACCCGCAGCAAACAGTTCAAACACAATATAGGGTTTAATTTATGATTTGCTTCAAAATCCTTTTGAGAATAACCATTCACTTGACCCACCTGACCCAACCATTACTTCTGACAAAAACTGTGTTTAACAAAGCAGTCACAACACATTTCTCCCCTCCCCTTACACGGACGGCCATGGTTTGATGTGCAAATGAGGAACAAAGCTGTGATTTTCTTCTCAGAGGGGGAGCAGGAGGAGAGCAGTCTTATAACCAAAAATTCTGTCAAATGTGAGACTCTGTGCCGAAGTAGAGGCCTGTTATCACTCAAAACAGGTGACGTTCTTCCCCACTAACAGCGGCCACATGAAAAGACAAAGGGGGCTCCCTATTACATTCCTTTGCTTGTGCGTGTTTAGAAGTGCGTGCGTGTATATAGCGTGCAAACACTCAGCCATGACACTACATCGTGCCGGATGACGCAAGGCCTGGAACAACTGTTAGACGCTCTCCTCTCAAAGTCCCCCCCCCCCCCCCCTCCAGATCTCAGTGCATAATTCCCTCCAAACCATGAACACTTCTCCCCATAAAATAAATATGTGGTTGCTAGCATTTTTAACTTTTGAATGTTTGCATGTGAATACCCAACAAATGGGCTACAGATGCAACAATGAAACGCGGACACATGACCTTAAAATGAAAAAAAAAAAAAAACACTTGGGGGCACTACAAAAATCTCTTGCCTTCCGGAGAATAAGTATTAAAAACAGGATTTGCTTGAAAATAAAAGCTGCCGACATCTTTCCGTATTAAGAATCGGTCTCATTGTTGATGCTAAAACGTCTTGCTTTTATGACTGCAAGGAAGAACTGGTCTCAATTTATTTTTATTAGCTGTGTGCACAATGTTTAAAGGATAAGCAATCTAATCGGAGGCATGCAACAGCCATACATGCACAGGTGTATGTGTGTGTGTGTGTGTGTGTGAATGGATGAAACAAACGGCTCCATTGAGTTATTAATATGTGATTTCATTACATGGCATTGCATCAGAACCCTCTAGAGATGAAATTTGAAACATAAGCCCTTCTGATGGAAGCAAAAGAACAAAGTGAGGATTAGTGTGACCCTGACACCCAATATAACAAGCTTTAATCATGGGTCAAGCATGGCCTTGACACATTAAGGTATTGCTGGCATGCAAGAGAAAAAAGGAATGTCAAAATGCTGCTTTCAAATTGTGTTTCCAAAAACAGAATCTGAATAAATTTTTATCGTGAAATTTGATCATAGCCTTCATGAGAGCTTGAAATACTAATGCTGCTATTACTACTGATGATAATTATGCTTTGGATTGGATGTCACAATTACAGAGTATTTTTTCCGCAGAATTTGTTATTTCACTGTACATTGTCTGACATTTTGGGGATATTGCATTGTTGAAAATGCAACTATTTCTTGGGAAAAAAATCATTTTCGTCCATCCATGCATCCATGCATCCATGCATCCATGTATCCATGCATCCATGTATCCATGTATCCATGCATCCATCCATCCATCCATCCATCCATCCATCCATCCATCCATCCATCCATCCATCCATCCATCCATCCATCCATCCATCCATCCATCCATCCATCCATCCATCCATCCAAAACCTCTTTCCTCACGAGGGTTACAGGCCTTTTTAGTTTCCATACAAACTAAAACATGCAACTGCTGTACAAGAATGGTGATGTTTGCGAACCAAACTCGAGTTTGCATTTTAGTGCAGTTCATTTGAAAAACGTGTCAATGCAGCATAAGTCAAGTGTTTAATCGACTGCCAGACAAAAACAACAAACAAACAAACAAACAAACAAACAAACAAAACTTTCAACTGAATGATCACATCTGAACTGGTTCTTGTATTGATACCTATTTACTGCAATGCTTTGTTCAAACAGGTCATAGCATGTCTTCTTTTCATTGGGTGAACAATGTCCTTGAGTTGTCCTTTTAAAGTGCAACCAGCTATCGTGAACACAGTGAACAATATTATATGTATTCTTTTTTTTACTGTGTTTTTACATTGAACCAGGAGGACAAGTACATCGTTTCAATTGATTTGGATCTGAGAAAGCCAACTACAGGTGTGAAGGCACCCTTAGACACAAAGCGGAAAAAAACCCTTAAAAAAAAAAAAAAGATGATAAAGAGGGCTGGGAAAGCTGCTGAATTGTTTTTACTTCCAACAATCACATACACACATAAAGGCAGGCACGCACATAAACACGCACACGGTCTGTAGTTAAGATTAGAGGTGAACTTGAATCCCCTCAAACCCCTTCCTCCTCTTCCCCTGTGAGAACTGAAATCTCTGATCATAAAAGCACATTTATTGACATAAATGCCATTGAAAACACACACACACACACACACACACACACACACGCACACACACGCACATACAGGGACATGTTTTTGCTGCATTTAAAATATTTGAATTTATGTCCCAGAGACATATTTTCCCATTGAATATGCTGTTTCAACTGGTGACGAAAGGATGTGATTTGTGTGAGTGAGTTGGACATCCAGAAACAGGTGCAGAGTGTGTTCAAGTATAAAGAATGCAAAAAGACCCAATTACAAACTCTTTTCCAATGCACACACACACACACACACACACACACACACACACACACACACACACACACACACACACACACACGCACGCACGCACACACACACACACACACACACACACACACACACACACACACACACACACACACACACACACACAGCAGTATCAGTATTCCCACAGTAAGCGGATACGAAGCCAGTCAGAAAGCTCTTAATAGTGTTGTCACTTCTTTCACAACTGGTGAGCTTAAGACGGCAGGGAAAAGAAAAAAATAATCTTAAACCTCAATGGAAACCACTCAAAACAACAATAATAGAAATGTAGACAGATTTATCACTAAGCATTACTCTTTAACTGCAGACATTTTCTTCATGTCTACCATTCAAATTTATGTCAAATCCGGTGTGATGAGTGTATCTAAAGTATTTAAAGACAAGAAAATAGGACATTCATAAATATTGCAATAAAGAGACACTATTATAATGCTGAATATGTTCAGAGTAAGACAATTGTTTTAACACAATGTTTATTTTGTGTTTGATTTTTTTCCTTAATGGCTAATAAGGCTCTTGGGAAAAGTCAGAATCTTGCGACAGAAGCACTATGGAGTTTTTTTTAACCCATAATTATGCAACGGAAGATAATGAAGGAATGGTCCAGTCAATTACAAATGAATAAAAATCAACCAAAATGTAAAATAATTTATTGCTTAACTCCAAAAGGCCGAAAGCAGGGATGAGCATCATCACTGACCAACACCTGGTTTGCTGGGAAATGACAGGAAACCAAAAACAAATTGAAAAAAAAAAAATATATATATATATATATATATATACCATTTATCATTGTTTGAGGAGAAAAGGTGTCTTGCAGTGTTAAAGGGAATCATTTTTTTTTTTTTTTTAAATCAATCTGTCTTTGCAAATACCCCATATTATAACATCTTTAGCGGCTAATGTATTTAAAAAAAAAAGATGGCTAAATTTAGCTATTGCAGCTTTTAATGAGATGCATTTTGTAGTCTGGAATCAAGTGCTCCAGTATTGTTGTTTTGACTGTGCCGTCACAAATCCGGATGAACCGCAAATGCTCTGCATGTCCTGCATTTTAACAAAAGTCGGCACAAGAGCCGCTGAATGGACTCGAGGATTCAACCTGTTCCACTCCATGACGGACCAAGAATACAAAGCCTAATAAAAACCAGTGAAACCTGTGTTCACAGAACATCACAGATTGCATCAAAGCATCGCCCTAGGCAACGGCGGGAGAAAATAAAGACACATTCCACTGAAAACTGATTCCTCATGGGCTTCAGACAGCAGTTGTGTGCTCACTAATCTGAATCACAGGTAAAAACTAAATAGTTCCAAGTGATGCCAAAGAGTTTCACGACAGTGACCGTCATGTTTGCATCTTGACAAATGACTCCTGTATTTTGGTCCAGAATTTGCTATGGTACTACTGCACTGTACTGGAATACAATAAATACAAGAAGATGGCAACAATACAAGAGAGTGGTCAATATCTGATATTGGTAATCTCCAAGTTCTACACGATACGACAACTTGAATAAATATTCCAATGCATGTTTTCCTAGTGTAAGATCTGAACTGAGTTTTCTGAAAGACAACATTGTTATCAAGTTTTCAACTAACATTGCATCATTTATGTTTTTAGTACTGCTAAATTCTTGTGAAAACAGAAAATGTTGCAACAGCGTGTTTGAAACTGACTTTGATGTTCTCATCTGTCGTTTAGTGCTTAAAACATGCCACATCTCGATCTGGATTCAATTGCTCTGTCCTCTTTGGATATTAAATCTATTTATCATGAATATAGGAAATAAAATGTATTTTTTTTTTTTTTTTAAAGGCAAAACATAGTACATTACCACATCCAGCACATTACATGTAAATCAAGAAGATTTCCCTTCGTACCACCTCATTCGCTGAAACACACACACACACTTACACACATATTTTACCATGCTTCATCCAAAACAGATGTGCTGGAATGTGAACACTCAAAGGAGCAGTCACGAAACCTCTTGACAGACACACACACGCACGCACGCACTCAAACACACACTCACTTGCATGCACATCCTGGAACACAAAACACAAATACACACAGCCCGCTGCACCTGCACCGAACCATTTTTTTTTTCTTTGTTTCTCTCTCTGCAGCCTCCTGCCTGTCCTCTGCCTCTCATTCCTAAATGGCTGCGTCCTTTTTCATCCCCCACAAACAGTGGCCATATCTGAATAGAAGCGTATTGGTTTCACGCAACATTGCAGGTAATATTTTTTTTCGAGTTGGGTTGAGTGTCTTAGGACACTGACCTGACCTATCTGTCTGATTCCCCCCCCCCCCGACACACACACACACACACACAGACACCATAATTCTACTCTCAGAACCAGACCTGAGGCAGACGTGGTTAAGTGACTCAAACATGCCGCAGCCAGATCAAACATATTTTTGGGGGGCTTTCTGTTTTTTAGATGTATTTTTATAGAGGAGATCTGAGCCATGGTCTCAGAGCCCTCTGAAGGTTAATTATGTCCCTGATTCAAAACACATGGAAGGAAAAATTGTGTGTGCACGCGTGCACGTGTTTGTGAGAAAGCGGAAGGAAATCCCACCGAGCCGAGCCTTTTATTCTACCAACCTGCAATTGGGCTAATGTGAAGCAGATGTATACAGACACACACACACACACACACACACACACACACACACACACACACACACACACACACACACACACACACACACACACACACACACACACACACACACACACACACACACACACACATACATACACACATATTCAAGTTTGAGGATGGCTGCCTAATTGAGTCCATATGAAGGATCCCAGAATGAGGAGAATTTTGGAAAGAAAAAGAAACAAATAGAACACAGTCAAGAGGCAGAGGAAAATTAAAGAGCAAGTGAATTAATTCATTAAAGTTTCAAAGGTGAAAAAAGTAAAATATTAGGTGATAGATGATTAAACAGGACAGGAAGCAATCAAATACATCGAGAGGTAAAGATGAAAAACACACTCATAGATTCACACATCTGCAAAAAATACGTGTGATTAATTGAAAACATGTGTAGACTTCTCACACACTTGCATGCACGCGCACGAGCACACACACCAACACACACGCACACACACTCCAACACACACACACACACACACACACACACACACACACACACACACACACACACACTCGTTCTATTCCCCTCTTCCTCTTTCCTTGTGGAGCTTCAGCTTCCTGTGGATTGATTAGAGCCCCCTATGGGAAGATAAGTGGACTCAGCATGTGTGTGTGTGTGTGTGTGTGTGTGTGTGTGTGTGTGTGTGTGTGTGTGTGTGTGTGTGTGTGTGTGTGTGTGTGTGTGTGTGAGTGCATGTGTGTCTGTCTGTCTGTCTGCATGCATCCGTGTGTTTCTAAGTGTTTGGCACCTGTGACTGAAGTGGGGGGGGTGGGGGGTGGGGGGGAGTTAGAAATCAGTATGAGGGCATGGAGCAAAAGCAAAGGAGAAAGGTGTGACACAAGTCATGCAATGTACCGGCGTGTGTATGCGTGGGTTAGGAATTTAATTTCACTTGATTTCAGCAGGTCTACCGTATTTTCCGGACTTTGAGGCGCACCGGACTATAAGGCGCACCTTCAATGAATGGCCCATTTTAAAACGTGTTCTTATATGAGGCGCACCGGACTATAAGGCCCACCACTAATGCATCATGTCAGATTTTTAATCCAAATCATTCTCCATTTTATCTTTTTTATTTCAACTTCACACGCAACAAATTACATTATAATCACAAAATAATGATGCATAGATTGATGAATCATAGTCTTCAGTGGGCCACTTATGATTGATTTCATGACACAATGCTTTGGGCCAGTTTAAATTTAGGAATTTGGTCCATATATAAGGCGCACCGGACTATAAGGCGCAGTGTCGGCTTTTGAGAAAATATTATGTTTTTAGATGCACCTTATAGTCCGGAAAATATGGTATTTCTGTTTCTGCAAACACGAACCCTGCAACATTCCAAATACATCTTATATTGCTAAATTGTCCATAGATGTGATTGTGCCCGCCGCGTCCATCCCAAAGTCATTTGGGATTAGGTTTCAACTCACCTGCCCTGAGCAGGGATAGTGTAAAATAACCAAATTTATTTTACTTTCAACTGAAAATAAAAACAAGTAAAATGCTTGTTAAGGATTAAAGGTCTCAACTCGCTTCTCCTCGCCTTCCCCAGTCTTCTCCTCTCTCGTGAGGCAGCAGACTGTTTATCTATTATTTAGTGGTGTTCTCCAGCACCACTAACCTATTTAGCAGCTCCTCTTCCAGCCCCGCCAAAAGTTATCTGGGTTCCCTGTTGAGCTAACCGAGCAAAGTACAGAAACCACAGCCCTTGATAAGCCAAAGGTAATATATTAGCATATTGTTTGAGTTGAAACAAAGGTTAAATATAAAGTCTCTATCAGGTAAGAATAAAGACAATGTGGCATGTAAAAAATGGCTCAGAGAGAGAAAGGCCAAAAACTCCCAAATTTAAGCAACCTCCACAGATCTCTTGAAAGTAACACAAAGAAGAAGAAACAGAAAGCGAAAAGTAATTGTGGCGTGCGTTTATATTGCGGCCCACAGATGAATTCAAGATGGCCTTTTCTCTTCCCGACCTCCACAACATCAAAGATTCAGACAGCCAGTGACGCTGCACCATTTAAAATGACCACTAATTACACATATTAGCTTCAAGAATGTGTGTGTGTGTGTGTGTCTTCTGCTGCCTTCTCTATATGTACAGTACTGTGGACCTGGATAAATGTGACTTATGGTGATGAATATCTTACTTGGCTGGTCTCTTAAGCCCTTCCAAGAATTTCATATAATTTAAACAGAACAACAGCACGCTGCAGCAGTATTGCATTGTATTCAATGAAAACGTCATTTATTTAGTTTGTCTTTCATGTCCTTCTCATATGTATCTGAACATCCAATAAAATCGTTTTATTTTACAACATCATGTTAATAAACAAGAATTTCTGTCCTCGATACTTCCACTTTAGACGACACCTTAATTTCAACTCTCAACAGAAGAAAGACAACCATGGATAAATAAGTCTTAATAATATTTTTACATTTTATTTTATTAATATTTTATTTAATATTTTGCGCAGATGATTGAAACAAAAAGGTTGTTTTTTTTTCCAGCATCAAGACTTACTGAATCACGCAGTTTAAGCTTTGTCAACCAAATTAACCATCCAACTATAAACTACTAAAATTTCTATTCTTCCACTTTTTATAAATCTCAACCTGCTTCAGGTCAAGATGAGCCCACCTAAACATTTCCAAATATGAATTATAAATATAAGTAGAAGACAAAGACGTCTGTTAGTTCTTTTCTCGGCTGGCAAGTGTTTTTCTGTACTGTCTGAAAGACATGCACTCATTCATTTCGTTGGCGTGTGCGTGCGTGTGTGTTTATCTGTGTGAGATCATGGTCTTCCACATCATCTTTCTCAGGAAATTGAGAGGACTGTTCTCAACACACATACATGCATACACACAAACATGCACACACACGCATGCACACACGATTAAAAAGGTGGGGAATATGGAGGCTCATAGCGAACATAATGTGACTTTATAATGCCCCCCTGACACAGGAAATAGCCAGGGGTCTGGGAGTGTGTGTGTGTGTGTACGTGCGTGTGCATTTTTGCGTGGGTGTTTATGTGAGTGTCTGAGGAGCCAAATACCCATCAGAGGAAGGAAATAACGAATCATACTGTGGCTTTTCAGATCACCAAAGGCTTCATTAAGCTCTCTCAAAAACATGGCAAGGTTAAAAATGTCTTCAGTCCTCTCTTGTAGACACATATTACAGTATAATTTATGAACAGGTGAATTCACATTTTAGTTGAGCTTCATCATGGTGTTTTTGCTCCAAGTAATAAATATGAGCATGCGTGTGTGTGTGTGTGTGTGTGTGTGTGTGTGTGTGTGTGTGTGTAGCTGCTTTTCCACATCTGTGTATGCACAAGTGTGTGTCTGAATGCCTTCTCCATCTGTACGAGTGAGTAACGAGGTGGTTTTGCATGTCAGCCAGCACACATGAGAACCTTGCTGATTGTGTGTGTGTGTGTGTGTGTGTGTGTGTGTGTGTGTGTGTGTGTGTGTGTGTGTGTGTGTGTGTGTGTGTAAATGTTTTTTTGTGTGTGTGCAAATTCTGCTTTTCGAGTCGAAGAACAAAAACCCTTCTCCACAGGTGACGGCTATTTACAAGTCTCGTCCGTATTCATTTTATTAGGCTTCCATTTTCCTTTCAACCACCAGGACTTTTTTTGGCATAGAAATCACACGGAGGTTTTTTTTCCACTTCTGTTTCACCAATTTCCTTTGATTTAATCACTGCCACATGCTGATGACTGCCAGCGAATGTTAGCAGGAAAATTGCTCAATACACACACACACACACACACACACACACACACACACACACACACACACACACACACACACACACACACACACACACACACAAGGTGAAGTCTAGTATACTTCATGCTGCTGCAACACTACCTGCAGGTGTTTTTTTTTTTCCACTATTACTCTGCTCGATACACACAGATGTGCATCGGGGCTACAGGGACTGTGTGTTTGTGACGGAGGATCAAAAGTTCAACATGTGTGACTGCTCCTTTAAAAATAGCCAAGAAGACATCTGGCCCATTTTGGAGGAATTTCTTTTCCTCCTTGAGGATCTTGACCTCATAAATACCAAAATTCAAGCAAGGAAAAGACAATTGGGCCTAAAACAGACAAGACCACACAAGAAAAGTGTATGTGAGAGTGAGAGAGAGAGAGAGAGAGAGAGAGAGAGAGAGAGAGAGAGAGAGAGAGAGAGAGAGAGAGAGAGAGAGAGAGAGAGAGAGAGAGAGAGAGAGAGAGAGAGAGAGAGAGAGAGAGAGAGAGAGAGAGAGCAAAAGAAGAACATTTTTCCACGTGTCACATTCTTTGCAAGGTCAGAGGTCTACGTTGACATATTAACATCAAAAGCCAGATTTTCAGCAAAAGTAAAGAAATCCTGCAATTAGAAATTCTTCTCTTATTTAGCCCTCTCATCTATCTGACAATTTGCATTAAACATAAAACCATTGGAATGATGTAAATGATTCATTCATCCATTTTCTGTACTCCTTAATTATCGTCATTACGTTTATGGATGAGTTGAAGCCTACGCCAGCGTGATTTTGGGTGAGAGCTGAGATTCACCCTGGGCTGGTCGCCAGCCAATCACAGGGCACATTTAGACAAACAATGATTGTCAATCACATTCGCACCAAAGAACAATTCACTTAACAGGAGGGAACACACACAAGCACTTGGAGTGCATGCAAAATACGAGGATTCAAACCCGCAACCTTGAACCTGTGAGGAGGATTTGCTACCCACTTGTTCACTGCGCCACTTGATGTAAATTAATATTCAGCATATTCCTTGAGGTTGCTTAGATGCGAGACGTGAGTAAAAGGTCAAACTTGTGACCCTGCGATGAATAAAACTATGCCTCCTTCCTCATTTGCTTCTTCTGTGTCACGGTCAAAACAGGACTCAGAAATGTGGTGCGTATCATGCAAGTAACAGCACAACATAAAAAGCTGGTTGTAGGAGACATTTGCAAAATGAACAGTTACTGAGGCCATGAATAAATATGCGAGCCCTGTTTATCTTGGATGAACAACAGGTGGTACATACATAGCACAGCAAAGCATGTTTACAATTTGTTGTCAACTATATAGCGTGATCACACTTTACAATTAAAATGAACATATATTCCGATAAATTTGAATGAATGTGTGTAAAAGGTCCAGATGTAAATATTTGGACATAAAAACCTCAATGACCTAACCCCTGATAAATTCCAAGAATGGGAGACAAAGGCAAACCTATAGTTGCAACTTTGATGGGGCGTCACTACACCTAGACACACACACACACAGTCTTCCTCGCCATGATGGCAATTGGACTGAGAACCAATCACAAAGCAAGTTATAGGATATGCAGCCAATGAGACCTCTGCTCTCCCCAGTAGGGTGAAAAGAAGAAACCTGTGGGAGCCAGCGTGCACATAAACTCATTTACATGCACACGCATAATATGCTGCAGGTTGTCAGTAACTTCTTCAATGACATAATATGAGTCTCGAAAACCGAAGTCTTATTTTCCTGTCACAAGATATTCTTTCATCATGCCTTTAAAACTTAGTATGTCCAACTACAGGTATGTCGGTTGACATCACATACAGAATTATATGCTGAAAATGTATGTAAAAACTTTCCTTTGTTCAAAAAATATAGGTGAACCATTCCTTTCAATATTCTCCCTGAGTGTAACGCTACTGATTTAACACAAGTATCATCATTCTCAAAGGGTTACAAAGGATTTTAATGTCTTCCGTGAATGCCAGCTACAAAAGTTTATGTCGTAGAACGTGACCGGTGTCACTGGAGCACCCATTTGGAAGAACATTGTTGCCAAGGCGACACACTAGCAGGCAACAAAACGCAGCCAAATGCTAAGATGGCGGCCGCGACGTCAATTATTCAAGAGACTGCAGAAGGAGTGTGGGGAGCAGTGAGCTGTACCCTGGGATGCTGGGTCACAGTGAACCCATTGCCATAGTGACGCAGACTGGCAACATGTGCCCTGCTCACATTCACCATGGCAACATGGCAACCATAGAATTTGCAACACATACCAGATGCCACATACACTAAAATGTCTGCCATATAAAATCCAGATTAAAAAAACAGCTTTGAAAACGTTTTACAATCATCTCTAAAGAAAGGGATGGTTGATTCGGACCAAGTTTAATGAAGCTAATTTTAAAAGCAATCAATATGCATTGTTGTTATTCTTTTACCCAGCACAAGAGAATAATGATAAACATATCAACATTTAATCCTTCATCTCCATCATTTTGGTTTGTAGGGATTTTAACCCCTGACCTGTTCATGTCGAGAGAGCCTGTGCAGCTCTTAGCTCATCCGGCTGCTGGGTTACAGCACTGGATTCTTACCACGTTTATGATTCATTTCAGAAGAACTGTTGCTCACTTTAATGGTGATGACAGACGGACAGACTAAAACTCAAGACTGCTCATGCCGGCCAGCCCTGGACTGGAGCATATGTGCCAAAAGCAAGAAGGTATGGAATGGAGTGCACATGTGATAGATACCACGTGCTGTTTAAAATATCTGTAGAAAAAACATTGGATTTGTTGTTTGAAAAAGTTTCGATTAGATTATAACAGGAAAAAAAGAACAAATTGTGAAATCTGGAATGGTACTCTTGTTTTTGTAACTATACAAAAGTACCATTCATGTTCAGCAATCAACATCTGATCTGAATTTTGGAATCTGCTTCTGCAGTCCAACTATTATTAGACCAAATATCAAGCAGAAAAGACAGAAGGGAAATTGATCAACGAAAGCCAAAGGATATGACACGCTCGTTTCTCAAGAAATGCTTAAACAATGCACGAACAGAAGCCGTTCCAAGATTTTGACACCTTAAAATCACACACACCTCAATCTTGCTCAAACATAGGAAGAAATGAAAAAGATGAATGCGTGAATGAATGACTGAATGAATGAATGAATGAATGAATGAATGAACGAATGAATGAATGAATCAGCCAGCAAGGTGCAGCGTACTTCGACTGCCACTATGAAATCCTAATAGGGAACAAACACATGGAAGCTCTCTCTCTGGCTGCCAGCAAAACAATCAGGACTACGTTATTAGGCCCACACTGCAATAACAAAGGAAGCGGATCAAAGAGGTGATTAGTGCAACACTTCTTTATTTTCTTTCTCTTCATGTCTTTCTTTCAGATCAAACCTAGACAAGCATCTCCCAACGCCACATATCACAAGCACCTGTCTGACTTATATGCAAAAAACGCCATTGCCGGCCCATTTTATTGTGCCGCAGCACGTTACAGTTTTGTTGTTTTTGGTTAAAGTGTGACAGCTGTCCAGTGATTATCTGTGAGACCATACAGGCTCTGTAACTGCTTGCCACAGCATGACTGACCCATTAAACACACTCACTAACACAAAAACACACAGACGTATGCTTCACAAAACAATAAGGGGACCATTTTCCACGTCGACAATAAAAAGTGGGAATGTTTCATGTGTGCGTGCCCGTGTGTAGTTCGTCCACACTGTAAACAACACAAAGAGACACACACAGCCACGCTTTGTTCTTGAGCCAAAATGTTAACTTACTTAAGCATGCCTTCCTGCAGCAAAGTATGAGCATCGTGTCCACACACTGTTCTCAGTTCAATGGCAGCGTGACACTGCTGTACATTAAAAAGAGCCTTTGTGTGTGTGTTTTTTTTAAAATAATTGTCATATTGAATATATTATTCAAGTATCAAAATTATGAACATACTCGGGAGAAGAAAAAAAAATGTGAGCCGCAACATTTTAACTACTAGCACATTCATACAAAGAGAACGGCAAAAAAAAAAAAATCTAAGGGGGAATGACTAGATGTCCTATATTGATGAAGATGATCAATTCAAATCACTCATAATATTGCACCAATCAAAAAAACGAAGCTAAGCTTTTTGACTTTGAGTGCACAAGTAATATGTCTTTCATTAAAAAGGAAAGGCCAAATGAGCAGCGTACAGGAATGCAAGTAGCCGAAAATGGACATTTTAAGAAATTGGCGGGAGGTGTAATACATTTCTCATTAACAGTGGATCTGGATCTGATCACTTAAAAAATCTGTATGCAGACACTTAGAGCCACCATTGAGCAGGTTAATGCAGGTGTGATGAGATCCAAGATGGCAGGCACAGGGTTTGTTTCATGCCGTTAAAAGTCCTTTGTACCTTGATGGTCTGTGCGCATCTCCGGTCAACCAACCAACCGGATAAATGAACGACCATCATCGTCATCTGCTTCTGCCGTTGCCTGTCTGCGTCTCCCTCCCAGCTGACCTTGATTTTGAGCGAGTTGGCGGGCGCTCAGTCAGTCACTGGGTATCAAACCTGTCACTCCCAGAAAGAGATTCTGTTCTCGTTGGACAATTAAAGGTGGAAATTCCAAGTGATGTGAGAAATGCTGCTCTGTTCGGCAATGTGACTGTCATTCCTCCTGTTTAGCCTTGTGCGTCGTTTCCCTGCTTTAAAATAAGTACAGGTCATCTTGTCTGCATGGGTGTGACTGTGTGTACATGCCATACATCATTTGGCAGGAGTGACCTTACACATTAAAATCAAACAATTGTAAAGACAGTGAGCTCGAGAAGTGACCAGAGAAAATAGGCTGAAAAGCGCAAGTTACACAATCTACACACAACAGACTGTGCACAGTGGCACAGAAATGCATCTAGTTTGTCAGGCAATTATACAAATTCCATTGCAATTGAAAGGAACACAAGCATAATAATAGTAAGAATAATAATAATTAGCTACATTAATTGACCCATTTTCAAGCAAATTACAAAAGTACGAAGATACGAAATACAAAGTCTCATTATCTCCGACATCACGAGCCATTCTGACATTGGCATTTGACAATTACTTATTACTAATGATATTCTAATGACCCTTTTCTCAACATTACTAATAATGACAGAACAAAATCACGGAGGTAAGTAATGTCTCATTCATCTATGAATAAATATTGCATAATCACCTGATCTGTTTGCTAAATTGTTTCAACTAGAACAAAAAAAGAATCTGAGAATTATATACATATAATTTGTAATTATCTATATATAGATATAGATATAGATATATAGATATATAGATATATAGATATATTGATATAGATATAGATATAGATATATAGATATAGATATATAGATATCTATGTATAGATATAGATATATACACAGGCACGCATACAGACGCACACACACACGCACACACACATACTGTCTCTATCAGCACCATCACTGTCAGATAATCTAATGCAGGAAGGATTACTGTCTAATGCAGTGTATACACACACACACACACACACACACACACACACGCACACACACACACTACAAAACAAAAATGAAGACACTAGTGAAAACATAAGCGACTTTGAATCCGATAAACCGAAAACTGAATTTTACATTAAAACAATGCTGTAAAAACAAATCCAGAGAGTCCAGATTGCTTTCCACACACAATACAAATAGTCACTAATAAAATTATAACGCACAAACAGAAACATGTCTAAAAGTCTTAAAAGCAATCTTCTTTCTTTCTGGTAGCAACGCAAGGTCAAAGCTCAGCACTGTTGCCTGTGTACACATACATGCTAGATTTTTCAATTTCGAACTTGCACATTAACGTTTTAAAAATTAGCTGAATATTTAGAGTGGTACACTCTGAACAAGAGAGACAGATGGAGTCAGAGGTCCGCAAACACATACTCATACACCCGCACGTACAAATGTTGCTATTTATAAAGTCTGAATAACATGCTGTGCTCTAATTCCAGCATACCACGCACACAGGATGTCCACAAATGCTATGTACATGATGAAAAGCACATGCGCACACAAATACTCATGAATGTGAATAATTAAAACCTACGAATAGGATAAGCGGTTGTCAAAAAATTAACGCATTGATAGAATTATCAACATAGGCTTAAAGGCCCATACGCAAAGAATTTCAAAGGCCTGCTTTCCTTTGAGTCTTGCTTAATAATTTCAAACATTATTATATTTGTTTGTTTGATGTCTGTAATTCAATTAATCAATTTATTGAATAAAAAGTAATTATATGGGAGTCGCTTGGGCTTGACCTCTGACCTTTTTCAGAACAAGCACATTGAGCTAAAAGACTAATGTTCAAATATTTTCAGGTAAAAAAAACTGAGCAAATAAAAAAATATTTTCAATTTGATTATCAAGGGGAGACAGTCAAAAAGCAACGGATGCATTAAACTTCAGGCGTGCGCCATTGACAGGGAAAGTGTTAAAATTGTGTTTTTTTGCTGGAGCAGCACAGCGACAGCGGACTGCAGAATTTTGGCAGGCTGTTTTGGGACCCTCCTAATTAAAACTTACTGAATATTCAAATGTGGTGTTAGCATAACAATAGCCGGCTGGCCAGCCTGGTTTTAAATGAGGCCTTTTGTTTTATCCCAGCTTTCTGTTGCCTCATTAAGCTGCTGGAGCTTAAGTTAGCGAGCTGACAGCCGCTAACCGAAGCGCAGGCCTCGGCCCTCACCCTCCTCTTCTCCTCCTGGCCTCTCCTCCCCCACGCACACTCCCAAGCCAAAGCCCCAGTTCTAGCTCTTCAGTGTTTGGTCTCTGCGGGCCCGGCTTCGCGGCTGCTGCAGCACATCCGTCCAGGCATTTCTGTCTTCTGCTCTCAAACCCCCGACAACTCTGCCTCCCCCCTCCTCCTCCTCTGCTGCGCAACACAGAGACTACAGACTAGCCTCCACGCAGCCACACTGTACCCAAAACCCAAACTCGGCCTTGCAAAAACCTCCAAATACAAGACAAACAACATTTGGTTATCACAGTGTTTCTCTCTCTGATTTGTGTGTTTCTCTTTTTGCCAACAGACATGGAGTGTAAACAAGCTGCGATACAGACAGTGAGAGTGAGACAGGAAAAGGGGGGGGGGGGGGTATAGAAAGGAGCTTGGCACCGGATCAAGACCGTCGGCACAATGTGCCATCCAACAGCCAGCCACCAAACAAAGCGGTGCCACACCGAGCCCTGTGGCAGCACTGAGCTGGAGAGCTCTGAATCCGAGAGAGGCCGGTGAGATAAAAAAAAAAAAAGGAGGCTGGGCGCTGAAAGGAAGAAAGAGGGTATAAAAAAAAGTAGGAGAATTCAGGAACCTGCGACTATAAGAAATGACGTTCCGATGGCTTGATGGAGGCCGAAGACCTGCCAGGCATCAAGCATATAGGCCGAGTGTTGGTGAGTATACAAGCAGAGGCTTTGTGGAATCCCTTCTGAATTTACTTATGCTGGTCAATGAAAGAATGTTTTTTTATTTTTTATTTTAAATACACAGTAATATAAAAACTCTGAAATAAATAAAATTGTTACTCCATGGAAAATGTACTAATAAAGAGAAACATCAATTAGCATAAAATATTTCAATTGTCTCCTATATCCTTTTTTGTTTTATTGTGGTCACAATTTTTTATTATTTCTTAATTTTGGGCATTTGACAGGATGATCTCAGTTCACATTACAATGCAAATTGAAACATATTTTTTTTTTTATGAATGATTTTGAACATTTTACTCAGAACAATTTCCTTCCTTTTGACATGAAACACGACAATACGACAGACAGACCTGAGGAAAACTAACACTTCCCTGACAGGTGAATCTGCAGGAAATTACAAGCTTCCATCTTAATTTACACCTTGCTTCTTTGCATTTGTGGCTGTTCCATTCAAGGAAACCTGTGAAATTCATCTAGTTTCCTTTCAATTTTTGCCATGTTTCTCACGTCTGCCCCCTCCCCACTGCTCTAAATTAACCCCATCCACTTTCTGTTTTAGGAGTAAGGGTCAAGGGTGAAGTCTGACAGGTTCACTTGAGTTTGAACACACCTCATAACCTTTTTAGGGGCTTTATTAAAAAAAGAAAAAAATACAGATAAGTAAAAATTAAAGCAGTGGGGAAAAAAAACAATGTGGATTAACTATACAGTATGTCTTCTTATAAAAACGTTGCAAGGATAATAAAATACAGTGCACATTACAGACATATCGTGGCATCATTCAAACGTCACATTTTTTTTAAATAGTGCACTTTTGAGGCAATGCGAAAATATATAAAATAAAAAATACAATGATGCATTTAAAGCCTTGATTGAATTTATTTTAACCCACAAAAATCTTCATTTCATCTTTGGCGATTTTAGGAAAAGTAAATGAAAATACGCGATATGTTTTACACGCATGTCAGTCCACTCGACAGCAACAAACGCATACCTTCTTTGACTAATAAAGCTCTTATCTATTTTCACGTGGACATCCATTTGGATAATTTGAAATAAGTGATTGAGAGAGAAGGAAAATAAATCTGCGCGGTGGATTATTTTGATTGAGACTTGCAATCTTGATGGCAAAACTGCTAAATGATCCGGAGAGTCAATCACACGCAAGCGCGTATTTTGTGTCCCGCTATACCTTCTCAGTCATACACATGCGCGCGCGCGCACGCACGCACACACTTGCGCGCACGCTTGCATGTTGCGCGTGTTCCAATAACACAGACAAGGAGCGACTGTCGCACCTTGACGCGCTCGAAGTTGGAGCGTGAACTCAGCACACTTCACAATCACACGTCATTGCCCCTTCTTTCTTCCTCCTTAGATGCGCACAGACAAGTAAAACGAAGACAGAAGAGCGCTTACCGCTTTGCCATTGTAGTAGTACATCAGTGAACTGCCTGTCATCCCCGGGATGGTGTACGCACAATACATCGTTCCTGTCCTCCGCAGAAACCCGAAAAGATCGACTTCTCCCCTTCTCTTTTTTTTTTGCTTGCTTTCTTTCTCTACAGATTTTTTTTTTTTTTTAGTCGTCTGCTGTCCTCGCGCCGTCTCCACCCGAGGCTCTTTTTTCTTGTGACGCGCGCTAACTTTTCCTCGCTCTGTTGTTATGATGTCAAACTCTTTTCCGCTCCGCTGGCGTGTCTGTGCCTGCGCGCTTTTTTTTCGGCCGACAATTCCTTCAGTTGCATTTTCCCATATGGCCGAGCCGAGGCGCGTGGAATATGCAAAGTGGGCAGGGAGAGAGAGCGCGGAGTGCCCCTCCTATCTGCAACATAGGCTACCCCCCCCCTCCCCACTCCTCGGTGCTTCCACCCTCCTCCCCGTCCGTCGCGCACGCACGAGGAACAAGCGGGTGGAACGTGCACGCAAATACTCGCGGCAACGCGCGCAGTTGCCTCCACTCTTTCAACTTTCCACAGCAAAATCTGGAAACCTCCTTCTCGCCCCCCCCCCCACTCGCGCGCAGAAGCCTTTGAAGTGGGCTCACTTTTTCCACTCTCCCCGTCTTTATTTACCTCGCTGCTCCGCGCCTCCAATGGCCCTTTCTCTCCTCTCTTGCTCCCTTCTTTCCTTCCACACCCCTTTCTCTTCCATCTATTTCTTCGCCTATTTTTTTACTCTTATCCATCCGCTTTACCCCCTCCTGTTATACTCTGTCGTTCTTTCTTTCAGGTTTTTCTCATTTTTTTCCAACCCCCCCCTTCTCACTCCCAAAGCATCTTCCCTGAACTTCTTTACCTATTTTTTCTTTTTTGTTATAATTCATTTTATTTCACGAATTTCCCTTTGTTGTTTCCTCCTCAATTAGATCCCCATTAAGTTTTCAAATAAAATATGCTACATTCAAAGTCAATTGGCATTTTTTTACTATTTGGATGCTAAGCTGATTCCCCGTGAATGGAAAATATTCCATTGCCATTTCTAATATTTCATAAGAATATTTGGAATGATATGTCATCAAAATAGCACCATATATGAGAGCTTGTAACCCACTTTTGTTTTCACCTTTTCTTCATCTACTTGAGCTACTGCCAATGCCAGGGCATTCATTATTTACAATCCCTTGTTGTCGACAGAAAGTGTAATTTTTCTTCATGTAATTGTTCAAGTGAGAGCAACGTGATGGCACAAAGAAAAGAATAGCTTCAAACGTGACAACATGCTATTTCTACAACTGACATGGATAGTAGCGGAAAAATACAGCACGATCTCCAAAGTTAATTAGGAGATTCAAATTTATACTAGCCTTTTTCAGCATTATGTCTTGACACAGTTAATTTATTTTTAAATGTATTACTTTTAAGAATTGTAAAATAAAATAAACGGTCTACCTTTAAGGATTTTGGGGACAGAGAAAGTTTGATACTGGGGTGCATTATTATTTCTGATCATATTTAATATTTCATAACACCTAGAATATTATGAAGGTGCTCTGTTTGACGCTGGTTGGAAAACTAACATTAATTGTGATTGAAGCCAATGAAGATTGTTTTTGCTTATTGATTTGCTTATTTAAATCTTGTTTATTTGATGAGCCGTGAAGGGTCTTGCTGGGTTCTAGCAAGGATAGGTGGGATGTGATTAATAGGAAAAAGGTGCAGTCATTGACTTTTGAAGAATTACTCACAAAACATATTCAAATTAATTCACTGTGAGGAAGAAATAAATACTCAAAACCAGATTCAATAGTGCCATTGGGGATGAGAAACACCATCTGTTTTTGTTTTATTTATTGAATGATTGTATTCCGATGTTTTTGTTTTTTGGCACAATGATGAGACATAGAGATTATTTTGCATGACCTTTTATTTTACTTTAACTACGACAAACATTGCGTTTAAAGGAATATTTACTACGTGCTTAAGTTTAATTTCCATTGGTCAGATGTTTCTGTGATAATTAAAGGGAGACTTTATCCTAAGATTCCAATGAAATTATGATCAACATTCAGGGTTATTTATGGATGCTAGAAGCAAATAACACCAAATTTACTAAGTTTCCTGCAATCATAAAAGATTATTATCATTTCACCTCCACAAAATGGTGGAATCTGGTCATGTATTTAACAATTAAATAAGTAATCTCTCGCATCACGACCCAGCAAACATCATTAGAATTCAAGATGAGCACAAGATTTATTGTTGTATATTTCATGGTTGATAACAGTTACACTTGTATGCAAGTTAGGAATGTACAAAGAATAAGTGTTTTATGAAGATTGAAACCTGTTATTGTGAAGAATGGGACATTCATTCATTGATTCACAAATCATAAAGCGCCCCAGTGGGCCATTAGCATAGTTACATCTTTCGAAGTACTACAAGTCACACTGAAACGAACAAACAAAAAAACAAATCAGTTACTCATGCCATTTGTATACACCTCATTTTCTCACCCTATGTTAGTTTTGGAAAATCAGAATACTTGTTTTTTGATCAACATCAAATTAATAGGTAATAGCCATACATCACTATTTACAACAAAATGTCTCCTCAATTCTAAACTGGTGCAATTAACCACAGTTATGTGCACTCTCTTCCTACTATGCAAATCATTAGCTTTTTCATGTCCAATCATTTCCCCTTTCTCTCCAAATGCCTCTGAGAAGCTGATAATATGCATCAGATGCACTGATTTCACCTTGAGCTTCGGGGACTTGCTCAAATAGGAAAAGATGGGGTAAATTATAGCAGCAGATGCTTACTACTCTCTACCTACGCTATTATCCTACCTATACATGCACCAAGTTGTCAAATCAATGTACCCTACCGAGACTCTATACATGGCTTACTTCAAACATTTTCATCGACTTTTTCCCAAAGGAGATGCACATAATTCAAATCCCATTATATGGCACAGGTTTAATATCAGTCACCTCCCAAGATTACATAATGCTGATGGCATCATTTTGACAAGTCAAATGACTTAAGTCAAAAAGAGGCAAAGGAGCCACATGAGAAATTTTCTACATCGAAAATGAGTAGGTCTTGCCGACCAAAGATAAAAACAAGAAAAGAAACAAAACGGATGGAATTAGCAATTGGAGACAAACAGAAGACAGATGTATTTTCAGTCCCCACAACAGACAAGGAAGTGTATTAGTCTCCGTAAATTTCATTTTAATATTATCATTACTCATCCTATTACAACAAATAGTAGACTCCAAAACTAGCTAGCAAACCTCCCAAACCCCTCTTGCTCTCCTTCTCTGTCACTCACGGTCTCTATCGCTCCCCTCTCTTCCTTTGGCTTTAATTTGATTAAAAAGCGAGTTGCAGGAAGGGGAGGGAGGGCTGATGCACATCTAATAAGTGGACCATCTGTCTGCAGCACTGGCAGCCTCCCAGCATTGTACCCAACCAGACTGAATGGGAAATGAAGAGAGAGATGGCGGGAGGGAGGGAGGGAGGAATGAAGATCAAGGGGTAAAGTGTATAGAACCCAAATCAAAAAGTCAACCGGTTAAGGAAAAATAAAAAGAGGCATATTTTCAATTTGGTCTAATTGCTGCGTGGCAAACAAACCTGCACGAGCGATGGCCACGGAAACAAACAAAAAAAGGGGGAAAGGGACAAAAATGGGAGCAGTAAAAGAAGAGGAATGAGAGTGAGAGATTGAAATGAAAACAGCAGATGAAGGGAGTAAGCTATATCGAAGTTTAATTAGAGAAGAAGTGATAATGAAAAAAAATACTGCAGATGTTAAGAGATGTAGAGATTGCATTCCTACTGTATTGTCCCGCCCATCCCTTCCCTATCCCTCCTGTTGTTGTGAGCTTCCTCAACATGCACCTGTATTTGCTCTTCTGCTCACCCCTCACTCCCTCATCTGCTTCCCGAGCTTCCTCTCATAGTACGTCCTCTTCTTCTCCTCCCTTCCTATTGTAGCATCCTCCACTTTTGCTCACTCTTCCTCTGCTGTCTCTTCCTCCTCACAGACTAAGACAAAAACACTGAGCTGGCTCGGCCTTGTTTATAGTGAGCTGACAGTTACTACCAAGTGATCACAGCCGATTATACACGAATCTTTATCAAATATGCATTCACAGCTATAATACTGTCTTTCTATACTGGACTGCTTGTGATTTAGGGCTATACAAATAAACTTGACTTGACATGACTTGGATCGGAAAAGTATCCTTTTGCCCCCCCCCCATCCATTCATCAATATAATTAAATAAATAACAAAAATACTCTATGTCATCAATTCTCCTCAAAACCGTTCTGCTATCAAATGGTAATTTGAGTTCTTGTGATCCACAGTGCACAAAAACACACCCTATTTGAACAGGGGGTGTGTAGACTTTTTATATCCACTGTGCCATCACTTTATCTTCTTTGTAAAAAGGTTTCTCAACTGTGTTGATTGGGTTAACAAGAAAATATATCTTCCACTGTATCTCTAATTGTGTGAATAATTTTGGCAATGGTTGCCAATTTTTGGGTTGATGCTTGAGCACCTGCCTCCTAATATGGCGGTGTACGTGCTTGGTTTGCAGGATATTTCAAATGTGGTTTCTTGTATTTCTGTTTCAATTTGTTTCACATCCCTATCCTTTCTCTGCTGTAATTTTCCCAGAAAACAACATAGTGAGTACAATATTGTTTTTATTCTGTATTGGACTATGACAAGTAGCCCCTGAAATATGTGAGCACCTATCGGGATCCCACGTGTGTGTCACACATGACTGGATCTGTAATAAAATCTGAAAACTTTGCTTTTCTTGCATGGATATCACTTTGGCAGAGTTAACAGGCTCACTTTAGCTGTCAGGTTGTCACAAGAAATCCAATACAGTCTGTTAATGAGGTTCTCCCTCAAGCTATATGTTGGTTAATTAAAGGCACAAAAAAAAAACTAACGAGTGATTGTTAAGTAATGAATGAAGTTTTTACTTGCAGGAAAATTGTGTGCATAATACAAGTAAGAGTCTATATTTTTCAATAGTGCTTGCATGTCAACAGATGACATCAATTGGTAGCGGAATAATGTCTGACATGGCAAGTCAAATGAATTTATGTACAGTGCAAGATGGAGAGTGAACAAGAAGATTGTGTTTGGCTTAAAAATCACGTATGGCCTCAGCTAATTTTGCTGGAAATATAAACTGAACAGAGTGGAAGAGAGTACACAAAGTGTTTGGAGAGGGCGGGTACGTGTGTCTGTGAAGTGAGTCTTTGAGAGTCTCAATAAAGTGTTTGTGTGCGTGTGTGGCATCCATCGGAAAACTCAGTAAGCGCAGAGCCGAGCTAGAACCAGGCAAACGCACGCTGCTGCACGCTAATTATGTATGCATGATTTAATCTGCAACTCAATAATATGCAAATATATTCATATGTTAGTTTCTTAATTAAAAATGCAAAGCAGCCCTTATGGTGATTTTGCTGTGATTTTCCTTTCAGCCTAACAAACGGAACATTTTGAGAAATTCTGCAAACTGGAGAGGAAATGCCACGATAGGGGTTGACAACAAAATGAAAAAAAAAAATGTAACACAACTTCCTCAAGCAACTTGTTGAATGAAAGGAAACGTGCCATAAAACGCATGCGTCTATGTTAAGTAGAGTGTATGCATGATATGCGTGATTCATTTTTTTCCTGGCTTGTGACAACTTGCAATTCAAAATGAAATACACACTTAATTCATAGTATGGCATTCGCATGCAAAGTATTTCTTTCTATCAGGATCACATTTTTGTAAATTGTCAATCAACTTTGTGTTGTCGGTTCCTTAGTGTGGGTCTGCCTTACTTTTTCCTGACTATTCCAGCCACCTTTCTCTACTGACCCAAGTTGACAAAGGCGTGGCATTTTGAGTATTGTTTGTATGTGACAGGTGTGATCATCTACATACCAGTTTGCATAGTGAGAGTTTTTCTCTCTCGTGAGCTTTTAGCATCTGCAATTAACTGGTGGGCAGTGTGTACCTTGCCCCTAACCCAAATTCAGCTAGGGCACGCTTGGCTCACCTGTGACCCTAATGAGGACATCCACAATTTAAATGGATGGACAAATGGAGGTTCTATCATGAAGGACACTGATGTCGTTGTTCTGACAGCTGAATTTGAAATGCTACAGGGACTGAAGATCATTTAGAAAAAGGAAACGCAACACTTATGGGCGGGCGGCCGCTGGAATAAAAATTCTTTACTGCCATGTTGAACTCGGTTTGTGTCATAGCTTCGTGTCTATATTTACATCGACGCAATACACAACACATTTGCTAAAGAATTCAGTGAGTTAAATGAATTCCCACCCAGTGCTCCACCAACAACTTCAAGAAGCGACAATTTTAGTGTCATGTATTAGAAGCTAATGCTATTAAAATTCTAATTTAAAAAGATAACTCACGCACGCACGCGCACACACACCCAACATGACCACCAAGAGAGTGTTTCAATTGAACTGCCACTGTTGGAGTCATCATTTGTTCACAAAAATACACTTGACAATCATTATTATTATTATTATTATTATAGCGGTGTGGCCGATGAATTTGCCAAACAATACGCCACACCCCCAATTCCAAGGCGACAATTCAAATGAACATGACTAAAGATTTTACTTGGTTATTCAATTTCACAATTTATGAGTAGGCAAGCACTCCAGAGAATCAAATATTTGTATACAATACATTAAAAAGCAGATTTTCCATCATACGTGTCCTTTAAATTGGCGAACCCTCGGAGGACTAATTAACAATCTGTTCTGAGAAGTGGATCGACCTCTGAGTTTTGACAAAGGAAATAATAAAAACTGAAATGATCTATTCCAGGGTCACAGTGTCGCTTTCATAAAAGTTTGATTAACTGTATGGTTATTCGTAAGAAATACTCTAACATTTGTGTATAAAATGAAGACCATCAATGTCAAAGTTGTAATGTTCCCGTGATTTATTTTACAGATGTGGCACACATCCCCATTTAAAAATGTTACCCACTATCACACGTAAAAACATCTGTCCTGTCATTTCCTATACCCGTTATCCTCATTAAGTTTGCTGGTCAGCTGGACTGGACAATTTAGAGACTTCATTTAAATCATGCACGTTTTTGGAATGTTGATTTACGTCCATATCTTTCTAATTCCAACGTGGTAGGTTCCTCTGTATTTATGCAATAATGTAAGTGGTGGTGTCATGGGTTGGGCTGCCAATATTATAGACAGGAAAGATAGTGATTCTGCCATGGCACTGGCCGATTTGGCATTCTCTTATTAATGTGTATTGTCAGAATGATTTAGTGTGCAGTTTTAAGACAAAAGTGGCTCATTGTTGATGTAATGTCAATTTTAGTCTAAGTAAGTAAGTGAGTGAGTGAGTGAGTGAGTGAGTGAGTGAGGGAGGGAGGAAGGAAGGAAGGAAGGAAGGAAGGAAGGAAGGAAGGAAGGAAGGAAGGAAGGAAGGAAGGAAGGAAGGAAGGAAGGAAGGAAAAAAAAAAAAAAAAAGCAATACTGTAAAGTGGGACTTCAACATTTCTATGAGGAGACGTGAGCTGTGCTGTAAACATCATCAACTGCTTAACAAGTGCTGCAAATGATCTGTTTTTTTTTCCTCGGCTCACAAATTCTCGAAAACAGCTTTTGACAGCTTGTCATGTTAAGATCACAGAGCAATTAGCTGTCAGCAGGCAACACTCTCCGAACACTTGCTGGTGTTGTGCGCCGGCAAGGTAACTCACAGAGAACTGATAATCAGGATAATCAACTGAAAGGGGGAGGAAACAAAATACTTTTACGTTTAACGTAAAGATGACATTGTTGCTGATATGCTAACCAAAAATAATGTTGTTTAACAATAAGAATAATCTCTGATTCACACATTTCTGAACATCCCAGAAAAAAAATACAATTACAGATGCAAAGTCAACTAATTTTATCGCTGTTATCACACATTTATTTATATGAACGTCAATTACTAAAATAAATATAGTTATCGAGTTAATGAAAACTAACAAACGTTACAATCAGCGTAAAAACAGAAGCTTCAAGGCAATGCCCAGTTAGAATATGCATACATGAGGGATCATATTGAACTAAAAACTACAAAACATGCCTCGACTTTTTTTTCAGTTAATCGTCGTTGATTTCAGCAGATTACCACACACTACTGTTTGACGTACATCGCAACATGTTATGGCGCCGGGGAAGGTCAGACAGCCTCAGGCAGTGGGCTACTGGTCATGTTTTGTAATCCATCCTCGGCATGCGCACTTAACCTTTACAAGACAAATACATCAATAATCCAATGTCTGCTACATAGATAGGACCACACTAATGGGAAACAGCAAATAGAACACAAAGCTCCTACAAGCAAAAGATTTGGATTAAACCAAGAGGGGGAGGGTGGGTCAAGGCAAGGAAAGTACCTTGATCAACAGTGGTAGGTAGTAATGCTATTATGTTATAGAGCTCACATACTCTTTGCAATTTGCAGTTGTTGTTATTTTAGCCAGACCGGTAGCCGCACTATATCTCTGCCCCGAGTCGCCAAACTCCATTTTGGCCATGCAGTATAGGGGACAAGGTGACGGGAGCCTCATATGCATGAGACAGGACCGCCCACTCAGACTCATTTCAGACTCACGTACATGTTATTGAGCTCCATGTAATTGATTG
Organism: Syngnathus leptorhynchus; assembly: GCF_054491065.1. Classification (NCBI taxonomy): domain Eukaryota; kingdom Metazoa; phylum Chordata; class Actinopteri; order Syngnathiformes; family Syngnathidae; genus Syngnathus; species Syngnathus leptorhynchus. Next base: position 4,131,221 of record NC_141206.1, on the reverse strand, counting down.
GTAACTTGACTCTCGTTCACAGTCAGCAGGGATAGGTATGAGATCAACTGTGATCTGTGCTTAAAAATTTTGGGGTTTTGTGCATACTTTATTATTTGACCTTTTTTTTTTTTTTTTAAACATGTTGGCAGACAGATTAAACCGTATTCACTCCATATTAATTTACTTGGACAGTTTCATACATTAAACAATAATAATTGGCAGTTACAATTTTATGATATTTTAATGTTTTTTAATTAAAAGCATTTGATCAGTGGGGATTGGCGCAACTCTGCAATGCCTAGAACTGCCTGAGAGGGGCAGGGTGGCTCACCAAACAACAATCTGTCCAGCACCGCCCCGCCGACCCCCAACCCTCCACCATCCCTCATCCACCCGTGGACCACTGGGGACCCCTGGCTGTCCTACTGTGCCTTCTGCAAGACCTGGCTTAATTTAATTAACGCTGTCAACTTTAAACAAACACACAAATGAGAGAGAGAGCGTGAGAGCAAGAGAGAAAGAGAGAGAGAGAAAAGGCATAAGGTACTAAATTGGAGTTGTGATCAAGGTCAGGGTCAAGGTCTATAGTATGGCTTATCTTTCCTCGCTTTCGTTTTCTACAATTATAACGTTTGCTTCTGGTATAGTAATAATAATAATAATAATAATAATAATAATAATAATAATAATACAATTAAATCAATAACATTGGCATATATTGCTTTATGTTTCATTTATTGACACTACTACCTTGAATTTTTGCTGCACATTTTGCATGGTAATCTCAACGTGCACTCTTTGTTTTGTCACATTTCAGTTTCACTCCTCTAAAATGAATCACCATAAGAGGAGCACAGCAAGAAAATTATACAACATACTAATTAATGTTAGCCTAATGTTAGCCTAATTTCCTTTTGATTACAAAGACATCCCACGCTCTCCTCTCGTGTGATTTAATTGTTTCCAAAGACTCAGCAAACCAAATTTAAAAAACAAAAGTAAATGGGAAGCGTGGAAAGAAGTGACAAAAAAAAAAAAATAACTTAAATATAATACAAAGGCAACCTCCATTGGCCGGCCACACAACCAATGTGGCTTTTACCATCAGCAGAGCGCGCACAACAGAATTGAATTTTGTCCAAAAAAAAACAATGGCTCAGTGTGCTGATGACAAAATGTAAAGATGAGACAGAAGCTATTTCTTAAAAAAAAATCATTACAAATTTTTGTCTAAACAGCAACAACGATTTTCCATTTTTGTCCAGTCAAGGTTAATACCATTTCGTATGAAACCTTATCACGTTACAGAAAACAAATACGCACTGTGTTTCAAAACACAAAAGCCACCAAAAGCATCAATCTGTGAAACAATTTGTGCTTCCTCTTCGCTTTCCTACACTCAAGCGCGCACATGCAAACGCGCACACACACATGCACACAAACACACACACACACACACACACACACACACACACACACACACACACACACACACGGATGATGTAGGCCCAGAGAGGAAAGAGCGCAGGAAGCCGGGACAAAGCAGGCCGAGGTCACAGAAAGCCGGACTCCTGCTGAGCCAAATAGGCAGCTGACACCATGCGCATTCAGCAGTCGTTAAGTGATGATTAATGAGGTCAGTGTTGAAGAATAAAAATAACTCTACCAGCTAGTTTGATGGAGACAACAAACAAAACATCTCTACATGCAAAAATGATTCAATGGAATGATGAATACGGTCAAATAAAACCGGTTGTTTCCACCAGTCACCAGCCCAAATAAAACCGCTTTGAAATGGCAAACAACAGCAAATGTCTCTCAAAACACACACAAAAAAAAAAGCTTGCAGCATCCGCCTTTAGTTTCAGTGACAGGAATATTTACCAGAAATACTTTCACTCATTGCTTACAGATTCACTCTCAGATAAAAATATAAGATTATTTTACCAGCCTGTGGCTACAATCTTCTTTTCAAGATTACAAGATTATCAATTGAGAAACAATTGTGGAGCAAATCAAAGAAAAGCCACGCATTTGTGGAACCAATAGCCCAAAAGCCAAACACCACACGCTTTACAAAGATACAATCAGCAAGTCTCTCTCATAGAATTTTTGTCAATTAAATCTTAAAGTTACACCTTACTGCTTCACAGACAAATATTCACACATCATAAAATGGTCAATGCTAAAATCAATTGAACTTGGAGAACAAAGAGACAACAGGACGCAGTTTGTCATCCTGACACGAACCTCGTAAAATTAGCGCGTAACCTTATGTGCTGTCATTAAAGGTTTTACGCAAATAAATGTATTTTTCTCTCTTTTTTTTTTGAGACACACATTTTTTGTAAAAGCCAAATAATAATAAACAGCCTTGTCTCGTCATTCAGTCATCAAAACGGACTGACTGTGGTGATTATAAACCACAGCATCAGCAGCTACTTCTCTAATAACACATCCTTCAAGTAGCAATCATACAGAGGATTGTTATCACTTACTGAGGATGGCAAGCCTGGAGGGACCTTCCGTACTTTTTTGGGATGAAGTTCTGAAAGGAAATAGCCAACACAATAAAACATATAAATGAGAGTTTAACATCCGCATTTCTTTTAATAGGACAGCTCTCGTTTGGATTGAATCAATTTGGCAACTAGGAAAGAGCAAGGGCACTTCTACAACTGCCTGTCAATGTTATTTACAAAGACTGCAAACAATGGGAACAAAATAAGATGCGGAAAATATAAAAGATTCACTACGAAGAGGCAGGCTAGATTCCCCCCCCCCCCCTTTTGCTATGATAAAAGAAAACAGGTTATGTTTACATTATTTTGTATTAGGACAGTGTTTTCTATTCTTTCAAAGGGAGCAAAGAAGCAGTCCATTAACTGGGAAGGGGAGACTTTGATGGAAAAATGAAAGAATGTTTTTTTGGAAATTGGCCCAGGACCATTTGTGTGAGCATGCGTGTGCATGTGTGTGTGTGTGTGTGTGTGTGTGTGTGTGTGTGTGTTTGCGTGTGTGTGTTTTCTGTGTCCTATCAAGGCAAACAATACCAAGGCTACACTTGAGTATTATTGTCCCGAATGTTGTCCCTTTTTCTGAAGCACTTATAAACTGACATGTCAGGGTGGCGACACGTACAAAAAAAAAAAGAATACATGGATAAATAAAAGACAAATCTCATATTCTGGCACAGCATATTTAACAGGTAATTCAAACTGTATTTTGCGTTGAAAATATTTTCATTTTTGTATTTCAAACTGGTCACAATGGAGTGAGCACTTGTTACTTTTATTATCAGCATTATTTGGGAAATCTGTAGCATATGAAATCAAATCAAGAAAAAAAATTCAAGCACAAAGGAAGTAACTATTGCCTTAAGTCTTGATTCACTAAATGCTAACATAAACTCAATCAGTGGTGTATTATGTTGAGGAGGAATTTGATTTCTGAAGCATGCCCAGAAATGCCAGATAGATAAGACACTTAATTTGTTTTGATTATCTTTGAACATGAAAAAAATCTTTAAGGTAGAAAGAGGACACAGCAAGGGCAATTACACTTGACAGCAGAAATATATATATATTTTTTTAATTGTTTGCCATTAATATGTATGTTTTTTGCAGATCTATTTTCTTATCCAAATGGTGATATTTTCATTTTATTATTTGAAGAAAATGCAAGTCAATTTTTCTTCTACTCATGCATGAGAGACCAGTCAGTTAACTGATTTATGGTGATTTTAAATTATTCTTGAATGTTTTTTTGTTGCGGACAAAATATTTACTTTATTTACACAATTCACTTTAGGTTGCACGCCCCTAAATTCTCGACTTGTGTCCCTAAAATGTCAGGTAAAAAATAGTTAGACTAGACACTGCATAATGTTAAAAATATAAAAACGTCAGGCTTTTTATGAAGCGTTTCATTAATCACAGTCCAAGGTACAACAATCTAAAGGTAACCATAGTAGCAGACCTTATGCTACACATTCAATATGTTATTGGTGTTTTATGTAGAAAAAAAGTAACTCGTGTGTACAATACTCTTTTATCAATAGCACAGTCTTACCCATAGAGTCCATATGCAGTGGTCTCCTGCGGGGGTTGGTGCCGTAATGCTGGTAGTACTGACCAGGCGGCTTGGTGGGCGACGTGGCACCAGGACTACCCAAACCCATTTCACCGCCCAAAAGTGTCTGGTCCAGATGCAGAGTGGGACACAAAGAAAGGCAGTGTTAATCCAACCATTTTGTCTGCGGTAAAAAAAAAAACAAAAAAAAACCGAGTCTGCATAACACAAAACAACCAGACAGTCCAAGCAAAACAAAAGTGTACACTTCAAGAATTGTATTAAATAGTGCATAGTTATTTGGGCATGTGTTCTGCATTTCTGTATGATTGTCCTTAATGTTATGAATAAATTTCAGCTTCAATATAAATGTGCAGACATTGAATCTCACAAGTTGTTTATTCAGACAATAACAGAATACGGAGAAATTGGACATTTCTGACCCATGACTAGCAAAAGTTCACTGGCGCTCTGAGCTCATAGTTTCTGTAAAGCAGCTTGAGCTACGGCTTCACTCCACTCGGAGGGGAAAAAAAGACATTGCGACAATAATGGTAAATTTTAAATTTTAATTAAATCAATATATCAAGTGTTTTATCTGTATAAGTGATCCAAGACACTGACAAACTATGCACAAAAGCTCTGTTTATTTTTTGTTTCTTTTAAGCCTGCCGTTTCAGCTGGAAGACTTGGATGTTGCTTAGAAGTTCTAAAAGGACTAGTTGCTAAAGGGATTTTAATCTTTACCTTCAGCACTTTTAAGTTTTCATTTGAGCAAAAAAAATCAAAGCACCCAAACCATTTTATCGAATGCTGATATTGTTCCCTTGCCAGGACTTTCCCCCGGCAATAAAAATTGAAATCATACCACCAATACAATTGGAACATAAATGGAACAAAACAAAGTCTTTATAGTAATCTCCATTTTGAAAGTATAATAGTAATTCTATGACACATGCAACAATGACAACTACTACTATTGCGGCTACTACTACTACTAATAATAATAATAATAAGGAAAAGGCAAAGAGCCAGACAAGGAAACTATAAACAACGGGAAAATACAGTCGAGCATTTTGAAGCTATTTACAGTACCTCCACGGATGCAACATCATTGCCGAGACTCAGAATCTAACTTCTCCTCTGTGCTGCTTCTTCCCTCCTCTAACTGTGACCCTGTTTCACAACTCAGACTTTCCAAACACCTCTCACATTGTCGCTCTAATTAAGTTCAATCATTCTGCAGCAACAAGTGCCGGCCGGCTGGGCTGATCAGTGGAAGAGTGAAGCCACAAATAAGACACAGAAGGAAAGACGGATGGGAACTTTTTTTTTAGAGAGGCATAAAAAGTTAGTGAGGAATAAAGAGGTGAAAAAAGTACCCCCCCTCCCTTCTGTAAATAGATCTGTGGATCCCCCCCTTTCCGAACGCCCGGCTTTGTCGTCGAGTAATTAGCGTGCAGTGTGTATAAAGCAGAGAGTGGAGGACTGTATTTGTGAGGTGGCAGTGGATGTTTTTCAGACTAATCTGAATTCTGATCAGCACATCGGTCCTCTCCATGGTTGAAAACAAGAGTTAGCTTGGCACCGATGAGCCAAGAAAGGCTTTTCTCATGCTAAGCAGGGTCTAAGTAGGCCAATTACAGGGCCAGCCTCGGCCTCCGTGCCATTCTCCTGCTTAAAACAAAAGGGTCCTTGTCTTAAATAAAGTCAGCCTCACACACAAGACGGAGTCAGACACAAAGGCCCGAACACACACACACACTCGCCATCTCGGTCATCTTTCGTCGTGAGACCGTGTGTCATCTGGGGGTAAAAGGGGGTTCCCATTAAAACAAAAAGAGTCTCATTGATTGTGGTGCTTTTCTTTCTTTTCTTGCTTTTCTCCTCTCGTACTTGAGCGCTGAGCCAGGCCAGACGGTCGCCCTGGCAACTAGACGAGCTGGAGATGAGACAAAATACCCATCTGTCTGTCTGACTGTCTCTCTTTACCTGCTTGTCTCCGTGTCCTTACTTGTAATATACTGTACTCAGTGATGTCACTCTGGATACCAAGTAACAAAAGTGAGTTAAGTGCTAAGTCAATGCGTAAGTATGGTTTTCATTCACTTTCTGACCAGGAGTGGTGCTAAGGGGCTGGGACAAGGCAAGCGGCTATTACTTGTGGAAGAAGCCCAAACAGACAGTACAAGCATCGATTGTATTTTCCCTTATGAAGGCAGCACTTCACCACCAAGCCGTCAAATATCAATAAGTGTGCGGATCCATGCATGTGAAGCACCCAAATCAATCGCATTGGCACCATTACGCGGTATCGGTACTCGTTCATCCCTACTCACGTATACAAAATGGACAAATTTTTATATGAATAACTTAAAAAGATTTTGACAGATATCACGCAAGATAGTTACCATCTGTTAGCATAAATTTGGACTGTGACTTTTATAGATTCCATTAGTTGATGTGCACCTAGCCCACTTGCGCCGGTTCATTTGTACATTTGTACAGTGCAAAATGTTTGAGCAGTCCCCTTGTTTGACATCTAGTGCTCCAAAATATTTAGTGGAGATTTGGGATGTGCATGCATGTGACACTCATGCATATGCACATAATACACACACAACAGTGGAGTCTGTTTCTTGCAGAGCTGACTGAGCTTTTCGTGGCCAGCTGCTCACAAAGAAGGAAAGAACTGAGATAGATTACCAGAGAGTCTGGGAGGGAAATGCACAAATACAGACGCACTGAGAGGGACACAGATGAGTGTCTCTGCCATGACACTCATCAAGACATATGGCTGAATGCAACTCACAGAGTTCTGTGAATCTGACCTTCAGTGATTAGGCTTGTCATCTTGCTGAAGCAGTGAGAATACTTGATGGGTGTGGTTAGAGGAATAACAAAAAGAAAGTATCCGGAAGTCTCTTTTGGCAATACTTAAACTGATGAAAGTCTCTCTCTTTGTGTTTTAAGAAGAACAGAATTACAATTTGCCAAAAGCAAACCCTTTGGCAGCTATCACTGTAATGACTGCGGATGGACACATTTATCGACCAGACCTACTTTTTTTTTTTAATGTCACCTTATGTTGAATATGCAGATAGAAACAAAGTCATTTGTCAAGTTGTGCAGTTCAAGTAAAAATAATGTTGAGTCTTGAATTCTAAGTCAAAGTAAGGTCTAAACTCAAGTCATTCATAAATTCTAGCAAAGCAATTTGAGTCCCAAGATCTTCTGTCTTAAGTCAAGTAAGTGTGTGTGTGTGTTTGTGCGTGCGTGGGTGGGTGTGGATTTATACTATATATATATATATATATATATATATATATATATATATATATAGCCCCAGGTAATATATATATATATATATATATATATATATATATATATATATATATATATATATATATATATATATATATATATAAACAGTATAAAAAGTACAACAGTAATGGCACCAAACGTCGACAGGAAAACTACAAATATGGAACCAAACATCTTCTAAGGCACTAGTTGAACGATCAAGGCGTCTCGCCGAGGGATATATATATATATATCAGCACAAAATATATGAAAAATATAATATATATATATATATATATATATATATATATATATATATATATATATATATATATATATATATATATATATATATATATATATATATAGTATAAATAGATTTTTTTTGCATGAAATGTTGAGAGAGAGTGAGAGAAACATTGCAAGGAAATACTGGTAAAGCATCAGCACACCTGTATGCCAGCTTTGCTCCAGCTGACACACACTCGCCCGCATGCAGCCCCCCCCACACACACACACATACCAGCACACTCACGCACGCACACACAGGTTCCTGAGGGATTCAAACCCTGAGGCATACCAGAGAAATCCAAACCAGCAGAAACCAGCAACTCACCATACTCAGGGCAAAGACAGTGTAACCACAAATCGTACCCAATTTGCCACAACCGCAGTTTAAGAGCTGATTTAAATTAATTGAATTCAATTGATTCAATTGAGGGGCGGCTCGGTGGTGCAGTGGGTAGCACGTCCGCCTCGCAGTTCAGAAGGTGCAGGTTCGATTACACCTCCCTGTGTGGAGTTTGCATGTTCTCCCCGTGTCTGCGTGGGTTTTCTCCAGGCACTCCGGTTTCCTCCCACATCCCAAAAACATGCTTGATAGGCCGATTGAGCACTCCAAATTGTCCCTAGGTGTGAGTGCGAATGGTTGTTCGTCTCTGTGTGCCCTGCGATTGGTTGGCAACCAGTTCAGGGTGTCCCTCGCCTACTGCCCGATGACGGCTGGGATAGGCTCCAGCACGCCCGCGACCCCCCGTGGGGACAAGCGGTGCAGAAGATGGATGGCTGCACAACCAGTTGAAGTTTCAATAGGCTGGCGAAGACTTGCAGTTAGTAGTGCTGACAGAAGTAACTTTTTTTCAAACCTGTTGACACAAAAGTGACACTTTGTGCCACCCCTAGCTAACACACACAAACACACACAGCCCCCCCCCCCCCCTACACACACATCAGTTCAAAGCATTATCCTTAATAAGCACTCAATGCTTGGCTTGACAAACACATAGCAATCATTTAAGAACACTTAGAGAGGAATCAGACAGCACATTACACCTCACCATATCTGGCAGCTTTGTGCATGCAATTACAACTAAAAGAGGAGGCGGGGCAGTGGGGAGTGAAGACAAGAGGGGTATCGAGGCAAAAAAAAAAAAATGAAGGGAGTAAATGTAAATGAGCTAAGCCTAAAATGTTTGACTTTATTAGTGCTTCGATTTGAATTACACAATAAGATATATATAATTTTGATAATGACTCAAAGAGAAATGATCAGTACATAATGTATATTAAAGGTGGGTTGGATGAAGACTATAATTTTCTGAAATGAGAAAACTTGGAACCTAAGGATCAGATAAATAAGAAAATCATAATATTTAAACATTATCTTAATAAAATATTAAGATAATATTGTTTTTTTGAAGGGGCTTAGATAAAAATAATCACTATATATAAACATTGCTGCATGATTAATTTAATGATGATAAATGTTTGTTACGTGGATGTAACCGGGACTAGATAAGCAAAATTGCTCCAACCCGCTTCCCTTTTTGAGAAGTCATGTAAAACATAATGTGAAATGAAGCTGTAATAATTCCATAGTTTATGTACTTGCCAAAATAATCAAATCAAATCATAAATGTTTGTTTTGAAGTCTTACATGCTAGAGTTCAAAGGCTATTCTAAACCTTACTCCAATCATCCTTTCAGTAATGCTTCTCCAAGCCAGAGTCCCATTTCTGAATTTAAATATAACATGCACTACTCAGTACAAAAAGAAAAAAGCGGAATAACTTTTTGGTTCGAGCTGTTTAAAACCAAGTTTTGTTTTGCATGCATTTTCTCTCTTCTGTAGAAGCAAAAAAAAAAAAAGGACACTGAAACTGAACAGGGAACTGGGTGGTCGTGACACTCAAAATTACCAATAATAGAGAACATGTAAGTATTCTCTTGTTGTTCTCTGTTTTTACCATTTATATGCTATCGAGTAGGCATGAGCATGTTTGCAAACATCCTAACCCAACAGGTATGGAAATAGAATGGTTGGACTCTTTGCTAGTGAAAAATTGTGACGGTGAAATGACATATTTGGGCTACACTAGGATGTTAAATGTGTGATAAAACAAAAATAGAAGTAAATACTTGGTTTGTACCAAATCAATGCAAAAACAAAGAGATCAGGTTTAACCATTTTGACAAGGTTAAGGGGGTGGGGTAGTTTAGCACTCCTCGTTTTGGCAGAGGTTCAATTTTCCCAGCCCCAAACAATAATTTAAAATCAGAGCACATAATGAAAACTGATAAAGGCTGGACTTGCACTTTTAAATGACACATGTACTATATACTGGTAAATCTTTTTCTGTGATTTCATGTAAAATTGGGTCCAGTGAAAAGCTTCAGATGAAAAAGATGAAGCAGAAGACTGCAACCAAAAGTGCAATTTTAAATCACAATTGACCAAAGCTTTAACTGATTGTTTTTTTTTTTTTGCCTTTGTTGATGTAAAATTGCTTATTGTGATCGCTCAGCCATTCATGTTGCAATGATTCAACATAAAGTATTTGACAGTGTATTACGACAGCAAATGCCGTATCAGGCGGAAAATAAAACACCAGTCGGAAAATGTCTCACACTGAAAGTGATTAGGAACAACTTCAAATAGATCTACTGACACCTTTGCACTTGTATAAGATGGATATTTTTGAAACAATATACACCGAGCCGCCCCAATATAATATGAGATATATGTATATATAAAATATGTGATATGTCACCGTGGGATTGTTGGAAACACAATTTTGATCTCTTTGTGTGTCTTGACATCTGAAGAAGCTGACAATAAAGCAGACTTTGACTTGACTTTGACTTTAATGGATAAAAAAATAAAAATAATAACTTTCACAATCTTCAACTAACACCGAAGCCAAGTGCGAAACTAAAAGCTAAATTAACCCAAAACTCAAACAGTACAAATCTATTTGACTGCAGATTAAACTGAAGTCATTTGAATCTGCCAGCTGTCACCATGTGAGCTCATCTTCTCCTCTAAATGTTATTTTACTGTGGGTTTTTTTTTCTTCCTTTTATTACAAGGACAGAATTTTCACTAACAGCCAAGGATGAAGCCAAAGGATTTTGGACTTCAGCCCAGCATGTAAATTTATCTGCCATTTCCAAACAATTTCCATCAAGAGCCATTCAGACTGTGTGGAAGGATAATTTGACTGCAGCTCAGCAGGAAAATGGCCAGTGATGCACTAATGTTTGATTTAGTTCATATTTTTGTCCTTTACCATTTGTTGTAACCCCACATAAAGACCACAGCTGCATATAAGAGGAGGTCGTAAATAAAATATCTGGGAATCTACAACAAAAGGCGAGATTAATGGATGAATGGGCTAGATGGATGGATAGCCTGATACATGCAGTATGTGAGTGCTTGGATGGATGCATTGAACCCATCCATCCATCCATCCATCCATCCATCCATCCATCCATCCATCCATCCATCCATCCATCCATCCATCCATCCATCCATCCATCCATCCATCTCATCAAAACAATCTAGAAATAAAAGAAATTTGAGTGACAAGATTCAAGACTGTTAAACTGAAGTTAACATTTAATAATTAATTCAACTGACTGTAGTTGTCAGCAGTCATATGTGAATATGATTTTCGACTAAAAACTTGCCCCAAAGCTTGTTTCTTGTGTTATGTGTTTGCTTGTGTATTTTCCTGAGCTTGTCAAGGCCATCCTACGTCCTCGCTACACAAAGGAAAAGCTCAAACCAAAGGCAGGAAGCTTTTTTTTTTTTTTTTCTTAACAGAAAACCCAAACAAGCGCTTCAAAGTCCACATTGGGAATTAAGGGGTGGGGGGAAAAAAAATAAAAGATTCTTGGATGAATTCCAATTCAATTGTAAACAATTCAGATTAGGTTAATGCAGATTAGTAGTCAACTGTTAAAAAAATTAAAGATGGCTGAACGCATATTGTGCCTTTTTTCATTCTATAATTATGGAATACAGTACTATTTTTATCTAAACACACGTACAGTATATTCTGGTGAATGTAGATGTCAGAGTAGAGTAGAAGTATACATATATCAGCAACAACTACAAATCTACTAAAAGGGAATTCAAGCCACTTTTGGTCTCTAGACTTTTATACTTTGACAACAACTGTGTTAATGAAAACCAATTTGATTGAGACATGTAAATCACTTGGTCATATCTTCTCAAAGTTGCGCAATAAAGATATGTTTAAGGCTGTCAACTGCGACGTGAGCTTTAAATACTTAACCAGCTAAATGATAGAATACAGTTATCTGCACAAAAATCACAAACATACACCAGTGTTGTGAGCCAAACTGAAAATGAGAGGATGGCTAGAGATTTTTTTTTTTTTTTCATTTGAAACATGCAGAATCCATTGGCATGGTTTAGTATCTTATGAAGGCATTACTGCAGGTTTGTGTGTAATGGCACCCTTTCAAATTACCACCACTTTACCAGAATGACATTCCGGCATTAAATAATTGCAATGAACAGATCATTTTCTTGACATATATTCATAATTTATGTGCAATTCACTCACTTTTGGAGACTAATGGTGCCAAAATGGTGCACGACTCCTCCAAAACCGAGTTAAAAATGGAACCAAAGCAAATGGTCAATTGTCAATACCCTGACCAAAGTTTCCAAAGGAAAACAGACCTTTTGTGTGTATGTTTAAAATTCAAGTAGCATCTGTTATATTGCCACTGTTATTGGATATAGTATTATTCTACTTTCAACCATAAAACGCTCCATTGCAAATGAAAGGTGTAGTGACTAGAGGCATCTGTATCTTTCAGTTACTGAGCGGTTAAATAAAACGATCTAATGTCCCTCAGGGATCAATGAAGCTTCATTCAAAGCGCAAACCACTGCTGAAAAGGGAGATATAATACATATTCATTACGCTTTCTAACATCTTTTCATTCCACTGACTTTCACAAGGACATACATCCCTTTGATAAGCTTTAATTGATTAAACCCATAACGCCGTTCTCAGGCAACACAGCGGACAGCATGACTGTGATGAAACCTGTGTAACATCAAACTAGCATCTGTACATTTTCTGAATTATCAGCTTGTATTTTCTAATGGGTGAAGTATAGTTTGTAAGCACTGAGCTGAATTGATTTTTTAACATTACAATTCTTCGCACCAAGAAATGATCTTCAATGGTCTACATACGACATAGTTGCTTTGTAGTTTATGTAAAACTTTCACTTACATTATTACAATTGAAATCTTCATCTATAAAAATACAATGTCATTTATAAAAAAAAACAAGATCTGACATGTGCTCAGCATGTTTTCTTGTAACATCATTAAAAGTCTTTAACCACTTCCATTTGATCATACTGTCTACTAGTTAGCTGTGTTATGTTTTCTTGTGAGCTTTCTTGTAATCTGTTTAGTCTATTGTGCCTTGTATAATAGTCATTCTTTTAAATTGTTCTAGCCCTCTTGTGTAGTCCCATTCATTATTTGTGATCGCACCTTTCCAACTTTAAAGGTTTGTCTTTGTCACTGACTTTCAGATTGTGTACTTCCTTTTATTTATTTATTTATTTATTTATTTATTTATTTATTTATTTATTTATTTTCTGCAGCAGTGCTTTAAATGATAGCTTTGGAAATTAATCTAGATGCAAGTGCAATGACAATATCCTCAATTAACAACAATATATATACAATCTATACTTTTTCATACAGCATACTATTCTAAATTTGCTCTCTTTTACTGACCTGGTGGCAGTGTGGGTTCGATTCCCGGCCATATGAGTATGAACTCCTCTCTGATTTACCTGCAGACAGAAAAAAAAAAAAAGAGTGTACAGTTAGAAGACTAAAGGGGAAAATCAGTCAAAAGTACTCCTTGGTTCCAATTTTATTATCCATTATCTATTTCCTGAATTGCTTAGTCGCCACGGGGGTCGCGGGTGTGCTGGAGCCTATCCCAGCCGTCATCGGGTAGCAGGCTGGGGACACCCTGAACTGGTTGATAGCCAATCGCAGGGCACATAGAGACGAACAACCATCCGCACTCGCACTCACACCTAGGGGCAATTTGGAGTGCTCAATCGGCCTACCAAGCATGTTTTTGGGATGTGCGAGGAAACCGGAGTGCCCGGAGAAAACCCACGCGGGCTCGGGGAGAACATGTAAACTCCACACAGGGAGGGTCGGAGGTGGAATGGAACCCGCACCCTCCCAACTGTGAGGCGGACGCGCTACCCAGTGTGCCACCGAGCCTCCCTCAATTGTATTATTAGATAATATCCTTTAAAATGCAGCAATGACAACATGTATTCTATTTGTTGATGATCAGGTTCCAAAAAGTTTGACCTGCCTTGACTGAATATTTTGTTGACATAAAAAAATCACAGCCACCTATCACTTGGCTCCTCACATGATCACACGTGACAGGGAGGCACACCATTGGCAGGTAACCGACCACCATTTTTATACACAATTTCACTATGTGTGGCTGGGCAAACAGAGGAATCTGCAAATTGAGAACATGTACAGACCACCGCAGCGTATTGCCCAAAAAAAAAAAGAAAAAAAAAAGATAATTTCCCCTCAAGCTTCTGAACAGGCTTTCCTGCTCTCGTCGGAACTGTGGGACCACTTTAAGCCTATTTTTACCACGCAAACCTTTTTGGATAAAGCCTTAAATCTTCAGCCAGTCTAAATATCAAACCACTGCTAGTGTGTAATTACATTCTGTGGTTGGTGCAGCCATACGCGATGAAATGAAGGCGTTTTATAGTGAGCGTGTGTGGAGGAAAATGAAGCGTGTACATGGTGAAGGGTTTGAATCAGGCATGTATGGATGGGGCTGAATACACGCCAACATGGTAGTCGATGCAGAAGAGGTTGATAATTAGAGCCGTAGAAAGTGGGGATGTGGTTGACAGTGTGTACACGTGTGTGCATATGCGCTGCTGTGTATGTGACTGATCCAGGGGACTCAGCTTCAGCTACCACTGATGCCAGCTGGACTGGTTTGGCACATATACAAAGACCCCAGCCCTTCCCACCACACACACATACTAACAATCACTGGTACACAGACCCACACATGGAAATGTGTGCAATCCACAGTATAGCTTGATATACAGTGTATATATGTTTATATAGTATATATACATATATATATAGATAATATATAATATTAACACACATTTATTTATATTGATTTATATACATATTTCTGTGTGGTGCAGAAATATATAACACGAGGAATCAGAGGCATCTAAAAATGCCAATTCAGGACCCCCTACACACACAAACACACACACACAAAACACTACTATAGCATAAATATTCAAGAGCATTAAAAATTACATCATTACTACAATTTCAACACAAAGACTATCATAAAGCATTCAACTCTCTTTTGTGTGGTATTCTTATTTTAAATACATGACCCTTGAAGACAGATGTTCACATTTTTATTTTATTTAATTTCCTTGCATTATTTAGATTTTGCCAAATGGTTTGTTTTTATGCCTGTATTTTATTTTTGCCTGCAAAAGGATGTGGTCTTCAATGTACTTATTGCACATGTGAGCAAAATAAACAAAATAAAATAAAAAAACAAATACAAGGAAAAAGCTATCGGCAACCACAACCACCTAATCACACCATCCCTCACACAAAAAAAAAAAACATGAACCAACCAGACAGACATCAGAATAGAGAAAACAGATCATAGTACAAAAAATCTGCATAAAATATGAGTTGTTTCAGTGTCAGTTACTCTTCAATACAAAACACCTGGGGAAGTTTTACCAAACTTGTTTACTACGTAGACATTTCGCGGTTCCTCCGGCTTCTGATTCAGCCTTGTTCATAATAGAAAAAAAGTGGGGTGGATTTAAAACTGAACAAAGGGTATACAACCTCAGAATGTTCTTTGACAGTTCAAGGTCAACTTTGTGAATTTCACCTCGAGGAAGTAATCCTTGACAACAAATATATAAACATTTACTGTAACGTCTAACCCTGAATGTCTCTCACCAACACAAACTCAGAAGGACGACTCCAATAACTAAAATGGCTTAGGAACTTGTTTGTGCCTCTGCCAAAACCTAGCACATAACAACTTAGTGCAGTCAGAACACAAAGCACGAATGAATCATGTTCGCCAATCAAGAAACATCATCATCTTTCAATGACAGACTCATCCATCATAGACTTGGCAGGACTTATAAGAATACAACACAGATTATAAACATGCTACACTGGGGGGGTCTAACCTCAAAGATTCCTGAATAATTATCCACGGAAAAAGATTTACGAAGTGTGAGGTCCTAAAAAATAATCAGGAAGTGGTTTCACATTAAAAACCTGACAACTGTCTGGGCTTTTACTTTTTCCTCAAAGTCCCTTCATTTTTTTTATGTCATTGTGACACTTCCAACCCTGTCAACTTAAAATGTATTTTGCAATTTAATTTGGGATTCAGGGAAATGATAGTGCTGGGAACGTTTCTCTTATTAGGGGCTCGAGTGACAAGAGAAAACCAGTTCTGTATGAGATAAACATTATTTGCTTCAGTTTAGAATTTGTTACTTAAATCCAAGTTTGACGACACACACTGCTCCCCCTTCCGAACACACACACACACACACACACACACACACACACACACACACACACACACACACACACACACACACACACACACGCGCAATGTATGTCATCATCATAGGTGTGCTTTCAATAATTCAACCTGCTGTTGCTTTTCCTTTTGGCGATTCCTGGTGTTTTCCATCTTTTGACACAAATTCAAATAAAAAAATAATAAGAGCTAAGATCATTTATGAACCTGATTTTGCTCATCTTCCCGAGAATCCAATAGTAACATTAGACCGAAAAAAACTCTCTGGTGAACACCCCCAGACAGAGCACTGCTTGAAAAGAGTGTGTTGGCTCCAAAGGTACAAAAGATGGAGGAGGGGAGGTCAGTCCACTGGGCTGCATAATGCCCATAGAGAAGTCGGTGAGCAATGAGGACCAAATCCCTGCTAATCCACAATGCCGGGAGACACATAAGTTCCCTGGCAAGTTGAGAGGAACCATGATACTCAGCTCGGCTATGAGCTAACACCAGACGCTCCCTGACCAGGCCTCCGTTTACTAAAATGCTTTTATAAATGTGCCACATCCTCAACATAGAACCACAAGAAAATCAAAGCAAATATTTGATGTGTGTGAATATTTTGTAATGTTTTTCTTTTGAACCTCAGACTATCTTCTGATATAATAGCTGCAATGATAATAATGAGAGAATCTGTGATGGAACTTACGCTTTTCCCCCCATCTTAACAGTAAAACAGAAAATAAGTAAAGTAAAAATAAATCTGTGATCTAACATCTCATATTGAGTTTCACTCTCAATTATAATGTTAATATCATTGATCATTTTGATCTATTTTCTTCAAATAGTTTCTTTTTCAGTTACTGTTCATTGTTGTTGGTTTTACTTGGTGGATAACATCTTTTTCGAGTAATATTGGTTCTTATAAATATTTTATTTTTATGGAAAAAGGGCAACAATCTTTCATGAATGTTGAAAAGAATATTATCTGTATTTTACTCAATCGTATTGGACGCATTTAGTTTTATTTTAAAAGTTTACTTTTTAATTTCACAAGAACACGTAAACCTATTACTGCACGGTAGCAGCCCCCCCCCTTTGACATTCATTGCTCTTAATCAGAATGAAGAAAAAGATGCTGCAGGATGGAATTGCTCACAGAATCAATGCCAATGTCTAGGCTCTTTCTTTCCAAGCTTGAGAGATACGTCAAGTCTTTGTTGGTGTGAAAGGAATCATTTAGAAGACATGATCTCTTTTGACATGCATATAATGAGTCGATTTGAATAAACAATATGACTAATAGTGTGAGTTGCCGAAGTGATGGCAAAAAAATAAAAAGAGTAGAGAAGAGAGATAGGGTGGTAAAGGGGGAGGAAGATGGCTAGAAAAAGGGTTTAACTCCTTGTTTCGATGTGTGTGTGTGTGTGTGTGTGTGTTATGGGGGAGGGTGTGATGGTTGCTCTACGCAGACATGAATCATTCCAAGTGATTCAAGCGTTTCCATGACATCGCTGGGCACCGGTCCAAAAGTTTCCCCAAAGTGTAAAAGGTAGTGACACACTCACACGCACACACTCGTACGTGTGTCACGTGCAAGCAGAAAATCTGAAACTCTTCTGGCATTGAAATTGCATCTATGTATTCCCACAAAATGCATAACATTTATTTGGAATCAATGTTAATTTAACAGACGACGGCCAATGAGTAACCCGCGTCTAACAGACATCACCCCTGCACCCCCACCCCCCAATACTCCCAGCAGGCGTTTTTCTCTTGGCACTGGAGCGACTGAATACATCAAACAGATGAACGTATACGAGCGTCGAGAACGACTCGTCGAGAGTCGTGGACGTTCCACGCCGTAACCACGTAGCCCCAGACTGCTGCCACTGGCCACACGGTATTGTTTGGGAGGATGTCACTGATCTAGCCAATCAAATATTTCCTGACCAGGTTCCCGAGGAACCGAAGACTGTTTCCAGCTGACTGGCAAAAGGCGGGCTACCCCCTGTACCTCTTGGCAGTCAATCCTATTATAGACTGCATTTATACTTTTTCATATACTTCTATAAAACATTTTGATCTTCTTAGGAATTAAGTTGGATACTCATTTTCCTGAAACAGACTGAAAAGCATGTACAGTATATGTCTACGGAAAAGTTAAAAGGAACTAAAAAATTGTCGATAAAACAGGAAAATTGGAAAATTTTGCAGCCGCCAAGACAGTTGTTCTCTGTTTGTGCGAGAGGTACCAAATAGCAGTCCTCCCCATCCTGGATGCCAAAGAGTCCTCATTACCCATTCCAAACCTCATCCGAACACATAAAATCGACCCCTCCTCCACACCGGCAACAATAGACAAACAGCACAAACAACAAACGCCAGCTTCCAACTATTTTCAAACTAATACTTCCAAGCTGTACAGTGTATTTTAAAAATGACAGAAAACACTGATAAAAAATTATATATATAGATATATATTTTTTTTTTAAATCGACAAATATTTTTTCATCTTAATTTGAATGACACATGTTTCTTACGTTAAAACAGTTTTGTGAAAATCATGTGAAAGCAAACCGTAATTATGCATAACGGGTAAAAATGTGTCGCTGTGTGTTGCTCTCAGACAAAACAGGGCTGCTGAAATGCGGCAGGCACTGCAGATTTTTGTTGGCGGGCTGACAGTGGCGTGTCGGTGCCAAGCCCCGGCGGCGGAAACGACTAAAAGACGCATAAGGCTGGCATTAGAGCCCCAAATCTTCTCCCCCCCCCCACCCTTACATCCCTCCTTCCTTTTTCTCCTTCTCTATTCTCGATCCATGGCATGGCATTTACTTTGGTTGGGGCCTGACTCCGTTTGGCATCACTCAAAGTAGTCAGGAAATTTATCAATCTGTCTTTGGTTTGCTCTGATCTTTTGGGAGGTGGGGAATAAACATGGCACCTGAAACTCTGCAGGAGGTTTAGGCAGACTATTGTGTTGCTATATTTTTTTTTTTAACTACCTTGCTTTTGGTAAATGGTAACCCTCTAGTCTTCTTTTCATAATTGTTTCTGAATGAACATTTCACATGATTCCAGGCTGTATATTTTCCTCACAATAATCATTGTCTTTGTCTTGAGGATTCTGGGCAGCACTTCCACCCAAACCTTGGACGCAACAGCATCTGGAGTTAACATCCACAAGGCACTAAGCCTTTGTTTCTCCAAAAACAAACAAAGAAAACATCATACTCTAATTATGCTCGCAAGACAATAAAAAAAAAAAAAATCTGCCATAAAACATTCAGGATTACCTAGAAATAAATGTCTGTGTGTGTTTGGAATCTTTCTATTATTGATGAGACAATATTTAGCAGCAGAGTAAAGAAAAAGGATGCTAAATTGTGTCCTCGTATTGTGTAGCAAACAGATGACAACTGCTAATGCCGAATTGAAAAGGCTCTTAGAGATGGATTTAACACATTTTCTCTTGTCTTCGGGCTTGCGACGAATGGGAAATGACGCAGGCAGACAAAGGGAGAGGTAGCAACAAGAGGAAAGGTGTGAAATTTTGAATTAGCAGCACAATATGGTAAGTATTAAAGTGCGGCACAATGAGCAGCGCAGGCGACACGGCAGAAGGCAGCACGCTCACACAGTCTGGCTAAATAAATACACACGCTTGTGACCTAGAAGCTTTTCATGTCACTAACGGGAGGCCCGAAACACGAGCGGAGCGTGTTAAACAATGAAAACAAATTCCCTTCTCATTTCTTAAAATGTCTTTCTTGTATAAATCACTATGGCAAGAATTTGTTTGCCTAGTATTCTTAAAAAATACTTTTATAATTTAGGATATATTGATTTAATATTTATTTTGTTTTTAAATGTAATGTATGTTCTGAAGACAAATTCTCACACTTCAAACTAGATTTTTATGTATATAGATATTATGGGGGGGGAGTGGTGATTCACAAAAACAAAATAATTTTGAGAAATGTGCAGATCTAGTATTTTCACCCATTTAAATTGTTAACATCATTGACGTGTAATGATGCATCAATTCCTACTACCAGCCAAAGTTATTGATGGGTCCCGCCAAAGACAGAAATATATATTTTTTAAGTTGGGGCTGACATTGTTTAATCGGCAGATGAACTTGTACCCATCTGTCCACTTATGGCCGCGTGTCGCCCGTTAAATGAGGTGTGGTCAGGTACATTGTGGGCTCATTCTTCTTGTAATGCAAGGCAAAGCCTTCATACCAAGCATACAGTACAAAGGTGCATGACACAGTGCATTTACTGTTAATTAAAAGAGCACCTTATTAAGACAATGAGATGGAGCTGCACAGGCAGGTGCACAATAAGTATACATTATTTTGTTAACAAGGTCGTATAATGACTTGAGCCAGAATTTATCGGCAGAGCACACAGTCCGATGTCGTCCTCTTTAAAAACAAACAGCACACTTCTGGGACATTTATATCATTGAGTCATTATGAGGCAGAGTGACCACTATACAGGCATTTTTCTAAAAGAGGACAGTATGAGCAATGGAACATCGAGCTGACTTTTTGGAGTCCCTAGAATTAGATGATTATCATATTGTCAGTTATTTAAAGCAAAGGCAGCAAGTCAATATTACATATAATTATTGGTTATAGTGACAGTTAACCTACTGTGATGTTGAAAATGTTCCTCTGTTACTAATAACTTACTCACATTGTACACAGTGCAACTCAACGCGTGAGATAATTCTAAGAACAAACACACAAATTGATTAAATTTTCATTCTGAACAGAATTTTTTTTGCCATAAATGTACAATTTCAATCTAGTTCGACTAAATTGTGCTAAAGAAAATGTCTTAGTGATTGCCCAGTAAATTCTTATTTGACAGTGAAAATAAAAGGACATCCATCCATCCATCCATTTTCTGAACCGCTTAGTCCCCACGGGGGTCGCGGGCGTGCTGGAGCCTATCCCAGCCGTCATCGGGCAGTAGGCGGGGGACACCCTGAACTGGTTGCCAACCAATCGCAGGGCACACAGAGACGAACAACCATCCGCACTCGCACTCACACCTAGGGGCAATTTGGAGTACTCAATCGGCCTACCAAGCATGTTTTTGGGATGTGGGAGGAAACCGGAGTGCCCGGAGAAAACCCACGCGGACACGGGGAGAACATGCAAACTCCACACAGGGAGGGCCGGAGGTGGAATCGAACCCGTACCCTCCTAACTGTGAGGCGGACGTGCTACCCACTGCACCACCGAGCCGTACAATAAAAGTACATCACAAGCAAAATTGAGTTATATAATGGCATCATTATGTATCAATGTAACAATACAGTATGTCGGTATATTTCACTGCAGCTAAAATACAAAACTGCATTTTCTTTGTGACTTCAAATGATAAATAGAGCCTCCTTTCAAATTATTTTGCCATACTGCAAAGTATATTTTTTCATACACTGAATTGTTTTGATTGTTCTATTTAAATCTTTAACCTTTGCAGTAAATCATTCATAACAAAAAAAAAAAAGATTGAAAGTGCCCCATGCTTTTTAGGTGTAAGTGGAAATAGTAACTATAGTCTTTCTTCCTCATTCAACCTGTCTGTCTATACGTGAGGAGGAGGAGGTGTGACCCAATAGAGATGGATGAGAGGTCAGGTGCTGTCAGACTAGTGGGTCAAAGGTCAGAGGATATCAGAGTTCAGCATCACACTCTGATTTCTAGCTGTCATACCTGTCTGTGTCTAAACACGTGTACTTCTCTTCTCTTGTACTTTCTCGCTCACACTTACAAATGGCCCTTCGCAATTATATTTTTACTTGCCTATTTCCTGTTTACTCATATTATTTTGTAGTAGCAGTGTGAAGATGTTATTATTATTAATATTATTTTAAGTGGTTGAAGCAGTTAAACCAAACAGTCCTTTAGTTTGAAGGTCAGATTTCACTTCACATTCGATACAGTAAGGAAAGAAGATGCAGAACATAAAATGGCTTATCTATTGAGGAACTATTTTGGGCATGTATAAAAGGAACATAAAAAAAAACACTCCTGGCAGTATTTTTTTTTTTTAATAAATGAACAATTCTCAATGAAACAACAAAACAAAGTAATTAAAATAAGTGACAGTATATATCTTATATACTGTAAGTGCAACATCAATAATCTTTTTATGTAGTGAATGATGCTAACAAGTTCGATTAGTGTGAATAATAATAATTAAGGGAAAAAAAAAACTAGTGCGAATTTTTATTGCAGAGACTCACTTAGAAGTGACTGAGAGTGGGATTGTGAATAGAATTTGAATTTTCACTGCACTAGTTTTGTTTGTGTGCGTGTGTATGTACTACTTCTACTCTCATTCCTGTGATGCCACTGCAAATGAGTAAACAAATTTGACGTGACGCAAAAACATATTGCTAGTCTTATCTGCTAGCCTATTTGTTTAGGATTTACTCCATGTGGCAAATGGTACACTTCTTGTGAGTAGGTTTGGAATGTAGTAGTGTTTGTATTTTATTGTGACATTATTCATTATTAAATATTTTAACAATGTGCAAACAATAAATGTCAAAATATCAAATCAAATCCCGTTTCTTATGATGAATTAATTTCAATAACCAGGCTGACATACATGATTTGTATCAAAATTGTCATTAGAAAATATGAAACTTATAACAAAAATAAGATTTGTTAAATTCATCTTTCCTTTATGTTTTGTTGCTTCATGTTTCATGATTAAAATAACCCATGCTTTAATGTTATTCTGAAAGATAAAATGGATTGTTTCTTACGGAGTCAAATTCAATGTGGCCTCCTGGAATAGACACATTTCAACTTGTGGTTATCCAATGTACAACCTAACTTTCCGTCACAATTTCAAACCGTATTCTCTCTACTTAGACGCCCACGTGCATTGAGCCGACATAATAGCTGTATTTAAACTATTGTGACAACGTTCAAACACCTGCATGGCTGTCACCGGAGTTGCACATCCTCTGACCACCGCATCACTGATATGCTTTGTGTGATTTCAGTGTGACCACCTGGCCGCACGTAATGACATATCTGCTCCCACACACAGCTCGGGAGATGGTGATCAGAGCGACTTCATCGCGGCAGGACAGACTCGCCTGACGTTGTCGGATGAGGGAAATGTAAAGGGTGGCAATACACTGAATTGTCAGGGATAGAAGCAGGAGGACAGACGTCATGGAGCACATTTTAAAACTCAAATAAAATGGTCACCACCTGATTTCAGAAGGATGCGCACACTTTCGGCTTTCATATCTTCCATTGAGGTTGGTAAAATAAAGCAAGTGGTTAAGTGTCTTTCTCAAATTACTTTGCGTGTTCTCCACGTTCCGTAAACATGAATCGAAGACTTTAAGCATTCTGTATACATTAAGAACACATTACATTGTTGAAGAACTCAACTATTTATTCAATCGCAAACCAAGGTGTGAAATTAACCATTTGACTTTCTCACAGAGGGAGAAATGTTGTCTTTAGTCTTGGAGTAGCTGACCTCCCTGATGGTGTCACGCTGCTTTTTTCCAACCTATACAGGCATAAATCGGGAATTAAAGCACTCAGCCACAATCTCATTCAGAGTGTGCCAACAACTGCCATGGCAGTGCCCTGGATGCATGGGAACCATTTTACTCCCGTCGGCTACCATGGAAACTAACGGCCGGGACATAAAGGCGGTGATTCCGAGTGAAACATTGCATGCAAGCGAGTCAGCATGATTGCTCTGTTGAGTTTCCTTTTCTGAGTGACTTTTTCTCCTAAAATTTAGTGGCACATCTCAGTGTGAAATATAAAGAAAGTATTTGAAGAAAACAAATGTGATAAAGGATAAATGTAATGGCTAAATGGGAAAAAAGGGAGGGCAATTAAGTAATAGTAACGTTTTTTTTTTTTTTCGGCAAATTCGAAATGCTGCGAGTGTGGGTGTGGGTGAAACTTGGCTTGACTTTGGCACCTCGGTTCTTGCATTTACACAGTACAGTTGAGACAAATTGGCATGATTTGTTTAAGCTTAGCTCAGTGTTCATGATCGATCAGTTCTTTGATGTATTTTTATTTTGTTTTTGTTTATTCACATCTTTTGGCACGGCTACCACATATTCTATAATTATAGTCTGTGTGTGTGTGTGTGTGTGTGTGTGTGTGTGTGTGTGTGTGTGTGTGTGTGTGTTAGGGGGAGCAGGTGATTGGTTGTAACAGCTGGAGAGAAAAAGGAGAACACAGCTGCAGGGAGAGAGGAGAGGCAAGCCAGAGGAGAAAACAACGGAGGAGGGAAAACCGAGCAGTGGATTGAGTTTGACTGGGTCGAGGAGAAAAGTGTTTAAGAAAGGAAATACAAAACAAGAGAGGTGTCATCTTGTATGACTACCATGACCGACTGTCATTGATGGTGTCAACGTCTCCAAGTTACTTGGCTGTGACAAGCCAATTTTTAGCCCAAGCATTACATCCTGCTTTCAATGTGTATTTTGGACATAAGAAAGTTCAAAGAAAGCAAGTTGGATGTTGTGTTGTTTAAAAGTTATATGCCATACCACAATTATATTTACTTTTTTGGTTAGTTCGATAATGGTTGGCAATTGTAACAATAAACGTGTACAGCAGTCTAATTGTAAAATGGTTTTAAATAGATTGTTATAGAAGTTGTCCCTGTTTATGATCATCCTGAATAATCTTTTAGTGGTGTATATAATTTTTAATACTATGATGTACTCAATGACAACAGAGCCAAAATCTACAACTGAACAGTCAAGGCCACCGATTTTGTCTGTAACCCTATTAATTGATCACAAACTGCTGCTTTGGCATTTTTAGACAAAATATTTGAAATGTTATGTATATCATGTTGTATATTTTTTTTTAATTAATTAAGAATCAGCTATATACTATACATGTATATTATTTACATATACACACATATGAAAGCACTTTATTCACAGTCTAATGATAAATAAAAAACAAAATTTATGATATTTCTGAAAGGCCGTAAAACGTCGCTCCATCGTTCCTTTAAATATGCGAATAGAGTGGCCACCCAGAAGTGAGCGCCACATGAAGGAAGACGAGTGACACACAGCGTGTGAGGGAATTTTGGGGGTTGATCTCGCTTCATGATTTCTCATCCCACAGTCGAGAGCATCAGCAGCCATCATATAACACACACACACGCGTACTATGCTAAGGCAGCAAGCAGCAAGCTAGTGCTTAAAGCAAAACTGGGCTTCCATGGCCATCCATTATCAGTGACAAGCTAAATGTACCATGGTACACCATATGGTACAGAGAGAGACAGAGAAGAGGGGGAGAGAGAGAGAGAGAGAGAGAGAGAGAGAGAGAGAGAGAGAGAGAGAGAGAGAGAGAGAGAGAGAGAGAAAATAGTGAGGGAGAAAGAGACAGAGCGAGAGAGAGAGACAGAGCGAGACTAAACAAACTGTGGACAGTGAGTTAGATCTGCAAAAAAAAAAAAATGAAAAAAAGAGACCTTAATTCAATTAAAAAAAATGACCAGGATGCTTATTTGCCCATTCCAGTTTGGCTGACTGTATGGCATGTGTTGTTAATGAAAATGGAGCATAAAGACATAGCCTGAAATTGACAAAAGTTGAGGTTTTTTTTTTTTTTCTTCTGAAATGTACAAATCGTTTGAACATTAAAGGAAATGACAGTAGTAATTGTCCGTTTGGGAGTCCCTGGCATCTTTTATTTTTTCCAAGAAGAGCAGCTCCCTGAGCTTGGAGTAAGGCTGCCACCTGGCAAACCTCGACAGGCAATCGGTCCAGTCAGTACCTGTCACTGAATTTAAAGCAGCCAGCTGGACATAATAAACGGAATGGTGCAATATGCAGCAAAATCTAAAGCGCAGAGTTCTTGGGTTTGTTTTCTTTTTTTTTTTTACTTTGCAAACTCACACACACAAACACACGCACACACACGGTTGTTAAGACTGTTACCTAAAAGCCTCCAGCAGGAAACATCTGTGCAGACAAAACAGACATATTCAGTTTAGACAAAACCACAAACAGGACAGCCGTGTGCATGTGCACGCACGCACACACATACAAACACACACACCAGTATAGTGGATTTTCTGCTCAAAAAATGATCTTTGGTAAATAACTCGCATCAAAGACATTACTATCCAGAGGGATTCAAATTGGATTGATATGTACTAATTGAAAATGATGTATTATACAAAACGTCACTTAACAATGGAGGTCAAATGTTAACCCCGTAATAATAATAATGATAACTGATTTGTCACAATGTGACAATGAAACAATAATAAGCTAAAGGTAGTGAAGAATATGATTTGTCAGCAAAAAAAAAAAAACTACCCTATATAGTATTGCTATTATCTATAAATTAAAATGAAGGAAGGAAGGAAGGAAGGAAGGAAGGAAGGAAGGAAGGAAGGAAGGAAGGAAGGAAGGAAGGAAGGAAGGAAGGAAGGAAGGAAGGAAGGAAGGAAGGAAGGAAGGAAGGAAGGAAGGAAGGAAGGAAGGAAGGAAGGAAGGAATGGGAACAAGTATAGGAAAGACCAAAACAAAGGACAGGAAGAATGGTTTCCTGTCCAAAACTGTTATGTATTAAAAAAAAGACCAGTCAAGAGCAATCCAACACACATCCCCGCGGAAACATACGCACACAAACACAATACATACGCACGCAGTGCATTTTCAATTCCAGTACTACATTTTGGATGCCATTTCTTGCACACTGACACACGCGCACACTCACAAAAACACACGCACAACACAGTTTCATTACAAAGACTGAGACCGTGCCATTCTACTGCAAAGGAGGCAATGCCACATTGGCAAGGCCCAGGGGGGCAACTGCTATCTTGTGCCAACACTTCTCTCTCTCTCTCTCTGTCTCTCTCACACACACACACACACACACACACACACACACACACACACACACACACACACAAACACACACACACACACACCACATCAGTATTCCAATACTGTTGCAGCGGCGACTCCTCCGCCGGCTTAGTGTGACTTTATGTTCAACGCGTTGCGTTTTCAAAAGCTCTATTAGAATGTTTATATTCCACTGTACTCTCCAACACAGGGAAAATATATTCTAAAAGTATGAAAATGTAAGATGAGCTTCTAATCTCTGTGTTGACTTTCCACATTGCGCTTCAGGATAAAGTAGCGTGACACATGAAGCTCTATCAACATTCACTAAATGTCGGTAAATGACAGTAATTATTATTACAATCATTACTGTGCACATCGTTAGGGTTGTCTACTTACTACATTCATTTTTTTGGTGATTGCTCCTATGCTAAGCAGACATTACGAGGGGGTTGAAGGCTACAATGAAACAGCACTTTACTGAGATTATCCGGCTTTAACCTGAACAAACCCAAAACCGTGTAATCTGTACAGTTTTATTCTTCCTATGGATTAATATGATGACTCCACCACCCCCACCTTGTTTTATCTACTTAAACCAAAGTCTCCACATTTTAAATACACTATGCTGCTCTGTTTTCAGAAACAATGTAGATTGATGTCATTCTATGATTATTTCCTTGATAAGGACACTCCCAATTTATTGAAATACATATATATTTATCAGTGTCATATGTGTTTCCTTAGGACTATTGCTAATCATTAATCATGAAGACACGAACGCATCCCCCCAGTGTCTCTTCATGATTGTTTGACAAAGGAGACAGGCTGAAGATGATAGCGACTCATTATGAGCGAGGTGTCAGCGGTAGCAGCGTTCAGGTGACACACCGCAGATACCACACTGTTATCTGTCAGGATCATGTACAAGAACCAAGCACACGCACGCATGCACACACACACACAAACCCACACTCATGCACACACACACTCACACACACACACACACACACACAGAGATGTACACGAGCGAGCTGTGGCGTTTGTGTTTCTGTGTTACACATTCTGTATGAGAAAGCAATGCATACGGTTGGAGTCACATTCCAAAAAATGACAATGTATATTTTTTGTTATGTTTGACATCAGGTTTATCACTGTCATTAGAACTCCAGGCAATATGTCATCCACTCAGAGATAGGACAGCTGACAGATTATTTGGATAACATAAAAGTGTTTAAAATTGATAAATGAAAATTATTGAAATTGATTATGAATATAGAAATTAAATTTTGGTGTAAATCTACTGAAAATTAAAACATACATATGTAGTAATTGAAACTTATGGAACAATATGAATCAAATGTATTTTTTTTTTTTTTTGATTCCTCAACATCTGGTTTACAAAGCACATTTGAAGCTTCGTTTTCCCATCACTAGTTTAGAGATACACGAGCACTGCCAGCAGACCCACTGTTAGCACCAACTGACCAGTGGCCAGAATGTTCTTGCCCAAAGTCAGCCGGGATGGATGGATGGATGGATGGATGGATGGATGGATGGATGGATGGATGGATGGATGGATGGATAGAGTGTGTATCCAATTATGATCTGATGAATATGAATAGCCTGTCTTTCACAACTTGTCCATCTTTACGGCTTCCCTTTTTATGAATTTTTTTTTTTTTTGTCCATATATGTCCCTCTGTGACTGTTTCTAGTTGCGTCTCTTGTTTATCCGTCTCTTTCTCACTGCTCGTCTTCCTTTCATCTCGCGCCATCTGCCTTCCTGTTTCTCCATTTTATTCTTTTCTCCTTGTCCTCCTCTCGCTGTGTCTGTCTGACTGTCTAACTCTCCACTTGTCTCACTCTCTCAATATGACTCCCCCGCCCCCTCCCTCTTATCTCCCTAAAAACTTGGCAGTGATCCCCGTCGTGTTTTTCTCCACTCCTCGTTTGGGGGATTGCGAATGAATGCGATCCAATCTAGGCCTCGGCTAAGAGACATGAATTTTCATTAATTACAACCTTGTCAGCAAAAGCATTATGGGATCTGAATATGAAAATGCTAATGAGTGGAGCTCATTTGCATATTTTTCTTTGTTGGAATGTCATTAATTATTACGTTTTATGATGATGAATGCAGCTGTCGATGGCTAGCCCTCCATGGCTAATTAGCTATCAGAAAATGCTCTGATCAAAAAAATGGATAGGGATGCTAAACTACTTTCATGTGTAGCATTTTAACACATGGCTTACGAACTTATTGTCAAGGTTTTGAACCTGCACCTTAAGCTTTTACACTCTATATTGTTCTTATTGTCCACTTTTCCTGGAGTGAATGATCAAGGTGAGGGGGGTTCCAAGTGCCCACTTCGGCCCACACAGCAAAGATAAACAAATTCAGAGGAGCCGCTTTGATTGGCCGTGATTGAAGTTGTTTATGACAGCTCCCACAGTGTTGCAGCCTTCCCTTTCCTAGATCCACCACAAAGAGATTTGTATGCCATCCGCCACGCAGGACCACAAAAATACCATAGAAAACATAATGTGATGAAGCTCAACAAAGATCTCTAAATGTCAGCACCTTTCAAATTTTGACTTTTGGCAAAAGGAGTGTGAATGAAAATACACAAAGAGAAACAAAAGACATTCGTAGAAATTCAGAGACAGGATTTGAACCCAGAATGTTAAAATTGAGGCAGACATACGTGTAAGTCACACCACTCTTAAATTTGAACAAAGGATTGATTTACCAATGTCACACAGTGAAGTTTTTTTTATTTTTTTTCCCATAGCTTGGTTCTGAATAAGCATTAACCAAACGACATAAAGAAAATGAACATTTTATATTTGTATAGCATTTAGCTTCTAAATTCATTGAATGGTTCTGCATCAAGATGATCAGGTGTTTATTGCACAATTAACTGATCTGCTTTGCTCAACATATATCATCCTCCCGATGGTAGAGCTAATCTGACAAAATGATGATGATGCGGCATGATCTTGTCAAAGAAAAAAATGGCTGGTTCTGTAGGGAAAACTAAAAAGGTAGTCACTGTGGATTTTGAATATGAAGGTCATTCGACATTACTTCAATGTACTGCACGGTACTGTTTCAGCTTATACAATTTTGTTGCTCTCTATTGTTTAAAAAGTGCATCATGAAAGAATCAAATAAATCCCCCATTCCCCCCCAAAAATAGACCCACAAACTAACATCCCCCCTTCTCTTGGCTTAATGAATGCCAGGCTTAATTAGAGCACCATGATGTCAGAGCATTAATTATCAGTTGGCTTCATTTCAGGAAATAAACACTGTCTTTCTTTCAGATTTTTACTCCAGTCTTTCTCCATTTCACTCTGGACTATTCCTTGTTTTCCTCCTGTCTATCCGTCTTGTTTTATTTCCCTCATCAGAGTAAGATTTGAAGTGACTCGGTGGGGAAGCATTTCATATTTTTGGACACGCTCCTAAATCTGATATATGGATGTGATTCATGGCAATTTGATGAGAGCGGTCTTTAATTTCACAAAGTTTAAGCATTTGTTGGCTAGTAATAAGTTGTGGTTTTGAGGTTCCCAAGTAATGCATTTTTATTCATCAAAAATAGCATTCGTGCGATAGATGTGTGAATGACTTCTACAATCCTTCCTGTATGATCCTCGGCTTTGCTTTGTGCGAGTGTCATTTGTACACTGACCACCCGCGTTACTGTAAGAATAAACAATACAATCTAAACACATCTGTGCAAATGATTTCTAGGCACTAAAAAAAAAGAAAGCATTTTCCTTTGAGCCTCTACTCTGCTCAGATGATGAAATAAAGTTCATCGTTGGCCTTTGGGAGCCATGCTTATAAGTGAAGAGCTCTCTCTCCGTCTCTCTCTCTTGCTCTCTCTGTCGCTCCCTAGCCTGCTCACGCTCACAATAAACATACTGTTTCAGGCTGCACATCTCTATATTTCTCTGTCACCTCTTACACACAAACAAGCACTTTCTCTTTGCCACACACACACTCACACACACACATGCACACAAACACACATACTGTAGCGTGGCTGGCCAGATGGGACTCTTCCACATGACCAGGCCGATCAATCAACACTGAAGGGCCCAGGTGCTACTACGCACCATTTCACAGTCTGTCACACACACACACACAACACACACACACACACGTAGAGGCACACAGACGCACGTTGTACACTCACATAACAGCACAGACATGCATAGATAAAGATAAAGGACACACAGACACACACAGAGGCAGCTAAAACTCACACCCATAAACACACAGTGTAACATGTATGACCCATCTTGGTCTCTGGTGGGCCTCATCTGGATGGATGACAGACAGAAAGAAAGACAAACAGGGAGACAGACTATGTAAATAAACAGAAATAACTTTGATTAGGTCCACTTTGCGCCCTAAAAATCATCCATCCATCCATCCATCCATCCATTTTCTGAAACGCTTAGTCCCCACGAGGGTCGCGGGCGTGCTGGAGCCTATCCCAGCCGTCATCGGGCAGTAGGCGGGGGACACCCTGAACTGGTTGCCAACAAACCGCAGGGCACACAGAGATGAACAACGCACTCGCACTCACACCTAGGGAAAATTTGGAGTGCTCAATCCGCCTATCAAGCATGTTTTTGGGATGTGGGAGGAAACCGGAGTGCCCGGAGAAAACCCACGCGGACACGGGGAGAACATGCAAACTCCACACAGGGAGGGCCGGAGGTGGAATCGAACCCACACCCTCCTAACTGTGAGGCGGACGTGCTACCCACTGCGACACCGAGCTACCCCCGAAAAATCATGTCATGTGATAAAACGTTTATAATGGACACTTTTTCTGTGCTGAAATAAATCATGATTTTAGCCAACAAAGTAGCAGAAATGGCGGTGAGGGTCAAGAAGATACCCAAGATTTTAAAAACTGTTGTTGGACTCTTCATTTTAATTTCAAATTTATGGAAGCATCTTTGAGGATGAAACTAAACTTTCTCAGTTCCTCTTTGGTGTCTTCTCAACAAGTGTGTCTACTGTGGCACTATGAGGACTCATATTCGTCTTTGATTAAAACAATTGGTAAGACACTTGTTGCCTCATGAACACAGTAAAGGCCACACGTTTTTTTTTAAACACACGGGCAAATGTCAAAGCTAAGGATGTCACGTTATGAATGGCACAGTGCTGAATTATATAAATCTCATGAAAACAGAATTAAACATGACCTTATAGTATATCATTTTTAATTGAATGTCCATTATCGTCTAATCAAAAACTAGCAGGGTCAGTCCTGGTTAATAGTTGGACGGAGACCACCTGAGAATGTTAGTCGAGGTTATATCACTTCCCCTAGTGAGGGTCGTAGAAAGGTTGGTCACAGTTGATTTTGAGTTAAAAGAGGCGGGGCACATCCTGGACTGCTCATGAGCCAATCACAGGGCATCATGTAAAATGTTCCAAATAAAACTTGTTCTCAGTATACAAATGAGCTCTGCCTCCTTTTCCTTTTTCACTCCCTACAAAAACAGGTGATACAATTCTGGCAGTTCTTCAACAAAGCAAAAGCACCTCTTCCCCGAATATCCCAGGAAGTGATGTTTTCAAATGTAATGTTTTACATTTCCGCCCTCCACCCTGTTGCCTTGAGAAGACCTATGATTAGGATGTCAGATCCAATTACACTGACAATCTCCATGTGAGAAACAGACCCTCTTCGTTGTACACTACAGTGATTTTATGGAGACTATGTTCAAAATAGCATGTGAGGGACACCACGATTGCATCATTTCAGACAGAGACAAATCTGAATCAATTAATGATGTAAAACAACCATTTTTTTGGGGGGGAGTCACAAGTAATCTTTTGCATTACTACTTACAAACTGATGATCTGATTATGCGTTACAGAGCTGGCAAGATTTCACGTATTACGTATTTGTTGTTTTTTTTAGTTTTGTTTTAGTTTTCATATCCCCTTCATTTTATTTCTCTTTAATAATGACATTATTTAGAACAAAAATCCCTCATTTTTTCTCTTTACACTGACCTCCTTTCAACTATTCAGATCACAAAGACCCAGACTCAGCAGGGAGTGACAGGAGCTTGACCTTGGCACCATACCTAGCTTGAGCTAAGGTGTGCCTGGGGTAGAGATGGAGACAGGTGAGCCAGTTTAACATGGAAGACAGGGACACCGTGGAATGAAATAGAATTAGAGCGAGGAAGAAAAGAAATGCTGAATGAGGGAGGGAGAGAGAGAGAGAGAGAGAGAGAGAGAGAGAGAGAGAGAGAGAGAGAGAGAGAGAGAGAGAGAGAGAGAGAGAGAGAGAGAGAGAGAGAGAGAGAGAGAGAGAGAGAGAGAGCGAAAGCGAAAGCGAAAGCGAGAGAGAGAGACTTCTATATATAAAGTGTCCAGATGTGACCTCTGCAGAGGGGGTCCGGCCTCTTGGCTCAACACTCATTAATAAGGTCACACAAAGGTGAGACAGGCGGCTGACTCACTGCATTTCAACAAAACAATAAGGGGAAGAGGATGGAGTCAATATCAACAAGCGGGCTCAGGTCTTTTTTTTTTTTTTGATACGTTGCCCTTTCAGGCTGCTTTATGTGCTAGTTATAGAATATTATTGTTTGTATTCATGAAACTTGGCCTTTAAGAAATCTTAGGGTCACCTTTGAGACACATCTTACAGAAATGGGGGAAAAAAATTGAAGGTACCATTCCCAGGCCGTCCAGCTCAGCGTGGGAATATTTTCACATTTCATTAGATAATGGAATCTTCCAAGTAGGTGTTCCTAACAGAACTGTATCTAAGATGAAACCACCATGTTTACCAAGTCGGTGGCAGTTAGGGGGTAGGTTGCACCTGTTTCTGTAGCAAGTTCACAAATACCGTACTCAAAGATGGTGTAAAACCACATACTAACAGGAGCATGAAGTGCATCCACAAGTCAAAGAACGAAAATGCACACAACATAATCCAACATGTATACACACACTCATATAGCAAATAACTAAACAAATGATTAGGTGCACACATATACATATACAACTGCATAGTGACTTCCTACTGTCAAAAGTGTGACATATGAATAAATCAATGCCCATGAAGTCCCACTTGCCCACAAACCACAAAATGATGCAACAGTCATAAAAAACACACACAAAGCCCAAATAATAATAATAAAATATTATTATATAAAACAAAATATTATTA
Organism: Syngnathus leptorhynchus; assembly: GCF_054491065.1. Taxonomy (NCBI): domain Eukaryota; kingdom Metazoa; phylum Chordata; class Actinopteri; order Syngnathiformes; family Syngnathidae; genus Syngnathus; species Syngnathus leptorhynchus. Next base: position 4,096,789 of record NC_141206.1, on the reverse strand, counting down.
TTATTATTATTATTATTATTATTAATTAATATAATATTATTATAATATATAAATAATATTAATATCATAATAAAAGAATGTATTAATGATAATAATAATATTATAATAATAACAAAACAATTTATTCACAACGCATCACAAAACATTTGTATGACTTGATGCATTTCCACACATCGGTTTCAACGCTAGATCACTAGGAGTTTCTGTGCGAGTGTGTGTGCGTGTCTGTGTGTGTGTGGTGTGTAAGGCATCAGATTAATCTAGTAGGGTCGCTGAGATGACACTAATCCCTTCGCTGATTATCTAGAGCATAACATCACTCTAATCTGATGGGGGGTTAAGAAAGATAGACAAGGTTAGAGTGGGTAAAGCAAAGAAAGAACAAGAGGAAGAGAGTGCATTCACATTTGCAACACACAGGTTGGTTTCATTCAATTCTGCAGAATTTCTCTCTTCTTCTAGAAATATTATTTTGGGCTAAATACCAAGCGCACACACAAAATACAAAATGAGAGCACTGACAACGTGACTTCAGTGCCAGACATCCTTCCCTAAGTCACACCCCTTAAAGCGCACAAATACTAGTGTGTCTAAGTAACTCTGGGCTTGATTACACTTTTATATTATCTTTTATTTTGTCTAATTATACTTTTATACAACAGTATGCCAATGTATTTGGATTTAGGGTGCAAAAGTGACAGAAAAGCCAACAAACTGAATACAATCCGATATTGCAATGAAGTTATACTGTTGAACCAGAGAACAGTCAAAAGTGGAAAGTGAGGAGGATGTTTTCTATACAAAGTCGGAACAGTCTGTGTGTGTTTTCTATATCTGCGGCTGTCTCTGTCTCTTAGTGTTATCATTATCAAAGTAAATTGAGGTCCCCGTGTGCGAGATGAAGAATACAATATTTCCATTTCTAACTCGTGCTCCTCCTCGCTGCAGCTACATAGTATAATCACAACACTGTCAAAACACATTGCGCACACAATGGATCATTTCAGTAAACCTAAAAGTTTAGATTTCCTAGTTGCAAAGGCATTCTTAGCCATAGATTTGTGGCTTTCTAAAATATTTCAAGAATGATCATTATTACCGCCTTTGAGTTGTTTCCTCTTGTATTTCTGTCACGTAGATAAATATTCCATATAGTGAATATTATTCATAATATCTACAAAAAAAGTACTACGTGACAATGAAAGGAAAGTCTCTATTGTCTGAGGGTCCATAACAGAACTGGTAATAAAATCTATGTTTGTAAACTACAAAATGATAATGACTGGGATTGAGCCAAAACCAAGAAAGGCAATTAACTGATGTAATGTAGCTACACAGATCATAAACATTTGATATCAATGTCATGTGTCAAGATCATTACTTTCTGTGGTAGGTTTATGCAAATACAATTATGCAAGTATTAATGTTCATAACTTTAGGTGCATCTGAAATTAATAAGCGCTAATATTATAGCTGTATTAACAACTGTGCCAGTAAAGGAGAAGTGCTCAGTTCGGAATGACCTCGTCAACATTAGCTTTGCTTATAGAAGTCGTTTCCAGTATGAATCAGTACAGTTCTATACCATTGTAAACTGATTGTTATCTCTTTGACAAAAAATATTTTTAAAGACAGATTTATGAAATGTACCAAATATTTTGGCCAGTGACTGCAGCAACAGTTAGTCTGAGTACTGTTGTTGCACAAGCATATTGCTAACGTCGGGCCGAAACCACACAAAGTCACATTTTGGTGAATTTGATCTTTTTTTTTATTGGTCAGTCCACACACATGGGTGTTATTTTAACAAATTATTGACAAATTTAAAGTGTTGGTTGGCACTTTTTCAACGCAACGTGTATTTTGCAACATAATTTGGGGCTTCCTGAAAAGTGATGGTTTTGGAGATACGAGGATTCCTCCCAACGCTAGCAATATTCTCTTTGACTCCTCTTTAGCCGACTATAACATAGTTTCAAAAAGGCAAACAGCTATTTACCATTTCTCCCATCCAAATGTGAAGATTTTCAACACCGGACCACAAACTAATTACCAAGAAATGAGCGCATAAGAGCAATGGCGAAATGGATGGCTGAGGACTGACATCTTCCATATTTTATGAATCCAGTCAACGTTAATTAAGCTCTAAGTGTGTGAGGGAGAGAAAAGAGAGATCGACATGGAGAAAAAGAAGGCGGGAAAGAGAGGCACATTATCTGTGTCAGTGGCCATTTGCTCACAACTGGCGCCACATCGGCAAGAGGGCCAGAGGCACGATGCATCATGGGTAAATGAGCACACACTGCACGCCGCTTTCCATACGCTGGGGCCAAAGGGGGTACGGGGCAGGAGTCAAGGTGGAGCAGAGAAAGAGTTGACTTCTCCATGTGTGCATAAATCATTCGCTATCTGACCTCGAAATAATTACATTCCAAATTTTGATACCCAGTCAGTTGCAATGTACCTGTTAGCCTGGAGTTAGCGTACGAAGGTGAGAGGCTGTCATGTGATGTAATGTACTGAGATCCTTCTGCATAGCTCTGGAGAAAGTGAGAAAAATGACAGATAGTTTAAGGAAAAGCTACATTGACAGAACACGTAATTCCAGCAACACCAAATCAATGTCTTGTTTCTGATGGAAAAAAGGTTTTGGGGAAACGTGCTGAAGCTGGGGAAGCTGAGTGGACATATGGCCTTTATATCAACATTTTTTTTTTTAATTCTAATCACATCAAACTACTTTGCAGAGTGTCTTTTGGAATTGTGGTCCATTAATTCTAGATCTGGATCAAACTAACTGTTCTATTTTATTCTACAGGTGTTGATTGGTGGCCAGGACCAGAGCCAGGGAGGGACCTGAAGTTCTCCCATACCGAATTCACCTATTTGCATGGCCCTTGCTCTGTGCACTACACTACATGGTGCACATCTGGCTAGAAAAGTAAATTGCCTGACTGAAACTATTCCCAGAAGGTGTCTAGTACACAATGTCTTAAATCCCTTACAATTCCACAGTGAAGATTCAGGAAAATAGGGGGAGAGGTTGACAATGGAATTATTTTGCCCATTAAATTTGTTTTTAATGTACCGTATTTTCCAGACTATAAGGGGCACCTAAACACCTAAAGTTTTCTCAAAAGCTGTCAGTGCGCCTTATAGTCCGGTGCACCTTATATATGGACCACATTTCTAAATTTAAACTGGCCCAAAGTATTGTGTCATGATATCAATCATAAGTGGCCTGCTGAAGACTATGAATCATGAATCAAAAAGACTATGAATCATTATTTTGTGATTATAAAGTAATTTTTTTGCATCTGAAGTTGAAATGAAAATAATCAAATGGAGAATGTTTTGATTTGGATTAAAAATCTGACATGATGCATTAATGGTGCGCCTTATAGTCCGGGTCGCCTTATATAAGGACACCGTTTTAAAATGGGCCATTCATTGAAGGTGCATAGTCTGGTGCATCTTATAGTCCGGAAAATGCGATAGGTAGGTTCTTTGGGGTTGCACTCTTATGTGACACAAGGCAAACAAAGCCTAAGGTGTTGTAATAACAACAGTCAATTAAATAAAAATCGGTTGTTCTTTTATTTTTTTTTACCTTTGAAGAACGACTTCCACTCGCCCATGAACCTGCACTCGTTCTCTCCTCCATATCTGTAGCACAGTAAAAGAGGGAAAAAAACAAAGTTAAAACATGTTTTTTTCACTTATAGAATTGATATGACGAACTGCTCAAATATGCAATATTTTCAATGAGAAGACAGTGAGAAAAATCCACGGAGGAATCCAGTCACACAAATAGTCATCTGGACATTCATCCCACGTAATCAATATACCTCAATGACTTTTATCCTAAACACTCAACGACATTGCACACTGCATGTCATGTGTGTACATTTTGTGTACAGACTGAGTGTAATCAACTACATCAGAGTAAATCATCATCCCTACTTTCTCCATGTCATTAAACATTATTGATTATGATTGCAGAGCCTTTAATGTCTCTATGAAATGTAATGGACCTTTAAGCCTCGCACAGACCACTAATCCTTGCCGCCATCACACTGCATTGCAAAGGTCAGTCCCTTGCCCGAGAGGTCACAGGTTTGATACACTGCCACAAGTGAATGATGCCGCAAAGTATTACTTCCAGATAAATATTAACATTAAAAACTAAAATGTCCTTTTTCATTATAAACACTTACTGTAGTCTTTTATTCTAAATTGCTCATTTGTTTGGGCAGACGGAAATTATTTTTTAAGTGAAATAATAATAATATATGCATTATACATTTTGTAATTAATGGGCCAATTAATCAGTGATTTGTATTTTTCTTTCTGCCAAAAATTGGCATTGGCGTGAAAAAATACAGATTGGGTCCTACTTTCGAGCTTTTGATGTAAAATTGACTGACACTACAAACATACAGAAAATAAGTGTGACGTGTGTCAAACTTTGACTAATCAGTTCATAGATTGGCATCAAATATCCATCCATCCATCCATCCATCCATCCATCCATCCATCCATCCATCCATCCATCTATTTTCTGTACCGCTTTGTCCCCACGGGGGTCGCGGGCGTTTTGGGGTCTATCCCAGCAGTCATTGGGCAGTAAGCGGGGGATACCCTGAACTGGTTGCCAGCCAATCGCAGGGCACACAGAAACGAACAACCACCCGCACTCGCACCCACACCTACGGGCGATTTGGAGTGCTCAATCCACCTAGCATGCATGTTTTTGAGAAGTGAGAGGAGGAGTGCCCGGAGAAAAACCACGCAGGCACGGGGAGAACATGCAAATATGTCAGAGAGGGCCAGAGATGGAATCGAAACCACACCCTCTGAACAGTGAGGCGGACGTGCTAATCAGTGCGCCACCATGCCACCTTCAAATATACATATCACCAAATGTCTAAGGAAAAGACATTTGATGGGTTGAGGGTTGGGACTTAGTGGCCTTTGAAGCAGAAGTCATGTTGAAGAGGATGAGGAGGTTTACAATTAGAGAGAGCTGCATTCAGGAGGGCAATTTGAGAGGATAGGAAAGCAGATTGAAGCGGAAGGACGAGTGCAAAAGAGGTGGGAGAAAGTGTGCAGAAGTTAAAAGATGTGGAGGAGGAGGCGGTAAGGCGTCCATGTGTCCTGCACCTGATAAGGCCTGCGATTGAGGGCTATAAATTACGCTAGCAAAAGGGAGGGGGAATGGGGTGGGGGCACACAAATGGCAAAATACAAACGGAGATTTTTTTTCCCACTCCCCATTGCCATGGGTAACACACGTGTGTGAACAGACACACATGCATACACACACATTGTGGGTGATCTATCATCAGCTAATGAACTTAGACTGACAGACAGCTCCATGTCTCACACAATGATCATATTAAGACCTGCCTGACACAAAACAGACCCTTATTAATGCTGTTAGCTAGTGTGTGTTGTGTGTGTAATTCGTGTACTACCACAGAGGAAACACAAATTCTGGCTTTTACTCCGCAGCATTGCAGAAAAAAAAACTAAGGTTCATGTAGGAATGTATAATAATTACTTTGTGAGTTAGTTTGGCAGCTGTAGCTGGTCGGCTTGATAGGCATGCTCGACATGGTGATAATTGTTACTTTTCAAATGACGTACTGTACATATACTATGTAGTATTTCAGCTATCAAATTGTGAGAGAAGGTCGATTTTCAGGATTGATTAAACCCCAAAAATGTGAATGTTTGAGGTTACATTTTCAAATGACCACATATTCTCTATGTTCTCAATTGTACAGAAATAAATTAAACCCACAGTTAAAGCTAGGTGATTTGATGACATCGTCAATCTTAAACAACTAAGTTAGAATCACAAAATCTTCAACAGAAACCTCACCACAAATTGAGGACTTCAGTAATATTTGATCTCAATGGTTCTCAGTTTACTATGCCACTTGCTCCGAATCGCTGGAAATCTGTCTTGACAGTTCGCTTTCATTTAAAAGACATATCAACAATTGCCTAAGTTGGAAGTTATTATTTAAGGTGCATACATCACACTTATTTTTGCAATGGATCCACTTAGTATGCAGAATAGACACCAAGTGTAGAATCAAGAGCTAATTCTATTCCTCCTGTTATTATTAGAATAAAGAAATGAGCTTGACCCTGTCCCAGCTAACTTTGTCACAGGCTCACAACTCGACTAACCATGCCGCCTGTAATCAAACATTACATCGAGCGTGAGGTACACATTTTTAAAGCACGGCTGGGAATAAAAGAAAGAATTTCATTGAGTTTTAAGTGAAACAGACGCTTCTTTCACTTTCACTGAACCACATTCACGTTATTATCTTGGGTTATCACATACAAGCTCTAACACACAAGAAGATGAGACAGTAAGAATTAAGAGCCAGATTATGTCTTTGAATCTTCTTCTTTAAAGCCGCTTAAACTGTCTGACACCCACAATCCCACTCTGAGTGTGTGTGTGAGTATAACCAAACAAATGAAGTGACGTAATGCTCAGTTCAGAATGTCATTCTTTGCCTTCTTATCTTTGCAAACTCAAACATTACCGGCTACCTCGTTTTGTTCTTCTGTGTTCTGTGTATTTCTATTTGAGTTTCCTTTTACTGTCAATAAGCAAGATACAGTATGGGTATCATCTAGGCTCCGAGAACTACCGTATTTTCCGGACTATAAGGCGTACCTAAAAACCTAAAATTTTCTCAAAAGCCGACAGTGCCCTTATAGTGTGGTGTGCCTTATATATGGACCAAATTCCTCAATTTAACCTGTCCCGAAGCATTGTGTCATGAAATCTATCATAAGTGGCCCGCTGAAGAATATGAATCATGAATCAAAAAGACTATGGATCATTATTTTGTGATTTTAAAGTAATTTGTTGCGTCTGAAGTTGAAATAAAAAAGATAAAATGGAGAATGATTTGATTTGGATTAAAAATCTGACATGATGCATTAAGAGTGCGCTTTATAGTCCGATGCGCCTTATATGAGGACAAAGTTTTAAAATGGGCCATTCATTGAAGGTGCGCTTTATAGTCCGGAAAATAAGGTATGTAAATGAGATTAAAGGTGTTTGAGATACAAGTGTTGATAATGTTGTTGAAGAAAAAATTATACTGAATAGGAAGTAATATTACTGGCTAACTTTAAAAGTAACACAAGAGCAAGCTACTAAAAGACATTAGCTCAAGCAAACTTTCTGCTTCTGTTTTCATGTATGTCAACCTATTTATTTCATTTTTTTATCGATACTTGAGATTTATTTTGGGTGTGCAGTCAGAATGTCGCTTTGTTTATGATACATGCTCTATAAACACTATAAAATGGTTATGGTTGAATTTGTCAGTGGTGGTTTTGCACAAGCATGATTCATTTGCATTCTAGATGAGGCGGGTTGATATCTTTAGTTATGATGAAAAGAAAAGAATCTTCTAATTGTTGAGAAAGTTAGATGGTAAATCATTGTAGTGAAAGACAAGTCACTCAATGTGTTCCCAAAGCGGACAGTTCAAAAGAGGCAATGGATTGGAGTGGGTAGTAACTGTTTGGACCAAATTCATTGGAAGACTTATTCATTTGAGATCATATTTTCAAAAAAAAAATACATAAGCTGTCAAAGTCATGCGGACCTCTGGTGACTTATGGGGGAGCTAGCAGCCGGCTAGCCTCTGTGCACATCATGGTTGTACAAATGCTGTCGAAAGCTGTCCGTGTCAAATTCTGAAAGCGATTGAGCTATTTTGACACTGATTCTAGTTTGGTGGTTTACTGCTTCTTTTTGTTTCGGTTTCTCCTGAGGGGTGCACTGTTTAACAATCAGCATCAGTGTTACATATTGGTATGCAGAAATGATTGGAGTTTGAAGAGAAAAGTTACGAGTTATGTTTGCCTGAGGATATTCTTTTCCTCTTGTGTGCCACTTGCTGCAGTTCTCCTTTGATCAAACTGATCATATTCTGTTGATCAAAATATTCCTCAAGGAGATGCAAAAAGCAAATTGATATTGGACTTTCAAACAGCTGTGAACGTATTCCTTATTTTTTTCCTCAGACTACGACTATATCTGCTACTAGAACAAACTATACAATACTAACTATACTACTTCTAAAAATGGAAACAAAAATAATTTCTGCACGTAAAATTACTGGTCTAGAAGAAAAATAACAGAACCTTTACATAATTTGGCCCTCGGCGCGAACTAACTGGGGAACAATGCAGTACATCATGAGGGATCAGTGCTGTTCATTTCATAACAAATTATACCATTACACACACAATGCAAGCCATATTCTTGAAATATTTTTAATGCAATTTGTGATTTTTATGAAAATTGAGTTTTATTGTCTTGTTGTTAAACATTGTCATGTGGACTCCTCTCCAATTGTGCACATAGTTTTTCAATTAGCAAACTGGAAGAGTATCCACGTGAATCATTTAGGACCGCAAATGTATTAGGTTATACAACACAGGCAGTTCGAGAAGAATTTTAGGAGGAAGTTAGGGTTCAAAAGGTTAATGATCAGAAACGCTTCTGTCTGATGCACATTCGATGTGTTACAATGCCTATTGATTCTCTGCACACATAATCCCGCACAACCACACACACAAAAAACACATACGATACACACACACACGCAAACACACACAGGGGCCAGTGTTTCCTGTCATTAGGCAGCAGAGCTGTTCTATAATTAGAACATCTGGACCCAAGTAAGTTTAGTGCCAATGGCCTCACACACACACACACACACACACACACACACACACACACACACACACACCCTACACGTTATGGTTTATTTTTATTTTTTTTACTTGTGCCTTTTTTATGATGCTTGTTTTCTCGCTTTTTTGTTTAGAAAAAAAAGCACATTAAAGTAGCAAAACAAACAACAGCTTGGAGAGCTAATGGCACACTAAATGAATAGAGAGAGGCGCTTGTGAAGTAAGAGAGGGAACGAGAGAATGGGAGGGAGTGACAGGAAAAGTAGAGAAAAAAAAAAGATTAGCAAGTTCAAACATGGTTTTCTCGAATCAGCAGAGTTTTTCTTTTTTCTTTAAATACTCATAGCCTACAGATGTCTTTCCAAAAGGAGAGATTAATATTGATTATAGCAGGGCACTTCCCTTTCTATATTTTCCCCTTCTCTGCAGTAGAGGAAGAATAAGAAGCCCAGCCGATTCCTTTGACAACCCCCCTCGTCTCTCCACACAAACTCATGTGAAGCCGAGCCAACTGTGGCTTAGATCTCTACACACCATTACCACCGGAGGAACAAAAGGAAATAAAAAAAGCTAAATTGTCGGAGACTAAAAAGCAGCAGAGTTAGCAAACTTTTAAAAGTGGAGAGAACAATACTCATGAAAGCACCGAGACAAAGTACTGCCTGAGAGCAAGTAATAAGATAGCAAGTGAGAAAACAGAAATCATTTGCATGGTTATGTTCAGAAACAGAAATTGCAAAAGCATTTTGTTCAGAAGCTGGTCACCCTCCAGTTATGATTCAGATTTTTGATCAAATATTGCCAGCTGTCCCATTGAGCAACCTATTGGGTAAACTGTTAAAATACAATTGTTTAAAAAAAAAGGTGTGAAAATAAGACAATCACTGGTAATAAATAGAATAAAAAAAGAATAAAGAATTGCTTGCTCAACCTAAGCAGTTGTCGAAAATTCCCTGGACGGCAAAAGGGCATCCAGAAGGCAAACCACACTAGAGCCAGCTAGTGATTGGTCCAATTAGTCAACTAATCATTATGATTGTAATTACATTATTACTTTCTCATGTTATGTGTATCAGTTTTGGTTATTTTGAACATCATAAATGTAATGTTGATGTCAAAGATGACTGGACATTTAACAGCTAAAGTAATCAGTTAATCCATTAATTAATTCAAATTAAGCACCAGTGAGACAAACAGGTGAACTGGCAGAGTGAAAGAAGAGCGAAAGAAAGAGAAAGAGAGCGAGAGATTGAGTGAGAAAGAGAGAGTGAAAGAGAGAGCGAGAGAGAGAGAGAGAGAGAGAGAGAGAGAGAGAGAGAGAGAGAGGTCTCTAGGTAAATTTGTCTTTGACAATTCAATTAAGTCTTCTTTCCCTCCAATCCTTAGAGGGAATATATAAAAAGTCTAAGGAGTTTTTTTATTTTGTATATGATGGTTTTGTAAAACTCTATCTCACAGACACCTGCCAGCTCTGAGATACTGCCAACAGAAGCATAAGTAAGGCTTAATCATTGCACAAGAGAGGAGGAGAGACATTTTCCCAAACTGGAGAAAGTCCAAGGGTTGGATGAGGGGCTGCGTAATGGTCTTTCAACAAGTGCAGAAAGTAAATCGACAAACAGTTGGGCTGCGTTAAACAAGCTCAGAAATTCGTACCTTGACATCTGCTTTTAATTACCAGTGAAAATAGAAAACAGCCCTTTTTATTTATTTTTTTTTTTTTTTGACTCTCGTGCTTTCATCCTGCTCTCCTCAAATGTCTAGAACCATAAACGTACATTTTTGCAACTGCTGAAAACTGTATGCGTTTTTTTAGTATTTGGGAACCTTGAGGGGTCCTTGTGGAAATGATGGATCATTTGGTTTGAATATGACTGAAAAGAAGAAGATTGCTCCTGTCAGGTGTGAAGAAGAGGGCCGGTAAAAAGTAGTTCAAACTAGATTGCCGACAGTCAGCACAGATGGTGGTCATGGCTTAAAGAAACGGACTAATTTCTAAAGGAAACATATAAACATTTATCCAAAACAAAATTTGTGCAACTGAAACATCAGCGCTACTTGCTTTTCCTACGCAGATATATCCACAAAAGAAAAAATCATGGAAACTATGACAAGTAGTTTCAGATCCGTCTCAGAAATCACAATTTAGATCAAAACTATCAGAGATAGTAATAACAAAGTTGCTGTTTAAAGGTATGTAAGGGTGAACCAACATACAAGCATACAAGCAAATATATGTATTACATATGCTGTAAATAAAACTCCCTACATCAGTGACTACATCAAATCAAAACTTCACTCATCATGCGAGACAACAAACTGCTTTTCCCTTTTAGAGCCAGCCTTAGGTAAACACAATTTCAATTTCCTAAATGGCCCATATGGAAGAAGCAACCTGAAATTGTTTTCACAAGAAAAAAATGGCCATGTCAGATGTAAGTCACTTGAAGTGTAGTGCTGGGCTGCCTGAGTCTGAGCCTCGAGAGTCTCCCCCCCTAATGTCCACTGGCGGACCTAGAGGGGGGGCCGCGGGGACACCAATCACCCCAAGAAAATTGCCTTTTGGGTATTTTCTTCTTGTTCTGGAAATTATTTTCCACATCCACCCAACCCCGTGGGGAACACTTACTGAATCTTTATTTTATCAGCATTTTCAGAAGAATTTTTGTGGTTTGTTAAAAAAAAAAAGTGTTTTCCAAACCACCCAGAACCGTGTATGCTGATTATCCACAGTATGTTTTATTTCAAATCCCGACTTGAATCAAATAAGCTAAATAAGTATGCTTGAAATTTTTGTTTCCATTAAATTCAGTTGTCAGTTCAGTGGTGCTTGATACAATGCTACTGTGCTGCATGGGTCATTAAACAATCTACTGCTGGATCTACTACATGTCACAATAGTTGTACAAGAAAACACTTCAAGGTATTCCTGATGAGTTCCCCTGGACAAAAAAAAAAATCCCAGAGCTTTCCGACTGTGCCATTCTGAATGTGAGGCCAAAAGGCAATCTTGGAATGGAGCCGATACATAGCAATGCTCACACACATTAATTCACATGCACCTGTACGGGAAGAAGAGCAGAGGCATTAGTTGGTTTTAGTAGGCGACAAGGAAGTGAAAGTGGGGCTCAGGTGAATTCCATCAACTTGCGCCCAAGCTGCTAATAATAGATCACTGAAACCATCACAGCATTAACAGCCATTTACTGAGAAATCAGTCACGCAGTCACTCGAAAAAAAAAAAAAAAAGAAGAAACAAGATTCAGCTTCCTCCCACTGAGTGTCTCTCACTACCAACTGTATGTGTAAAGTGCCTTTGGGCAGCTAGAAAAGCGATAAATAAATTCTAAACATTATCATTATGATTAGAAATAGCAGTAGTGACAAAAAAAAAATCAGTTACCATGTCTTGAGCTAATTTTGTAAATCCTTTTAAGCATGTGATCTATTCATATAACACGATATATTCATTTACTTGAGACAATGGAATTAGAGCAATTTTAACTTCAACGTTGCAATTGTTTGAGTAAACACTGATCAGTAACTTAACTAGTTATTGTATCTTTTTTTTTAGCAGTGATTATGTGAAATAAATGAAAAGGTCCATAATTTATCCCCTGACGTAGTTGTTACCAACAGCGACCGTTATTACAGACTGGGGAGAGGTTCATCGTGGGATATTGCCACCTGGATGGCACTTCCTTTTCTGGAAGCGAGGAGTGAGAAGCCGCTAACGAGTTAGCATGTCTGCATGGGTGCAAGGTTGTAGGGACCCGCACACACTCACGAATACACACACACTTGCACATGCAATTTGACAGTCACTGACAAACAACCCTCTTGACACACACACAGCCCAACACAGCCAAACACACCCCCACACACACTTATATACGTAGACACAAAGCAACAAATAGCGACACACACACAGATAGTGCCTGCGGACATTCTCTCAGTTTTTCAAGACTTGTTGATTTTATTTTTTTGCAGGAGAAAGTCCTAACATTCATAAAGGGCATGACTTCAAGGATTGAGACAAATCAGTTTTGTATGATTGTATGGTAAGGACATAGACGTATGATGCAGTGAAATTAATAACCATTGAAAAATTTGTCTTAAAACCCTTAAAGCAAAGAAAACAGAGATAATTCTACCTGCTGCTGACTGCAAAGGCTCCGCTAATTCAAAATTCACGCTCAGACCTGTCACTCTTCACAGAACCCTGCAAACCTCCTCAAGTTACAAATTCCTCCATGACAGACCTCAAACTAGTGTTTTTTTAAAGGAGAACCCTACAAAAAAATAAAATAAAATAGCTGACTACTGCAAACTATGGGCGATGTCATCTTTGCTTGTCAAGGTTTAGAATAGAGTTGCAACGGCACCATAACCCATTAGCACATCCCACTTATAATTTGACTTAATACACAACAACTTATTTTATTTCATTCAGTCTCGTCGTGACAAAATGCGTATAATATACACTGTATCATATTTAGCAAATGTGAGAACTCAGCTTAGTTATGTCACTGTTCTGCCATATTACAAAGAAAGCATTGCCATCACCAGAGGTGATGAAAGAGGACAATGGTAAGATGAGAAAAGGTCAATATTTCAAGATAATACTCTTTAAATGTGTGAATTTTATGAACAGTTCAGCCATTTTCATGTTCCTCTCTCCGACTGCCAGTCCTTGCCTTTCATTCTTTATTTACTTTTTTATCTTCCAACTGCTCCTCCTCCCTTCAGCCTTCCTTGCTTTTGTCCTCGTGTCCCTCCAGTCGCCGAGCCTTCTGTCCTCACCTCAAGAAGAGGAGGTTGCAGTTGGTGTAAAGTCACACAAGAGAATAATGACAGGCACCTGCCCACACTATCTTCAATGCTTCTAGTGTGGACGGGCGACCAGCTGAATGAAACTTGTGACCGAACCAAAAAAAAAAAAAAAAGTTGTTCCCGTTTGCACAACAAGTCCCCTAAAACCAGCAAAGGATCTCAGAGGACTTCTTAAAAAGCAACTGAAGCTGAACAGCATTGACTTCACAAGGACTTAAACGTCTTTTTTTTCCTCCCAAGAGAAACCCACAAGAAGAAAAACTTTCAAAGTGAAGTTATTTTGAAGATATTTAATTAATAACAATTTTTGTTGCTATAGTACCCAAATCACAACCGCAGCGCACTTAACAAAGACCGAAAATTTGAGCCCCAACTAATCCCCCCCAAAAAATCATACTCACATTGACACCAAAGAATCATTTTAGAGACTTTAAATAAACTAGCACACATGTTTTTTTTGTAATATGGGAGGAAGCCAGTGTACTCTGAGAAAACCCACACAGACGGGGGCGGAGCTATGTGGTGGCCAGGCCACCCCTTGTCACTTTCTGTCCTACCCCGACAAGTAATGGTAACATATGATGGGTCAAGAAACGGTTTTGAATTTACTTTGATGTGGCACAAAAGATATGACGTGATGGTCCCAGAGGAGTGACACGTGACATGCTCAAAGAACACAGCGACACTTTTGTGTAATTGAATCAATCGAGACGAAACTCTTCAGCAGAGTGAGAATGCAGCTTGTTAAGAAAACAGGTAAATGTTTTCAGTGATAATTTGCTACACTTTGTTTGCCACCAGGCCAATTTGTGTCCCCACCCTATCCCGCTGCAGATGAGAATCATAAAGTGTGTCTAAAAAGACCGTCAATCCAATTAATTCACTTACAAATGTTTCATCATTTCTTGAAAGCCTTCTGTTCTTCTTACCTTTTTGTGTTATGCTTCTTTCCACTTTAGTTTACTGTACCAAACAAAGTTCCTTGCTCTATCATTGCGTGAATGTCAGTATACAACGAAAGGTCTTAAAGTTTATTTAAAAAAAAAAAAAAAAAAAAAAAAAAACTAGTGCTTGCTCTCTGACTCGAATACCGTATCATGGATGCCAGTCCAATATTGGATTGTGTTAACAAATTACATCCACATCACTGGGTCAAAAGTTACTATGCCATATCATTTCAAGTTGTCACATTTGACTGGCATTCCTTTGTGTCCACATCAACTTAAGGGCAACATGGTGAAACCAACCTACTTGCTGACATAGCAGCCTTGTTGGGCCATTCCCAAATCAACCAGAACTCCATGTTTATCTTTAAACAAACAAAACAAAACACTACATTCATCAATGAACAAAACCATTTGAGACCACTGCAGTATACACTTTGATATTAACATGTCTAGTTGTGTGGCCTAAGAAGTACAAAATACAAGAAATCATATCAATCAGGAACATTAAATTGAACACACATACATGCACACAAGAAAGAGCCCTCCAGAGAGTTCAGTGACCAGATGTCAGGAGGGCAGAGTGCGTCACTTGACTAAGAACAGGCGTGTGTGTGTGTGTGTGTGTGTGTGTGTGTGTGTGTGTGTGTGTGTGTGTGTGTGTGTGTGTGTGTGTGTGTGTGTGTGTGTGTGTACAACTACTCCATAAATTCATTGATCTTGAAAAAAAAAAAACAAAAAAAAAAACACCCACCCACACGCACACTGGCAAACACTAAAGTGAAGGCTTCCCCTTTGAAAACCACATAAGACATGTCAGGTCACGCAGCAAGGAAAGCTCCGCTACTCTATCTGCGAGTGTGTGTGTGTGTGTGTGTGTGTGTGGGGGGGGGGGGGTGCACTGGTGGGTAATTCCCAATTCACACACTCACCTCATTCATTATTTTTTAAAAGTTAATCTGACGTGTCTTTCCACAGTTTGCACAGATTAATACTGTTGTTTTAGAAAGTCTTTGACTTTCTGTGACATGAATCTTATTTGTCTGTATTAAGCTTCTCTTACTTCATCACTTGACGGTTGAGGCAACAAGTGTGGCTAAGGAAGAAATAAAAAAAAAAATAATAAAAAAACAAGAGATCAGAGTGTGCCACATGCATGGATGCCCCGCATCTTTTCAAATGCTTGCCGACGAAATTCCGCCTGCACGAATGAAAATACTGTTGATGATTTACTGTCTTTATGGAGGCTCACTTCTTTTTCTTCAGACTCGGGGCAGCCACTTGAGCGCAAGTAACCACTTACCACCTCCCCAGCTCCATCCCCAGTCATCACGGTAATGATGGGATCTGAACTATAGTCGAGGAGGGTGGGTGAGCTGCGTCTTATTTGCATAAAACAGGACCGCCCCCTCAAAACGGGAGGCTTTTTACATTGCTCCCGCACAAACCTTAACAATGTGCCATCATTTTTCTCTTTTAACTTGAGGGTACAGTTTAAAATGTTAGGATATGGGGTAGGTGACTTTTTTTCTGTTATTTAAGTAGCTGTCCTCTGTAGCGATGGAAACTGTGCATTTGAGTGCATGTGTGTATACGGCTGTCAAACTCTATAACTGAAGTTATTATATTAACAGAGAACAGAACTTGCAGCTTCACATTTCACATTGTTACTATTCAGAGAACCTTAATTTGGCTTGCACACAAGAAAAAGCAAATGACCTCGGAGAACAATAATTGCATTCATGTGAGTTCAGCACATATAAGCACAAACATACCAAGGATAAAAGAGCAGTACAAAAAGCATAACGTTGTATACTGCACAGTACGTATTCACAGTAACCAAACAAAGCTGAAAAATCTTTGACGGAAACCCATTGGAGGGAAAATCCCTGACATGGCAAATAAAGATTTTCTCAGCGTGTTTTCCCATCTAAATATGAACCAAATCAATTCCTTGTCTTTAGAAATGAAGCACAAACTTAGTCACTGTTAACTGTGATGCACATGGTCACAGCAGAACATGTGCTGGACAACCAGAGGATCATTCAGTTGAAAAGTAGCTTATAAGAAGATCTCCTCCCTTGATTGTGCATCTTAAAATTTTACAATGAGTTTCAGTTTGCATTTAGTTTCCGAGCTTTTGGTTGGGTTGCAGCAGTCTGCTTTCCAACGCTTGTGATAAATATGGCTTTATGAAACAGCTGGTTACTCTCCATTGCTTATGTGATGAGTCAAAATCAGGAACCAGCCAGCTGGATGGAGTCTGCAAAAGTCTCATTCAAGACCCGTAGCAAGGAGAGAATACCAGATCACAGCAACATCTGGGTTTGTCTGTCAGTAATTAACAACCAAAATACTATGGACTAAAATTAACACAGTGTCAGGTATACAGGTTGTTGACCAAGGAAAAAAAATCAGCTTGGGAGATAATAATAATAATAATAATTGATGATTAAATTCATAGCAAAATAATAATAATCATTCTAACCCTGGTCGTCACGCTTCAGAGCGTGAATATAATTTTTGACTAGTCTTTAGCAGCTATGTGCCATAATAAAAAATATAATCTGCAGCGGGGAGCATTTTAAGCATTTTTATGTAATATGAAATAAATGTAAATATTGCGGCATGTGGGCAAACCAGGAAGCCATATGTGACATCTTAATCAGTTGTATGGGAACATTGTACTTTGTATCTGTATTTTAGCCTCTTATAAATAAAAACTTGATGTCTAGAGAGGGACAATAGCATCTGAAATTTCCCTTAGGATCTAAACAAAACCAATTCATAACCTTTGTGTCTCTGGAAAAACAAGCTCGAATGTCAGCTATATTCATGTTCATCTCCCATGCAGGAAAATTCTCTTGATCTCATTACTCCCATTGACAGCTTTCAGATGATTCAGAATTCCAGACAGAAGCAGCTTATAAAGGAAAGGCAATACAAACCACCTATCCCTTGTATATTTAGAGAAAAAAAAAATGTATCCGCAGTGGGTTAGTCTTTTCTATTTCATACACAACACAATTCTATGCATCTCATTGCTATCACTGACAGCTTTCAGATGATTCTGGTGCACGTGAATGAATCCAAAAGCGTAAGAAAAGGAGCAAGCAGCCTAGCCACATATATTACCAGAACAGATGGTACCATCCTAGTGCATACTATCTTCAGAACAGAAAAAAACAAACACATTGCAGAATAACCCTTCGATTTCTACACCCACCGTACTACTATTTCTTCTCGTGAAAGATAGGTGAGGTGCCCTACACACTGAAAACAATCTTCAGTCCGTCAGTATGTGTCTGCAATTTTTCTTCATTTTTGTTTTATTTTTAACCATAGCGCTGTACTTGTTCACTGCCCTTCCAATGTCACCAAAGCAAGCAGATTGTAATGACAAAATGTGCAATTGAACATGCCATGTGCTGTCTCTTGTTGTTGCTAGCTAACAAATTAAATTGGCGAACAAACAACTCATTCAAAACAAATGTGCCTGGTAATAATAAATAATAATAATAATAAATGTTGCTAAAAATTGCAGCAAAAATGTATTCATAATTTTCTACCTAGTTTCTTCCCACATCCTGTTGCGTTTGACGTAATTGAAGACTAAAGAAAGCAAAGATTCAATGGTCATGATCAGGAGAGATTTTTCGCATTCATATTCTTTTTACACTTGAAAACTTGAATCACACATTCAAGCATGCAGAGCTTCAAATGAGAAAGAGCTGTGTAAATGTGGAGCAGGGCTGGGTCTCTGCAGCCTTGTGAGTCTGGGCCACAGTAGGGACGGAGAACAGTCACTACTTGTTTTATTGCCTCATGATGAACACCTGCAACGACTGAGGGGGAGGAGGGGAAAAAAAAAAAGGTCGAGGGCAGACAAAAGGCTCACATCTGTGTGTGTGAGAGTGAAGTACTATGGGAATGCCTGTGTGTGTGTGTTGTGTGTGTAGGTCTCAGGTTACATTCTTGTGGACAGGCTGCCAAATGAGACCGTCTGTGCACATGCTGCTCACAGCCTCCGACATATACACGCCCTCGTATGCTGGTAACTATGTTGGTAGATATCCTACATGACTAAATGTGTCAGCTCTTTCTTGCATAATTTAGATTTTATGAGTTGACATAAGTTTAGGCGAAAGGGAAAGCTATGTTTAAGCAATTTATATTTGGGTTTATTAACTCACAGTGGCTTTCGTCACCTTGACATTTTAGGGATGCAGCTACTTGCAGAATCTTGACCCCAAAATTTCATTTTGATCTTGGGAACACACCGGGACCATTTCGACCTTGGTATAAACGGTACAATGAGTTATTTGGGAGTCCTCTAATAAGACCATCAAATATGGACCCCAGCCGGACAACGGTTTCTCAATAAATGTGTTTCACAGAACCTTTACTCAAATATCTGCACCTACTATGGATCTACGGAAGTACTCTCCTCACCTATTTTTTGCAGACTATGTTGATGCTCTTTTAACTATAAAAGAAAAGATAGACTTGAAAAAAAAAAAACGCTCCTCGTGGGTAAATATCATGCATAAATATTTGAATCATTATGTACAGTATCAGATGAAATAAGAGTGTCTTGATAGAAATTATTCTGAAAGGATGGGTGACTTTCGATACCAGCTTTATTTTAAGGTATCGGTACTCATGGAGACCGCCAATACCATCCACCGATACTTAAGGCAAATAAAGTCTGACATTAAGTCTACATTGGCGCCATTCTATGGCAACTCATCATCGGCTTCTCCTTTCCTACTAAATATGGTATCATTTGCTGTTGTTTTATTTTGTGCATTTATGTTGAATTCAAAAGTTGGGGCTATCCCATAGAGTCTAATGGATGGTTAAACATCCATTCAGGAAACAGTTTATTGAGGAAACGACGAGCGGAGCGCGCCTATTTTCCTGGAAATACAGCTGTGCCCTACAGTGAAGATATATCGCTGCTACCTTTTGACTTCGGCTTCTAAAACAAAAAAACAAAAATGATTCATTCAGGACAACAAGCTATTCTAAATCACCAGTGACTATTCAAACACATTTTTCCACATATGACATCACGCAGAAGGTGGACGCTAATACAAACAGGTGGCTGAAGTAACTAACTCCCATTATTTTGCAGACTATAAGGCACACTTAAAAGTTTCTCAAAAACCATCAGTGTGTCTTAGAATCAGATAGCCTTATGTATGGATGTTAAATTGAAGGTGAATAAAGTTTGACTTCTATGCTGTATTAGTTTGTTTCCTTTAATGTGCCTTAATGAGCTTTATAATCCGGTGCTCCTTGTATTTTCTAAGTATACGGTATCTTCTGGAAGAAAAAGTCACACTGCAGCCTAGTTGCAAAAAACCTTTATGTAAATTAAGCTGACACGGCAGATGTAACTGCTTTACACTCAACAATGTAGGTGGCAGTAGATAATAGACTTCTCCCCAATTTGTTGTGACTGATCTCCTGACCTCCAACCATCATATCATCTTATGAGGCCAACTTTGCTTTCCATACAAGACATTGAGAAGAAATCCCTTGAAAATACAGAAGCCAATTATTTTAACACAGGAAAGTTCATGTCTTTTTTTGTTTGTTTGTTTGTTTTTTTATTGCATAACATTGTCATCAATCAAATATATGTGCCAGACTGTTATATGCACATCAAAATCCGACCAACATTTAAGGCTACAAAATCTAAGGGTGTTTTCCAGTTGTCTTGTTTAGTTTGGCTGAACCGATCTCTGGTTCATGCAACCCCTTGGTGTGGTTTGTTTGGGCAGGTGTGGACACAGCATTTGAACTTAGATACAGACCGCTTGAAGAAGTGGTCCTGAAGTCCAGTGATTATTTGTTGTGTAATGTGATTCAGTCTCGACCTAACCAAATATGTAAACGTTCAGAACATAGTCAGACATATGCACATATTGTTTACTTCTGTGCGCACAAACCTTTATTTATTATTTTAAATATGATAAAATAGCAGCAACCGTTTGGTAATGGTCGATGATTTTTTTTCCAAAAGAGCCTATCATGAATGAACGTGAAACCAAGCTAATAACTAGCCATTACGTTTTACATATGTATGGGGTTGAGGGGGGGTCAACATTACAACGCACCAGCTGGTTTTCGAGTATTCTGGGTTTGTGGTTTATATTGACTGACCAGTTTCAACTCAAATATTTTGTAGTTTATACTAAAGTGTTCCAAACATTTTAAATAACAACAAATGATGTGTTTCATCGCTGTCGACATTTAGGTCAAGTGAAAGTCGTACATTTTTCGAAGTAATTTGAAATTTAAGATTGAAATAAAGCAACAGGTCTAAGGGATGCATTTTTGCTTTGAATGGAATTGTAGCATCGGATATCAGACATCAACAATAAAATATCAATTTGTCAGGAAAAAGATATTTGAGGATTGTTTTTTCCTGATGTCTGTTACGTGGCAGTGTAACAACTCATTCATCAACTTGAGACACCTCACCTGTCTTACAACTGAGGATGCCCTTAAACGAAATGTCTTTTATCACTTTCTACTACCACTTTTGCCGTGTAATGCAAGATGGTGAAGCAGAAATTTGATTCATGTTTCCAAAGTAGATGTTATATTCTTTTGAATTATTATTTGGTAAGTCTCGGGTGTAAATCTATAGGATCTACAATCCTTGGCTTTTAGTAACACAGCAGCAGGGAAACAACTTCATTATGCTGCATTTATTGGATAATTGGTTCTTCGAATGGCTCCAAGCTGCCAAACGATGGCCATCCAACAGACAGCAGGCAAGAAAAGTGGGATAAGAGATGAAAGCCTAGAACCCCCCCCCCACACTGAAAATAAAATCATGCCTTCTTAAATATGCTTTTATCCAAAGGCAAAAACACTCGCAAGT
The DNA here is from genome assembly GCF_054491065.1 of Syngnathus leptorhynchus. Classification (NCBI taxonomy): domain Eukaryota; kingdom Metazoa; phylum Chordata; class Actinopteri; order Syngnathiformes; family Syngnathidae; genus Syngnathus; species Syngnathus leptorhynchus. The sequence continues at coordinate 4,075,369 of NC_141206.1, read as the reverse complement.
AAATGTTTCAGCCTCAAGTTATAGCCAATAAAAAAATACACCCCATAAAAAATGCCCCAAAACATTATACATTATACTGTAAAACAAGAATAGAAAAAATAAACAAGTGCAATAAGACTGTACTAGCTGAAAACGGGTAAATTAGCCAAACATGATATATATGATATATAACATGATATATATATATATATATATATATATATATATATATATATATATATATATATTTTTTTTTTTTTTTTTTTTTTTTTTCCAAACAAGTATTCTCAGAAATAGTGCAAAACGACATTTTTTTACAGGGAGAGTTTTAAAGGGTGTAATGGTTGAAGTGAAGAGGGGAAAGCGGGAGAAATGTTTATAGTGAGAAGTTCTTGCTATTCAGAGCCTTGAAAGAATGGAATGCAGCGGGAAGATCAATGTGTCTCTCTCGGTGACACACACACACACACACGTTTGCAGATGTTCAGAAGCTATGAGGAAGGAAACCTTGGCTCTCTTCAGGACATTATGAACTTGTCGCAGACACACACCCCTAAGATGTAAACACAAACCTACAAACTACAGACAAAAATATTTTCTTTTTAAACCTGTTTCACTTAATAAAAAAAAAATGGCCAACATCAGGTTAGTAATATTGCTTGTTTCTTTTCTCTTTTTTGTCCACATGAGAACTATAATGCAACACACAAAGCATAAAATGTATACACATATGCATATACGCAACCTTTTCTTTTCTCTCACTCCCACATGCACATAGACACGTGAGTGTGAACACATACACACACACACACTGTCTGGCCCATCACAGGACCAGATGGCACCAGGGGTGTTCCAGACAATTTACAATCTTTGTGAGTGTGCATGTATGTCAGTAAATGTGTGCGTGTGTGAGATTTTCCAAGCAACCCCCTCACCCTTTTTGCCACACACACACACACACACACACACACACACACACACACACACACACACACACACACACACACACACACACACACACACACACACACACACACACACACACACACACACACACACACACAGGGAATTGGCACTGCCACTCTGGTGCCAAAGCCTGAGACTGAAACAAAAGCTGGGAGAAACCATTGTGCAGCTTCCCTGCTCCAACCCACCTTTCACTCTGAACCAGATGGTTTCATCTGCTAGTCTCTGTAGTGTGAAGGTTCACTGTGTCTCTGGCAAGTCAGCGTACATCACATTAGTACATTTAACACACTCAATGAACAGATTCTCCATGCAACACACACTCTTAAATAAGAATATTTGCTTCGTGGCTGACTTTGAAATGAAATGTAGTTTTTTATTTTTTTCCAGCATCAATTTTCGATGCCGCTTGTCCGCGTTAAGTCATAAATGAACTGGAGCCAAGAGTTCACTCTGCACTGGTCGCCAGCTAATCACTAACCGAAATATTTCAAGCTACAAATATTTTTATAGAATGTGTAAAATGTAGTAAAATACAACATCTGTGCAAATCAAAATGATCAAAGTACATCTGCCCCTGTGGTAGACAGCACGTGATTTCTACTCCATTCCTTCTTTCACTTTATTTCATAATGCTTATTTTTCCCAGCAACAACATTTAGAATGCCACACAGTAATAAGTGCTTTGAATGTTAGCATCTCCTTTGTTTTTTCATATTAATTGGAAATGCAAGAGGTGTTTTCTGGTTGTTTGCTTCTACGTTTTAGATTTTGAGTCTGTCTTTTTATTTCAAATTATTCTTTTGGACACAGATTCTATGGTCCAACTAACTAATTCTAAACACTGGCAAACAAGGTCAATCTAAGATCAAGAAGGAAGTGCAGAATAATAAAAGCAGGAAGAAACAGTTGATATTGACGGCTAGAAGGAAATGTTAACTAAAAATGAGTAAAAACAAAAACATCACATGATCACAGGATGTTTTGCACAGAAAATACCCCCAAATTGTGCTTTCTAAATTTAGAAAGGAAAAAAAAATGCCCGCAGAAACTGCTACAAGTATAATTCTGCAACAGTCTGGTAGACAAGAGCAAAGAAATAGTCAAGGAGTTCAAGGGAAAATTATCAACTTAGCTGAGGAGGACTTGGAAAATGCCAATTCTAAACGAGATTTATTTTTTTATTAAATGGAGGTGGAGCACACAGTAGGAGTAGCTGTTTTGGTTATAATATTTTAATGTATTTTGAAATACACATTGTCTTTCATCTTCATCTTATGACAGTGTAATATCTAAAACATCACACGTACAATTGTTCATTCACATTACATCCACCTCCCAGAATATGTTGCTTTGTACTGAAGGAAAGCTGCAGTCTTGTTAAGCAGTACTGTAATTGCAAGCTAAACTGTTTGACGTTGCCTGTCTCTTTATTTTCTAAGGATTGGGTGGATTAGGCACAGGGACGACGTTTCTATCACTGCTGTTTCTGTTAAAGCAAACAGGTGCAAAAAGTACACCTCAGCAACATCAACATATTGACTGCAGCGCGAGGAGGACAAATAATGCGGCCTTGCCGTTTTGCAGTTTCACATATGGTGAACGATAAAGGGATGCACAGGCTAAGTAAATCAAAAGATCGAAAATGATCATTTATGATGAAATAATGAGTTATTTTGGTGCCCCAGAAGTTAGAGGCCTGGCTCTCTAAAACGTCACCTCTGCTGTATTCAAACGTTCGGCAGTAGATTCACCTCAGCGCAATGACGAGTACTTGAGCACATTGCAGAGGATAACGTAGAAGTGTTTTATAATTTATTTGATGCACCAAAATCAGAACAGCCGCACAACAACTCAAGTTGCAGAAACAACTGCTCGGAGAAATTGATGTGTTTGGCCTGTAGGGGATAGCTCCTCACTTTGTGATGTCACAACGTGAGGACCCGGTCACTGAACATCGTTGGAGAGTATCTGACAATTAAAAAAAAAAAAAAAAAAGTCAGCACCCACTTCTATCCAAGAAAATGGAGAAATGAAACGTGAAGTACGTTACTCATAAACAAGACATATTTACCCTAAATTGTATGGACATCTATGCACTCAATTTCTGTGCCTGTCCTTCATTTCTAATCACTCCACAGTTAATGACGGGCTTGCGTATAAATCCGACAGATTACCTGCAGCAGGTGTCCAACAGATGACTCTAAAATAGGCACTTGTGACACCGGGAAAAAAAAGCTGATGAAGACCAGTAATTAAATACTGACAGTTTGTCAGACACGAGACGTTTAGTCGACTTATTACAAAGCGTATCAGAAGACAACAAAACATTTAAACACATATGATTGACGCAATAGGATCAGACACCAGAAAATGACGACTGAGTCTGATCTGAGTCAGGGAGCACAGTGAACAAAAAAAATAAGCTTTTCTAACTCTAGCCGAGCCCAACTAGTCTTAGCTGTGCCTTTAGGGAAAACATATGGAGTGCCGACTCGGTAGTAAGTCGGCTTGCCGAAGCAAGAGCTACGTCTATCTCCTGAGGTTTGTAAAAAAATTTAAAAAAAAAAAAAAATCCCTGCCAAATATTAACAGACATGAACATTGAAATCAGCGCCATTATTAGCAAGTCATTATAAGCGTTTGAAAAGCAAATGGAGCTCATAATATTTGCCATTATCGCTAAAAAAACGCCTATTAATTCTTAATCCGTACCCCAATTAAGAGCATGGCTGGGAGTTTTTGCCAAGAAAAAGACAAATTAAGAGCCTCCAAGGCTGAGAGAGAATGTAGGAGGGCAAGGTATTGAGCAACCGGCTTCTGCCCGCCACCTATTTTGAAAGCCATCCTCTTGGATGAGTTTGAGTGACGGGTGGAACGAAGGCTGATTTGACTGAATAGAGACAAGAGGGTGACGGTGGGGGCGTTGTTCACCACGTTGAGGCGCATTATCTGTTTCAGTACAAGTGTATCAAATCAAACGTGAGAGGAGATATTATTAAAACGAACCCTTTTTATTCCTCTCAGCTGTAAACTGTGACTGAATAAGATATACCAATTAGAGGAACAAAAATCCAGCATGCCGATGCGGTCGTATTCGTGGCTGCCCAAATTTCTCTGCAGATGTGTGAAGAAGCAAACACTGCTGCGGGGGATGATTTAAAAATTAATTTTCCCCCCTATGATAAAACAAAAACAGAATGAATCTGTTCCACGAGTGGAACTTTCACCAGCGAAACTGCGTATTCTGCTCAGTCATGGGAAAGCTAAAGTTTATCCCAACTGACGAAAGGCGAGGTACACCCTGGACTGATCGCCAGTCAACCATCGAGCGCCAAAGCAACAATTCACGCTTACATGCGTCCCATTGTGACTATTTTAAAATCATCCACACAGACATGACCTTGATTAAAGCTTCAGTGTTTTCTTGAGTGTGTCTGTAACTTCGATATAAGCCACAATTTAGCTCCAGCGCTTTCTCAATGAATAGAATTTATTTGTGGATTTTATGTGCATTGTACCAAACCATCTTTTAACTCTTACTCTTGTGCAATTTAACTGAACAAAGAACAAAAAAGTAAACCTTCAAACACACACTCCCAATGACCACAATTTGGACTGCAGTGGGATTTGAACCTTGAACCCCTAAATCTAGGTACTTATGGATTGAGCTACTTTTGCTCACACTGGTTCAGTTGAGAACATTTACAAGACGTTTTAACAAAAATAATTCCAACTACGGTTTGCTATCTTCATCTGCTCTCTTCATCCTTTGTTCATGTTTTTCACAATGAGTCTTTCCTGCATCTTTCCCTTCTGTACCAATACATTTAAACCACAGACACATGCATATGCATAATTTTGTGAAATCTCCCCAAATCTCTCATTTATACACTATCACACTCGCACACCTCAATCCGCTTCCAACACCGTTGACAGGGAAACAAACAACACATCTGAAGGGTTCGAACGGTGTTGTAGTGGGGGGGGGGGGGGGGGGTTCACCAAAAGCAGCCAAGACCTGAAATAGACAAGTGGCGCTAGTGACAAGCACAGTGGAGCCTGCTCTTTGAACGGCTTCATCCAGGAAGAGATTAGAAACACACACAGAGTTTGATGTGTGCATTATCTTTCCAGGGATGATCCCAAAATAAACAACAACTAGGCAAAATCTCCCAATAATTAAAATGGTTAATCCACTTCCCGTTTGCTGATGACCGTGGGCTGAGCATGTCAAGTGGGACTCTTGCACCGTTCCTGTTTCTACGCTTTTGTGTCTAAAGGTGAATTGATTTCTAAAAATATAAGGATTTAGCATTCACTAAGCTGTCAAAAACCCAAACAAATATTTATAGTTTTTTGGAAATGTGAAAAATGCATCTTTAACAAATCTGATAAGATAAATTTGGTTGACAGAATCACATAGTTTTTTTATATGCTTTTTCTTCCAGTGTCGCTGTCCGGATATGTGCAACACTGCCACAAAATTCTTTACATTTCTGATTTGATTTTCTGCATTCTAGCAAAATATATTTGGCCGTTGTCAATTGGTTATTTGTTAAATGCAATAAATGTGTTTATTCATTCAGCTGTGGTGTAATATTCTTTTAGAATTTAAAATATTTTCCCTTTCTCATTCCTTGTAAAGCTAAGCAAAGCAAAAAAAAAAAACAGACATGAGGCAGAAACTCTCCTTACAACCCAAGCTAAACTTTACTCCAACATAAATGTTTGTTGAGGTTAGCGGAATAGAAATACTTCTCAAGTAATAAATTAACCGTGTGCTTGGAGCTCGAATAGCCGTGCAGTAAATTTTTAACAGAATATACTGTAAATATTTTTAAATACTCCCCTAAAATCTAGACCAAAGTCCTGGCTGCTGAACAGAACCAAACATACAATGTGAGGACCAGGTTCAGCGTCAGCATGTCCGGGCTTCTGGCCTCATCCCTTCCTTTGGAAACTGCTGCTCTCATGGCTGTGCGGGTCTATAGAGTTCTAATTAGCTGCATTCACAAACAGCGCCGGGCTCATCAAAATGCCGAGGCCTGCAGAACGCCACAGCAGGGGTGAGCAGAATGTGTGTGCGTGATGAATCTTGTACATGTGGGTGGAAAAATGTGATGTTGTTTGTGTAGTTTCAAGTTTATAAGACAGTGCCGTTTTCCTTTTGTGTGTGTGTGTGTGTGTGGGGGGGGGGGGGTTGCATGAAAATAATCCCAAAGTGAAGATACACATCGACGCAGCAAACCAAAGCTTGCCGGCCATTTAAGAGTAAAAAAACTGGATACTTCCTTTTTTTTTGCCTCTGCAAACTCATAACATTTGTTGACCTGCTTCACATTTGCATACACGGCACGGGGGCAAACCACACCATGTCACACAAACAAGCAGTAAACAAAAAGGATGTTTGCACTGCACTGTTTCTAGGAGAATAACAGAACGGCTCACAAATCTGAGTAGGATCAATGGAAATGATCTACGTATTTCTCTACAAAAACCCAGCAGAAAAACTTTCAACCAGACCGACTGCTTCTGTTTAGATGATTGTGGCTTCACTTTGGCTCATTAAGGCACAGAGGATACAGCTATTACATGTACATTGCACTAACTACATTAGGCGGGTCTATATAATATTGCATATGTTGTTTTGTGTAAAAGGTACGGTGGTTGTATTAGTTTAGTATTTCATAGGTACTGCAACATTCATAAGAACCCCAAAGATCCTCAACATGTCCTTAAGTATAATATTGAACCCCAAAATGCTCTTGAAGTCATTGACATTCGTTTTACACCATGCAGTAGGGTTGTCTTTACCAACTGGATTAGGCAAATTTCTGTAGAATGGAAAATATTTTCAACCCTAATTTGTGGAACAAATTATGACATCACACTTTACAATTGACTACTATAGGAAATAATGAATAAATACAGTAAGCACAAGCTAGCTGATTACGATTAGTACATGTGACTGCAACTTTCTACAGTATGTTGAGTTTAAAAAAAAAAAAAAATATATATATATATATATATATATATATATATATATATATATATATATATATATATATGTATATATATATGTATATATATATATATCTACACGTGTGATATATCAGTATGCACAGTATATCTTATTCATCAATCAAAAATTTTTATATAGCCCTAATTCGCTCAATAACTGCCTCCAGGAATTCACACATGGATGTTAGCATGCTGTGCTGCTCTTGTGCATCCAGGTGCAAATGAACTGGAAATTCCCACGCTTTAAAACTGACACAATGTTAGCAATACAGAGGCAAGTATAGGTAAACAATTTGGAACCTGAATTTTCACATTTTTTAATTTTTCCACGATTCAGAAAGTTTTTTAGTGCAGACCTTCAATGAAGAACATGATAGAATTCAAGAAAGAAGTCATACCGTTCTATGAATATGCTTTACGGTGCTTGAGCTCACCAGGATGCATGGAAGGACACATCAAGGACAGATTATTTGTGTGTGTGTGTGTGTGTGTGTGTGTGTGTGTGTGTGTGTGTGTGTGTGTGTGTGTGTGTGTGTGTGTGTGTGTGTGTGTGTGTGTGTGTGACAGTTGTTCAGTGACTCCCAGGCTGGTCCTTAGTAGTAGTAGTAAGCCCAGATATCTCTTCACTCTCTTCTCCTTACTGTCTTTCATATGCCAAAAAGTATCTTTAATAAAGGTAGAAAGGCTGGTAAAGAATCATGTATTCATTTCATATTGTTTTCACATTGTTTCATAGCTATTCTCTGGACTATTTATGTGTTTGGGTGTCTGGAATGGAGTAGTTTAGATGATTTCCACTTTCAGTCCAGTTCAGTTTTTTCACAAAAAATGAGGTTCCACTCTAATTATGTTGAATTACTCAAGTACATCTAGCCATACCTTGAGTGATATCCACTTCAGGGTCAAAGGTCAACAAGAGGCTATCCCAGCTACTTGCAAGCTAGCTAATAAGCAGTTCAGGAGGTGTCATCAGCGGTGTACAAGAACCGGCACTATCTGTACTTTTATTGAACTGATCTCAGCATTTAAACAACATGAATAAGTGTCTTGGGGTGAACTCTGAAGCACGGGCACACATATGGAAGAAGCATCGAAATACTGACCGCTATGGTAGACCTGACTGACCTACTGCATGGTGACAAAATGTATGAATGGAAAACACATGAGTTAAGGAAGTAACCAACTCACTCACTCACTCACTGACTAAAAAGCCAAATAGGATTAAGTGAATAAATTACACACTCTGCTGGCATTATCTCATTAATGTCAATCACACTCACACATTCCCTGAAAAACTCCTCAAGTTACAACCTGCCTGTCTCGCTATGGACAGTCCAGTTCAACTTCCAAAGTGACTATGTTTCGCTACTGTTTGACGCCACACTGTATAGAACCACGGTGAGCTAATCCCCACGGTATATTCATAGGCAGGAAAGAGTGACATCACCAAATCAGAAAAACAGGAAGTCTCTCTCAGGAATGAACATGAGAAGCAGAAAACAAATGTTATCCTTCAAACTTACCAAAATCATTTTTCTTTTTGTTATGAGAGTATTTGCATTCTATTCTAATGACATAGAGCCTCTTGTTTTTCCAAAAGCATTTGGAAGAACCTACAGATAATACAGAACATAATGGATGGAATACAGAGTACTGCTCAAAGTAAATTGCTAACCCCCACAAATATTGGGTGGTTACCCACACTGAAAAGTCATAGAGCGGCAAAAAACAGGTGCATGGAAGGATTTCAAATTGAGAGAAGAACATATAGCTCATTGAAAAAAAAGAGAGAAGAAAGCTGACGTACTTGAGCCGGAGAAATGTCCACTCCCCAGGGAGGTCGGTCCATTCTTTCCACTGCTAACAGGAGGGGAAAACATCTAAAAGACAAATAGAGCACACATTACCTTCAAGAGCACAGACAGGGGTACCAATAAGAGCAGACAAAAATGACTGCAGCTACATATGAAAAGCTTCATTCCAATACACCAGGGAGACATTTGGCTGGAAAATAGTGCCGCGAGAAGTGTATCACTCTTTGCCTCGAATGTAAAGGTGACATCTGCTTTTCAAGAAGCATTCATCTTTTTTTTGTTCACAGCAAGACCTACATGTTCAGAACTGTGACAGAGGATTATCTCATCTGATCTAAAATTTGAAACATGTTTACCCGCAGTTTTGTCTAAAAAGAATTCCGATTTTATTTTCAGATTGTCAATTCCCTTACAAACACTGTATTTAGGAATGAAACTCATCATATTTACAGTATATAATATGTGACCTAAACAAGTATTGTAAAAGATGTCTACATGCATACTGAAGGTGAAATTGACTGCTATTATATTGCGAGCAGTCTCAGTTGTGACGACTCAACTTCACCATATTACCATGAAGTTACATTTTGCATCTGTGTAGACCAGAGTGAGCACTAACTGAGCATCAAACTTTCACATAGAGATTTTATTCTTAAATTGATTAGAAATTCAAAGTTATAGTTGGAACCAGTCGTTGGTAACAATGAACATTGATGTCATTGTGCCTCCGATTGGACAAGAGATGTGTGTGATGGAGGTCGCACTGGTGTTGGATGGCTACAGAGATGAATCGACATGATTTCATCCTTTTCTTATTCGTGCTGTAGCCATATTTAGGAGAAGCACTTTCAGTACTCTGTCCAGTGGTGAGCATTGACAGGGCTACAATTGCATAAATTAATGTTCAGCCTGCTTTAGGAGGAGACACACTGGTATGCTTGCCGCTCTATTTGGTCAAATCTTTATTCATATTTTTAATTAGTAAAACACTTTACTTACATTTTTTTAATACAACTTGTCATTGTACATCACAGTGAGGCTTTAAATTACTTATAAAACGATTGTGATGCATTTGAAAGCATACATGTAATATTAGTCTACTGTGGTTGTTTGAAAATATTGTTTGAGAAAAAGTCTTGACTTTTTATAATCATAACAAATAATCAATTGCAGCCAACTGAGCCCTCACTATAATGCTCAGACCATTTGACAATTTGTGAATATGCTGTTGTGTGAACCTTTACAATGTAACGTAATATATACCACAATCTATATTAAAACTATTCCTCAACTGCTGTTTTTGTCTGTGTGTACTTTATAATGCTTACTTTGCAAATACTTCACAATAACAGTCCCACAGGACACAAAAAAATTGCATTGATCCACATCCTCTGTACTCTTATATTGGTTTTTGACAATAATTCGGTTCAGAGTGTGTGTTACGTTTGACGGCTTTGAAAAAGACTGGCATTACTGCCTTGTTTCTGTAAAACTCAGCCATGATATTTTTATGCAAGAATTTTCCTTAGGGGAATTACATAAATGTCTACCTGTTTAAATAAATAAAGTTAAGATATGGAAATAAGCTTGTTATTGTTTAGGTCATTTGCATTTTTTTGCTATTATTAAGTACTAACATGCTTTTTTTTTTCTTTTGTTCAAGGATTTCCTAGCATGTTGCACCACTGGCCTTTTTTGCACTTTCTAATCTGACATATCTTCCTTTCATAGCAGGATTAATGGGAGTCCGTTTATTCTTCCTCATTGAGGGCTGTATCTATTTTCCTCCTTCTCATTCCCTCCTCCTCTTGTGACCAAACTTGCTCCCAGAGGGAGGTAGAGGCACAGAAAACATGGCCGAGAGCATGGAACACTATTTCCTGTCCCTCAAGTTCACACCAGAGTCTTTTATTCCAAGGGAATGTGGGGGGTGGGGGGGGGGGGGGGGGGGTGCTACATTTAAAACGGGATTAGTATTTTGCGCTTGTAACACGAAAAACTGCACGGGCGGGACATGCGCAACACGCAGGTTCATGCTGAGAGTTATTTATCCCTATCTGTCTTTTTTCTCGACTTATATCAATATTATAACTATTCTTCACACTGTGGACTGTACACTCATTGTAAGTGAATATTAAATCACATTTTTTTTTTTCTGTCATGAGCAAAAGGGGGAAGAAGGACTTAAAATGAGATATACTACCATGGATGATGGGAACATCTTCAAATCGTTGTTTCGCATCTATAAGACAACAAAATTACCAATGCAGCATCAAAAATATCTACACATACAAACAAAATAAAATCACATGAATGCTCTCACTTTTCTTTTCACTTACGCTAAATAAACACACTTTAACCAGTTAATGTTCAAAGATATGCAGGTTATGCGCCGTCCAACTCATTAATTAAACATGTAAACTGTGAAAGCCTAACAGGACGTGCTTATTTACTTCCAGCTTCTCCTATCATCATACTCATTTGTTCCAAATAATAATAAATGAATGTTCTTACCGCGCTAAAATCCAGTAAGTCACTCAGTTCCTTGTCTGTGCCCAAAGCTGCCATCCGTTGTTGATGATGCATTTTAGCAAAATCACACGGACCTACAAAATGAAAAACAAATGGAGAAATAGATGGACAGAGGAGGTAGACGTAGACAGATAGACAGAATTGTTGCCGGATGGCGATGAAGATGAGAAGAGCGGAGGAAAAGACCTCTTTCGCTGTTTTACGCGCAGCTCCGCTCTGCTCTGGGTCTTCGGTCGCCACAGCCAAAATAAATCCAGGAAAACAAGCTCAAAGCCTCGATTAACACGTCTAATTTCCTCTCATCTTCAGCGGGGGAGAAAGCTCACAATCAGGTTCCTGGTTTAAAGTCACTGGACAAAAAAAAAAAAAAAAAGTCACAGAAAGGTTTGCGTTTTGGTGTGTGTGTGTGGGTTGGTATTTTTTTTTTCTTCCTCTCGCCCTCCAGCCAAAGAAGTCCGAGCTCTCCGCGTCAAGACGCAGTTCGTCCGCCTCGGTTTGACTGTCAGCCTCAAACAATCATACAATAAATAAATAAATAAAAGACTAAAACACCTAAACGAGCCCGTCAGAGAAGAAGCAAACCTCCGAAGAGATTAGGACTTTTCACTCTGTGCGCTCGCCTGCAAGTCAAGAGGAAGACTGCAGTGGAAGCAGCTTGGAAGAGTCCGGGTGGAGTGTGCGCTTCTTGCGGCCGGGTGAGGGCTCCCTCCGCTCGGCTGCAGGTTGTGAAGATGCCCGGGCGCTCAGAACGGTACCCATGCGCGTATTGCTGTGAAGCCTCGGTCGCTGTGATTCATATGGTGGTGCGGCCACCTAGCTTACATTCTCGTCTAACACCATCGCACCACTGTAGGCACTGATAATCTGCAAGAGAAAAAAACCCATCAAAGTCTTTTTTTTGCTACGTAAATTTACACAAACATTACCGGCCACGTTCAGTTCTAGTTGTTTGTCCTCTCACTTGTGTTTTTTAAGTGCAGTGTTTGACCTGATTATTAAATTATGATATGATTTTTACTGGATGCAATTTTGAAGTATTTTCATGGAATTGATATTCTCAATTCTATGTTCATGAAATGTTTTACTTTTATTTAAAAAAACATTGAAAAACCAGTCAATCTGGAAATTATATATGGTTTTCATGTACTGTACCAAACCGTTACATTGAAACTTTTTGTTAAAGGTATTTGAAAAATTATTTTTCAGGATTTGGCAGTTGCCCATCAGGCTATATCCCACTAGACTAGTTCCGCCCCTGCACTGAGCTAGAGCTGAAAATTGGATTCTCATTCAGAACCAAAATGACAACAATTTGCAGTAAAATAACAATTTTAGAAGATTTTTTTTCCACTAACATTCACGTTTGTAGTATAGCTAGAAAAGCTCCATGTAAAACCAATTTATATATATATATATATATATATATTATATATATATATATATATATATATATATATATATATATATATATATATATATATATATATATATATATAGGTGTCAAAGGTATAGCAGCCATGGTTGATATTTGGGTGTCACAATTTGAAGCCACTCCCCCCTTTTTAAAAAGTAGCATTGCAGGCTGTGTCAAATATTTCTACAGTAGCATATGCCGCGGGGCAGTTGGAAATGGTCCACAGGTTGTAGTGTGAGAACCCCTGCAAATGGCACAGGGTTATTGAAGGAATAGGCTGTAACGATAATTTGTTTACAAACATTATATCATTTCAAAATTAAAAAAGGTGTGTCATGTTAACAAAGGTAGTCAAGGGATTGCATTTGGAATAGTTACACCCTACAAAATGTGATCATTTCTGACTTGAAAAGTGTTCAAATAATTATTTTAAGTTAACTAGACAGACCAAAACCAGAACTAAATTCCAGGATATTGTCAATTTATTGGAAAAAAAGAAGTGAGAAGCAAAATGTTTCAGCAGTTGAGCAAGAATAAAGAAAGTTAGCAAAAAAAAATCAAGCTCATATTGCAGGTCAATTCAAATTTCTTGTCATTTGTGTCTATGTATCTCTTTGTGTGTGTGTGTGCGTGTGTGTGTGAACAGCACAATTCCGAAATTTCCAAAGCCAATCGAGGCTTTGTTCGTACGTGGATATAAATCAGATATGCGTGATGCAACTGCAGTCTGGACGCTCACATTGCCCTCGTCAGAAACATTCATCAAAAGTGCAGTTTTACAGAAAGCTGCAAAGATTTCTTAATAAACCAACTCATACAAGCGCAACCTCTTCCACCTGCTTAGTGGATGGGCTCTTAATGCAAATCACATTCACAAATAAAATAATCCAATTGATTGAAAAGCAATACATGTAATGTTCTTACATGTAAAAACATCTGAAATTTTGCAGCCTGTATAACAACCCACTGCCTTTTCTGAATATGCAACAACTTTGGTCAAATGTGCTTTAGAAGGCTTTGGTTTACTCCAGATGAAACCTCACAAAGCTTTGAAGCTTTCCATCCAATCGGTTATAAAAGGATAATTTTTTAAGGCTTCATGTGCACCCAAACCTCCTAGCTGACCAAAACCTAATAGCAAAATACCATAATTACAGATAGTTCTCATGTCTATTTATGATTAATGATACATTGACTTCTATTACTTTAGTTTTACTCAACCAAAATAATTGTTGAACCTCAAATCACGAAGAAGAAAAAAAAGTGATGTCTTTGAAATCATGATAGTCAGACAAAAACTAATCTTGGTAGTCTGTAGGTGGGAGGTGAAGAGGTGTTGTCACACCCGCCTGGTCACCAACAGCCTGCAGGTAGAAAGTGACTGACCTATTTCCACAAATTACTCTCTGCATGTGCATGTTTTTTCCGACAAGAAAAAAAAATGGGCTCCAAAGACAGCGCTTGTTGGTATCACGTGAAGAGAATGCACTTGTACTTCCAAGTCCCAGTTCCAGTTGTGAACGTGAGAGTGAATGGTTGTCTGTTTCTCCAGTATACGGCCTGTGTTACTGACTGGTGAACAATCCAGAGGAGTATCTCTTACATCTGGTCAATTTTGGAAAAAGGCAATTATATTGCTTTGCATTACATTCAGTTATGTCACTGCTGGTTATGGTTATGACACCCATGCATACCACTGTCCAGACTTTGGTTTCTATGGCTTTGGTCCCTGCACACTTTCTCTGTGGACCAAGAAAAACAAGTGCAGTGTGAAAATGCCTTAACACTTCAGAACAACAATGCTCTCAAGTCTCAACCCTTCAGAACAACAACGCGCTCAACGTTTTGGTGTCACCAAATGATAGTGCACCCTCTGACTCTAAGAAAGCCCTTGAGATACTTGTGCCGTATGTTATGCACACGAACAAAATTGTTGGTACCCCTTTGTTTATGAAAAAAAAAAACAAGATTTGTAAAAAGAGGTGAATAGTACAAAATAATAATGTTGTCATAGATAATTAAATAAGATGTACCGTATTTTACGTACTATAAGGCGGACCGGACTATAAGGCGCACCTTCAATGAATGGTCCATTTTCAAACTTTGTCCTTCTATAAGGCGCACTGGACTATAAGGTGCACCATTAATGCATCATGTCAGATTTTTAATCCAAATCAAATCATTCTCCATTTTAACTTTTTTATTTCAACTTCAGACGCAAAAAAATTACTTTATAATCACAAAATAATGATCCATAGTCGTATTGATTCATGATTCATAGTCTTCAGCGGGCCACTTATGATTGATTTCATGACACAATGCTTCGGTCCAGTTTAAATTGAGGAATTTGGTCCATATACAAGGCTATATACTATAAGGCGCACTATCGGCTTTTGAGAAAATTTTAGGTTTTTAGGTGCGCCTTATAGTCCAGAAAATACGGTAACCAATGAAAATCAGATATTGCTTTTGAATTGTGGTTGAACAGAATGTTTTGAATTAACAAATTCACAAAACAGGCCTAAGCGAAAATGATGATACCCGTCATATTTTTCTTCTCAAACCTTTTCGCCAATTACTGCAATCAAATGAATTTTTTTAGCTTTTAATAAGATGTCTGCAACTGTCTCTGGGCCAACTCTTCATTAAATAAGTTCCCCAATTATATCAGGTTGTGTGGGGTAAATATTTATACAGTAGTTCAAACAGGGAGGACGCGCTGGAGAGACTATGTCTCTCGGCTGGCCTGGAAACGCCTTGGGATCCCCGAGATGAGCTGGATGAAGTGGCTGGGGAAAGGGAAGTCTGGGAGTCCCTCCTAAAGCTGCTGCCCCTGCAACACGACCCTGCATAAGCGTAAGAAAATGGATGGATAGTTCAAACATCTTTTACCTATAATGTAGTTGGATTTTAACAAAAACCGGATTGTAAAAGTTGAGGTTTGTACAGTGGTTTCTCCAGATCATATGATGTGATTACCTTCGTAAATCCCAAATATCCAGATGAAAAGATGACAGTTCGTTGGTCAATTTTGTCTTTTTCACTTTTTGCCAGAGGCACAACCACCCATGGTTATCTTGGCCCTCGTCCTTATTTGTTATATTGTTTCTATTTGTCAGTAAAGACAAATTACACAGAATGAAGGAGCAGGTGCACAATACAAATAATGGTACTTATCATGCATTAAAGTCACTGAAAGAAAATAAGGCAACTGATAATGAGGAGCTGTGCGTAAATTGGTATTTGTCCATATTGATTCATTATTAAACAATGACATTTTCCCACTCATGTTGACCATTTGTATCAAACCCCCACCAATGTAAATCGGAGAGCAATGGGCTTTTTGTAATTGGTCTTTTGTTAGTGAGCAAGCGATTACAAAATTTAAAGGGGAAGTCAACCCAGAAATCTTCTTTGTAATATTAGAGCAGCTCAACTACTTCAAACATATTGTTCTCATTAATGTGTCCTTTGTGGAATATGAATTAAACAAGCAAAATCCACCTGTTTTTATTCATCCCAGCAGAAGGACATTTTTACCACTTGCCGTCACCAGAAAATGACATCACAGTTGCAAGGTCTCAAGTCATATCCAATCACGGCTCACTGGTTTTCTGAAGCTGAGCCGTGATTGGTTGTGATCTGAGACTTGGCAACTGTGATGTCAATCACGGTCGACAGCAAGTGGCAAAATGGATGCCCCCTGAGATGCATAAAATCAGGTGGATTTCGCCTGTTTAATTTATATTCCACAAAGGAAACAATCAGAATGCCATGTTTGGACTAGTGGAGGCACGTACAATATATTAGTGTAAAGATAATTTGAGGGTTGATTTCCTCTTTAGGATTTAATCTAGCTAATATGACTCCCGGTGATGTATCCTGCAAAATAAAAAAAAATGTCACTTAACCACTCATTTGATTCTATTCATTATCAATGTGCGAATAAGGCAAAGAGTTATATAACATGAAAACAATGTATTCCCGTTTAGTCTGTGTGCCACGTTAACCTTGCCAAAGAACAAGAACAAACAGTTATGATCTGACACAGAACAAAGTGTCTGTCACATCTGGGTCACAGCTGAGCAGCTGAAAATCATCCTTGATAGAATTTACTGTATTACAAAATTAGCTGGAGAAGAGAGGTCTCGTGGACTTCTAGTGGTGATCCTGATATTGAAAACATGAGCTTTATCATCATCTGATTCATTTTGTAATTTGATCATTTAAGGAAGCAAGCAACTGAGTTATTTATTGATAAGCAACAGATTTATTGGCCATACAGGTTTTAGTTTTGATCACAAATAAAGTGGTATACAAAGTCTACACACCCTTGTTGACATGCCACATTGTAGGCCTAAATCATGATGCATGTCATCACCATTCTACACAGTTGGTGCAGTGTTGTTTTGGGAAAGAGGAATGTTGCGTTTGAACCAAACCTAACTTTTGGAAGTGCGGCCAAAAATGACAACTTTCAGCTGAAATTGGAAAAGCGGTGGAAATTATAAACAGTTTCATACAGCAGACAGTCTTATAAATACAAATAAAAGGAAAGTGTGTGCTGCCACGCATTTAATATGAGTTTAAAGAAAATTGGTTCATTCTCATCATGGCCAATATGCCAGTTATGAGCGGGCGTTCACACTTATGCAACAATATGGGTTCAGTTTTTGTTTGGTTTTACTTCCCATCTTGAAAAGATGTTCTAAAACACCGGTGTCAAATTCAAGGCCCGGGGGCCGGATACGGCCCGCCACATCATTTGATGTGGCCCGCAAAAACAAATAGTGCATCGTGTGTCATGCAAAACAAATAGCTAATTGTCTTCACTTTTAATAATATCTTTTTTCTTTTAAATATTTGACCAGTTTTAACTTGTAAGATTTGACAACGAGTCATTTGTCAGTTTGTTTTTATATAATATAAAGTGCTCATACATTTATTTGGGTTGACAGTCATAATGGCTCTCTGAAAGAAGCTATGACGACAATGCGGCCCATAAAAAAAATGAGTTTGACAGCCCTGTTCTAAAATATTGTGCATGTTATAGGTCACTTAAAGTGTGAAAAACATTTTTAAACTACTAATAATCTCAATGTCATTTTCAGCAAAAAATATTCTTGGCATTTAAACAATGTTTGTAGAATTTGAAAATTTATATGTGTACTGAGTCAGAGGAAGGTCAGTCGAAATGTTGCAACATTAAAGAACTAAAGAATGAGACAATGTGCGGGAGTTTTCCTTGTTTGATATGTCTAGTGTATATAATAACTTCCTTTCAAATTTGCTTTATATTTATCTCTATATGAAAACACGTTGCCATGCCATTATGATGATTTCACACTCTTTAGTAGACATCTTACCACTTGGATGTGTTATGATTTATCTAATTATACTCCTTAGGTGCCTGGATATTTTATGTGATGGGATCTCATTTTGTTGGATTGCATGTGATTTACTTGTACTTGGCATGTAACTTGACGCCTTCTTGGCCAGGTCATTACAACTGCTCTTTTACCTAGTTAAATAGTAATCATAATTAAACCGCAAAACAATAATCCAAAACAAGTGTTTACCCGTCGAGCAGAAACAATTCCTAAAACTAATTCCACATTGGCCCTAAATGCTTTTTACTGAGTGCGGCTCCTTCACCTGGCTTCAAATAAAGTCACCGGTAGCTAGCTGTCAACTCGTCAGGACTGGAGTGGGACAAACAATGTTTCATATGTTTACCGTATTTTCCGGACTATAAGGCCCACCTAAAAACCTAAAATTTTCTCAAAAGCCGATAGTGCGCCTTATAGTCCGGTGCGCCTTGTATAAGGACAAAGTTTTAAAATGGGCCTGTCATTGAAGGTGCGCCTTATAGTCCGAAAAGTACGGTACTTCTATTGCGTATGTCATGATCCATGCTGTTTTTTGTTCCCCCCTGTGGTCAATCAACACACACGTTTGTCTTTCAATCAGCTCCCCTCCCTTAGCCAGTCGTGTCTTGTCTAGGTGCTCTTCATCGTCTCGTCATTTGCTTGTATTTAGTCCCCTAGTTTCTTGCTGTCTTTCTCAGGTACACACACAATGTGGATGTTTTGGACTTGATTTCAACCCTTCCTGACAAAGAATGTCAAATGACCCTAAGTCCGATTAGATAGATAATTGTGAGATAAAGCCCCACGAATCATCGATACTTTCAGCCAACAACAGCCATCGTGGAAACATCATATAGAAATATATCCTTGACTTTCCATTTTGCCCTAATAAGAAGTTCCACAATGCCACAATTCAAGCATGGCACAACTCTTACTGCATAGGATTCTCATCAAATGGAAACATTCCTCTTGGCCATGCTCCTGATGGTAGAAGCCATGTCCAGCAAAAGAAAAAAAAAACATTTGGGAAGCTGGTGCAGCTGTTTGCTACAACCACTGGGACCTCACTATGCACTTCAGAATAAACTCTTACAAAAACACTTGGTGGTTTTTCAGTAGTTAGCTGACTCTAACATTATAAAAGGCCGTACTGCATTATAAAAATCACACCAATGGCTCCCACAGTTGACCCCCAGACAGCCATAATTGAAGTCCTCAGCTATTGATTCACAAGTGTGAGATGCAGTACAAAGATGGACGGTGAAAACTATAGCTGGATCAAGAATGCTAATTAAAAATCACAGCTCAGAAAATAGAAAAGACTGGAAGGATTGAAATTTTATAGAATACATATACAAAACAGATTGCGTCAATGCATGCATATAGACACACTTTCTCCCGCAGGAAGGTTTTACAAGCGCACACAATATATATATATGCAACCACACATGCATATTAATCCTCTCTTCTCTCTCTCTCACAAACACACACAGACACACACACAGACACACACACACACACACACACTCAGCCCCTCTGCAGTCGCTAACAGTGTGTTTTTGCCAAACACCTGTGTAATCGTACAGCTGTGGAGAATGCTGGGAAAGGACCGGGGGAACTGAACACCGCACAACTAATACCCTTTGATTCCACCCGGATCACCGAGTGTGCGTAATTGTGTGGGTGTGTATAAGTCTATGTGGAAGTTCATGAGTGTGCACAAGTATGAGCGGGTTTTGGAGATCGTGAGAGAACTGAAGAGCAAAGAGTTAATGAGTGTTGGCCCAACTTATTATGCATTTTTATGTTTGTGTGAACATGTTTGTGTATCAGTCCCCAGTATCAGCATTCTGGAACATTCCTCTATCCTCCCGCCACAGCTGAACTCATCAAGCCCCCCCTCTTTCTAAAAACACTCAGACCATCACCAAAACTGACAAATGAACTGTAATGGGTGTATTCAAAACGTTCCAAGTTGAGTGCATTTTTTTAATTTTTTAATACTATTTCTGTCAAGTGTAGGAGGCCTGAAGACAAATAAACCCTCACATGATGAGTTTTATGGAATTATTTACAATAATTCCCATTTCATACATTACAGCTACATTATTTACGACTGCCATTCAGAGAAGCCATGATTTTAAAGGTTACTTCAATTGCTTGATATTAATGCTTCCACTGTCCGGTTACAGTCAATCCCTAGAGCCTGAAACTGAATATGTTAAGTGGAGTTAAGTGGATGTAGAAATATCTTCAGTAATTACACCGTGCCAATTAGGCCTGCGGCTCATCTTCATCATCGCTCATCACTTTTATTCATCATACCAACACTTTTACAGTTTCATTGTAATATAAAGTAATTCTCATGAACATCTTTGAGATCCGGTTATCAGGTCATCCCTGTCTTTAAATATAGTATCTTCATTGTCATTACGATCATCAGGACGATAATTCATGTCATAATTGACCTTTTCTTTGCCATTATTTATACTGTACGTGCATAACTCTAACAGCATCATTGCTATCTCCGTGATCATCATCAATATTATCATCGTCTCTGTTCATTTGTTGTCATGACGATCACTATCGTTTGTATCCTTCCACAAAACCATTGGCCACATTTTTATCAATATCACAGCCAAATGATCATCTCATTAGGATTTAGAATGTCCTTTGTTATCAGCAATCTCATCATTATCATCCTCTAAAGTTGCACAACCTCCGCAATTATATTTGTTCTCCTGTGAAAAAGATTCTGTTGAATATGTTGTGCTGCTTTGTCTCAATATTAAAAAAAAAAAAAAAAGTATACTTGCCAACCTCATCCATTATGTCTGCTGAATCCACTCTAATAATGATGAAATGGGCAAATAAAACACTGAAAATGCTATTTAACCCAAAGAACAGTGGACTATTTTTACCTCCTCTTGATTTATTTACCTCAAATGTAGGTTGCTGTGTTCGGCTTCCACTTCTGCTGACTGGAGGAGGAGCTCAGAAGAGCAAGTAACTACCACACTGCATTCAGATTAACGCGAAGGAAATTTCTTGTATATCAAGTCTTAATGTAAAACTTGAAAACTAATGTTTTGTTAAATTGAAATGTCTGAGGTGTGGCAAGCTGGCTGATTGGTTAGCATGAATTCTAAGGTTTGGGGTTAAAATCTGGACTCAGGCCTCTTATTGAGGCATTGTTCATGTTCTCCCATACTTGTGTGGGTTCAGTTATGTACAGGTACAGAAACTATAGATGAATTATGCCTTTCTGACATAATACCTGATGAATTTTTTCTTTCTCAAATCTGGATTTTTTATTTTTTTTTAGGATATGCTCTGTGCTTGTGGTCAGTGAATGCAAATCCGATTTAAAGCTACTCAGTTTGAAGATTTTTGCATCGTAAACACTTCCGATGTGTTTCTCTCAAGAAATTAATGGAAACACGGCTTTTTGTGTATGGTTGAGGAATTTTAAAAGGGAGGTAGTGGTGTTGAGTCAGCAATTGCAAAGGTGAGACGGATAGTTTAGAGATATTCTGGGAAAAAAAGACAATGAGGCAAGTGTGGGAGAGGGAGAAATGATCTATAGAGTGAATAAAGTAAAATGAAAAGGGAGAGGCTAAATCTGGCATTGGTTGGATTCTGTTACCGTCAATACAAAAACAAAAACCTCACTTGGGAACCATGTAGACATTCTGAAATGTTTTCACTGCAATTTACAGTTATATGGGCTGTAGACTGTTAAATTAGCTTGCAAACAAATGAAGACACCACCCTTTTATCAAAAAAATCCTCTATCCCTTTTCACACTGCACTCGGTGTGAAAGGTTTCAGTTGCCACTGAGCTCATATTTGGAACTGCTGACGTAGCGGCTAACTAGGAAGTAAGAAGTGACTGCATCTTGTTCAGTGCAGTGTGAAAAGGGATTTACAATATCAATAAAATATAACTATTAGAAGTATCTCTACTTCTGCTACGTTATACATGAGCTACACATTTGCAGTTGAATAAAGTACATTGAAGTAGCATTGGGCGTCCGTTGTTGGACACAGAGAGAATATAATCATTTGTAATTAATCTCTCATAAATGAACAGCCATCTTCGTCATGATTTGATGATTTTGGCAACCATGAGTATGATCACCTTCTGTGTGTTGATATTTCAACAAAAGGTCATTTACTATTGAAAAGCTTAGCTCCTTAAATTTAATCAGATCTGTGCGCGTGTGCGTGTGTGTGTGTGTGTGTGTGTGTGTGTGTGTGTGTGTGTGTGTGAGAGAGAGAGAGCGAGAGAGAGAGAGAGAGAGAGAGAGAGAGAGAGAGAGAGAGCATGTCCGTCTGTCTGTCATTGAGCAGATTGAAATATAATCTGCTGTTGATCCCCTTTTCGGACCATGCGTTCCCACATTCCCATAATACTTAATTTTCATTTTGTAAACAATATTAAGTATTTTTAATGACATTGTGTTTTCCAGTTTAGTGTTTCAATTTTGCAAGTGCTTGAGTTCTGATGGAGGACAACAGACTTGTAAAATATATCTTTGAAACTTAATGAGATCACAGCACGTCTGTATGATGACATTGGACCTGAGCTCTCTTTGTAATCTTGGTTTAGATAACCTTTAAAGGTCCAAAGGGTTATTTAGGAATAATCATCTCTGAAAAAAAGTGAAGAGATTGTTTAAAAATACCATACCATCTTCCATTGACAATTGACAATGACAATATAATATCTGAAGAAAATATATGTAATATTTGAATATTGATAGCATTTACGATAGCCTAGCATATCTTCATTCCAGTGAGTGTCTGCTGCACTGTTGGTGTCCAACTCTCATTGTGTTCATTTTAAGTGATCAGAACAATCCAGACCACCCCAAAGACTGCATTCATGTCACTAAAATAAAAAAATTTCTGTCTAATTATGGATTACAATTGAATTAGTTTTATCAGCAAAAAAGAAAGCAATGGAGTAGAAATCCTCAACAATTCTTGAAGTCTGGTTGGAAAAAAGTCAGGGATGGATTTGAAGGTCTAAGAAAATAATTTATAAATATATTTTAAAATATCAAATATGATGCTGTGGTCTTAACTATACAGACAACCCTAAAAAAAGTATTTCCCATGAAAGGTGAACAATGTGGGGAAAATAGATGACAAAGGAAAACAAACCCAAACAGGTTGTCGAGTACCTTCCCTAAATGGACCAAATCAGGGTCTAAAGCAAAGAAAATAAAAATGGGGGCTGTCTATTTTTTTTTTTTCCAATCGTACAACATACGTCGCTTGCGTCATTTATTATGTGTGAGCTAGGAAACATTTTTTCATCCTCCTGATCAAAACTTGACATTGTCAAGAGAGACAATATGTGTATGAAGTACACAAAAATAGTAACCTCAAAGTAAGGCAGGCTTGAGTTTAAAATATATATTTGTTCCCAATTCCCCTCCCTATCCGCCACTCACTGCTCTAAGGCAGTGAGTGTTGGTTTTATGGCAACTAATGGTTTTAATAAAACTGTGTTAGTATGAGTTAGTGTACGAGACACCAAAGCAATAGAGAAATGCACATAGAAACGCGCACACAAACACACACACACACACACATATGCAGGCCTTTGAACAACCAGATGTTGTTGAGCTGCAGGTTGGAAACATCAGTGAACTAAAAACAGAGTCAGAAGTGGGCCGAGT
Source organism: Syngnathus leptorhynchus (assembly GCF_054491065.1). Lineage (NCBI taxonomy): Eukaryota > Metazoa > Chordata > Actinopteri > Syngnathiformes > Syngnathidae > Syngnathus > Syngnathus leptorhynchus. The sequence goes on along the minus strand of NC_141206.1, from coordinate 4,051,581 downwards.
CTGTGGCTAAACCAGAAACTGTAATGGAATGCAGATTTCTGCTGCAACTTCACACACAGACACGCACGCGCACACACACACGCATACTCTATAGTCAAAAAACAAGCCACGACAATTTGCTCAATGTCAAACAATGTTGATATGATGTCTTAGTGGTTAAGATACCTGCATCACAGTCAAGCGGTTCTGGGTTAAAATCTCAGCTCAGACTTTCTTAAAGAGGAAAGGTTGTTATTATGTCAGCTGGGCAACATAAAGAGATGGGCGCTATTGAAAATGGACGGATAGGTGATTAAAACTCACTGGTCAAGTGAACTGCAGAGAACTTTACGAATTCGGCGGTGTATCTTATTTTGGTAGCGTCCAGTCTAAGTGAGAAAAAAAAAGTACCATAATTACACGTACGTTTATTTTTAATTTTTTACCTCTGAGATTTAATATGGTTGCCATGGGTTGCAACTGGAGTGATGCAAAATGAAAAAGGTTAAATGTAGGTAGGTGATGATAGGCCAAAGTCGATGATGCTTCAGAGCTCATTCTTAATTTTTAGCGTTCAAAATGAAGTCTGTCCATCTTTTGCATCAATGATATTTTCACCACTTTTGGGAAGTTTTTGTGGTACAGTATGTAAAGACACATTTTCTCAGAAATATTAATCAATGCTCAAAACGGTATGACTCACCTGAGGGGGTATTTAACTTGTTTATGAAATTTACAGTACATCATATTTTCCTGGAATGTGTGAAGTTCACCTGTAAATCGGAATTCAAACACTTTGAGCAGGTGATAGAATCTTTTTCATAACTTGTTATCATTTCCCGCAGCATGCGGCTGCACATCTTAGCGGGAAACTCTGAAGAGCTGATAGGGAATGTGTGAAGACAAGAGGAGGTGGGTTGGAAGCAAGAGAGACTCCCTTTGGGTATATTTTCACCTTTGGCAAGGGAAAAGGGTGAGAAAAGAAGAGAAAGCGAGAGGAGTGTCTGATGATAATAAAGAAGGAACAGATTAAAAAAGCTGTGATGTGAGCTGCTGGTTTGAGCTCTACCACATTTGCCTACCAACTTTCATGTTGTTGTGAAAGTGTCAACGGACCTCAGTGCTCTTCTGACTGGCAAAGTGCTTATTACGCTTGAAGAAGGCGATGACACCTTTAAAAGCATAAACACATTTTGCACAACAAGCATCTGGCAGTGAATTACTTTTTGTATTTATGGTAGCGACAAATGTGTCACATGTTGGAACTCACGAATACATGCGTGTCCCTTTAACACGTATGGTATAATTGTTTCGGGCTGGTAAGAAAAGTTAGTCCAAGAATTAATTCACTTTCAAACTAAATCTGAAGCTTTGGCAGTCAAAGCATGTTGAAAATATGAACAATACTGGTTTTAGGAAAATGGAAATATGGTCATAATTGTATCAATCATACAGTTTCTCACAATGTTTTGAATGTTTATAAGATGGTTTCCATTTCATCTAATATTACATGAGCTGTTAAACTGGAGAGATTTCAGCTGTACACATGGACAAGATTGTGGGACCCTTCCAGTAAAGAAAGAAAAATCTGTAATTGTTTCTGAAATAAATTAACAGAATTAGAAATTGAATAATGAATAGAAAACAAAGATAAATCAAATTTGTCTTGACAGTAAGCGGGGAGGGAATGCTTGCTGTCACTTATCTGTAAGGTCAAAAACGGAATAAAGTGAACAAAAGAATCTATGTCCCTGCCAATATAAGTGAATTTAGGGTGGCAGTAGCTTGATGGATGGATGGATGGATGGATGGATGGATGGATGGATGGATGGATGGATGGATGGATGGATGGATGGATGGATGGATGGATGGATGGAGGGAGGGAGGGAGGGAGGGAGGGAGGGAGGGAGGGAGGGAGGGAGGGAGGGAATTTTCTTGTTCATACCATTCGTTGCATGTAGAAATATTCAATCCATAATGTATTTAACTATATGGGGATATTAACTCTTTCCTCACGGAGCTCTGAGGAAAGCACAAAAAATTAAGAGGGTGTGTTGGTATAGTGAAAGTGCAGTAAAAGAGCAATCGGGTGCTTGCGTGCATGCGTGAGTGTGTGTGTGTTGTGTGTGTGTGTGTGTGTGTGTGTGTGTGTGTGTGTGTAATCTTCCCGCAGTCTCCCAGCCCGTATTAGTCATGAAGCCTCTCATCCTAGACGTCACCTATATTGGAGATCTCATCTGGTATTCGCATCGTCATCATCATCACACAAACCATTTGGAGAACTTGAACCCTGTGATTCAACATCTCACTTGTGGTAAACCATTTTCCAGCAAACAAATTTAGGGTGAGGAAGCACAGTGGATGAGTGGTTAGCACATCTGCCTCACAGAGGTTTGAATCTCGACCTTCTTATGTGAACTTTGCAAGTGTTTACTTTGAGTCGCTCACATTTTAGGTTCATTGAAGATTTAAAATGGTTGATAGGGCTGAATGCATGTGAATATATACGTGTATATCTATACGTGTCCTACAATTGAGAATTTAGTGTTAGTGTTAACGCAAAATATTATGACTGATCCAATTGCATCCGTACACAATGCTAATTTGAGCAATTCAACAGTCTACCTTTAGTTTGGCATTTCCCATCGTGGCTGTTTGGTCCAGTTCATAGCTCCCAAATAAAGGTCATTACCCGTCAAAGATCAAAATGTGAAACTATGCATGATAAAGAGTTTTCAGGGTTGTGATAGTATCTGGTCCATGAAACAGCTACAGAGAGAAAGTACTTCATACTGGATAGTGACCAGATGGGACATAAAAGTTGATGTATGTGTGTGTGTGTGTGTGTGTGTGTGTGTGTGTGTGTGTGTGTGTGTGTGTGTGTGTGTGTGTGTGTGTGTGTGTGTGTGTGTGTGTGTGCGTGCATGTGCGTCACAACTTACTGTTTCCATGTCTTTTTGAAGGAATGGACGCTTTGAAAAGAACTCAAATGGGAGAAAGACGAGTTGATGGCGGTGGTAATCGACTGTAGGTATGTGTGTGCGTGCATACGTGTGTGAGGTATGTTGAATATGTGTTTGGAAGTGATGTCAGGTACGCAGGTGGGAAGCGGGGGGGGAAATGGATAAAAAGGTCTCGAAGATAAACACAGCTGATATCACTGGATTTGGATTTTGGGGAGGTAGTAGCTCATCTGCGAGGATTTGGGCTTCGAAAACTGTGTGACAATTATATAAAGTAATTATAGGGATAATTATAATGAATTTGATAAATGTAAAAAGGAAAAAAAAAATGAACATCAATTAGAGAGCTTCTTGCACTTCCTGCGAGTCTCTCCTATCCTCAATTTAAAGAGAATTAAATGAGAGGAGTCACTCTTGCTTTATAAAGCATTAAATATAAGACAATGAAGACCAGTCAAGCTAAGAAAATATGGCACAGTAGTGATTTTACTAAGAATTGGCAATCCCTCCAAAATTGATGATAAGGTGAAATAGATAGTTGTCATAGCATCTACCAAAAAAAAAAAAGAATTAGCAGCAGGATTTTCTGACTGCCAAGTATTTAGGACAAACAAATAGAAAACTGTGTTTGGCCATAATTTCAAAAGATATGTCTGACACAAAGTCAACATTGCTCCTCATTGGAAGGCTGGTGGTAGGTAGTAGCATCAGTCTTTGGTGCTTTATTTTTGGGGTTTTTCAACTGGAGGTGGGATTAGGGTCAAAATAGAAGGGAATCAAGAACGGTTTATACCAGTTAAACTAACAACTGACCGGAAAAGCCTTCTACTACAACATGTGAACTTTATTTGGGGTTCATTTATAAGAAGGTGCAATCACATAATTTCATGCTTGATTTGTAGGATATATAGGAATAGTATTTAGAATAGAAACTGTAGTTTATCACTGATTTGTCTTAGTCATTTCGTGTTAATATTAAAAGAAAATGAATGGTGTGGACTTTTTCAATCTACTGTTTGCTGTCCACAACTTAGCCGTCATAAATGACTGAAATCGGTTTTTGGTTTTCTTATCTTCTTTTTTGTCATTTCTTAGCAATATATATTTTTCATTATAAAATTATTTTTCATTTAAAACTTATTAGATGGTCTTGTTAGATTACATAAATGTCACATCTAATTCATAATACACAGCAAAACAGATGTAAATTGCCAGACGATTATTTGCTGCTTCTTTTGGTTCCGTTCCTTTTTTTATGATTTTATTTTTTATTTTGAGAGGTGTTTTATAGTCCCTATGACTTTCAGAATAAATACCTGCCGTAAAATTAAGTGAGAATTTACTTTAAAATGTTTTTTCTTCTCAATTGATTGTCCATATTAATGTGTGGTTTTCTAAGGATAAACAGTGCCCCCTTGGGATGAGTCGACTTCTGGTTTGCTCCTCTGGATGTGACACCCCACCGCAACCACCACCCCACCCCCATTGCCTCATCCATGTAAATGAGTGAACAGCGAGTATGAAAAATGATTTTAAACAAAATTACTTTCCAATGGCTCCTCGTTATTTGTGCTTGACAAAACTTCTCTGTATTCCATTCATTTAGGAATCTTGTGATTATACGTCAGATGTTACCCTTACCTTGGTCATTATTTTAACTTTTAATATAAATAAGATTTGGGGTCATATTTACACATTGGTTAGTAAGATAAGAATGAAATAGTGCAGTCTACCAACCACAGTAAAAAAAACAAAAAACATTTCAGGGCCCGTTTGCCATCCTCGGAGTTTGCTGTACACTCTCTTTGCAAATGACGGTAATTGTTTTGACTGAACTACATGTGGAACATGAACAGTTACAACCAGATTTTGGGCAATGACTAAGAAAGGCATCAAAAGGAGAGAAAGTGAAGGTGCAGTTAAAGAGGAGTGACTACCCTCCGCTAATCCCTGCTCTTCCACGTCCTCTTGCTTTTAAATATATTCCTCTGGCATGCATGTACATTTTTATTTTTGTTGTGTGGCTGCTGCTTTTTTGGCTGCGGGCCCCATCTGTCGGCCAGCTGCTAGATGTTTGTAAGGAAGTGTGTGTGCATGCGTGAATGTCTGCGTGCGTAGTACAAGAGTGTGAGCGTGTGTGTGTGCGTGTGTCAGGTTAGGAATGAAAGCAACTAATGCAAGGAGATTAAATGCTATTGGATGGTAAGGGTTGTTGGTTTATGAATATGTATCATGTGGAAAGGAGTGTTAAAGGATGGAGCAAAGAGAGAGCTGAAAGAGTTGGCAGGAGGTAGAAGAAAGGAAATTGTTTGACTAATAATAATCCACACGCGGACATCCATCCATCCATCCATCTTGTCGAGCACTAAAGGCAAAGTGGAGCCGAAGCAATTTGAGACTTAGGCTAAGAGGCAGCAGCGCTTACAACATAGGCTCTTACAAAAAAAATGCCATGAAATGTTGGAGTAAGGAAAAATGACTGGAGTTCCTCCAAAAATGATATTGAAAAGAAGATGGGAGTGATGGAGGTATAAATTGATGGATGGATGGTGACTAAAAAAATGAAAGAATTGGGACAAAGGCTTGAAATAGAGCACAAATGGAAGGATGGGTGATTGGATGTTTAATGGACAGATGGGTATGGATAATGAATTTTTCTCTCCAAATTTACAAGAAAAATAATTATTTTGCTTAGTAGTTCCTCGTCAATGCAATAGGTAGGACCAAAGTGGGGCGTTAAAATTTGTGAGCTGAGGGTCGACTGTAGGGGGGGTTGTTTTATTTGAATTTCCTATTTAATTTTCATGTATCTCATAGTGCTATTATGTATCTGGATCACTTTAGCTTCTGTTATGCATTGGGACCTCCATTAAAGTAGGTCACTCTCAAACATACAGTAATCACACAAACACACCGTCCTTTCTCTCACTCTCAGTAGGTTGATAAATCTGTTGGGGCTGATTCTTTCATTTGTTTGTTCCTCTCGTTGGTGTAGACATTAGTGGACATGGTGTGTGCCTGTGCATGTGCCTGTGCATGTGCCTGTGCATGTGCGTGGGGTCTTATTTACGGGGACAAAGCCCTCAATGACCCAATAAAGCTACGAAAAATCAGAGCGTTGCATTGTAAGCAGCTTCTTTCATCGGCATAATGTGTTTCGATAGAAGAAGCTCCTTCACGATATTTCATAAAATTATTTGCGTACTGTAAATATAAATGACAGTAAAAGTGGTACACAATGTAAGCACATTTGCACATTTTAAAATAATGCAGTCCACCAAAGAGCTCTTGGGATTGATGTATAAAAGGAAAAACTTTATTTGCAGATGTTTCTCACAAATTTCCTTTGTACACTTCTTCATTGGAAACACTTCTATGGAATTCTGGACTTTCACTCTTGCTTTAATTTCTGATCTCCCAACAGACATGCGTGAATGAATCAATCAGAAATCTATCGGCATTGCCAGTTTATCTGCTAAAATGGATAACCCTATGGGTGCTCTGACTTGGCAATACTATTGCAGTCATTTGATTCCAGTTTCCCTCCTTTTATCCTGCTTCCCTTTCACTTAATTCAAATCCCTTGACAAGCAGGAGGCTGCCCTAATTGAAGGAATATTAGAAACTATTATTCCTAATTAAACATCATAGTACACCCTGTCAGAGCAGGACAGGCAGAAAGATTTAAGATGTGCTAAACCTCTGGCACACTAACAAAGTCTTTTGGCAGAGGGAGATGAGGGATTTTTCAATTTTGCCAAGCAGACGCATAGGCACCTCCAATCGCTGCCAGGTTTCAACCGTGAAAGGTGTGACTGCGTGCATTTAGTGACTAAAACACTTACACATGTAAACATGTATCTGCTCATTTCTTCACTCTGGTTTGTTATTTAAAAAGTAAACATTGACTAAAATATTTAACATTTAGCACGCATAGACTGGAAGCTCTACAGTTGATTTTTTTTTTTTTTAACTATGCCCAGTATTAGTCTTGTGATAAAAGATGGACCCAAGCACAGGGAAGCAGAGAGACCAGACAATGGAGAATAGAAAAGATAGTAATAGAAAAAAAAACATATTGACTCGATTGGTTGACCTGAGGAGCAGGGTTGACGAGAACAGGCGGAAATTAAAACCTAGTGAGTAGGTATACAAAAAAGGGAGACAGCACAAAACATGAAACTAGAGCTAATCGAAACAAAATCAATGAAAATACAGATCATGGTAAAAAATATGGAAATGCAGTAATATTTCAGTTTGTAATTCTGCAAATCATATTTATTTCAAATATAAATGTTAGAACAAATTTGAATAATTCATCATCATAGTTTCATTAAAATCAGGTTGACTCTTATTTGAGCTCACGAGTATTTATAATGAATAGTGACAAATGTTAAAATATCGGTACAGTACAGCAACGAGAGTACAGCATCGTAAAAGTACGTTTACAGTGTGCGATGGGTTTTGTACTAGGCTGATGTTGCTTCACATTACCCCTCTGTCGTGATGCCCCCTCGGTATCTACTAGTTTGTGTTTACTGGTTACTTTATTGTTTCCTACCTTCTGCCAGACACATGAAACACACACTGGCTCATTTCACGTAACAACAATAATACACTCTAACCCACTGCTACCCAGTATACATATTAAATTAGAAGTGGGCTTCGTTGTTAGTCACTATGCCAGGTAAAAGAAAAATGCATAAAAACTACAATAACAACAGCAATGCAAACTATCGACATGACAAGTTGGAAATACACCTTATCACCCTCAAGCTGTCATTTTAACAGATCACATCTTTTTTTTTTTCTTTCTTCATTTGCTACCTGTCATTTATTAATAGACGTGTACCAATTAACAGCGATCAGCAGTATGGCTAAGAAGCAGCAGGAGATCCGCAGAAAAGGCAGTGAAGAGTTTCAGCGTGGAGATAAATTCCTACAAACTGCTCAGCAAGATATGTGGAAAAAAAACAACAACTTGATATCAACGTGTTTCAAGGTGAAGGTTGAGCAGTGTTTGGTAAAAGCAAGCAGCTGACCTTGGGCCGAGTCATTACAAACATTCTATGTCATAGAGCATTCAAAAACTGGCAAGGTTTTTCCAATGATATATATATATATATATATATATATATATATATATATATATATATATATATATATATATATATATATAAAATAAATATTCAGGGACGACCAAAATAATCATCTGCTTCAATGCCCTTTAGATTGTTTGAAAGCACAACTGGTTTTACATGTTTCAAATGACCAACCACCGAAAATATTATCTGCCATTACATCAATACATTCATACACATACATATCAAGAATCAACATTGAAACATTCATTCATCTATTTTCTGTACCGCTTGTCCACACTGGGGTCGTGAGCAATGTGAAGGGCTCAATCGGTCTACTATGCATGTTTTTTGGGATGTGGGAGGAAACCGGAGTGACTAGAAAAAGTCCACGCAGGCACGGGGATAACATGCAAACTCCTCACAGGGAGGTGGAATTGAACCTGCACCGTCTGAACTGTAAGGCGGACGTGCTAACCAGTGCGACAGCATGAAAAAAAAGGAATTTTTCAAATGGGATACAAATTTAAGACATTTATATGTCCATATGGGTGTTTTTCCACATTTCCTGCCCTGTTTGTAAAATGAACTGCAGAGACAACAAAGTTGAGCAATTGGCTCTCACACATTTCAAACTAACGCCCTCTTAAACTCAATTTACTGTTCTTTTTTTTTTTCTCACTTTGCTAAACACATTTAAACAGAAAGCTCTCATATGGATCTGGAATTTGTCTCACATTTACACCCACCACAAACATAAACTATGCCCCTACTCGCTTACATGCACGCACATGCATACACATTTAAAGTGACCATTCTCTTGCCATTCAGCCAATTATCCAGTCTGCTTTTTTATTTAAACAGTATGCTGTATTAGTGGTGGGCTGTGTGTTTAAACAGGACTAATAGTTGAAAAGTTAATTAACAATGCAGGAGTAAGCAGTCTGGAGTAATCAGTGGTCGTTATGACCTAAGGCTGCAATTACTCACCGCATTGGTAAAATGGAAAAAGCCTCTAAAATTCATTTTTAGTTTTCAATTACAGGGGCACCGAGCACTTATTTGGGCTCCCTACTAAGAAAACGAATGTACTTTCTTTTGCTCATCTGCTCTCCTAAATCCCAATTTCTCTTGCACAAAAGCAATGTCAGAAATGACAACACAATCATCAGAGAGTGGAATCAACTGGACTTTGCTACTTCACTAACCGCCATCTGCAATCGTTATGTAATGACAAATTACTTTCTCCAAAATTCAAGTCTTTGACAGGCTTCTGTCTAAATAGAAACAAATAATAATAATAATCAAGAATTTCAGTCAAACTAGCCGCTGGTCATACTGCCTATTCAACGACAGTACTCATTGATCATGCCGATGAATGGCAAAACTAGATGGCGGCTACTTATGCTCAAATGAGATCCAAAAAGCCAAGAAAAAAAGATGGTGAAGTGCACATCCAAAATATAGTAAAAACATCTCATGTATTTTCACGGCATGTGTGATTCTGCGAATGCGACACACGGCGTGGACGTCGTCATAAACAATTACTCATACAAAGTTTACAACTTCTAGTTCCATCCAGTATAAAGAATGAATTGGTTTGTTTTGACTAGCATCAGCAAGGTAAGATTTGTTTGGTAATTTTGTTTAAATTTGTTTTTATCTTAGTTTTGGGGGGGAAAAAGGTCTTAATTTGATTCTATGTATTCTATTCTCTTGTTCTTGAAAAAATATGGAATTGTGTATAAAGTCTCAAATGCACTCCTTCACTCCTCTGTATTAGATACAAAAACAATAGATATGTACACAATCAGGATCTCCCGTCCGTTATGCGGAGTGGTAACCTGGTGGAATTTGATGGAATGCAAAACTAAATGCACATCTTGAACATTCACCCTGAACTTGAAGCAATAACTATTACTCCCCTTGACTTCAATTGATCAAAAATAAATAATGTACTTACAATCTCAAAAGTCTATGTATTGTAGGTCAGATGTAACATTTAAGGTCGTAATAAAATGAAAATCCTTCAGGTACTCCAAAAGATTTTAACGATGCGGTTGCATCTCAGTGTTCACTTATTGACTCCATAAATTAGAATGAAATGAATAGTTAAATATGAAAATATGACAGCGATGTTCGTTTGACATTTGCTCACATTGACAAGAGACATCTGCTCCTGCCTGTGGAAAGCACAAACTCTGCATGTGTGTATTTGTGTTTTCAGTGAGATTGTTGCACATTTACATGCATTGCTGTGAATTTAAAAGACAGTCTTGTATGTGCACGCATGTGTGTGTGCATAACAGCTTCTGTCACAGGACAGGATGAAAGGATGAGGAAGTCTCGAGAGTAAACGGATGAGCAGCCAGCAGCTGATGGCATGAGAGGGACAAAGCTCAGCTCTCTGCCACAGAGCGCCCCGCTGCAGCAGCAGCAGCAGCAGCAGCAGCAGCACGGGTCGGATTAAAAAACACATTCTTTCGTCTAATATTTTAATGAAATATTAACGTCACTAAGTGTAATTACATTAAAATGAGAGCCAGAATAGACATTAGCGGCCCTGTTGAAATAACCTAATGAGGATAGCCTCCCTCCTAATTAATAACAGAGTACGAGATTAGCGGTGCTGTCTAACACACACAAAGTCAGCATGCACAAAATATATTCCCAAAGGTTACAAAAAATTTAAACATGACAGTCTCTGCATACATTAAATATGATAAGAAAAGTAATAAAAAGGTAATTGTGGAAATATATATATATATATATATATATATATATATATATATATATATATATATATATATACATATATATATGTATATATATATACATACACACCAACAGTATTTATTTTTGATCGAGGTAAAAATCAAAAGGAGAAATAAACTGTTGCGTTGGTCTGATTTAACATTATCATAATTAATCAGATAAGAGTGACAAAATTGTCATTTCAATTACCATTACACTCATCTGTGGCTTTGTGCTTGTTGTCTTTTGATTGTTCTGTAATCATCATTATCATGTATATGCAAATTAGTCTTATCAGCAATTAATTTTATCTCTCAAGAACTTGTACTAGGCCCCTCTTGAGAATTAGTTTATCGGTGTTGAGGCATTTACTGTCTTCAGTTGTAATTATGATGTCAACGGCTAATGAATGAAAGAAGACGCCACTGATATGTTGAACTGACCGCATGACAGATATAAATAGCTGAGGTGTGTGAATAAAGGTGTTTTATGCTCCCAATTGTCAGGGTCAAGGCTATTTAGGGCAACAAATTTCCAAATTAAAATGTTGTTGTCTTTTGTTTCAGAAGATGCTTTTCATGAGTAAGGGCTGTAACAGGCAGCACCAGGATAAGAAATTCTTTCGTTGTGTCCAAATGAAGCTGAGGTGGAGTTTTTTTCTATCTACTTACAAATTGTCCACCTTGTTTTTACCGATAAAGAAGAATGTAAATGTCTCGTGCTATCTTTTTATTGGTGGGAGCAGATTTTTTTCGCCTGGCGACTGGCTGGTGATGGATGATGATTGGCTGGCCGGATCAGGGTCTTTCGTGTATTTCTATACATCATCTCTCTCCCTCTCTGCCCCCGACCATCCGCACCTGTGTCGCATTGGTTTCCCTGAAAATACCTCTGATTAATGTCCAGAGCCGGAGGGGGGGGGGGACAGAGCGGGGAGAAGCTGTGGTATTAATTACATGAAGCACAACACGCCATCCCTGTCATATGAGCAGGTAGCAAAAATGCAATGAGATACATAGTTTCCAAAATAAATATTAGATGAAGTGGTTGTGATGTAAAAATAAAAAAATAAAAAAAATGTTCAATATAAATGTGAGCAAACAGGATAAAGAATTGAATCAGAATAAAAATAACGTGGCATGAGATCTGAGAGGAAGAAAGATAACAAAACAGATTAGATTAATATGAAATTTGTAATAATAAAAAAAAAAAAAAAAGAAAACAGAGCCATAATGTTGATATATGATGCTACATGAGATCACACTTGTTTTTCTTACTCACCGATAATGGAAGTCGCTGCTTCGGCTCATATAAATCAACCTTATTGTAAACCCACAAGTGAAAGTTGTGTGTTTGAACAATTCTAATGTGGCCATTTGTTTTTGCCTAATTTGATAACACAAGCATGCATGTAAGCTCACAGAGACAAAGAAGACAGATTTCTGCTACTTCCCTATTTGTTGCATTTTGAAAAACCTTTGTTGTTTTGCACTAACTAGCAAAAAGTAACCTCATCACCTCAACAAAAAATTGCCCAAATATACTGAGTCACATTTCAAGACCGAAATATATGATCATCTGAATGAAATGTTGAGAAAGTAAACTGTTTTAGAGTAAACCCTAACACACACACACACACGCACACACACTCACGCACACACACACACACACACACACACACACACACACACACACACACACACACACACACACACACGCACACACACCCCTGCAGACGCAGACAAATGTTTGTGCCGCAGTTTGGGATTCTTCATAAATATATTAAAGATGACAATACTAAGAATAATATATTCAATAATTTGATTTATACAATGATCCAGAGGTTTTGGTGCAAGCCAATGTCATATTTATGAATGAAATATGATGACATCCACCACACATTTCAGCAGAGCACAAAATACGTCTTCCTGCATCTGGATCAAAACCACCAAAATCGCATTACACCACCTGCGCCACAACTTAGACCTTCTTTTGTGACCTCTTTTTTACGCCGAACGCATGTACAGTTCAGTTTTATTTCCTATTCATTCTGGAAAAGTTTCAAATTCACTTGCAAGCCTTACAAGCAGTACAGGAGAAGATGCATGGATGAAGATGTTGAAAAGGCAAAGTCATATTAAAGTACATTACAGTATTAACTATTCAAAAGTGACATTTTATTAAATATAAGACCAAAACTCAAATGCATGTTGCATCTTGCAGCCACAGGAAACGGGTAACACAAAACACATATTTTTTAGATGCATTATTTAAAAATGCAAATAGATGCAATTACACTCGCTCTGTTTATCAGCAGTTATTAGCAGTAGTTTGGCGTCGCCACTCTGAAGAGGAACCATATTTCAAAGTGTTTGCCGCTGGCCTCTTGCTACACAGATAACAAGTTCCTCCTTGCAGGTGTAATTACAAAACAATTTCTAGAAAACAGCCCCAAAATTTTGACTCGACACATCCATACTACCACCACATCACAAAGCTTGTACGTTTAGTGTAGATAGTCGTATTGGATGATTGGTTTTATAGTGATGACTGAGCAAAGAATGTATGCAATAATAGAATAAAAAATGTATATGTACGCACACACACTCAAATTTTATAGTGATGAAAGAGCAAAGAATATGTACAATAATAGAATAACAATGTAAGTGTACGCACACACACACACACACACACACACACACACACACCCTCAAACACACATAAACATTTTTTCATTTTTTAACCGCCTTTAGTCCTGACTGCTTTTATCAATAATAAAGGTAGACTTAAAAAGTTTTTCAATGTGAAAATAAACTGGCATTATTATTCCTAAAACCATTAGATGACAACAAACAAGATTGCAATTATTTTATTTCTTTATTTCTTTCCAACAATTACTTTTCTTAGTTTTACATGCTTGCACGATACTAAATATCAACAGGTGCAATTCAATACCTTTCCCACAAGCTCCCATACTCATTTTCCTCTCAGCCATAACAACAAAATCATATAACTCAAAATCGTTCCTATTCTAAATGCTTTTAGAATGAGCTCATCACACTGCCAAGTTAAATTATATGTTAAATCTTCCAACGCCTGTGTATCCGTCAGTCTTTAACTCTGACATACCAAACAAAAGAAAAAAAATGGCATCTGCCCACACAGAGCACATATCAGTACCTACGTACAAACAAACACACACCACACCTGCATGTTAAATACATATGCAGCACGTGAACATATGTACATACCATGTGTATGAAAGCACACATGCATGTTTGGTGCACACTGCATATGGACAAACAAAAGGAAACACATGCTCCTTCCAGAAAGAAATTACTGTGCAGATGTGTGTTGAATGCACAGGATGTGACTCCATACATGAGTGGTTATCAGGGCGTTTGGATGGCAGTCTAGGCTTGATTCCAGAAGTTAACACATACTCACATAGACACACACACACCCACATAGATAACAGACACTCTTCATTTACTAATAATTGAATTTTAATTCCTTTTGGCAGCTCGTAACATGAGGCTTCAAACTATGACAATAGTATTAGTCAATTGCAAATTTTAGAAGGCTTTGTGTCCTCTATTTTTTATGTCGATTTTTTTTTTTTTTTAGATATTTTCATTTTTCTTTTTAAATTTGACTTACAAATATATTTGCAATATAGACCTATCTGTCCGTCTATCTGTCTGTCTGTCTGTCTGTTGGACAGTTTGCCGGCTGCTCCAGCCATCTGTCTATGTATTAAGCTACTTTCAATGAAATTAAAGCAATTCCCATGATTCTGACCAGGATAATATTGTGTCATATATTGATGCTATTTGTCTATTGCTTAAAACAAACAGTGTTGGTTTGAAAAATTGGTCAAAATTTGAAATGCATATAGCAAATACATGAGGTTCTATTTGGAGTCAGTTAAAAATATCACAATTCATCTTATCCTTTTTTGTGGGGCGAATTTGATTTCATATCAATTTTGCGCAAAAAAAAATCATACTTTTTCTTCCAATATACTGCAAAAGACAGTTATTTTTCACTTACATACTGGCTGCCTGACACTAAATGAATCCAGTTGTTCCTAACACCTACTTGAATTAACTTCTTAAGAGCCCCATAGGCCTCCCTTTATTTTGAATGTCAAAATAGCCTGAACCTGAAAGTCAAACACAGCTTTGAGCAGATCTTGTTCTTTTTTTTATTTTCCCACAGTAACAAAAAAATAAATAAAAAAAATCACAAAAATCTGCGCTAACAAAGCATATATTCTTTTTAGTTTATCCAATAAAATGAGCGTTTCTTTATTCTGTGGATAATCATTGATCCTTTGTTAACAGTAAGTCTGGCACGACCATTCTCCATGTACCTCGCTAGCCAAAGGTATTTTTCTGTATGCACATCTGTGCACATATAGTAACTGCTCCACTGTGATTGGTAACCATCCCTGCTTAGCACAATCAAACAATAATAATTTGCTTCATTATTTTTTTTTTTTCTAAAGAGTTGTAAATTTGGAAATGTTTCTTCATTAAAAAAAAATCCTTGTATATGCGTGCTGGTATGTGTACACGTGTACATTTGTGTGCAAGTGTGTGAATGTGATGGGGAGTCCTTTCACAGCAGTCAGGCCAGATGTTGGTGGTGAACACCCCCACCTCCTCGTGGTTTTGCTCCTCTCCCCTTGCTCATACATAACCTCATCACTTCATCTCTCCTGTGATTCATTGTTCATTCATTTGGATTTTTATACTTGCTCATTCCTGTTAGGAGTTTGCCTGTTCTCCCTGTGCTGCCGTGTTTTTTGGGGGCATAATTTGGCTTCCTTCCACATTCCAAATACAAGGATGAATTAAGTTTGCTTTCTTTTGGTATTTTGCTAGTCTAACGCAGGTAGAAGATTGCGTTTGCACCATTGTGCGCTGTTGTGGGAATGAACACAGCCAACTCCTGGCCAATCGAAACGGATCTTCTTATTACTTTTAAATTGTTGTGTTTTATTTATATGCCTGACTGGTGACTAATCCAGCATGTATTCCACATCTAGCTCAAATTCACCTGGGATAAAATTGAACTTACCAAGATACAAAGTTTGATGTGCATATTTGTACCTGCTCCCCCTGTCGCCTACCCGCACCATTACAGGCACATAGATCATTTAACACCTGCCTGATGTTTGCTTTATAAATGTTGTTATGATACAGACTGACATGAAGGATATAGTCATATTTTAAGTCTCTGAAAATATTTTCATTTTGTAACTCCAGCAAACCTGTAAACAAGGGTTAGGGTTAGGGTTACAAAAAGTGGAATCACTGGAATCAGAAAATCCAACTCCAATTCTGTCAATATTGGAACTTACAATACAGCTAGAATGAAAACATTTTGTAAAGTGGGTGGTAGGCTGCAGTCAACTTTCCCATTGTATTGAAGTGTTACGGATGGCATTTATTACCAGTGTTGTTTGAAAATATACATAACTTACCATAAGAGTTTGGTTTAATGGCTCAGGAGACTCAGACAGACTGAGGTCACAAGGATGAGAGGGAAACCTGAACCATCAGGTCTGCACTCCTTATTCATCCTAAAATATTTACTGGTTGTCATGACGACCGGCATTGTTCTTATCCCAACACTCTGACATTTGGATTTCCCCTCATCTGGAAAAATTGGACCCTGATGAATAAGCATATCACATTCACATCCGACTGCTGGTGACGTAACATTTTTTTTTTTTTGGTCTCATTTTCCGTTTTATTGTTTTTCCTTCTGTCTGTGGCGGAATTGTTGGACGCAGCATGAAGATGATCATGTCTGACTGAATGTTTGCAGTCAAGTTGCATAATTTATAGATCCTATTAAACTTTGAATGTTAAGCAGACAGTATAGGTGTATCAAATAATATAAGACAATGTAGTCTATATGTATCAATGTTGTACAAATTGAAGTACTACATGTTTTATTAAGTAGAATGTGAGAATGTTGTGAGGTACACTGAAACCTCTTTGAGGTAAAAGAGGATGAGATTAATGTTTCTACCTGCCGCTAGAGACTACTGCGGAAATGCTTATTATCAAGACACATGCAGGAAAACCGCACTCCAAATCTCCATATGCTGACATCAGCGTTTCCATTGTGTGATTAATGCTAAACATGCAGCTCTTGATTGCATTTGTCAAAATAATTAGCCAGTGTATGTTTTTATCGTATGAACAAACACCTTGTTTGAAAGGACAGTCAGTCGGACGAAAACGTAATCCTTGATTGTCAATTGTTTTGGTTTATGAACAAAGTTTAAAAAACAGATTTATGAAACGCTTTTAATAATTGGAAAACAAACATCGACATTTTTATTGGAATCAACGCAATCAAATTTAATGACTCATTCACCCAAATTTAACATGAATGCATCATTCCTCTGAGAAAGCCATGATTATAATGACACACACAGTATGTAAATATAATGGTCCGGGCACAAATATTGCTTTATGGTTGGATTCACACTGCAGGTCTGAAGGATCCAAAGTACACAATAATATCCATCCATCCATTTTTTTTTTATGGCCCGTGTCCTCATTAGAGTTGTGTGCGACTTTGGGTGTGCACCTTGCCAGCCAGCCAATCACAGTGCACGCACTGGATAGACAAACAACCATACGGTATCCGTGCTCACATTCACACACATGGGTAATTGCGCAAACACACACACATTTTGTTGTCAATTGACCTAATATGGATGCATTTGGCGTCCCACACAAGCATTAGTGCATGCTCTAAACACAGGAAGGCCGTGGTCAATATCTGAACTTTGAACTGTGGGGCTGACATACAAACCCTTAACCCACCACGCTGACATGCTGTAAATATTACAAATATTAAACATCACATACCGTTTAGTTGACCTGGATGAACTTTTTCATCCGATTCAATTTCGGAAATTGCTTTAAGGTCTTTAATTAAGGTCTATGAAATATGAATTTAAAGTTGAATGATCAGTATGTATTTACACTACGATGACCCATATCCAAAACTGGGAATCATTGAATCATTTGAGCAATGTTGTGTAACTGCTGCCTAAATCTGCTAAACATAAACAAGGTGATGTCTTAGCGAAAGAGGCCCATTGTTTTTAGTGATGCAGACCTGCCATCTTCCATCTGAACACAAGTTAATGGCTGCCTCACGTGCTCACCGCTGGCCTACTTTAAGGTCTTTTAGCTTCACTGGGCCGCCCACCAGTCACACACTATCCTGAGTGGTCCACCTTAACAACACTATGCCTGGCATTCACACAGGCTTTGTTTACTGACTGGATTTGGCAGTCAGCCATTTTGTTTTTGCACATTTACATAAACACCAAATGGTGCCTGTTTCCTATGTGTGTGTGTGTGTGGGGGGGGAGGGGGGGGGGCGCAGACTTTAGCTAACGCTCCCTTCCTCGCCACTGTTGATGAAAATTGGAGGTACTTTAAGATTCATTAAAGTGCAGTGGCTGCGTCGATTTCCTGCAAAAGATTTGACACAAATGTTCACAAGCTGAAAGGTCATCACTCCATACCTTAATTTCGATGATTACTAAATTATGCAATGACCCAGCCAAAGACACGGGGAGGGGGGAGGGGTTGCTGCTAGGGATTTTTCTAGAATTACCCTGTTTTTAAAAATACTTGCGCACCATCACCCTTGAGTAAACCTGTGTCAAGCAACGTAGCAGAAAATAAAAATATAATTGTAAATTTTACGGAGCCCCCCTCCTCTCCAATGGACAATTGCATAAGGTCAACCAAACAAACAATTTACCCTTGTCAGCCATATTTATATATACCGAAACAATATAGTGACATCTAACACAAAAACATCATCAGCCATTCATTTGCCTTCAGAAAGATTATCCACAGTTTTGACTGACTACCTCACATAGAGATTCATTTAACAAGAGTAGAAGTGTAGAGAGTGTATCTTCGATTTCGCCCATCTTTGAAAGCAGGGGCACTAAAGGGATTTTGGAACTTGGGTACCATGTTTTGGACATATTTCTATACAGTAGTATTTGCTTGTCACTAATGTTGATTTTTTTTTTTTTTTATTCTTGTCAAAAGAGAGTCAATTCCATTGGTAAAAATGCAAGATATTAAATTGTATGTAATGTATCCTCTTGTTCTTTCTTTTATTTTTTTGATTATCCTAGCTCCTTTTTTGCTTCCTCAGTTTCCACTGGGATGGAGACTGTCCCTTCAGGCTGTAATTAGGCAGCTCAGCCTCTCTGCGTTCAGTCATGGCTGGCTCACTGTACACATCGATTCCTTTGCAACGCTTAATTGGCTGAACATTGTTTAGCTTTCTTTGTCTTTCTTCCTCTTCTCCTTTTTATATCACAATTATCACTACAACTCTCATCCATTTCTTGTCATCTTTTCCACGCACAGACAAAACTTGATATTACGTTGCTTTTTAGAATCTTATTTTTTCATGACTAACTTTGGCTATTCTCTCCCCAGTTCTCTGATTTTAAATGTATCTCTCTCTTTTTCTGCTTGTTCGTTTCTCCCTTTCATTTCCTCCTCTCATTTGGCCACGCTCCAGATCCGGCAGGGCTTTAGCCCGTGGTCTTAATTGTCAGGACGAGGGTAGATTCTGTATGAGACGGCCATATGGTGCCTGGCTACCAAGCTAAACTCCTCGGGCATTTTAAGGTTACTTCAATCCAAAGAGTTTGTTCTCTTTATGGCAGACTGTTTTCTACATCACAAATTATGACTCGGCACGGCAGACTGGCTCAGGTTCACTAAATTCTTCAACCTCAATACGTAACGCTGTAGTTGTGCATGTTTGAGCGCAGAAACTGTTCATAATTATAATTGCTTTGTGCTTTTTCTTGAATTTTACAAAACATTTATATCACAAAACTATATGCTACGATGTAGAGATTTGCAGTTTAGCACATCTCATGCACCTCAAATTTCTGAGGTCGAGGGTTTTAATCTGAGCTCTGGCTTTAGTGTTTGACATTTGTGAAAAACATTTAGACCTACCAATATGTTGTGTTTAATCAAGACGATTGATTGAATGTGAGTGTGAAATGTTTGTTTCTTTTTTTTTGACTGAATTGTGAGTACACAGTGCTTGTATGTAGGAAAAAACTAGTTCCTTCCTATTTTCTTAAAATAATCTACTAAGAAAATTCTGCACCAGGTCGAAAATATTCATGCTAAACAATGAATTACCTGCATTTCAAAATGAATCGGTGTAACGGACATTTTGCACTTGAACTTAGTTTGCAAAAAAAAAAAAAAGACTTCACATAAATTTACACAAACACTCTTTGGTTTAGAAATTATTATAAGAAAACCTACTTCAGTGAATGTCAAACTCTCATTGAAAGTAAGAGTTTGACAAAATGTTTGTGAGTAAATTCCATTTATTAATTTTGTATTTGGCAAAAGATTTGATGGTAATATTGCTCGTATTAACCGGAATGATAGCAGATGCAGGCAGCATGGTGGAACACTGGTTCGCACACACGCCCCACAGTTCAGAGGGTGCGGGTTTGATTCCACCTCCGGCCCTCTTTGTGTGGAGTCTGCATGTTCTCCCCGTGCCTGCGTGGGTTTTCTCCGGGTACTCCGGTTTCCTCCCACTTATAATAAACATACATGGCAGGCTGATTGAGCACTCCAAATTGCCCTTAGGTGTGAGTGTGAGTGTGGATGGTTGTTCGTCTCTGTGTGCCCTGCGATTGGCTGGCAACTGGTTCAGGGTGTCCCCCACCTACCGCCCGATGACTGCTAGGATAGACCCCGGCACGCCCGCGACCCCCGCGGGTACAAGCGGTACAAAAAATGGATGGATAGCAGATGCCTTCTTCAGTTTGAATCAACGTTGTTGGCTTTGTGAGGAACAGAAAAAAAACAAGTCGTAAATTAGCTTTGCCGTTTGAACTTTGCTGAAGTTTCCTCCAAGGCTTGGCTCAACGTGTTTGTATGGAGCCTGTGGTTAATATATGCAGGTGATCTTCTCCATATGTTAATGGTCAGCAGATCAGCCAAGCCTGATATCCATATAAACCCAATATCCATACACATACCAACTCACCAGCATTTTACCTGCAGGTGTCATGTCCGTAATATCTACTCGACACGTGCCTGTGCATGTGTGTGTACGTGCGTGCGTGTGTGTGTGTGTAGACAAAACATAGGTCCCACTGGGAACTTTGGATCCAGCTGCTGACTTCAGAACAAACGGCATCTGCTTCCCGCACATACCACCACCCTACCACCACCAAGAGTATATACAACCACGTAAGCACATGCTTTTGTGGTGCCACACACACACAGGATGTATGACAGATGTAGTGTGGGCCTGAGACACATGCTCGCCCTCCTCCAGCTCAGGTATTGAGAGAGCTAAGGATGTCAGTCGTAGATGTGCAAAAACTCATCCATTAGTAGCGAAGACATACACTGACCGAGCATTATTTATCTTGGTATTCGAGGATTAATGCGTATTATTATTGCATTTGCCTTTTTTTTTTTTTTTTTTAAATGTTTTTCCTCCATGTGCATTCAGAAAGTTTCCTTCCCTCCAGCCAAGAAACATTTTACTACTTACTGCATCGTTTAACGTTCTCACATTCAACTTGCTTTCAATGGACTGCGTTAGGCATATGGAACAAGAAGGTCTGTTTAAACTAGTAAAATGTTCCTGAAACAATGTCATTAAACAATCCAGCAAAAAACACGTTTGCACAAGAGGACAGATTTTCTTCTCTCTGTGAGTCCTTATTTGACTTTTGCTACAAGATGTGTCTAAAAGAAATTCCCAAGACTAACTCACAAAATATATATTTCACATCCAAACCACAACTAATCAAAACGTATTGGTTGCGGGCTCAGTACACTATTTTTGGTCACTTTTAGCTCATGGAATCATTTAGTTTATGCGTCTGAAGGTAAAATGTCACTATGTTTTTGAACATATTTATATGCCATGCAGTAGAATAGCAAATTGTTAAGATAAGAGTTTTGTTTCAAGAGTTATTCGATGTAACATTATGGGGAATTCTTATATTTTGTTCAAAAGGAAAACGCTGTATATGTTTTTTTTGTTTTTGTTTTTTACTTCAAATAAAATAATATTTAGCAGTCTTATGGAGAAGGCTATGACGACAGCTGACTATTATCTTTGCTCTGAGGTCACCAATGTGGCACCCACGTTCCAAAGTATTTCATAAGGACCAAATAAGTAGCTTGTGAGCCTGTTCTTAAAAAGCAGCATTATTGTCACTAGTTATTGAACAGTATATGAAATTATTTACATAATCGAATTCATAATTTATATTACCATATACTTGAAACTGTTTTACGCCAACTTGGTGTGTGTGTCACCAGTGATGGGACATTATGATTTCCCAAGAACGTTGAAGAAGTGAACAATTGAAAATGTTAACACTTGCAGAAAGATATCGAAATATAATGTTGTCCGTTAATATTCATCTGTTGCCTACCTCGTTAAATCATTGTTGATAATTATTCTCAGAATTCAACTGAATCATTATATTACATAGATGAATGTCATTAATTATTAATAACATACACTGCACTGTACTTTAATTTGAGGCAATTACTTCTTTCAAAAGTGTGTAAGTCGCTCTCACTTTCAAAAAGACTGCTCGAGCGAATGCTATTCTTGTGTAGGATCTGCGTTTCTCACTCTCAAGCTTTATGTATGCGCATGAATGTGTTTGTGTGTGCACGGGGGAGCGGGAGGGAGGACGGTCCGTGGATCAGAGTGGCAGGTGCAAGGATCGTGGCAGAGCCCCCAGGCCAACCACGGGGCTTGAACGCTCACCGCAGTGTTTAATCACCCGGCAAAATGCTTCTGACATGCTGAAGAGGAAAAGAGAGAAGCTTCATGTTTCTGCATCCTTCACTGAACATGTGTGAACATGTGAGCATGTCTGTGTGAGTGTGTTTGTGCGATGTGTGTGTGCAAAAGGAAAAAAGAAGATTGGATAAGGCAAAGACATGGTGCACATACATATATACATACACATATATATATATATATATATATATATATATATACAGTGATCCCTCCTACTTCGCGGGGGTTACGTTCCAGACCCAACCGCGAAATGGGAATTTCCGCGAAATAGAAACTAGATTTTTTTGAGCTATTCTTGGAAGATATTCTATTTTTATCGCTGACATCAACCAGCTCGCTGCTAGGGGACTTTCATATCAATGGACTGTGCGCTCCGCATTCATGCCTTAGCGACGAGACTAACAGTGTATTGCTATGTCCAGATGAAGGCCACCGCCGGTGGAGAGTGTTATATCTTTACTATTTTCCAGGTTCTGATGTAGCAAGCATGGTTCGGACAACGACGTGATGGGTACTGCTTTATTCCTTTCATCACAGTCAGTTCACTGGCCGTACATCGCGACACTGAACGTCCCCGAAGCTCCCCCTCCCACATCCGGGGTTTTCCCACTACGGAACATGAGTTAGTCCAAAATATACAACAGCGAGAACGCCCTGAAGTCACATGTGACGATAAAGTATACTGTACTGACTCTTTAATTTATTCATTTCACTTTTAA
This sequence comes from Syngnathus leptorhynchus, assembly GCF_054491065.1. Taxonomy (NCBI): domain Eukaryota; kingdom Metazoa; phylum Chordata; class Actinopteri; order Syngnathiformes; family Syngnathidae; genus Syngnathus; species Syngnathus leptorhynchus. The sequence continues at coordinate 4,028,196 of NC_141206.1, read as the reverse complement.
ACGTAAGCTATCATTATTAAAGGAAAATGAAGAAACTCAAGTGGCCGCGAAACCTCGTGAAATGATGAAATTTCTGCGATAAAATAATTCATTTCCGCATTTTTGAAAACCCGCGATATAGCGAAGCCGCGATAGTTGAAGCCGCGAAGTAGGAGGGATTACTGTATATATATATATATATATATATATATATATATATATAATAAAATATATAAAATTGGATTATAGGCAAATCGTGACTTATTTTATTAGACTTTTGGAACATTTTTACGATTTTTCCCTTGTTTGGTTACATTAATAAGTTGCTGACAGCAAGCCACTTCATCACCTTGCACTATAAGAGCAAACCATGGCTATAAGAAATGTTTGAGACCTGATCCAGGCAGGCATTAAAAAAAATAGTAAATTTGACATTTACAACCATTTTATGGCAAAGAAAAGGAAAATACAATGTGAGTAGAGTCAATAAAAGTTTTATTCAATGCGGTTCAGTGAGTGAGACTCTTATTTGATTAGCTTTGATTTGATTAGCTGTGTGGCTATGCCAGAAAAGAGGCCTTTGGGTCTGCTTTTGATCTTAAAAAAAAAAAAAGAGAAAGAAAAGGGAAAGTACTCTTCAGGTGAAAAAAAAAAAAAAAAAACGGTCACACTATTAATGATATAATTTGTCACAGGACGTCAAAATGACCACAGCCGCCAATGATATGGCAGCAAGCCTGGCGCTCAATAAAATGGCTGCTTGACAGCATGAGCCTATAACAAGATTCCCTTACAGCTCCAGACCACACCAGTGTGCTTATTTCTCGTTGGTCCCCACAACACGCTCCCTGCGTGTCTGCAAAGTGTCCGAGCAAACACTACCAGGCCCATTACCGTGGCCCCTAAAGTGGAGGGAAAAAAATAAAAGCCCCACAGTGCTCCACTGGTGATAAAAGAGTCACTTTATTAATGGTTTAATTCGATTCGGGGATACAGAATGACCACAGCCAACGATGCCAAGGTTATGATTCGACCCCGGTTACCAAGTCTTGTAAAGATAATCCTCAGTGTGTGCGTGTGTGTATGCAAAACTACTCCAAATTAAAGTGGCCCTCTATTGTTAAAATTTACATAATGATGCAGTGTCAATTTGATTTATCCGTTCGAATCTACCTCTTCTTTGTTTTAGAAAGCTTTATGCAGCTTTTTTTTTTTTTTTTAATTGTGTAAAAAAAATCTGAAATGCGGTGAGCGTTCAACTCCCAATGGAGCCCCATTTACTAAAACGAACGCTAATAGTATTGAGGTAAATGGAACAAAATGCTAGCGACATTTAATCATAATTAAGCAACTGTAATGTATGACCAAGAGAAACACAAAGGAAAAAAAAAGACCAATCTCATGGGACGAAACATACCCAGGTATGTATTATTGTTAAAATGAGACTTCATCTAAGACATTTATAGTTATTACTGGATAAACATAAAGCCTTAAATATCATTAGCATGTAATGGACTGTGTTGAAGCAGCTATGATTCATTGTCATTGCCAATTTTTTTTGTTCATTTAGAAGTGAATATACAACTGCAATTGATAACTGGACGGAGTAAATCATTGCATTTTATTGATGTCCAATTTAAAATTAAGGTCGATGTGAGCTTTTGGAAAATGGACTTTATGTATAAAATATGTAAAAATAATTACATCAATACATACTAAATAAAATGTGTTTTCCGTGTCTATTTGTTCTGTAGTCGGTGTATTTAACATACATTACAGTTTGTAGTTGACTTTGCATCCAACATACTCATTTAATGCATTTAATCACCACTTTAGTTCATTCATCTGTACATTCGTGCCTTCCTGTAAGGCTTCCATACACTCACAGTCAAAGCAATTTACATTTTTCACTTCTGATCTGTGCAGGTGTCTTCTATGAATATCAAATTCACCTCAAAGAGAATAATGCACCTCCTGTGGCACTCACATACAAATTCAGAAAAGCCGTGCCATCAGCCTGGGATGGATGCGAGTCACATGACCACATCTGTCGCTGACTGTCATCTTTTTTTTTTTTTTTTTTAAACAAACAAATAAAAAATATATATACTAATCACCCCTTCTGAAGGGTCTTTAAATTGGACATGTTAAATTTATTCAATAAAATCCTCTTCTATTATATCGGTTGCCCTCTTTCTGGAATCAATTGAAAATACCAGTTGTATTAATGCCATACATTTCAAACTGTGTCATTTGGTGGAGATTTTGTAGGCCTTCGGAGGCCCGTTTTCATTACCGTGAGCCAGCCCTCAGCACTTCTCCCTCTGTGTTTCTATAGTAACCCTGGCTAAAATCCAAACAGCCAGTAGGGCCCTCTGAAGGGCACTACACAGGGAAGATGAAAGATCTCCACCAGGCGACTGCAGCTTCCAATAAATAGATAAATGTGAGGAGGGCATGGTTCCACTGTGCAGAGGAGCCACGGTGACTGTCACAGTTCTCGCCGGTATTCTCATATGAACAAATATTAAAACGCTTCTTTGTCAGCCATGTTGACTGCATGTTCCACCGCCTTCAAACGGATCATATCATGGAGAATAACAGTAGTAGGTTCATACAAAATGCTAAAAAGTTGTTCAAACACCCACCATAAAGGCTGATTGACATGACAATGGCATTTCATATGACACATTTGTTCAGTCTGAATTGACTTTTTTTCAAAATCCCCCTTCCAGTGCGTTCAATGCACAGCAGCATCTAGTGGCCATTTTAGTTGGAGCTTGCAAAATGGCAAATGGTGAGGCTTAATATACACAATACCTGAAGTAGAGTACAGACAGCGAGTATACTTGACTGTTATCTCCGAATATTCTTTAGCCATATTCTCAATTCCCTCACAGCGAGCATTTGCCACAGCAGCCATCCAGCAACGTTCAAAGCGTCAGTGTTTCTGTTTGTTCTTTGAAAGATTCATAAGTGCCACATCTACATGAATCATTCACTAAGGAAATGATTGTCATAAACATAAAGTGCCATCTCTGCCACTGTGTGTTGAAAAATGTATGCTTTTTAAGTCATAAATTATGACATGGCACTCATCTTCCTTTCTGCTGGAGGAGGGGGTGCATGACTTTCATGCTACAGTGATGAGACTTAACATGGCAAATGACAGTTTCTATGTTAACTTCAAATCACTGCCAAATGTTATGTGGTTATACGTAAAACAGTGTTGGGCTGATGGACCCACGGTCCAAGAGTTATGGATCACACATACGTGCAAAAATACGCAATGCTCTTCATTCATGGATGCTTACCGCTAGAAATCAAAACATTGAATCAAATATCTTGTACAATTTTAAGATATGTTAATGGGGTGATCAAATAAGGTATTCTCATCAAATCTAATGGGAACCACATCATCATAAAATAAGACACAAATAGAAAAATGGACAGACAGTTATCTCTGCTCTTTCCCCTTCTTGATTTTTCATTGTAAAAATGTTCACATGCATAATGAAACAACCATGTGTCAAATTGTGAGAGTATGTCCATGTCTTTGTGTGTGTTCCTCTCGTTCTGCCTGTACTGTATAGATGAGCCTCTCACCTCGAGGCGAGCCGATCCTCTTACTATAATACCTTTACCTAATCTCAGAAGCGAATCAAAGGGAGCCTGGAGCACTAGGCACTAATAGGTTCACACAAATGGGATCTAGTCAAAAGCGCTTAATCCTCCTCAAACTGTAAATATGGAGAGCATTATCTATGCGGGCCTTGAGGCCTCTGATGTGGTACTGATGTAGATTTGACAGAGTCTGGTAGATGTCTAAAAATAATTTAACATGCTGGAACAGTGTTACACCGGTAACATGATGAAATACATTTGAAACTTTTAAAAGCCAGATTGAATATAATGTCATAGATTTGTGGATTATGGGGGTGGGTGATGGGTTAGAAAAATAAAAATAAAGTATAAATGCCTCATGAGATTAAAGTCATAATTTTCCAAGAAAAAAATGTGCATACTACATGAGCAAATTGTGAACTTTGGAAGAATTTATTCATAACATCAATGTCAAGCACCAGTGTGAGTGACTCCTCACCTCAAACTGTTGTGTTTAGGCACACAGAATTTTATATTCACTTATTCATTTGTTTTCTTAAATTATCTCTTTTGTTTTATCTTGTTGTAATATTACACTTGGTTGGCTGTCAAAATCCATTTCATTCCAAAAAATAAAGTGTTGTCTTGCAGTGACACCCAGCGGTTGTAATTATTATTGCCAAACAGAAATAACTAAATAAAAGCAATTGCATCTGGAACTGTATGGATTGATAGACAGATAGACAGATGGACGGATGGACGGACAAAGCAGCCATGCTTTTGGATTTCGACACAACACAGAGCCAACTTTTCAGCCCTAACCTACGCCCAACCTCAACCCACCCAAAAAAAAAAAAAAAAAGACTTAAACCTCCCCGAAATCTTGAAGACAAGGAGCTCTGACATAAGCTTTGCAGCAAGATCAACAACCATCCGGTCTACTATTAACCTAGCATTGAATGAGTGGATTTTGGTAAGCATGGTAAAGGCTGGCCTTTTTTTTTTTTGCTTCACCTGTTCCACATGCAAATCAAATGACTCAAACAAGGTCACAATATGTTGTATCACATACTGAAGGAAAATAGACTTACTTGAACAAACATGGTGTTACAGTGAGAGTTGGTATCAATTCCAGAGGAAAGTGAAAAATGTTCTGCAAATCCACAGTTGCATTGTCCTAAATTGCTCAATTGTCCATAAAATGTTTGCCACAAACTAACACGTTTTTTTTGGGAGTTTGGGTGTATTTAACCAACCACAAGCCTGTCTGTGTCTCAGGTGTAATGAGAAGAACGAGGCGGTTGCTCTCCAGCTGTACCTGCATGGTAGTTTGTGTTGAAATTTTGGCAGGTGCATAGATTGAAAAAAAATGGAGGGTGGAGTTAGGTGGAATCATAAATTGAAAAAAAGCGGGGGGGGGGGGGGGGAGTTAGTGTCATCACAAACTGAAAACAGCTAATTTCAGAGTCCTGGGTTTTTTGTTTTTTTCATACAAAGTCATAGGCAAGGGAAACATGGGTCATTCTTCCCACAACTTTCCAGACTTATTCATGCTGGGCGATACATATTGATGATTAAAAACGTAAAAAAAAAAGTTTAGAATTTGATGTCAGGGCCCCTTTAAGTGAAATACAATTCTACATGTCACACACAAAAGGAGATGAGAAGAAACCAGAGTTTCAGATTGATACATATACCCTTGACTTTTATTAACAACACTATGATAAAATATCAACTCAACCCAACAACCACACAAGCATTTCTGGTTGAACTGCCTTAATCATTAGGTTAAAAAACACATCTGCAAACAGTAACAGAACAACAATGTCTCAGTTTTGGCTCAAATGTGTATGGCAGATAAATAAATTGTAGGGCTAATGAAATGACAATTTAATGTAAACAAACATTTGTATATTTACACGCGAGGATGCAAATATTGAAAAATAAGGGGAAGATTAAGATTGTTTACATCTATCTACTGGATAGAAAGGAGGGATTTTTTTTTAGGCATGATAAATATGATTTGGACTGAATTACATTACAAAATGAGTGATTGTGAGAACTGTCTCAGGCACTTGATTCAGCAGAGGAGAAATGTTCACAAATTAAATGAAGTGACACTTTACAATAATCCAAGTTGCATATATGACAGTAACATTCCTCCTTAAAGTATTATAAAAATTTTGAACTGTGTTAAAATAAAAAGACCATCAGTTTAGAATTTTAACGGACAAAAACAAATGTAACAATTGAATCATTAATTATGGAGATAAAATGTGATAGAAATGTTAATTTCAAGTGTAGGATGGAGCTGGAATCATGTGGCAGTGGTGGTGACAAGGGGGAAAGGCAGGTTGGGTGAGGTTAACTAACTTAAAAAATAAAGCTTTATGTTTTAAAATCCCGAGTTAAATAAATGACATTGCGAGTCACACAAAATGTCAGTTGTTTGTCTTTGGTTTAGCATATAAGAGTCTGTGCATAGAGGATGGAAAAGGTGCCTCAGTTCTTTTGTGATGTCACTTTCAAAAGCACTTAAACATCCATTTGAAAATATATCTCAACTTAAATGTCTTTTCTATGCCGAGTTTTCCAGTCTTGACATCAGTGTTGTCGCAGATGGGTCCCCCTTCGATGGCGATTCCAGAAATGGGAATCCCAGCATATTGTCACTAGTCTCCAATCATCAAGTGTTCTCACCTCTTTCAGAAACCTCCCTGATGCTACTCTGGGGCCCAACCCGCGACGCCGGGCGTCTCCGAATGCTCCGCCCAGAGGCGATGAGGTCTGCATAGCCTCGGGAGTGGGAGAAGGCATAGCCAGAGCGGCGGGAACGTCCGCCGCGTTGGAAGGCTGGCGCCCTTTTATTTGCCTCCTGTTGCATTTCCAATTCATACCTCTTCCTATTTCTCTGGATCTGGGGAAAAAAAATATGAAATGATTCAACTCCAGCTCACAGGCAACTTTGATTAGTCAAACTAAGTTGTCAATTTTCCTTTTCATTTAAGGCCTTCAAATTTGACCTTACCTTATCTCCCACGGAAGGATAGATAACTTTATGTAGGAACTGGATGCAGATGACTGGCAACAAGCTGATTCCCACTGTGAGGATTATGGTTAACCACAAGTAAGGCTGGCGGAGAGCGTTTGATGCTGCCCCTGTATAAAACGGAATATTGTTAACACGGTTAGTGACAAAAAGACATCGGAGTTTGAGCGCCTTTTATTTGAGCTCTTATTATGGCATCCAGATATTCACACTGTAGAGAAGACGTTAAATGACTGACTGACCTGTGAAAGTAAAATGGCGAGGAAAGATGACGTGAATTCCAGCACTGTGCAAGTCAAACATAATGCCAAAATAAATGGCTATGCTTCCTAAAACAGCAAAACAGTTGACAAAGGTCCAGTAGGAGGTATCCAGGGAGATCTAAAGGCAGCAACAATGATCATGTTTTATATTGTTTCAGTTACAACACTGAACAAAAGATGTCCTCTCTAAACATTTCTCAATGACACAAATGTCATTGTAGATATTCAAGTGGTCGTCATCAATAAATTCTGATGTCAAAGTTGATTTTGCTATACAATCTGGCCATTGTGTGAGTGACTAACCTGGAGGTTGACCGTAAAAACCAGCGATGAGGCGGTGACAACGGCGAAAGACTGGTAATCTGAAGGTGCTTCGCCATCTTGCCCCATGGTTTGCAGGAATGCTCCGTAAGGAATGAAGAAGATAATGAGGGAGACGAAGATGCCGTGGAACAAGCTGATGAAGAAGTTTTTGTAGTTGAACAAGGTCCCTTGCTGACCAGGTTGATATAGCTTGGGGAATTTGAGGCTCAGTCTGTCATTAACATCCTGCGGCAAATGGAAATGGAAGAGGATCACTTGCAGATCTACAGATTGATTTGCCACAGATCAATTTGAAATAATTCATCCTAAAAGACAGACAATTTCTGGAGTTGTTGGCAATAGATTTTTGGTGTGTGTGTGTGTGTGTGTGTGTGTGTGTGTGTGTGTGTGTGTGTGTCAATAGCAATGGTATGGGAAAACACAACCAGTACAGTCGCACACCTTCAATTCAATGATGCATGCTAACTTGATGTCATTCTATTTACATAGCTGACAGTGGAAACTGTACGATGAAATGTACGGCTTGGTGGGTAAATATTTCATTTCAGAGTTAAACACAATGCATAGAAATATAAAAGTTGAACCTTCAGATGTCAGTACATCATGTTGAAGTATGACAGGGTTGTTTTTACCTGATCGAGGAGTCCAACTAGAAGAACAGGTAAGCTGCTGTAAAAAAGATTGTAGAGCGTGATGAACCAGTCCTCATAGGCCACCTAAAGACAGATAACAATTACAATGAAATATAATACCTATATAATGCCTAGGATCACATTTATTGTTCAGGAAAGCATGATCCTGACCTGTGCAGAGTATCCGCTGAAGAAAGAGTACCAAAAATGGACCAATGTGAAAGCAAAGTTCTTGAAGAAGAAGAACCGAAGGAACTTGCACATTCGAATGTAGGACCAGCGTCCGTGCACAAGCAGGAGTCGTTGCAAGTAACGGAACTGAGCAAAAGCAAAGTCACTGGACATCACAGCCTGCATCCCCTCTTGACCACTGATGCCAACCCCGATATCTGCGGCTGGAGGAACGGCAAATGGGGGAATAAGATGTTGATGATGCAAAAGAAAGTGTGCCATGAAAATGTATGTACAGTGGATCTTCACAACGTAATTGCTCACTACTTGCAAATTCATTCATTAATGGATTTTTTTTTTTAGGAACATATTCAGCGTTCACGGAAAAATTCACTTGTAAGCATTTTTAAATTACTACCTACTGAATGTTTTGTGTATTTTTAGGAATGTTTGAAGATGTTTTTAAGCACTTGAAATTTGATGTGCTTTGGCATAATTTATGGATTGAACTATAAAAATACGCAATTAATAAAAACTTTTAAAGGGAACATTAATTACTCAGAGAAAACTGCTATTCACAGTCAGGCTGAATAAAGATGAATATGGGCAAGATTAGTGATGATGAAATGTTGTAGATACATGATGGCATACATACTCTTAATCATGTTGACATCATTGGCCCCATCACCTATGGATAGCGTCACTGCCTTCTTATACTTCTTCACCAAACTGACCACATTAGCTTTCTGCTTTGGTGTCACGCGACAGCAAATGACTGATTCACACTCACAAGCCATGTCCACAAAGTCAATCTGGCAAGAAAAAATACTTTCATCACTCAAATCATTTCAACTGTGCATTCTCGCTTTTTTTTTTTTTACCTGTCTCATCTCCTTCTCCCATTCGTTCATTGGCTGTCCGTCCTGAGGGCTGTTGGGGGGCGGTCGCTTTCCCAGACGACGAAGACGCAAACGGCGGCGTTTCTTCTTCTTTTCGTACAGAATTTCGTTCTGAGAAAGTGAAGGCAAAGTACAAGTTGAAACCACTTTCTTCAGCCGTATTTAAGTACTGTGACTCTTCTCTTCCTAAGCACCAACTCACTATTGCATAATATTACTTCAAAAAATATATATATCTTTTGTATATCAGTACATTTTAAAGACTAATACTTAAACAGAGCATTTTTGGAAAGTGGTACAGAGAGGGGAAAAAAAATCACAGTCGGGAATATTTAGATTAAAAATGAAACGGTATGGAATTAAAACAAATCAACTAAAATAAAAATTACCAGCCATCCTCCGGTGATAATGAGCGCATTTTTGCCTGGTTCCGGGAAAAATGGCTCTGCAAGTTTCTTTCTGCCTCGGCTCTCAGTGGGAGGCTCGCGTCTTCGCTTCGCCTGACGGAGACTTAACTTCTCACTGATGACAAACAAATAAATCCAGTGACAATGAGTCTGAGACACTAGCCTAACTATGATACTTTGCTTTACCAAGGAAGCAAGTCTTCTGAAGCATATTTTTACAAAGTTGACACTATAATAACTGAATCCTTCACATTTTGCTATTGTTAGATGATGTTTGTAGAGAAATGGTAGAAGATGATTCCTCAAAAGATAACTTACTTGACATTCTCTCCATAATGAATTTGCATGTCATTCGTCAAAAGGGAGCATGAAAAACCAATATTCTCTGCCGTTTCTGGAAGAAGGAAATAAAACAAAATACAGAAATTAGTAAATTGGTACTCAAACCATTTTTTTTTTTACTCATTACTTTAGCATAATTATCTGTACATTTTCTTTCATTGCTTGTTCTCCTGAATTTCCAGTACCTTTCTTATCTCCAGTCAAAACCCAGATCTTGATATCAGCCTGTGCCAGTTTAGCGATGGTTTCCGGTACTCCTTCTTGCAGTTTGTCTTCGATGGCTGTTGCCCCAATCAGCTGAACAGAAAGGCAAAGTTTTACATACAGACATATAAATATATATATATATATATATATATATATATATATATATATATATGTATATAACTGACAAAAGGTTCAAACAACAAAGCATTTTCCACCCACCATAAGGTTTTTCTCAATCATCTCATACACTTCATCGAGGGCAGCATCTCTGTTGACCAGGGTGACCTGAGCATCCATGTGTTTCCTGGACCAGGCTTCATACTCACTACTGCTGATGTCTTTGTAGCACAGGCAAAGTGTTCGCAAGGTCTCGTTGGCAAATTTCTGCAGGGGAAATAGCAACGTGTTCAACACTGTTTCAGATATTTTGTGCATTTACTATCACTGGCGGAGCTTGTGGGAGGTCCGCGGGGGCACTGAGCCCTTCCCATCTGACATATGCTCTGGTGCCAGACCAGATAAGTGTCTTAAGTATTTTTATTATTCCAGGATTTCTTTTTTCACCCCCCCCCCCCTAGGAATCATATAGTGAATGTTTGGTATTTTTTGAAGAATTTTTGGGTGTTTGTAAATTTTTATTTTTTTGTTTTAGATATCTTTGATCCTCCCCAGACCAAATCTTACTTGTTGAAATCAGAGTTAAGCAAAATGAGCTCACATCCAAAGCAATCTGAGTTGACTCCTTGTGCTTAGAATTGGGTGAAAGTCGCTCGTAGATGACCGTGTCAGCTCCTTTGCAGTATAAACGAATACGACCATCTGGAAACTTCACTGGAAGACCAAGAGATTAATTTCATTAGATTCAACGTTCTCTGCTTAATGCAACATTCGTGATCAAAATGATGTGTTTCCGCGAGTACTCATACAGATGATAGACATGCGTTTGCGGTCGGAGTTGAAATCGAGCAGCGCTAACATCTCGAAAGTTTTCTCCTGTTCCATTTCTCTGATAGTGATTGTGTCCTGAGTTCGGGAAAGAAAAACCAAGCCAAAGTTCCGAGCTGCTGTCACCAGTGCGCCCTCATCTGGGGACGCTGCTTGGTACACCAATTCACCTAAAAGAAGGAACATAGACTACATGTTAATAGTTTGACATAGAACACTTGCATATAGATTAGATTTCACAAATTGAAATGAATATACAATATCATCAACATGAATAAGTTATAATTACCATCCTTGTTTTCCACCATGACAGTATGACAAAGGGAGAGGAGTCTGAAGAACTCGATTGCCTCTTTATCCTTCTTGGCTCGCAAACAGGCGACAAGGGAATTGTCCATAAACTGGAACTTTTTGTCAGCATACTGATTCCAGCTCCAGTCCACTGGCTTTTAGGAGAGATACGTTTTCTTTCGAGACACTGAGATCCAATAAATAGAACTAAAGAAAATTATAAACTGATGTTTTCAGTATTACCTTTCCGCGGTCCAGACGCACTCCCTCAGCAGTGGTTGGGTCACCTGTTATGAATAAGGCAAAATCTCAATGCAATATAATTTCAAAACAGAGTCTATATAATAAGTTTGAACTTTACCATAGCTGCGCCCAGCGATAGTGCACTTTTTGAACTGCATAATGTTTTGTGTCAGTGTTCCCGTCTTGTCTGAGAAGATGTATTCAATCTGTCCAAGCTGCTCATTCAGGGTGGTGGTTCGAGCCTGTCGAGAATTGCATCAGAAGGGATAGCCCCGATTGAATCTCACAAGAAGTGGACTAATCCCAAAAGCAAAGAGTCATTCCAAACATTTGTCATACTCAAATAATTGAAGTCAGAGTGTTTTTCAGGCTACACCTACTGTAAGAAAACAACGCCCCGATATGTTTTGTGCATTCACAACGTACCTTTGCTGGTGTGTCTTTCTCTGCATAGTACATCTGCAGGTCCCAGTTGATAAATTTACTCTGGCCTAGACGGATCACCTCCACACTAAACACAGAGCAACCAAAGAATACTGACACATTGGAGTGGTGACCTTTTAGATAAACAATAATTTACTTCAGAGCTTATCAATTTGAAATAAAAAAAAAAGGTAATATTTCAATAAAATAGCTCCCAAAAAAAAAAAATTGTCGATTAACTGTGATGGATTGTACGGGTAGGACTGTCGCAACACGAAGTGAAACTCAATTTTACAATTTTCTGTTATCTTGTTACCACAACAAAACTCTTAAATATTATTATTGATATTTATCAGTATCAACAGAGTCAGATAAGGGATTATTCCTTTTACTAACCTGACATAGAGTGAAATCGGTACCATGGTGTTCAGAACAATGAGGTAGCCCCAGAAGCTGAGGAATCCTCTATAGGAGGTACCGTCCTCTCTCCCGTCATACAAATACCAGGCCTTGGACCCGATTTCCTCATACCAGAAGCTGTGACCAATGGCAAGTCCCGCTGCCACCAGGATCAGGAGAACAAAGATCTATCGAGTTGTCAAGACAAAAATCACATTTTTTAACACACACTTCTAATAAGGACAACCTGATGTTTATGAAACTGCATTTCCTTTTAGGTTCAGGGAAGCATTCAAATGAATGCCGCCTACGTTATTATGCCTTCTAGGCATCAAGACCATAAATCAACGATAAAACCACACGGTTGTTTCATCAATTAATCAATAACTATGCTAATCTACACCATGTTTGTATGTATCAAATCATAAAATCCGTAATGATTGCAGGTTATTCAAGTTCAACTCACAGTGTAAACCATATAGTTCATCAGCTCGTCAATCTTGGTCCTCTTGAACCTTGATTTTCCACCATTTCTCATGATTTTTGTGTCCGCACCTTCAGAGGAAAAAGCAAAACTTAAGGAATAGGGAAGGGACAGTACCGATACCAGGTATCAGTATCTATGCCGATACCAGTCCTAGTTCAATGTATCGGTACGCAAGACTTTTGTGAGTGTATGATCAGGAACTAGAAATATGTCATTATAAGATGTAAAAATTGCCATGAATTTTACAGAAAATTCGATATTGGAATATAGAAGTACTTCTTTAAGTTGACTTCAAAAGAACACACATCGGATGTTGTGTATAGAGCTACAGACATTTTATTGTCAATCAGTAGTATACATTTAACACATGAAGCGATATTCGAACCTGCAAAGATGACAACTCCATGACATGCTTCAGTATTTCTGACTTTGCAGCCTCGGAGCAGCATGTTGTCCAGGTCTAGCGGATAGCGTTCTCTCTTCCAGTGCATCACGCCAGTGAACTTATCCAGACGGTTGTTGGGCTCCTCACACTCAATCAAAGCTATAAAAGAGATGGGGTCGCATAAATAGTCCAAATAATTATTTACAAATTAAAACAATAAATAAACATCCTGCATGTACCCTAATTAAAAAGTAGATATTCTTATTTTTTTAAAATACATTTTTATCATTTGTATTACTTATAAGTTCATGAACTGAAATTCAAAACAGATACAAGTTAAACAGTATACCATCAAACTGAGCCATTTGACGTTCCTCCTGTAGTCTTTCATCAGTTACTCGAAGTCCCAGCTTAAACTTTAGGTTGGTTTCTCTGAAAAGGAAAAAAAAAAAAGACACACAAGAATTCATTACCAAACATTGGGATGGGCGTTGGATGATGACGATCAGAACAGATGTTCTCGATGAATAAAAAGATCCACATACAACAAGCACTTTGTTTCGATTACTTTACTAGGTTTCTGTTCGTATCATCTGGGCATTTATAGTTTGATTTTAAATATTTGAAAATAAATATTTCTTTGTCATAAAAAAAAGAGTCACGTCAAAGAGAAAAAAATATTTGCTGTTGGCTTCCTTGACAATGAGTCATGGTAATGTGTTGACAAAGAACACGGAGAAGAAGAAAAAAAAAGGCAAATACAAAGCCTTTGCTTCATCAATCAAATATAGTTCGATATGTGTTGACATTTTAAATTCTTGACTGTATGTATAATTGTATAAGCATTTCCTTGGAGTTTTATTTAATTTATTTAGAGAAAAGATCAAAATTAAATATAGGGGCCTCACCCATCAAGCTCTGCTGTTTCCACATAGCAAAGGCTGTTTGGGTTTGAACTAGACAAAAGCAATATGTCCGCCTGTAACACAAAACAAACAATAGAATCTGACACACTGGACAAGTCATGCAACATACCTGTACAACACAGTCAGAGCCCATTTGAATTGTGAGCAGCTAAAGCAAAATTGTTTAAATAGAATACACGTACGGTAGCATATCATTGTTCATTTATTTATTTTGTTTGTTTAATTTTTTGTATTACAACAGTAGTATTGTGATTCAGACCTTTCCTATTGGTCAACACAAGCTCAAGAAATAATACCAAATCAAATTGCAGGCCAAATATAGACAAACAATCATACTCACATTTACGTACACCTATGAGTAAATTACACATACCGGAATGAAGTCATTTTTCTTCAAGCGAATGACATCTCCCACCTCGATGTGTCTCCACTTTGACTCTTGAAACCTGAGCAAGGAATATAACGGAATATTGTCACAATTTGTCAATACAAAAAGAAAAGCTCATTTTAATCTTAAATGGAAAAAAGGCAACATATAAGATATCATGAAATGACAAACAAGAAAATGGTAGTCTTAAAAATTGAACTGAAACGATTTGAGGCAAGCTCTTTCGATTAGTAGTGCAGTTTTCTTGAAAATTCACCCAAAATAAAAATAAAAAATAATGGCAAATTAACATGCACAAGTTCTGACCTGCCATCCAGCAGAACCTCACATTTCCTATTATTAATCTCCTTGTCCATCCTGTGTCGAGCCTGAAAGGTAAATCAAGCAAGAGGGACCGTGATTTTAGCTAACTCAATATATTGACTATCAAATAGCATCAGAATTATTTGTTGCCATTTAAACACAAATATTATATATATTATATAAATGCTAAATTCCATATTGTTTCAGTAAGCGCAGGATGCTGACAGTAGGTTTGCTTTTCTTACAAGATCGTCCACCAGGTCTTTGATGGCAGTTACTCCCAGAACCACAACCAGAGGGATCAAGGTGGTGTACCAAGGCAGAGTTGTAACTTGTGGAATACACTACGAAAACAAAATGTATATTTCATTAATTGACAATTATCTGGGGTTTTTTTTGCCACTGACGAGGCATGGAAATTGTACCTGTAGAATGAGCAGAGCCAAAAAGTATATGTTGGCAACCCTCTTAAACTGCTCGTACAAGTTGAGGGGAAGAAACGTGAAGACATTGTATTTGTACGTCTTGATGGCATTTCCCTGAAAGAAGAAATATCCAGAATGACGACAATCATTTTTATGACCTTGCACAAGTGAGATTTACATGATGGTTTGAGTACCATAAACTAAATATCATATGGACAATGAGACAAATCATTTTGTTTCATGTTGTATCGTGATTTGTGCACTTACAGAGTATCTGCTCTTCTTGATGCACAGGAATACTTTTTTTTCAAATTCTGGCAAGTGGTGGTAACCTCGGTCATTGGCTTTCACCTTCCAGCCAATTTCTAAAAAAAAAAAAAAAGAAAAGAGAGAGGATATTAAGGTTTGCGTTACTTCTGACGTCACTTTTGCATAAAATTGTCCCAAATAGTTCAAATTAAGCAATACTCCCTCATACTCAATACGCAGTGTATCATTTTTGTACTGACTACATGTTATAAGTATCATCAAAGCATAGCCACATTATTAGATCTACGTATAACTTAGAAAAGATCATTTATTAGCATAATGTATTATATATCCTGCTCGTGGACGGATGGACGGCCAGACGGATAGGTAGGCGGTCAGGCGGAGGACGAATGGTCTCACCAGTGGGTCTAACTTCCACAGGGGGAGGTGGGGCTCCTGGCGCCGGTTCTTCTTCTTCTTCCTCATCTGTGCTCACATCCAGCTCATCATCCGTCTCATCATCACTGTATGGCATGACCTCATCGTTGGGCCTCGTAGACCCGTGGGTGCCAGCCTGGCGCGTCGTCATTTTGACGCTGCAAGTATCTCTGAGAAACGAAAAAGGATTCAGATTTTACAATCTTTGATGCTGTTATGCTCCTCGTAAGTAAGAGCAATTAATTGCAACAGGTAAAGGTATTGTCTATTCAAAAAGTAGGTTGGGATTGAAAACGAGAGCGGGGTAATGGGTTTGATTGGTAAGTTGTCTCGTTTATTGCTTAAGTGAGGCGTAGACATGGTTCATTGCGAAAGAAAACGTTGTAAGCAGACAGTAGATCATAACCGCTTAAGACTTGTGGTGCTATGTTGCCGCAGACTAGACTGTGTTAGTGATAAGCCCTGCTCAACATCATAACAGATTGACACATTGTTGTTATAATTGGACTATGGAACCGACTAGAGAGTGGCCTATTTTCTTTTCATGGCAAATTACATGCACTTTCATTTGTGTTCAGTATGGCAACTGAGACGGACAAATCTTGATTTAAAAATGCAAGTTATTTTTAAAATCAAGCCAAATCATCCGGGTGAACAACATACCATTCGTGAGGACAAAACAATCTTTCCATACGGTTGTTACGTCAACTCTTAAAAACACGAATGTGATTGGGGGGGAAAAAAAAAAGAGAAACAAAGAAATGAAAACAGATCGCCATTAATGTTACATGACTTGTTTTCATTGGCGGTCTCAAATTTCTTTTTGAGAATGTACTGCACCATCAGACTATAAATAATATTTCCTTCCTGGAGTGAGAATGCAAAAACACCATGCAGCTGTACAAGCAATAAGACATGTGAAGCAACATGTCGTCGTGGTGTACAGAAAGTTGATGAATTTAATTATTCGAAAACTGACCTAGGTGAAGTTTAGCTTGCATTGTTTACGACTGATAGAAAATCATTTTAAGGAACATCTAAAACATAAAACTGCTTCATTGGTGGCATCAACTGACTTAGAAAACAGGTTTGCTGGTATCTGGCTAAGGGATGTAACTATGGAAACAATGAGGGAGGGCGGGGTAAGTGATCTACTGAGTGGGTGACGACAGTGAAACTTGAGAGTATGTGTGTGTGTGTGGGGGGGGGGTCGTCTCAGCTCTCGCTCAGACGGGTAAGGTGAAGTACACCAAAAAAAAAAAAAAAAAAATGGAATATCAACACAATTAGTGAGAAAAAAAAGATGTCACTCCGTGAGCAAATAAAAATAGAAGGGATTGGTCGCCACCTGTCATGTAACATAATGGCACCCAATTATGAAACAAAACAACACAAGATAAAAGTTCAAATACAAACTGCGTTTAGATCACATCTCAATTCCATTCTACCGTATCATTGACTCAATAATAATGAAATCATAGGACAGCAAATAAAAGTTGAGGATTTCTCAAGTGATAACGTTCCATAATGAGAGGTCTCCATGGTTTGTGTCTGTGGTTTCCTAAGGCATCTGTCCTGTGACAACTGACACTAATCTGTCCATGAGGGCGACGCACAACTCATCATCGCTGCAGCACCTAAGGTTCCTTTGCAAGTGTTTTAAATAAATAACTTTCAAATCTGTTCTACAAGCATGAGCTGTGGCTTGTTTAGTATTTATGTAGTATTAGAGGCTAAATTATTGTCAAAGGGATGAAGGACAGCATTGTATGTGGGGGAAAGATTCGGCCTTTTTAGAAACTGTTTCTAAATTTTGATGTACAGGTAAGATGGACTCCCTCACTCCGCTTTTAAAGCATCTGTATTGTGTAGTCACAAACATGTCAACAATTTAAAGAAACCACATTTACATGACAGAACAAGTGACTGATAATAAAGTCAACAATTGACTTGGAATGAAAAGCTCATCAAACAAAAAAGGTTTTTGGATAGAGATTGGTCCAGACTGTCACAGACAACATTTTAATATTTGGAGATTTCTTCTTTCCCATATTTGAAAGAGTAATTCAACATAATATTTTCTCTCTTTTTTTTTTTTTAAATCTTCTTTTATCTTATGTTTTGTGACTGATTTAGCCACCTTATATTTTAGTAAATACAAATCCTGATTTGCTCATTTCAGAAGATGAAAGTTTTTGTTTTCTAGGGAGGATTTATCAACCCAATCCTGTCCAATGTATTACCGATTTATGTAAGCCTAGAAAAATAGCTGCATCTTTAAGTCATACAATTGAGAAGGTGACAACAGGCAATTGAATGATGGCATCAAATGAAAGCTATTGACTTGGACTCGAGTCATAATTGAGATTCTCCAGCAGTTGGCACAGCAGGACTTAAACTAATGAAATCCACTTAACGCCAGTCCACAGAGATCCCATGCTGGTATATCTCCCGTGCATTGCACCAATAAATTCCTATGCATATTCATGTCGGCTGAAAAAATAAGTACTTTATTTACAGAGGTCTATTTCTAGTTGTAAAACTCAATCAAGCCATGGAATCATCAGTTATAATGAATTTAGACTCACAGAAATAATTCCTTGTTTATGTTGATTTTAGATGGCAGAAAATAGTAAACTTGAGTTTAAATGACGTTCCAGCCTTACGGAGAAATTAATCTTGCCCTAATTATTACAAGGCGGATTGACAATTTATTCAACATAAAGGACTATTTCTGGGTGGGTGGCAGTTGAATTGTAAAATGTTGAACATTAACTTAGCTCGTCTCCGTCCCTAGTGGTGATTTGGTAATTGGGTTGACTTTGGAATACGCAGAAAATATTATCAATGAATTCAACTAAATTTAATTTAAAAATAAATGGAAAAAATATTGATATTTCTCATGATTTATCTTTTAATGATTTAAGTACTTCCAACAGTCAGTCCCTTCACATTCTTGTAGTCATAAATCTCACCATCAATGTGAGCGCTTTGAAGAAGACAGACAATATTTCCCCAATCAAAACTTTGGATCATTGCTTGTTTAAGGTAAACAGTGGGGGCAGCGTTAAAGGGCTTCACCAAGTGAAGATTAAACCTTTCAAAACATGTACTGTAAAGCTATTTTTGGTGTGTTCTGTGCTGTTTTAAGAGATTCTGATTGCTGATTACACTGTCTTGCTACAAAATGTTTGAGACAGTCGTGGGAAATTATGTCTAGTCATCCACACGTGATGTCATCGACATTGAACCTGGCTCACCTGGTTCCAAACAGTGTTTGACGGAATTGACGTCAGGGACCTTTCCAAAGCTGTCCACACCAAACAAAAACAAAAAATAACCTTTGAGTTCTAGGGCACAGTTATGGTGAAAAACAAAATGGCCTTCTCCAAGTTGTTGAATCTGGTTAATAAAATATTGCCTATATGTTTTAGTAGGGGGAAGAATCAGAATTCAGGGGGAAACGTAAGGTTCTTATTTTGTTTATAAATTATAAAGTTTTGTAAACTGTAAAGTTAGGGCCTATGTGTTCTTGTTGAAGTGGAAACTCATCAGTAATCCCAATTTAAGATTCGCAAAAAAAAAATAATAATAATAATCACTATTTGGATGAAATGATTTGAGTTTTATTCTCAAAGGTGTACAACAAAAGATCAACATATTTTTGATCTCACATTGTGTGTGCAGTTTGTAAATAGACACATGGCAACAAAATTGTGAAAAAAATGGACATAAATAAAATTCTGCCTTTTCAGATGATTTTAAACAGTAATTTGTTGAATTACTGCAGTTGCATTTTGTAGTGGTGGTGTACAGCATCACACTGTGACCGACTGGAAAGGTTTGCTGTATCATGTAGCGAAAAGTAACCAAATTCATCTTATATGAAGCATCACTGTAAACTACATCATTGTTTACTTCCTAAATTGTGCATTGAGATATTTGATTTAGTTTATCCTATGAAATATTAGGCCTGTGCGTGTCTTTATCGCAAGGTCAACCCACAAAAATATAGATATTGTTTGTTGGAAAGCACATTTGTGGCTTGAAATGTGATAATGGAATTTAAACTGTTAAGTTTTGGCTCAATTCCAACTGTACAATTTTGATAGGGCTAAAATATATTTTGGATACAGTTAAACAAAAGAACATATAATTTTGACGGGGAAAAAAATGTGAATGGAAGAGTAGTCGCTCAGGTGAAGCACTGACACTCCCTTTAAGGTGTCTTGATCAACAAACTGAAACGTCACCGAGTAAGACTGTCTCTGATTAGAATAAACTTATACTTACAACGTGTTGTTTACTGATGAGTGGTAATATTTTTTTTTTAAAAATGAAAGAATCCAGCTCTTTAGGTGTGAGTCCGACCGCTCTGTTGCCGCACCATGTTTCCTTGTTCCTGCTTGAAGAAGCTCCACGGCACCCCGCCCTTCCTCCTCCCCCATGCAACTTTACCTGCCTGGCCCTCGCCAACCCACGCGACCGGTTTGACACGTTCCACACACCACATTGCACCCTTGCACACACAAACACACGATTGTAAGTAAGCAGTGTGGCATTCAGGGACTGCAAGATCGACCTCCTCACAAGTGAGCACCGGGCAGGTACTGACAAGGTGTGCTTGACAGATCAAGTGGTATACGTGTGATTAAATGATTATTCTTAATTAAAATCTTCAATGAGAATGACTATTGTAAAATATGTGAGCTTTGTAAATCGGTTAGCAACCTTCTCTACATGTAATGTTGAAAAACAAATTTACTTGCAAACTTACTTGCATTAATAATTATGTTTACTCCACATTGGTAGTTCCACGCTTTTGCATATTTGCCTTTCAGTCTATGGATTATAAACAAAAACATGCATCCATGTCAAACTTAAACCAAGTCACAGAATCGTTTTGACCAATGTTATACATAAAATAGTGGGAAACAATGGATATTCATGACCACTGTACAAATCTGTTTTTAAAAAGTAGTTTCCCCAGTCCGTTACATAATATAATGTTTATAGAGTTATTTTTTTTAGCCTCATAATAACTCAAGGTGCAAGAAAAACACAGTTACAAGTCTTATCAAGCCGACATAAATATACTGATTTGTTGTGTTCACACTCCAATGCTGAAGGTGGCGGTAATACAAATGTGAATGTGAGACGGCGAAAAAACAAGCCGCGCCTTTCCCCACTCCTATTGGTCAATCAGAAAGTCACGTGTTGATTCACTTGCCCTGTCTGGAGTGTTCCTGAAAAATAGACAGCCAATTTGAGCTACTTGTGCAAAGCTAAAAACACAACAATATTATTTACAATAGTCAACCATAGTTGTCTTCTTTCAGAAATATATCGCCAGTAACTAGACCACACTTCCTCCATCGTCTGCAAGTCTACCATGGTCGGTGTTAAAGTGATTGGGAGTGATCCGGAATTTCTACCGGAGCTAGCGGCCGCCGGCTCGAGGCTCGCGGTGGTAAAGTTCACAATGGCCGGGTAAGACCCACGTTGGAGTCCGTCCTACAATCAGCTATGTCTCTTTAACACAGACCCCTTGTTCACGAATGGTCAGCATTTACTATTTAGAAGAAATGCCATTAACGGTGTAGATCTGTATCTGAAAACTAAAAACATGTATGGTGTGTCTATAGGTTAGCATTATGCTAATGTTAGCTTTTCTAGCTGAGTTGCTTACAATGACATTGCATTATTACGTTCGGTCACTTGGCTTTGGGACATTGTGAAATCTCATATAATGGCTTATAATGTAGATCGAGAATAGAACATCAGATTGTTGATCACCACTTAGAAGGCATGGACTCTACAAAATTGTCTAATTTGCTTTAGTTGTACAGTATTTTGACACTTGGTAAATATCTCGTGTGTTTGCCATCAGTCATTCTGCCATATTATATGTAGGTGTTCAATATTTAACTTCTTGATTGCATGATGACAATTGACTGCATATTTTGGTCACTTAGTTAGCAATGAACCAAACTCTAATTTTGAGAAGAATAATAATCATAATAATATTGATAATAATTTAACTGTGGTTACATGAGTCAGATAGTCATATCTAGACTAGGATGCATACAAAACAGTACAACTTTATTTAGTTTGTAACCAAATATAGCTCTGCTACATGCAAGGTAGATCTTTTATTGTATGAAGTGAGTTTATAGTCATCAACATTCACTCGCGTACTTTTTTGTGACTACAGCATGTTTATAATATGTTCTGCTTGCCCCTCAGGTGCCGGCCATGTGTCAGAATAGCTCCAGCGTTCAACATGTTGAGTAATAAGTATCCCCAGGTTGTCTTCCTTGAAGTTGATGTCCATGTCTGTCCGGTCAGTCTGATCTCAAACACAACAAATAGGATGCATCATTTCTTAAAGTGATAAAATAATTCCCTCCAAATTGAAATAGCAAAAGAGATGTGGTTTACAAACATTGCATCTGTAAAATTCTTTCTCCTCATACCTCATCCAACCTAGAAGTTTGTTAGATTTTTTTTTTTTTAATCTGTGATGTTCACACATAAAATAATTACATTTTTACGAGATAAGGTTTTCACATGGATTGTGAATTCTGATATTTGTCAACTCGCATACTCTCTCTTTCCTAGACAACAAAGGAATCCAACAACATATCAGCCACACCGACGTTCTTATTCTTCAGGAACAGGGATCGGGTTGACCAGTATCAAGGAGCAGATGCAGCGGGTCTTGAGGACAAAATCAAACAACTCACAGAAAACGATCCAGGAAACAGCGAGGACTCTGACATTCCAAAGGGATATGTAAGTGGGCATGATTTTGTCACATATAAGCTATTTCATTACAAAGTTGCACCATTATTACCGGCTTTTATGCTGACTTTCCAAATAAAGCTAAAATGCAGTATAGTACGTTATTTTGGTTCCAGATGGACCTCATGCCTTTTGTCAACAAAGCCGGTTGCGAGTGCCTCAACGAGAGCGATGACTGTGGCTTTGACAACTGCTTACTGAAAGACTCGTCCTACCTGGAGTCAGATTGTGATGAACAGGTCAGAGCCCTAACAGACAACAAACCAGAGCAACAGGCTAATTTCATCTTCTCCGGATATTAACCAAAACCGGCCATCGACAAGCAATGTTTTTATGTTGATGTGACCGCAATAAGGAGGAGGTAATATTTGAATATTGCCTCTGTTTTTTGCAGTTGCTGATAACTATCGCCTTCAACCAGCCTGTGAAGCTCTTCTCCATGAAGCTGCAGTCCTCAGACTTTAGTGAGTTTGTTTGTACTGATCTCCACTTGAGTCAATTGTCCTGTCCTCAAGAATGTTAAACAATATTTTCTGACAATTATTTGCCTTCTTTTCTGTCTATTTATCATTTTTCCACTCATGCTAAATGTTGTACGCCTTGTCTGTGTACCAGCCCAGTCCCCTAAAGTGGTGAAGATATTCATCAATCTCCCACGCTCGATGGGTTTCGACGATGCTGAACGAAACGAAGCCACTCAAACTCTGGAACTGGCGGAGGAAGACTACAAAGACGATGGAATCATTCCACTGCGCTATGTCAAGTTTCAGAATGTGCAGAGTGTAACGGTAAGAACCAGAACACTCTTGGTACCTCTATGTCGTACTGAAGATTGATATAAACACGATCATTTCCACTTGACTAGAAAAATGCATTTCCAGTATATTTTTGTCTTCCCCCCCTCCACCTATTCACCAGTTGTTCATCAAATCAAACCAAGGAGATGAGGAGACAACAAAAATAAACTACTTGACATTCATTGGTACTCCAGTACAGGCCACCAACATGAATGACTTCAAAAGGGTATGTCTCTATTACAACAAATAGAAAAAATTTGTAAAAAAAAAAATTTTTTACTAATAAATGAATGGTCTATTCATGCAGGTTGTGGGAAAGAAAGGAGAGAGTCACTGATGGTAGGAAAGAGGAGGCTGCTGATATTTTAAAGGACTTTTCCCTTTGCCAAAGCTGCCACACTTCATGCAGATATCGACACATACCACACAAAGACGCGCTCACACTCCTCAACTCCTGATTTAAAGAATTATCAGTGTCTGGGGACTCTCAGTCTATAAACATTTGTATTGTAATTCAAATTAAAAATCCTGTAAATAAAACAGTCCTTTTGCAAAGGCATGTGTGTCTTTTCTGATTTTCTGGCAACTCTTCATGATGCAAGAGCTTGTAGCTTGCTAGTACAAGTTCAGAAACATTTTTAACATGTTGAAGTTCATGATGGAATATCAAAATATTTATCACAGGAGCAAAATTGCATTCAATGGATGTGTTCTGATTTTATTGTTAATAATATTGAGCGAGTATTTAAGAATACAAAATAAACACGCATGATTTTTTAATCAATTACATTTCAAAGTCAAAGTCCGCTTTATTGTCAATTTCTTCACATGTTAAGGCACACAACGAGATTTGCAAATACATGTAGAGTCAACCTTGAAAATTCCTCAAGTACCACCAAAACGAGCTGGTTTTCTTAAAAAGTATATTTAAAATGATCAGAAACGTTATGCACATTTTGATCATTACACTGCACTTAAAGAAACAAACTGATACCAAAATGTTTCAGTTAACGTGTAATGCACACAAAACGAGCTGTTCAAAAACGTAGAGAAATTAAAAACTGAAGTACGACTGAACTGCACTCATCAAACATTACTTGGTTAAAAAAAAAAAAAAAGACTGGAGGACAAGAACTCAATGATGCAAGCCATGCTCTTTTATTTTGAAATAAACACCCGGATGCGTTTAGTTTCTTAGCCTAACTATGTCTCGTGATCAATTGACTGAACGTCACGCAAAGGATTGCCAGAGCTAAACGCTCAAAACAAGCAGCGATTTTTTTTCGTTTTTATTTATTACCGATTGAGATCTTTTCGCCTAAATTCAATACGAAGGAGATGCATCAGTGATCTGTTGTTTTGGGTGCGTATCCACGACCTTAAGCGCTGCATTTTATCCTATGAGCTGCGCTTTAGCAACCCGGAAGTCCCGTCATAACAGTTTGGCTTTAGTGCGGCATAGCATCTTTGTAGCCGATCAGCTGTTGTTTGTATAAAACGGGGGCCATGAAAATGGAGTAATGTGTAATTTAAACAATTCATATGCAATTCTGCCTTAGCTGCACTTCAATGATTACTACTGCCACTCAATTATTCTGTCATCAGCATTCCTCTGATTAAACATAATTCTAATTTATATCCGAGTCAATGGATGCAATACAAATGTAACGAGTACTGCGCAAACTAAATTGAACGGACGGTACGTCACTTGAACAAACCCTCTTCAATTTGTGGTCGTGCTGCTGCACGCTATCTCTTCTTTGGGAGCTACAAATCGCTTTATATGTATGCACAATTTGAGTGAGCGATCAATGTAATTCGATTTGTGTGTTTCTATAGAGGAAATTCGATGACTATTGTTAATAATTCCTGCACACAACTGAGTATGATCATGTTACTGACAGCGCATAATAGCACTGTTGTTGGTGGTGACAGTGGCGTGTATGTCATGTACAAGTTTCTGTGTATACAGTGATCCCTCGCTACTTCGCATTTCGTTTATCGCGGCTTCACGACATCGCGGATTTTTTTTTCCAAATGAAAAAAAAAAACATTTAAAAGTTACAATAAAACTTCTAAATAAAGGAAACTTGTGTCTAACCTTTAGGACAATAGTATTGGTCCAAATGTTGTCTGTTTTTGCGTGTTAGCACGATTCTTTCCACTAACTCGTTAGCCTGCCCAGTACTTCTTGTTGGTGACCGTACTTCGCGGATTTCACTTATCGCGGGTGGTTTTTGGAACCAATTATCGGCGAAAAACGAGGGATTACTGTACTTCACTCCCCCAAAACAAATGTGTCAATGTCAAGCTTTTATTTGTGTTCACAAACCCTTTTAATTATTAAATGCTAGTTGTGCATAATGTTAAAATCCTCGCAATATGATGTTTGTGTTCACAAGTAGTTTTATTTTGGGCAATTTTCTAAAGTGTAGTGAAAATATCCATGGGTCAGCATATATTCGTTGGACAATTCTTTGAAATGTGCAATTTATTTATACTTTCTTTTGTGTGTTTACTTACATTTATTTCAACTCAACCCTATCAGACAATCCAGCACAATGTCAGGGAACAACCTGGTTCTACCTATTGTACTATGGGGCCGCACCGCTCCAACCCACTGTATCAGCAGCCTGTTGGTGATGGACGACTTTAGCACAATCATCACTGGTTGCCATGATGGACAGATCTGCCTTTGGGACATGACGCCGGAGCTGGAGGTAGTGATAAGATCACATATTTTATTCTTTCTCTGTTGTTTGGTAGGGAAATCCGTTCAATGGGTGACAACGATCGAGAACCACGGTCATGGACGATGCAAATTATTGACTCAAAATTGCTCTCTTTTTGCAAAAACTCTAATAATGTAGTGACCCCAAATCAAATGTTGAGCAAAGCTCTATTATTAGCATCTCATCAAGCATACAACCACAATAGCAAAAGATAATGGGTTTTGTACATTCAGGTACTCCTTACAAAAGGTTTATTTGGTTACAATTTCAAATTCCAACTGGGATGGACACACAGATTACCACAGACTCGGAACAAGTCGAACCAATGTTGTTTCAGTGGTGTGTCCTACTGACAGAAATGTATCAAAATATCCCCCTAGAGACTCAAATTTCCTGCAAAATCTCTTTGTTTGCGAGCAGACCTTTGTTGTCCCTGCAATCATGCTGGATTTAAGCCATTCCTTGCTGCTTACATCTTTAATTGTCTTTCTTTCCATTTTGTCAGATTTGTCCCAGGGCCATGTTGTTTGGTCATACGGCCTCCATCACGTGTCTGTCTAAAGCGAGCGCCTGCAGTGATAAACAGTACATTGTCAGTGCGTCAGAGAGTGGGTGAGTATTTATTTGTTTATGTATTTATTTCTTTATATAGTTATGTATTTATTTATTTATTTTATTTTTTATTTATTTATTTATGTGTTTGTTTGTTTGTTTGTTTGTTTCGTCTCCAGGGAGATGTGCTTATGGGATGTAAATGATGGCCGCTGTATTGAATTTACAAAACTGGCTTGCGCTCACACCGCCATACAGGTAAATTCATTTGTAATATGTAGTGTGTATTGTTTAACTAGAAATTACAGTACATTCAAAGATAAGTCTCTTTCTAACAGTTACCATTAAATTCTCATATCACAAAAATTGCATGGAATGCGCGAGTGTTGAAATAACTTACAATCATTCATGAGATTTAACTCTTGTCATTTCTTCATCTTTTGTTCTGTTTTTTTTTTTTCCTGTGACTTTTCCTTTGTGATTGTCTAGTTCTATCAGTTCACTATCAGTACTCAGCGTGAAGGTCGCCTCCTCTGTCATGGTCACTACCCAGAGATTCTTGTGGTAGATGCCACCAGTCTGGAGGTGTTATACTCGCTGGTGTCCAAAATCTCCCCAGACTGGATCAGCTCCATGAGTATTATCCGATCACACCGCACTCAAGGTTTAAAGATACTATTCACTTATTCCTATTTATCCTTTTGCCCTGAATGGAATATCTGTGTGAATTTGCAGTGTTTTTTTGTTTTTTTTTATAAGGCTATGGAGAGGTGTTGAAATAAGTACCTGTCTTGAGTTTAATTTGTTTAATATTGTTTTGCATCGGTGTATTCTGCAAGTGGTTTTACTTCCTGCTTACTCTCTATTTTTTTTTATTGTAACACTTCTTTGAACTACATTTTCTAATGTTTGTAATTGGTCATCATTTACAAATGTTTACAAGGACTGTTGGTAATTGATTTAATTTGCTTGCAAATAATTAATTTACACAACAGATTAAAATTACAGTACTACACATTGGTTGTATCTTTATAGAGATACAAACTTGCATGATGACTGAGTTTTTTTTTCTCCAGAGGACACAGTTGTGGCAGTGGCAGTCACAGGCATTTTAAAAGTCTGGATCATCACAGCAGAGGTCAACAGGATGCAGGTAGGCTTAATTCAGAAAGTGGAAAGCCCTTATTTTATGTTTACAAAAACGTATATATATATTCATGAAAAATAAAAAACATACTCTCAGGACCTGGACCCGGTGTTTGAAGAAGAATCCAAACCCATTTACTGTCAGGGTTGTCGGAGTATTTCCTTCTGTACGTTCACTCAGAGCAGCTTGCTGGTGGTCTGCTCCAAATTCTGGAGGGTAAGAGATGCCCCTCCAAACAAAGTGTTGATCATGCAGATTAGTGGAGGAAAAACACCATTTAGCCTTAAATTGAATCCCAAATATCTTTTTGTTTGGCAGGTTTTTGATGCAGGAGACTATTCACTGCTCTGCTCCGTGGCCAGTGACAATGACAAGGCCTGGGCTGGAGGAGAGTTCATCGCAGCAGACAAAGTCATCATCTGGACTGAAGACGGCTGCAGTCACATCTATAACTTACCAGCCAGGTTAATATTTGCAATTAACCCAACTTCATCATCATCTACATCATCATCAACCAGAAAATCGCATAAAAGTCCAATATAGATAAAAAAAAAGTTTTACCTCCCTTTTATTTTAATCTCCATCTGCTTTTCCAGCTGTCTCCCTGCTAGTGTGCATTTCCGAAGCGATGTGGGCAAAAAAGAAGGCTCAATCCCGCCACTGATCTACACCATAGAGAATCTAACAGACAGTCAGGTCAGTTATGGAGCTTTATTGATAAACACAAGTTAATTGTCTTATTGGTCACATGTCTCCAAATTGTGCTACTTTCCAGCTCCTGATATGTCCTCCTGTGACTTGCTTCTTTTTTGGTCGACGGGAGCCTTTCCACAAGCTACTGATCCAGGGAGACTCTGCTGGCAGACTATCTTTGTGGAGCATCCCGGACTCTTCGCCTCCACGGCCACTGTCAACTCCTGCAGGTAAGGACAAATGAGACATCAAAACTACACCTGAAAGTGCAGATGTATGAGAGTGGGAAAGCATTCACATCCAAACAACAGCTCTGAGAGGCTATTCTGATTTCATGGAAATAAATTCAAGTAGAAGCTGTCTCAAAAGCTCAGAGAACAATAGAAAATTATTTGTTTGTACTTGAATATGTCAATAGTTTTTTGCAAATTTATTTTGAAGACACCCCCCCCATGCTTTTGCTGGAGCACTCCTGTGTATCCCGGGACCATAATTTGAGATTCATTGCTCTACACAACTGAATTAGCAACTTCAAATTATTTTATAACGGCGGTCTGTATATCTTCCTCTCTGTAGAATTGCAAGTCTCATCCACCATCAGTCTCCAGGAGGCATTTAATAAATTGATGCCTGTTTCTTCTGGTATCATTGACCAGCTCAGCATTCTCCCCAACAAAGAGGAACCCATTAAGGTTGGACCCAGTGCGGGAATGTTTTTTTTCATACAGGAGTTTGAAATTGAAATATATGATGGAGTGTTAGCCTCTGTTTGCTCATTAAAATACATATACTTTCCTTCCTCAGGTGACGGCTAGCGTCTATATCCCCTCCCAGGGTCGACTAGTGTGTGGAAGAGAAGATGGCAGCATTATTTTGGTTCCGGCTACTCAGACTGCTATCGTACAGTTGCTGCAAGGAGAACACATGCTTAGGAGAGGTGAAAGAAGAGATTTTTTTTTTGGGAGGGGGTGGACTGCTCGCTTGAAATGACAGAATTGATGGCAAACTTTTGCCAAGTACAATCAGATATTTTTTTTAGGAAAGGCAACGTTCCACCTTTGTAAGATCTATTTGCATGTTTTCTGCAGGATGGCCACCCCATCGTACTCTACGAGGTCACAGGAATAAGGTGACGTGCGTCCTCTACCCATACCAGATATCGCCTCGCTACGACCAGCGCTCTTTGGTGTCTGGTGGGGTCGACTTCTCTGTCATTGTGTGGGACATTTTCACTGGAGAGATGAAGCACATATTCTGTGTCCATGGAGGAGAGATCACTCAGCTCATTGTCCCACCAGAAAATTGCAGCGTGAGTCCTGCTTTAAGTGACTTTGTCTTTCAAGATTTTTTGGGGGGTTTGGGATTTCGACGGCCTTGTTCCCTGCACACTTTTGTTTGATTTTAAAATGAATGTTTTGATAGATTGAAGATCATTGGTAGTGACGTTTTTCAAATAGAGGACTTTCATGCAGCTGGCACTGGTTCAGTGCCTGGTCATGAAGCCCATTTAACAGTCAATCACTACCAAAGATATAGTATATGTTTTCTTCAGACTTCACACATTCAATCCCAGGTACTTATATACTTTTTTCCCCCCCAAAGTTAGGTTCAAAAAAAGTTACGAAAATGTCTGGTACTGAATGAGTTAAAATAACAACATAACCAGTCCAGTTTCTGCCCCTGGCTCAAGTCAGCAAGGATTGAGTGAATATTAAGGTTGAAAATATTTAGTTTGTAGTTATCAAGTGATTTGTTTGGCACATTTTTTTATTTTTATTTGAGCGTGGTTCTGGAATTGGCTGGGTACAAACCTGTGCTGTTTACCTAAAAGGAATCACCATCACCACATACCTAACAGTGCATTAATGTGGTATTGAAAAAAAGACGTTTGTCCATTACTGAAAAATCTTTGGCCTTGTTTTCTCTGCAGACTCGGGTGCAACACTGTGTCTGCTCCGTTGCCAGTGACCACTCAGTTGGCCTGCTCAGTCTTAGGGAAAGGAAGTGCATCATGCTTGCATCGCGGCACTTGTTTCCAATCCAGGTCATCAAGTGGCGCCCTGCTGATGACTACCTTGTTGTTGGATGCTCTGATGGCTCTGTTTATGTCTGGCAGATGGATACAGGTGAGGGTTGTCAAACAGTGAACCCCTTTTTATTGCAGGGGCCAGACCCCACCAAAATAAGTGAAAATCGAAACATATTTAAAGTTGTGAAAACAAACTTTTTAACACACAAGTATTTTTTTAGGGCATTTTCTGTCTCGCTCGCTCGCAAAATTCTCCAATTAAAACATAAGGACCGCAAGTCTAAATTATGGACTTCTCTGTACACTGTACACTGTAAATACCCATTAAAACAATCTCTTGGGTTTAGTGTAGCAGTGAGCGATAAACTGCAATACAGTGGCAGAACACTGTGTTTGCATTGATTAGGTGGCAACTTGTCTGCTAATGAAATTTTAGATGATTACTTTATTGCAGTAATCTTTCAAATGTTGTCAGCTAATTCCAAAGCATATAAGGTAAATGTAATACGTATTCCAACATAATTGTATATTATAGTATATAATTGTATATACATATATATTATCTAGTATATACAATTCCATCCATCCATCCCTTTTCTGAACTGCTTTGTCCCCACGGGGGTCGCGGGCGTGGTGGAGCCTGTCCCAGCCGTCATCGGGCAGTAGGCGGGGGACACCCTGAACCGGTTGCCAGCCAATCGCAGGGCACACAGAGACGAACAGCCATTCGCATTCGGACTCTCACCTAGGAACAATTTGGAGTGCTCAATCGGCCTACCAAGCGTGTTTTTGGGATATGGAAGGAAACTGGAGTGCCCGGAGAAAACCCACGTGCGCAAGGGGAGAACATGCAAACTCCACACAGGGAGGGCTGGAGGTGGAATCGAACCCGCACCCTTCTAACTGTGAGGCGGACGTGCTACCCAGTGCGCCACAGAGCCGCCAGTTTATAAAATTATTATACATAATTAGATCTAATGTTATTAATAATGTAGCTAGAAAATTATCTTAGTTCAACGTACTATTTAACATGTACACGCCAGCCTAAATGTAAAATTGGTTTGAATGCAGCTATAAAAAGATATCCCTGTGCGCGTGAGTGTGTACATGTGTGTGTGTGTGTGTGTGTGTGTGTGTGTGTGTGTGTGTGTGTGTGTGTGTGTGTGTTTGGGGACCTGAATGAGCTGTAGTGTTGAGCGATTGCAGGGTAACTGAGTGTGAAATTAAAGAGTGTGTATGAGACAGCGAATGAGAAAAAGCACATGTGTACACTGTGTGTATGTGAAAAAGGAAGAAAGAAAGAGAACCAAAGCGCTGTCGGGAAAAAAAAGTGTGTCTGTGCGCCATGGCACCATTACACGTCTGATGCCTGAGTCTACACAAGCGCACACAAACGCACACACACTATCAGACGCTCACTCTCTCTTTGACACACACGCGCACAGGATAATGGTGCCACTTGTCTTCTCACTCAATACTTAGAGCCAATCCCGATATCAGGTCTGTCTGCAGCTAATGGGGTCTCCTCTAAACCTCTCTCTTTTGTAAGTGCAGCCAGTGATAACTGTGACCTGAACCACATTGAAGACAGTAGGTGATGGTAGTGAGTATTAGAAAACCAAGGTGTGGGGGGTGCAAAATACTTGGTATTGCTAAAAATACGGTGACAATAGCTGGGAATCACAACCGATAAAATATGTGACAGGAATGAAGAAATTGAAACATAAACAGCAAATACAAAAGTGCGTGTCCCTACAACGGAACAGGATGGTAAATTAACCTACAACAAGGCTCCTCTTCTTATCATTTCAAAGTCCTGTTAAGCTTCCCAGGTCTCCTAACTTGTTAATGTTTGTAGGGGCCTTGGACCGCTGTGTGATGGGTATAACAGCCGTAGAGATCCTCAATGCCTGTGATGAGCTGGCTCCAGCCACCGTCGATGCCTTGAGCCATTCGGCAGTGAACCTGAAGCAGGCAATGACTCGCCGGAGCCTGGCGGCACTCAAGAACATGGCTCAGCACAAACTGCAAACACTTGCCACTAATCTGTTGGCGGCAGACAATGCTGACAAGGTAAAGTCATATTTCAATGAAGTACTGCAGTGTAGGATGTAGGAAGTAAGCATTGTATTGAAATTTAATTCGACAAGTATCTGTTGTCTGCTATTTGTCAGAATGCTGAGACAATCTTATAGTCTTGTTTCAACCCCAAAAAAAAAAAAAAAAAAGCTAAATGCTTACCTTTTTTGTAGCACCTAATAGCATTGCTCAAAGTGTGTTTGTATATACAATATGCTATGCAATCCTTTTAAATCTCCTCATTACTTAGGACATGTCGAGGTTATCCATACATTTCTTGAAATCGACATTCCACTTTTTCAACTGATATTTTCTCATAAATATGCTTTTGCACAATGTACAAACTCCACTTGAAGATGAAGTTTTGACATTGTCTGAAATAAAAGTAGAGTACAAAGTTTTGCAAATCCTTCTAGAAAGTACACAAACAGTAAAAGAAAATAACATGAAATTATCAAAGAGAGAAGTTTGTACGATTTGTCCCAATATAACAAGTTAGTTTCCTTCTTTTTCAAGCTCGAAATTTGTTAGAAAACCAAAACCAAATCAAACAACCGGAAGCGGAATTGTCTAAGTTCAAACCCGACCTACAATTCTTTTATAGTTGACCCTGAAGTTATTGACTAAAATGTTAGCATTTTTTTTTTTCTTCATGGTTGTCCTTCACATACCTTTTGCTTGGTATATTTTTTATATTTCATCCATTGTGTTTATTGGAGCGGACTCCCAGGATTTTCCTCGTATTGCCTCATAATCACAGCTCTTGAAAAGGCCAACGCACAACAGTTGCATTTTCCCTCCCTTGCTGGATTAGAAATACATCACTGTTATTTTTTGTTGTTGTTGGTTTTTTTTCTTTCCTCCTACCCTAGGGTTATTTCTCTTGTATAACTATAGGCATTACAGGTCAAAACCATCCACCATTCCCCTGCCGTGTGTGATGAAAGATAATGACCATGAAATGTCATACTATCAACACAAACACTACACCCAGTCAGTCAGCTGCAAGCCATCATCTGTGTTTACAGTTACAGCTTATAGTCAGGTGTAAGAAAGTCAATACGTGACTTTGAGTTTGTCCTCTGGGATTTCTGCTGAACCGTGTTTTTGTTTTGTCTTTGTTTCAAGGAGATACAATATTGGCCGAGTGAGGAAAAAAAAAAATCTAAATAAAATAATTGTTTTTTTTTTCTTTTCTCGGTTTAATCTACTTTAGGTTTTACTACTTTGTCACTGTCCAATAGACGTGATTTATTAGGTGCTACATGCGTGGGTCATATTGAAATTTGGGTGAGTAAATTGCGTAAATCTTGATTATGAGCTTGCTACAAAGTCAATGGTCATAGTTCAATTAATGTCGTAATCATAGATTCTGAGTTCGTCGGACTTGAACAGAAAATTGAGAAAGACTAAGCGAGTAGTCACGAAAACCTCGTGTGCTCTCGCAGAAATGTTTTATGTTTAATTGTATTTTGAGGTCTCAGTCTGGATTCGATTTTTTTATAACGTCTTAATTTAGATTTCATACTTTGTTTATCGCTAAAAGAGGTTATTATTATTATTTTTTGCATTGAAAGTTACCGTAATTAGATTGCAACCCTTATATCCAGTTATCACAGCACTACTTACATATTCTTTGAAAATAATTGTCCTTTTGGATGTTTTCTGTTTCTGCTGTGTGTTAGAAGGACTCCACAGGGTAATATAGCATTCCCATGTTTTTGAGAAGTAATTAATTCTAATTCCCAGCTATACAGAAGTCAGAGGATGTTATGACATACTATGTGTAGCTCTGCAAGTTCCTGCAATGTAAAAAGAAAGTGTATCAATTTGAATTAATAATCAATTTATTAAAGTCAGACCGGCGGCAAATTAATACATTTTAAAAATGATCTGTAGATCATTATTTTGATACACGAAAATTGTGAGGATTTGTGTGGAACCTTTAATTTAAGGGTGTCATGAGGAAAATGGCACGACCGAACTATGGTAAAAGATGCACGTATTATGTAATATTTGATACCCAAACCACAAAAGGATTTCTTCTGATTTCTGTGTGTAAAGAAAAAATAGAAATACACCCTGTGTGTTCATTTGTACATTATCATATACGCTTGTGTGCAGTGGCGTCCTTGACCTTTAGATGGCAATGTTCATCCACTTGAACTAACTGACATTGACACTAGCGCCAGAAAGAGAATGCTGCTTGAAATAATTATTCTAAAATGTATGAGGTTTTAAAAATACATTGTCATTCGTAACAACTGTAAAATAGATGATTTAACTGATTAATAATTTTGTGCATTCCGCTGTGTCAGTTATGATTGTTTTCCCCTCAAAATGTAATGTAAAAGGTGTCTGTGTTAATTGATTTATTTTTGGAGTGGTTTGAAGAAAATTATTTACAATACACTAATTCTGATTTACATTTTTCACCATTCTTCCTCATCTTTAGGGGAACCTGCCCAAATACTCTCACAATGCACTGGTGGTCCAGTCAATGAAGACTAACCTCACGGACCCCGACATGCATGTACTGTTCTTTGACGTGGAAGCAGTGATCATCCAGTTGCTGACAGAAGAAGCTCAGAGGCCAAATCCCATGCTGGTGTCCCCTGAGACACTCCAGAAAAGCCAGGCCGGGGCCGACAAAGGAGGCTCTTTCCTTGCCAACAAGATTTTCAAGCAGGTCAGGCAAAAACACCCAACAATCCACATTTGTTAGTAACTATGGCTTCTACTTATGGTTTTTAACACTTGTGTGGACATTTTTTGAAAAAAATAGGTAAAGGAGACAATGAAGGAGACCATCAAGGAGCACCTGCTAGACGAAGATGAAGAAGAGGAGGAGGAGATGAGGAGACGTGAGGAGAAGTCAAAGTCTCTGAGTCTTCTGGAGTACAACCTGACAATGGACACAGCCAAACTCTTCATGTCCTGCTTGCATGCTTGGGGTCTCAACGAGCAGCTGGACGGGATCTGTCTAGAGAGACTTGGCATGCTCAGACCACACTGCCCCATCTCTTTTGGCCTCATCTCAAGAGGTGGTCACATGTCTCTCATGCTACCCACCTTCAAGGTATGTGTATAATTGATTTGTGATTCCAACACTCGTATGCAAATTCCAAAGCTGATTTTCCTTTGTAATAAGCATTCCCCCATTTTGGAGGTATGCTTTGACCCGCTTTTGCCATCACCTGCCTTTGGTTCATTTCTCATCCTCCATTTGTCAGGAGTCTTTGCTGCGGCAGTTGTCGCTTGCAACAGGCCGGAAGCTGACATTGTCAGACATTGTTGGCAAGGGGACATACGGTGTGTCAAGGGCGGTCACTACGCAGCACCTCCTGTCCGTTATTTCTCTGGCCAACACTTTGATGGGCATGACCAATGCCACCTTTGTCGGCGAGCACATGAAAAAGGCACCAGCCAGGTAAGAAATACAGAATCAAATGAGGCTCTCAAAGGCTCTGGATGTGAGTTGCATCTAAATCTAGCAAGCACCCAGTCTACTCCATTGATGAAATTGAAGGAGGAAATATAAATGTCTTCGTTCTC
The DNA here is from genome assembly GCF_054491065.1 of Syngnathus leptorhynchus. Lineage (NCBI taxonomy): Eukaryota > Metazoa > Chordata > Actinopteri > Syngnathiformes > Syngnathidae > Syngnathus > Syngnathus leptorhynchus. The sequence goes on along the minus strand of NC_141206.1, from coordinate 3,992,030 downwards.
TTGCCTAGACACTGACTTGATCATTCAGTCAGAGTGATTTTGGACTCCCAGGCCCTGATTTTCTAAGATCCCAATAGGAGTTGCTAAACTGCGTATTTACACTAACAGATTGTGTCACCTTTATCCTCTTTGTCACATTACTATTATACTGGTAATTTATTCATATTAATGATTTTCAATGACTTTTTAAATTAATTTATTTTACAATGATGATGTATAAATGTGGTTCATATGTTTTTTTTTTTTTTTTACGGCACTATTTATGTGCATTAATGAGATCTGTGCAACGTGCTTTGTCAATTGTCTTTTGGGATATTTGCGTCTCTCTAAAAATGAGTTTCCCGTGGTATGCTCAGACACAGGATTGTGCCTTTACTTAAAAATTCAACAGACTGAGCATACAAATGCCCTTTTGTGTTTGTGGGGTTTTTTTGTGCTCTTCCACCTTTCTCCTGTCCGTTCCTTTAATATTTCATGCCTTGTCTTTGTGATTTCTCCTCCAGGCCTCCCAGACCAGGAGGAACCCCGGAGACTCCTCGTAGGATGCCGGCCACACCCCCTCAGCCCTCCAACCCGGCGCTACAAGCTCAGATCAAACAAGGTAACTACAAAAGGAGGGGGTGCTTGCTTCACACACCCATGGGGCCTATGTGGGGACATTGGGAGAGAGGCGGGGGCTCATAATGTAGCCTACTGGCAATAAGTCCCGCAGAGACTTAAAAAAATATATATATCACGGAAGGAAGCTGCTGGTGTTTTCTTGTTCAGTGGGTCTTTTAAAGGACTCTTTTGTCATTTTTGACATGGGAGAGGTCTAACAGCTGGAGTTCAAGCTTCTTAAAAATTCATTGTTTCAAAGCTGTTTTTCAGCATCAAATGCTACTTTCTCATTAAAAAGTGCTCATTGTATTTATAAAATGAATGAACTAAAAAAAAAAGAGGAATGTTCTTTATGAGGATGTTTTTACAAGCACCAAGTTCTCATGTATCTACAAAAATAATTTTATTCCTTTAACATACTGTCAAACACTAATCAAAACTATTTCTAAAAAATTCAGCCCTAGTATTGTTCATCTATTTACATTGAATTGTTTATGATTATACCGCTACAAACAATGGTTAGTAAATATTTACACTATCAAAAATATGACAACAAAAATGAGAAATATGTGTCAATGTAATATAAGGAGAAGATTTTTACTCAAAGGCAGAATAAAAAAAAGGAAATGTTGAAACTTGTTTGGGTTCACTGTAGGCGACACTGTAACCATCTGTCACCATCTGCCTTACACGCGCGCACACTTATCAAACACAATACCTGCACATTTGTTTATACACACACTTGCCTTGGACGGCACACTTGTTCTCGGTGGGAGGGATTGGGGTTCTGTGCTATTGTCATGCTTTAATGGGGGGTGAAGCGTGACAAGCGTGTGGGCTGATTGGCGCCACACTCCATCTATTCATGTCCATTCAGAGGGACTCCTTGGCCATGACCTCTCCTCAGACACTCTACTTTAACCAGGTGTGTGTGTGTGTGTGTGTGTTGTGGACTAATAGCTGCTCACAATCTCCCTATGGAGCGAAAAGATAGATCTCTAAAATCCTGCATCGATACAGGAGATAAGCAAAGAGCAGTGTTTTATTTGTAAACTGCTCACCATGTACGGTTAGTTATACTTACTTAGTGCATTTGTTGGTTTATTTCATTGTTTTTGTTTCTTTATGTCACCTGCATGGCTGCATAGCCTGTTGCCTCCTCTGGAGAGGCAAAAAAATGCGTACTTTGTGTTTCATTCACGGCACTTTCATTTGATCTGTTTTTAATATGTGCAGCTTTCGATATTCTTATGTTTATTCTCTTCAACAACGATGAATGTGATGTTTTGTTTTTTCCCCTTTTGTCTCTTTGCCATGTCTTTTAAATGGTAGTTCTGGCAAGTTTACGAAACTCACTGCATTTTGCTGTTAAGCATATTGTGTACGTGTTATCTACAGCATCATTTGTCAGTAAGTGTCATATGGGTGGTTCTCAGAAAGAGTGGTCCTGTATAAAAAAAAAAAAAGCAGTGTATTTTGTTTTTATTATTTTTTATAAATAGCGTGCAGCCCTTGGATCAACTGTCAGGAAAAATAATGTGTTTTGTTTAAACCACAAGCCTTTATTTGTTGTTTTGATTCATCAAGTTTCATGAAAGTTGGATTTGAGGGATTATATATTTCGGAAACGGACTTAATTAATTAATCAATCCATTTGGTCTGTGTGTATGACATAAACATAGCCTTCAGAAAATACCTGATAAAAACTCATCAATTTAACATAGTTTGGCTGTTTCTGGTAAACTATTGTAAATCCACTGCCGTATTATTTTCTTTAATTCGAGTTCTTGCGTGGCAATCAAATGCTAGCGCCAGTCTGCTTTATTATCCGAGATATTTACAGTCTTTTATTTGTTCTGATTTTGCCAGTCTTGATCTCCAAAGTAACACAAGCTATCTATTTTCTTTTCTGTTTTCTGTGACATTACATTAGATGACTTGTTTCTCCTACAAATTGTACTCTGTTTTTATTACTACTTTATTTCATCACATGCTGAAGATGACCTAATCATATTTTAATCAAGAAATATTCAATATTCTCAAACATCCCGGAACCTGACTTTTTTGCACCTTATTTACTTACCGCCCTCCCTCCCCACATACCCAATCGACTGATTTTATTTCAGTGTTTTATAATTTGCTTGCTTCCATTCTTTTCTTTTGCGGTTGTTTTGTAATTGAATGTATAAAATTCTTCCCTGCTACTTGATAGCTTCTCTCCCCCCCGCCCTTCTATGTTCTTTGTGTGCACCTATGTACGATACAGTTAAACATTCTAACGTCTTCCTTCACTCTTTACTATTTTTCTCCTTTTCTTCCTTTCACAAGCTGCGGTAGCCAGCACAGCCAGCACCAACGTTTCTGCTAGCGCTACAACTGCTGGGCCCAAGGGGGCCCCTGGGGTTCTTTCTCAGAGGGCCCCTGGTTCCCCCAGCCCAGGTCCTGCTTCTCATAGCTTCCCTTCAGTCAATGAAGGTACCGACTGAACCGATGAGTTCAGCTTCAAGGGAATCTTACCGCCCTGTTGTTCTTTATTCACCCGCTTATCCTCGGAGATCCTCTTCTTCCTTTCCTATATTACCCGCTCCATTCTGTTCCTTTTCTGATGTCTGTATTTGCCCTCATATGTAGTTTTATTTTTGAAATTATAATGTCATATCATGATTGGTTTCATTTGGACTTTTCTGTCTTTGTGTTATTAGTTTGTGACATCCCCAGAATCAGTTTCCAATCCTCTATTACTGTTCATGTTTACGTGTCACGCCTCACCTTGCTCTTCCCGCTTTTCTCGAGTGTCCCTGATAGGTCATTTCCCGCCTTGTCTTTAGCACTGTTTGGGTCTCCAGCACTGTGTCTGTTCTACGTGTGTTCAATTCACTTTCAGTTCAGTCAGTTGAACAGCGATGAAAAGACATGACTAATAAATTGTTCAAATATTTGGAGGCAACTGTTTTCAAATTCCCGCCGTTGTGGAACTTGCAAACCAAAGCTGTCTTAAAAATGATTCATCTGAGAGTGCATTGACCGTTGTCGCCGTTGACCGTGGTTTTGTCTTTTGTTTTGTCTAGGTGTTCATGTGCAGTGTTACTGTTGTCCTGTGATATTTCTCTTTCTGTCTTTTGCATGTGTTGATCTTTTCTGCTTCTTTTTTTTTTTTTAATCAGTTCGCATGCTTGTTTTTTTTTTTTTTTTTAATCAGACACCGCCAGCAGAAGTAATTGCAGACTCACTTAGCAATCCAGGCTGTTGCGTATTATATCCTTTTCCTTGACCAGTGCTTCATTGACATGGGCAAAATACGACTCGGCCAACTAAATGAACGTGCTCCGTTCATTGCCATCTGTTTTAATTCTCTCAAGTAATCTCTAGTTTTTCCAATTTTCAGTAGTACTCTATCTCCCAAACATGAGATGCTTTGTTGGCACTCCAACCGCAGCGGGTCTGTACACTGCCACACTTAGGCAGGTGTCAAAGTGGCATGTTATGCGATGGCCAGGTCAATCACCTGACCTGCATCGGATTGAGCATGCATTTCACTTGTAGTAGAGGCCTGGCAGAGAATCACCACGAATGAAATCCAGCATCTGGTGATGTCTGTGCTTTCCAGGTTTCTCGCTGTAATTGAATGGAAATTGATTTGCAACAAGCTATAAAATGTGAAAAATTGTTTTATGATTATTAATAATCTTCCATTACTTTAGGTCCCTGAAAAAGTGAGAAGCATATTTACTAATTGTTTTCTACAATATTCTTTTGATTTAGATGTTAATACCTTCAAAGGTGTGATAAAAGTTGAGAAGCATCTTGTTTATTTAATTTCAAATCTTTTGTGGTGGTGCTCAGAGCCACAAAAAAACAACATTCATTGATGTACCTTTAAGCTGGTTATTTTCTTTATGATAGCATTTGTGAATGATACTATAGCTATATTGTGGATTCCCACCATTTGAGGAGATAGGGTTCGGATATATTTGCAAATATTTGACACCCGTTATAATTGAATTAGGGGAAAAAAAATCAAAATGCTTGTATCAGAAGGGATGTATTTCCAGGGATGGAAGGGATGTATATATCACCAATTTCCACAAGAAATTGCGAGTTGTTGCTAGGGGTGCATTATTAAAAAAAAAAATATATATATATATATATATATATATATATATATATATATATATATATATATATATATATATATATATATATATATATATATATATATATATATTATATTTTACTGGAATAGGTTTTTTTTTTTTTTTTTGTTAACAGGTAAGTTTTTTTTCACATGGAGACACATGCAAATCTCAGCCTTTCTTGAGATTTCCATTTTCATTAAACCCCCGTATGGTCTTTGTTTCATATTTGGTACGAGAGAATATTTTGAAAAAATTGAAAAAAAAATACATTTCAATCAAAATGTATTTTTTTGTTTGTTCTAAGTATTCGGTAAGTCTAACATCTGTCTTGTCTGACAATAGAGTGATGTAAAAAATCTGACAATATATGCACAAAGTTTTGCTCATTTGATGCTGTTTTTTTTTTTTTCTTTCCTAACATTTGCCAGTACAAATTCCATAAAATTACCTTGTATGTATATGCAGGCTGGAGCCAGCTGGCAGCCATGCACTGTGTCATGCTCCCTGATCTCTTGGGCTTGGATAAGTTTAGACCTCCACTACTAGAGATGCTAGCGAGGAGATGGCAAGACCGCTGTCTAGAGGTGAAACACAAAGTTTTGAACAAAAGTACAAAACACGTTTTTAATATGGATATTGCATAACATATAGAGTTGGAATCTTGGTTAGTTACTTGTTTTTGCTATATTTAATTACCGTTAATGATCAATAAATAGTTACCACGTTTTTTATGGTAGTTTAGTTTAAAAAGTGAGTTTTTTTAACACAAGGCTCCACTTTAAAAACTTTGCAAAAACATAAAGGTGCCTCAATTTTCACACCAAGTGAAATGTCTATACTGTTTCGTAGGTGCGTGAAGCAGCCCAAGCTTTACTGCTCGCCGAGTTGAGAAGGATCGGCCAATCGGGACGTAAGGACACCATTGATTTGTGGGCTCCTTACCTGCCTCAATATGTGGACACAGTCAGCTCCCGTAAGTACCCAGACATTATATGGCATTCATGATGATGATGATAAAAATATCTGTTTTATTGGTGTCCCCAAACTGGCTTTACATAATAACATTAACACATATTTATAACGATATATGATTGAAATGAGCAATGGGACTTCCATTTTATTGATTGTTTTCTATTTTTTATGATTGGTTTAACTTTTAATAGCGCCTACGACTTAGGTAGGACTATAACACAGTCTTTTTGCCGCACTTTTCACTATCCAGCTGTTTCTTTCTCTCAGGTTCCCCTTGCACTCTTCCCCTCTGTCTATAGTTAGACCTTATGATGGGAAGAAAGGTGGATCTCCACCTTCTTTTACTAGAAACAGCCTTCTAAAATACCATGCCTGCATGTGTATCTGTTTCCTGGAGTTGCCTTGTAGTTGTGGAGGATGCTGGTGGGGTTCTCAGGGGAACAGTTGCCATGGAAATGGGTACCGGTCAGTGTTGTGTTACCACAGAAGTACTGCAGGCGGGGGAGGTAGAGAAGTGATGGAGGGGTGACCCCAGGGGAAGAGGGAGGACAGATGGGGGAGGGAACACAGAGAGCAAGATAGAGTGAGGTTATAGGGTCACTGAATTTGATCTATGCACAGCACAAAAAGACTGACAGACAAAAAATAAGGTGGGTTCTCCTGGTCTTGCAAATCTGGGTTTACGCAAGAAAGTCAATTCATGATTTTACAGTGCAGGCAGCTGTTAATTTAAACTCCCGATATTTTGTTTCACAACACTTCTTGATCGACCCTTGTATGAAACTTGCTGGTCAATATTAACAAGAAAATATTGTTAATATTTTAACATATATATATGTTATATGTTATATCAGTCGACTTTGTTGAATATCATCCGAAATAAGTTTCTTTAGGATGATAACTCTGGTTATTGTATAGCATGACTATAATAATAAGTAGAGTTGCAGGTCTCTGGCATTGTTGATAATCTGCAGTACACAAGTCTTTCTTATAGTTGGCCTCCAGGCCTCCACATACAGTGACCCCCACTCAACCCTTAGCTTTCCGTGCCTCCTTCATCTTTGCAGTGCATGGCTGATGTTTGAAGCAAAACACCTGCTTAGCTTTTGGTATTGAGAAAATGTTAATGAGATTGTTTTTCCAGTTTCCTGCTACTGCAGCATCCATTGCTACCAACATAGAGATAGGTACACACTTTTCAGCTCCTCATGAATATAACAAGGTTTTAATTTAACACAATGATTGGTGTGTGGTGGTCAATGTCAACCCTGGCTATAAAGAAATATAATAAATTTGCATGCAAAGACAAGATTAATTATGGATTCTGGCACTGCAGGCGAAGGACAGAATATGGAATGGAAGCCCAGGAGAGGTGGAGCAGGGGGTAGGAGTTAACCTCAAGTAACCACCAATAATCCCACTCACTTCATTAAGTGAAATCATCAGCATTATTCACACCTCCACGCTCATGCACACATGCAATTTGGCCCTCAAAATTGTGTGTGCTAGCTGTTTCTTTGATCACTGAATAGTAATCACCACGCCCTTTCCGTTAGAATATTTCACATCGGGTTTTTTTTTTTCTTTTCCACCTGCTGCTCTTGGTGTTCGCCCATGTGTCCTCCTTTTGTGTGGTCATATAAAATTCGGCAGTCTTAGGAGTTAGAAACTAAAAAAAAAAATAGAGTATCAGTGAGTCCAGATAATAAAATGGCTATACTACATGATAGAGTGGAATTGGTCAACTATAAATTTACAGAAAGGAAGTGTGTTTTGAATAGAGGAAGCGAGAGCAACAGACACAATAGAGTAGGAGGAAAAGGTCCAGGAGGTTAACAAGGCATGCTGGGAGCTATGTGTCATGGCTGACATGACAAGCTTGACCTTGGAGCAAGCGAGAATACCTTCTTCTCCCTCTCCCCTCCCATCCATCCTAACCCCCTCCCACCTTCAATCCTCCATTGTACCAAGCACCCCCTTCTTCTTTCTCCCGCAGCGGGTTTCAACTCTTTCATTCTCCAGTAGCTGACTTATAGATCATAGGCCCGGTTGGATGCGTTTTGTAGCGATGTGAAAGTAATGGTGTGGAAGTCCCAGTGGCAAGTGGTTCTGTATATCAGATGAATTAAATTCTCTTGCTGAAGAAACTAGCTAAATATATTTTACTAGACCTCCAATAAGTGTCATTTTTAAATTCAGCACAACATTGCTTACCCAAGGACTATCTACTACAGCCAAGATTTTATAGATTGACTTAGATACACATTTTAAAAACCATGGATCATTCTCTTGCCATTTCACAATTATGTGACACTTTGATGGTTCTTCTTTCGGCTGCTCTCGTTTGGGGTCGCCACAGCAGATCAATTGTTCCCGCCTCACTCTGTCCTCTGGTTAATCACATGAAATCCCAATAAAATAAAAAACAAAATCAAATAATACAATTAAAAATCAAATGATTTATAATAAACTAAAGTATACAACATAAAACAATAAATTATGATTACATAAGATGTGAAAAAATTATCAAATAAAACCTGATAATAAAATGAAATAAAGTAAAATATAACAACACTTTACATTACATAAAGCTGCAAAGTCAGCCAGCACAAGATTATTGAATAACATTGTACATGCTAGATTTATCAGTTTCGTTAGAACACACCAAAAATGTGTGGTGAGTCGATCAGCTTTGACTTAATTTGTGCTCCTAAAATGTGCAACATGATTTCCCTGGCATTTTTCAGGGTTGTGGTGTGCCTGCCATGCACCATGTGTTTCCTGTCCGGTCCATCTAATTGAATTCAGCAAGTGTTCTGTCAATGCAAAAGCATTCCTCTGCCTCCATATCCATCACACCGAAACAATTGCGTTTTAATTAAGTCCAATTACATTTTTATCACTGAAATGTATGCACCACGGGTTGTGTATCAGCTTCGTGTCAGTTTGTAGACATGTTTGTGATACAAAGCTTTGCAAAGTGGTAATGGAAATTAGCCAACAGTGCGCGTCAGCAGGTTAATCGGAGCGCGAAGCCGAATGTTAACTTGGATGAATCACTGTAATTAAAAAAAAGGTGGAATTTTTCCTAATAATGCACCTAATGTGATCATGGAGATGACGAGGCATTGTCTCTTCAGCTCTAATTGACTGTGCTGCTTTCTTTTGGGTGAGATAATGCATTTGTGGTGTATTTTCTTTTTAACTATTCATACTTATAACAGCTGCCCTGTTTATCTCGTTTTGCTCAAATTAACAAATAGGAATGATGATTATTTTCTTGCATGAGTGCTTGTTTGGATTTCATTAATGGATCTATTTAACCATAGATTAACCTAGCATCAGTTCAATTACCTTTTGTCACTCCATTCATTAGGGAATAATCATTCATTAGCCTGGCTAATGAAAAGCACTGTTAATTGGCAATGGAGCGATAAGGGTTTAATGAAGGCACTAAGTGTAGCATGTGTGTTTGTACCGGTGTGTGTTTCTATTAATTCTCTTGATAACGAGAAGGTCCAATAAACCTTTATTAGCTACTTAACCAGGACAATAAGAATCAATGTGAAACCTGTTGTGATGAGAATACTAACGGGCACGCAAATTGTGAAAATTCAGACCCATGCATTTTAATTAGGTGTGGTTCTATCTTCTAGCCGGCACATCCGCTGAGCCCTCAACTCCAGCCCCACCTCCTCCTGAAGCTCAACCACTTGAGGTCAAAGCTCCCGAGGAGGAAATGGATACGACTGATGATGACATCACTGCAGGTACGAAATCTTATTTAACATTAACACAAAGTACTGTACCTCACAATGCCTTTTTGGGGAACACTTTTGTTTGATTCCCTATAAAAAAAAAATCTGGTTAGAAAAGCACCTAAAAAAAACGGTATATTTTCATCTTAACATATCTTTAGAAAACTTAACGCATTGTTTAGGCCATTTGACATTTCTTTAACAGTTTTTATTTTTGTCTGTCTCATCTGCTAACTATTTTAAAGCAGCCTGCTTACATTGACAGTAAACATTTTACTGTAATGCTAGTCATATTATAGCTTTTTTTTTTTGAGGGGGTTGTACTTTTTTTGTGTTATACAAAATAAAATGTGTGTGGTCATTACATTATTGGTTAAAAATAAATTTTTCGAAAGCCCAAATTTAAAACAGGAACATCCATTCTGCCACCAGACAGTCAGTTGCACATTATTTACTTACAAATATGCACACGTCTAAATGTATCACTTTACACAAATTCAAGTTATCCCATAACGTGTAGATTTTTCTTACGACACTAATAGCCACATTCATCCAGCCTTATTAACTTATTTAAAAAATGGTTTGACACCTTTACCCTCCCAGCTTCCTTCCTTTCTACTTTTCTTCCCATCCTTCTACCAGACCAATCAATATTACATACGCAGCTAACAATTTGTCATTTCACACTGGTCATTTTTTTTCTCTCTATTGACAGCAGTATTTTTCATTTTCTGTGCAGCATTAAATCTTTAAAATTGTTCAAACACCAAGCATGGCTAAGTCTTCCGTTGAGGAAAACTCTGCAAACTTCCGTCTTGTCTTTCAAAAATCATACTGTCCCAACATGTAATATTTGTTTTCATAGAACACTGAATTCACCATTGTGTGGAACTGCTTGCAAGAAGAGAAAAGCATTCATGCAACAGATATACTCCAAGATGCTTGTAGAAAAGGAAATTAGAGGTGAAAAACATGTTAAAAAGACAAGGAAAGGGAACGCAACAGAAACTAGAAAAAAAAGAAGTACCGTATTTTCCGGACAATAAGGCGCACATAAAAACCTAAAATTTCCTCAAAAGCCGATAGTGCGCCTTATAGTCCGGTGGGGACCAAATTCCTAAATTTAAACTGTCCCGAAGCATTGTGTCATCAAATCAATCATAAGTGGCCCGCTGAAGACTATGAATCATGAATCTAAAAGACTATGGATCATTATTTTGTGATTATAAAGTAATTCGTTGCGTCTGAAGTTGAAATAAAAAAAGATAAAATGGAGAATGATTTGATTTGGATTAAAAATCTGACATGATGCATTAATGGTGCGCCTTATAGTCCGGTGCGCCTTATATAAGGACAACGTTTTAAAATGGGCCATTCATTGAAGGTGCATCTTATAGTCCGGTGCGTCTTATAGTCCGGCAAATGCGGTAACTAGGATGAGAAGACAAGCGGGGAAAGAATGGTGTTGACAGCGACAGAATTACTTGGCTTTGGGCTGTTACCACGGCACCTGAGTCTACTCTTCTATCCCCCAGAAAAACACACACACACTTGTCTTGTCTTTGTGCTATCGTCGTTCCCCAACAGTAGCAAGTGATGTAATTGGAATCAGTGGCGTTGCTGCGGGCTTTTGCACTGCATGGGAAGTGCCTTTTATTAGTATTAACTTTTTTCTGACGGGAACCATCACCATACATTAAAAATGTATGTGCATATTAGAAATTGGATCTAAATGGTTGTGTATCCTGATGGAAAGTAAGGCATCAAACACCCAAACATATTTTGAGTCATTCAAAGTGACGTGGTTAAAAGCGGCTGAATTGTGTGTGAACCTGTGTTCTGCATTTAGCCACTCCTGTATTTATATTATACCAAATGATTTCTGTTTTGCATTTGTATTTTGAATGATTTCAAGACTAAATGTATCATGTCGATAATCCATAATGTAACAAAATGATTGAAACCACAACATCAGTATTGTCAATTTCTTCACGTCAAGCCGCACAAAGAGATCAAAATCCCACGGTGACTAGACACATCACACAACACATACAAGCAAATAGCAGAAAGAGTACAAAACAACCGATAAGAGCGAAGAATAAGTAATAAGCAAATAACCGAAATAAAAAAAACTATAAATAAATAAATAGACAAGAGGAGCAAAATGGAGCAAGCGTGCATACAGCAGACAGCCAGAATATGTTGATGGGTGTTACCTCAAAGAGGTTAAAGGTCTGTCTTCCTTACACAACACCTCATCACCCCATGTCTGACACCCAACAACATCATCAATGTATTAACAAATACTTGAAAATCTATTAATGTTTCTATTAGATCATAATTATATTCACTGTTTTTAGGTGGCATTCTGTTTACAAGGTAACAATTCTACACCAATCCAAACAAGAAACAAAGTGAAAAGGAAAAAATTGGCCTTTCTTTTCTCAACTCATCCTTTTTGTTTTCCTGTTTCCACCTTTCACCCCTCCGAGAGGGTTTGTAACAGCACAGATAGAGGTCAAAGGTGAAAAGTCAGGCTGACCCTCACCTCTGTGTCATTAGCCCAGTTGTGATTGGGTTAGCCGAAACGCTAGCCTCCCCTGCTAATCTAATATCAGAGCCTGGAGGTTGTTTGGGTCAGCTCACATTTCTCTTCAGCACAGATTTAATCTACGATGAGATGAATGTTCTGAGTGCTGACTCGAAACCCTCTTCATTTTTTTCTGATGATTGGGTTGACATGTTTTTTACACATTTGAGGTACATGCCGCTCTATGGAACTGCTCATATTTTAGACTAAAGTTATGGTTGAGTTTGTAAATGTGTTGCATTGTTACTATTCCAGTTACGTATTATTGCCCCTAGCGGAGCATAGTGGTATCATAAATAAGTGTCATTGGGTAATCACAATAATAACATCCATCCATCCATTTTCTGAACCGCTTTGTCCCCACGGGGGTCGCGGGCATGCTGGAGCCTAACCCAGCCGTCATCGGGCAGTAGCCGGGGGACACCCTGAACTGGTTGCTAGCCAATCGCGGACAATAATAACAATCGTAATAATAATTGGGGTAATTAATTTTTCTCATAGGCTCACATACTATGTTTGGAATTTGTCTTAAATAGCCAGTGAGCTATTTGAGCTTTGCAGTCACTTAACATGTCAATTGGCCAGTTTCATGACTTGCTATATTCATGATTAAGCCCATGAGTAAGCTGCTCATCAGTCACTTAACACATCCCCCACAATACCTTTCTGTACTCCACAACACAGCACACACACACACACACACACACACACACACACATACAACACAACATGACCATTGCCTCCTTATCAGACCCATTCATGGCTTTATGCACACAATCACATTCAATTTGCCCTTCCCCCATTATGTGAACGCTATCACTATGTTCATTCATCCGTATGACGTGTGTGTGCACACATATTTGTATTCAATAGGCAACACATGAAGAAGAAGAAAAAAAAGAATGGCAAATAATGAATGTCTGATTTTTACTGGGTGAGAAGATTGGTGTCCGTCGCTGATGACAAGATAATAATAAATCAAGTGGAAGGGAGAGTGCGTATCATTACTATTTAACTCAAAATTAAGACATCATTGGAAAAGTCTGGGATTACTAAATTAATTCTGCCCCAACATGTTGACCATGGTTTTGTCATTTTTGCGGTGTCACTAGTCGACTTGTTTTTGATTTCGATTATTACCATTTTAAAACTCATCAGTGATAGAACCAGTGTTTCCTTTATTTACAAGTCTAGAAGTTGTTCCGAGTATCTCAATGTCACCCATGACCCCCGCATCATAATCGAACACCGCCTCTTCCCTTCAATCTTGGGTTTTCTTATGAGCACAGATTCTTGTCTGTCAGTTCTAAGACAATGAAATGCATTTAACCTTTAGACCGGCTTAGGCAAGTTCGAAGGGCAATGACCACTTTAGGATTTCCAATTGTTTTTTCTGGGCCTCTTTTCTTTATCATCTTAATTGTGTTTTCAATTATTGCCCGAGCTTTACTATCCTCTGACATTCACTCTAAGGACGAAGAGTATCCTTGACCACCAATATATTCCATAACTGGAGTACGCTTCTGTTTAAAGGAATTTTGTTCTTTCTTTTCCAGAATATTTTCCACGTACTACTCTTTCTACTGTTTGCTTTCTCCTTTTAGCTGCTTTCGTTCTCACATCGGTGTCCTGCTGATATTGATCCCCTTCCCTGAGTCCCGAGTGATCAGGTTTTTACCAGCCTCATATTGATTACCAATGGATGCAGAGCCATGACGTAGGATTGGAGGTTGATAGGGTTACCGCTTTTGAAGTAAGCTTGTTAGCAGGATTCCCCCAAAAGGAAGATTATTTAGTTGTTATTGTCATATGTCCACAAATAATGTATAATTGGTATTTTGTATAAGAGTCTACATAGCATTAGATAAATATTCATCATTCGTCCAATTTGACTGAATTAACCCAACTTGTTTATTTAATATACAGCCGCCCTTGTTTTGTTGCCAGAGCTGCGAAACTATGAAAAACAAGTGTAACTTGTAGTCCAAAATTATAGTCATGTTAAAAATATATATTTTTCCCAATAAGCCACTTCTATTACTTGTGCCAGTCTTTTCTGAATTTTTCTCTATTCATCCATTGTGCCATTCCTTAACTTGCCTCCCTCATATTCTCCGTCCGTCTGACCTTAAAAAAAGATTGTTGCATTAAATCATTTTCTTTCTCTTAAGGGTAATGTTATTTAGTCAGATGTTTTTTTTTTTTTTTTTTTGGGTCATTCCAATTCATTGACGATTTAGCCAAACGTAGGCAAGTGGAGAGGAGAGCTTGTTCGTGCCCCTCTTTACTTTATTGGGTTATGTTTGGGAGCAGGTTGACCAAGAAATAAGATTTAGATACAATGTCATTATAATGGATCTTTCAGTCGTGAAGGAAGGAGATCGATGGCCTTCAAAAATCAGTCATTCCATCCACACCGGTCGAGAGGCCGCAGGTAGGATGAAAGTCCTCCAACAACTGTCCGCCGACATCTCATTTCATAAATGACATTCAGATCATCTGCCACTCTTGAGGAGAAAAAAAAAAAAAAAAAAAAAAGCTTTTACATGATCAAAAAACGTTTTTCTTTTTTAAAAAAATGACTACTACTGACCCAACTGTAAAGTTTAGCACCGTCACAAAGATTTTAATCTTTACAAGGGTACACAAATGAAAGTCTCAATGTACATTTTGATTGTGTAATTTAACAAATAAAGTTTGCACCTGTTCGGTCAGACAGTATCGCGGGATATTTTGAGCAAATAAAAAAAAAAAGTACTATTTTTAAGTGAACCTACACTCACTCACCTTAAGTCTAATGAAGGCATGCCCGTTAATTTGACAACTGTCATGTTTTCTTAAATTACACATAATACCTTTAAATATATACTGTCATCAAACCTTTAATACATTCTGCCATAACTTTTTTCCTTTCTGTAAATCAACTTTTTTTTTTGTGATTGTGGTTGGAAGTCTATCTGTAATTCTGTTATCAACTGGCCCAGTCTGGCCCAGGGAATGGATGCCATCTGTAATCCATTTATCAGAGCCAGCCGCTGGGCCTTCTTCCAAATGACAGCTGGCCTTTTAGCAATCTCATTATAAAGACCACCAGGATATAGTATGAAAATATGGGGGAAGGGGATTCGGAGGGTCTGAAAAATTGAGTAACAAACAACGGAAATATTACTCGAGCTGTATCAGAAATTCAACCACAAAGAAAATTATATTTGATTTAATAATTTAACTTCACATGCTTTTGCATTCTTAGTTGTCACTCGACCCGACCTTTGTGTGAAGTTGTTGACATAGCTAAACTTATTCCATCTGGTATATGACAGTGCCACCAATTTCTTCTCAAGGCCCTGTTCCAAGTCCTGTTTCGTTTGCAACTGAATGCTGTTTGCCAAATCCATGTTTTCTACTCCACTGTGTGAAGTCACAACAGCCTTTGAAAATTCATATCATGGTGTTCTATGCGTTATGATAAATAGTTGCCAGAATCATGCAACGTTAACAAATCTTGAAAGTCAGCAGCAAGACCACACGACAGGGACTACCTCTCTCTTTGTATGTTCATTTTACAACCTCCTGCTGCTAGTGTGGAAGGGGAGGGTGGCGTGTGGGTGGGTGTGGTTAGCAGGCGCTTTGTTCCCTGCGATATAAATTAGTTGCAGTGATTTGCTCACTCACCCAAAGACGGAGAGAATCAGAAATAAAAATCATACGTGTTGGTAATCGGCAATTTCATCCACTCTTTTTCTCTCTCACTTGATCTGATTCTCTCTCTATCACCCACACATGGCATGGCTTACACACCTACACACACACACAATTTATATGTTGCTCTTATTGGCCATGTGAGCTTTTTAACCATGTGTGTGAGGAGCTCTCATCTCCTGCTGTGATTTTGCCACACACACACAATCTTCATGAGGCTGCTGCTACTGCTGCTGCTGTTCCCCGCTGTGCAGGTCCTTTTAGGTACAGTACACACAGACACACACACGATTCTCGGTAGGTGTTTGCCAAATCAGTAAGAACACGCACAAATACTCAATAGATAGAAGTGGCAAAAGTGTGTCATATCGCATGTGTAAAAAAGAAGACAAAGCTGTGTATCAATGCACTGTGACAAAATGATTTCAGTTGAGCAAATAGGTGTATGCTTGAATTTGATTGGTTGTAAGTCCAATGCCTTGACAGTAGAACCATTGCATTCCATTTAGCTATCAGCTTCATGTTGATTCATGATTTTTAACAAACTTCAGAGTGAGAAGAATTACAAAATTTAAGTTGTACCTTTAGTCTCAATAGTGTGATTCGGCCAAATAAAATATGTTTGAACCATTTTGCTTTCTGTTTATGGCTTTGTGGTTTCATTCTTTGAATGTTTATTAATCAAAACTTAAAATGAAAAGTGGATTGTAAGCATTTGTTCAAGTCAAAGTCTGCTTTATTGTCAATTTCTTCACACGTCAAGACACACAAAGAGATCGAAATTCTGAAATGACGGTGTTTGTCTTTGCCACGTGACACGAAATCAGTTGTGTCTTGATTGTGATCGACATGCATGCTTTTGTTTTCATGCTTATATATATATATATATATATATATATATATATATATATATATATATATATATATATATATATATATAGTAACAAACAACAATTAGTATTAATACATTTGATGTTCTAAAAGTATTTTCTGCCCATGTAGGTCAGCTTTTACCTCGAAAAAAATAAATTGTTGGCACTTGCAAAATATTTTATGCTAATTTTGCTATGGGTTCTTCATTTAGTTACATCACTAGAATAAGTTTATCAATAGAAGTATAAGCATCGAACAGCTTGTATGAGAGCTGCTAAATTTCATAGGCTTTCTTTTCCTTGAAACGCTTCTTTTTGTCTCTGTGCACAAGGGTGCCTCTCAAACCTTCCACCAAATGCCAAGAAGATCTCCAACTCATACGAGGAGCGCCGGAAACAGGCCACCGCCATCGTGTTGCTGGGTGTCATCGGGGCAGAGTTTGGGGCCGAGATTGAACCTCCAAAAGGCGCAGCACGTACTCGGGCCGGGCAGGTCCCCGAAGGCTTTGGACCAACAAGTGGCGGTTCTTCTAATTATTCCCTGGCAAGACACACATGTAAGTAACTGGGACCACAAACATTATTAGTGTGGGTATAAACTCTTGCCTTGTCTTAAAACACAACTTGACCTAAGATGAACCTTGTTTCTGTGATAATTTGAGAAAAAAAATTCAGTTAGGCAGCAGTTAAAGCTTACAAACTGTTGATACCAATTTCTGCTCACATTTTGCAAAACGAGCACAATTCTAAACCAAACTAAAACATGACACTGCTTTTCCCAGAATTAAGTTGGTTGTTATTGATAAAAAACTCAAAATTCAACCACAATCTATGCCGATGCAGGTCGAACTTTGAATATCTACTTTTATACAATACAGTCACTGTCACGTTTCAAATGTTAAACTAAAAAAAAAAAAAATCACAGATGGATTATAAGTGAAGTGGAGATTGATTTTAATCTGTCAATCTTGACTCTTTAAAGAACTCACTGAACACACACACATACACACACTGATTGATCCCAGCCTGTGCCACGCTGAGCCTCCCACACTTTAGCCGCAGCGGGCATCAAACCTGCACTAAGCAGAGCTGCTCTTCCGTCCTGCTTCTCCTGAGCTCTGATTGGTTGTCTCTGGGGGGCATCCAACCAGACACGGAGCCTGTCTGTTCACTGATAGGCTTGTGATCCATGGTTATTCTAAGTTAGGTCTGGGCACAGTGATTAACTCACCTGAATGGATTTAACATTGACATGAACTCTCTACAAATCTCATAGTTTAGTTTCCCCCCCAGAACAATACTGGTACAAGTACCTGGAATAGTCTCTGATGCCAGTACAACTAGTACTTTTGATACAAGAAATTTCCCAGAATAAAACAGTGACCGATCATTTTAAAAACCAATACATCCCAATATAGCAACTTTTCTAATTTTCATATAAATAAAATGTCTCGTTCCGGATCATAAAATGGCCGTCATAAGTCGCAATGCCTTGAAATAAAACTGGTATTTGTACCGTAACCTGGTGTTGGTACTCGCCCATCACTAATTGGCATGATAAAATTCAAGTCGACGACTCGCCAATGAAGACTGATGTTTTCTTTCAGTACAGTGCTCCAATTAAAAAAAAATGTTTTGCGATCATACACCATGTTTTCACAAACAATGGATTTTTCATACACGTAAAACATACACATTAGAGCACAAGATTCCATCCAGAAGAATGTGTTCTCGTGCTGGGCCCACCACAGCATGATGGGATTTTTATTTCTTTTTTTTTCTGGCTCTCCTTCCACTTTGATTGTTCGAATTCCATTTGAGCCTGGCTTTTTTTGTTCCGCCCTCCACTCCCTCTACCTAAGTTACCAAAGCTGCTCATAGTTGCTCACTCTGAAGTATCCAACAGCATCACAAGATATAATGATTATTATCTTATTCAAGTCATGTTTGGCCTAAACATCGGCCAAAACGACGTAGACGGTTGTTGTTTCCATATTTTCATTCAGGTCTCCTCAGGAATTTTAGCCTCATTCAATCAGTCTGTCCTTCAGCCCCTTCTCATTCAGTCTATTGTTTTTCTCTCTCCGTCTACCCCATCCTGTACTTCACCTGTCTCTGTCATGAAATTGAAAGATGGATTGGTGTTGTTGGCATCTGTGTGTGTGTGTGATAAATGAGAGCTGTCTACCCAGAGAGAAGCCAGGTACAGTAGTCTATGCGGCAGGGTATGGATTTATGTTTTCATATGGTGAGAGAAGAAATGTGGAGGATAGAGGGGGAAATTGAGCCTAGGATGGAAGGTAAGACAGACAGATGATGACAAAGGAATGGTCGGACGGGTTACGAGACAAAACGTCCATCGCGGTCTTTCTCTGGACAATTATCTCTCCCGTAAATGTCAAAATACTGCCAGTCCCTGCAGGGGTCCATTCATCATGAATGATGGCATTTTGAAACATTCATGAGAGCTGATTGGAAATTGAGGGTTTTTGTTGTTGTTGTTTTTTGTCAACAGCACTGAGCACAAAAACACAAGAATGATTTTACAAAAATACATTTGAATCATTTCAATTTCATATACTAAGTCATATTGTTGCACGTAACTAAAATTCAATTTCAACTCACCTCGTCCACTTCTTATAATTTGGAGCACATGCTTAAAAGATGCTTTCAAAGACAATGCAAAAAAAAAAAAATGCCGGGCTTTATCCATGAATTATAAGTCAAGACATTTACTCTTTGTAGTTGGATCGAGACTTTATCCACCAAGTCCTTAACATTGATTTTCCTTCACTCAACTAAAACAAACAAAGAGAGGTTGACAGGTGTAGCAAAGAAACTAAAACCCCTCTTGTGCAGTTGGCCCTGTAAATTAAAATGTACCAGTCTATTGCTATTTCAGTCTTTTTTTTTTCCCCACTTCTTCCTTCCTTCATTTGTCTTTCCTCCTACCAAACTCCTCCTCTAATTACCCTCTTGGTGTTAATGTGACATGTTTACTCCTCTAACGAACAGCCCATTATGGCCGACTGATGCTTTGTCAATAGATATTGAGTCATTTGAATCTAGAGCCTTCCTTTAAATAAAGATGTCCACCAAGAGAAATAGACCTCAGTGGAGACTTTTTCTTCACCAATTTTAAAAGAGCTCCAATTGAGTCTCCAGTCTTCTTTACTTGTCTTTAAACTAAAACATGTCTGCAAAATCATGACCTCATCATCATGACAAGAATTCCATGTTTGTGGGGTTGTCTGTTTCACTATGAGCAGAGCATCCGCATGCAAAATTCACAGGGGTTTGACTTGGACCAGTGATCTTTTGCTCTGTGACCTCAGCATCACGCCCCTCCCCTAAGCTCTCTCACATAGCCACACATCCAGTTTATATACTGGTTATCAGTTTATGTGAAACTAATCGCTCTCTGGAGCTCACATTGATTTACTGTCCGAAGCAGGAGAACAATTAAGTTAGCAAATGAATGTTTGCATATTTTACACCCAGACTACAACGGCATTCAACAAAATCGCTTGTTGTATGAAGTGCAGATTTGTTTTTGCATTCATTGATTTATTATTGTTGCATCCCTTGATATTTTGGAGTTTACGTTCCGTTGTCAACAAAAATATGCATACCATATTTGTAATGATATATGTATAGTGAACATCATAAAATCTCTCGAAGATGATTACTACAGTGGCTGTAGTTGGAATATTTTGGCATCTCTAATTGGACAGTTATTTGTTTTGTTTTTTAATCGGTTTAATATACTTCTTGTGTTCTGTTAACATTTACCAACAGTTTAAAATCCTGTTCTGGTGTTTGAGCTGCCTTGTTTTGACCACTTCCCTCTATATCACCGCTGAGGCTCGAGGTTTCCTCTGTGTGTGATCTACAGGCAGTCAGTCACCTGGGAGATAGCCAAGGGGGGAGGATTATGTGTGTTTGGGGGAGGTGGACGTTATTGAGGGTTGGGGGGTGGTTTTTGGAACCTTAATGGTCAGTGGGTCCCTAAAGAGACTGGCTCAAATGTCAGGTCAGCTATGAAATGACCTCCATCTCACTCACTTGGTTCTTTCTGTGCGGGCATGTTGTAGTTCCACTCGGAGTTCAATTTAATCTTAAGGAATTTGCCATTTTTTCAATTATAAAATGTAGTTGTAATGTACATATTTTTGCCCTTTATGATATAACATCATGTCTCCGATGCCTTGACTAATGGAAGGGTTGTGTCATCAAGGACATCCAACATGCAAATCTTGAGTGTGTCTTCTCTGTGACCTCTAATGGAAAATTGTGAGACAATGCAAATGTTAATCCCAAGTGAATGTTGCATTCATCATAATTGCTGTTGCAAACGTTTATGGTTTAATAGTTTGAACATCCTTGTTTATACTAGTAATCTAAGTCCTATGAAATCTCAGTCAATTTTACTCACTGCTAACATATTAATATTCAGTGATTGACTATTTCAGGTAAGGCGCTGACCTTCCTGCTACTGCAGCCCCCCAGCCCAAAACTGCCACCACACAGCACTATCCGTCGCACCGCCATCGATCTGATCGGACGAGGCTTCACCGTGTGGGAGCCGTACATGGACGTGTCTGCGGTGCTCATGGGACTGCTGGAGCTCTGCGCTGATGCTGAGAAGCAACTGGCCAAGTGAGTCCTTATACATTTAGAGAAAAAAAAACAACAACACTTTTTTTTACATCCATTCAGTTTTGCAAATTTTCTGCTTTGTTTTTTTTTAAGGGTTTAAATGTGTTGCACAATTTGTTGAAATTCACATTATTTTGTATGCATTGATCAATATCAATAGGGCAATTTGTTAGTTTAACTTATTTACCCTGACTTATAGTTTTGATTTTGTATTTCTCAAAACTTATTTTAACAAGGTTTTGACTCGCCCCAACAAACTCTTTTTAAAACATTAGCTAAAACTGCTCCAAATTCAATTCTGATTGATTTGAGACCTTCTTAATATGAAAGTAAATGATGTTTGAAAATAAATAAATAAATAAATAAATAAATACAGAAGAGATGTGGTATGCTATTGTACTGATAGTAAAATGCTGCACTCAAACGCAACACAGCATTTAAGTAACATAGAGCTGACACAAAAACACGGGATCTAGACTTTAATCTGATTGCAAGCCCATTACCATGATGCTGCATCGTCTGCATTGCACTGACATGACAACCGCTTTCTGTGTTCATCTATTTAAGTTAAATGACCACTTCCTAAAATGATGCACATGCTCTTATGTTGAAGGAAACCTTATCTAAAGCTGGCATTCATCGCTCACAGTTGTACAAACCCTGTCAACACAATTCTTGTCAGAGTCTGGGAAGTATGATTCAGGATTTTAGCCAGGATATTAATCATACTCGGAATCAATGTATTTATTTATAAATAAACCTTGCAGGTTTCCTTCAGATACTCTAGCTTCCCCCAATGTTCTGCAAAATGCCTGTAAGGTTAATTGAAGACTCCAAATTGTCCTTAAGTGTAATTGGGAGTATGAATGGTTATTTCCAATTTGTGCCGTACAATTGACAACCAGTCGCAGATATGTCCAGCCTCTTGCCAAAAATCATAAGCAGGGTAAGCAGTGAGAAATGAATGATTAAATGAAACTTTTAGTAGAAAAGAGACTGCATTTCACAGAGCTTCATTTTGTGTGTGATGCATCATACATGAGATAAGTGAGTGTGTCAGAAATCGCTATAGCCTCCATGAAGTGATTTTGTTAAATCTGAAACCCGAGATGTGCAAGTCTGGTTTAATGAGTATGGATATGTCTGCTGTCTGTCTATTGGGCGTGAGCGTGTATTTGTGTGTGTGCTGAGAAGCTATAAACACATTTCAGCGTGTCAATTTCTTTGCAAAGTGAAGACAGCTTCAAAATAAGCAATGTTATTTTTTTCCAAAGCTGGGTTATATATGGTTTCATTGGAAGAAAAAGATACAGATTTTTGGGCTGATACTGTGGCCATTTGCGAACCGTTCTTAAGGTGCTTTAATTACTCACGCCGGTGTTTAAAAGGGGAAGGCATGAATGAAAGGAAGTGCATGTGCACACAGAAGCTTGTATTTCCATGCAGCTGAATCGCAGTGAGGCTCTTTGTCCCTGTTGCACACTACTGGTCATCAATACAGCTCCTTACAGAGCAGAGCAAAGCAGAGCGCCTTGTGTGAGTGTGCGAGTGGAAGTGATAATCCTTTATTCAATTCGTACAGAATGGGAAAAGCCTCTGTTGTGGAAAACTTGCACACGGTTTATACATTTTCAATGTCAGGCCACTAGTCCTTCAGACCACTGTTTTACCTACTGCATTCACCTTTTTTTTTTTAATAAAAAAATAAATAAATAAATAAATAAATAAATAAATACGATGGTTTAGAGAAAGACTATGCAATTTCTGAAACAATCGGAGGCACATCAATTTAGAAATGAAAGCCTCTCACCTCAGCACAAAGGTTCGCTCACATTTGAAAATAAATCTGTAGTTGTAAAAAATGTAAAAAAAAAAAAAAAAAAAAACATCAAAGTACATTTGAAATTGAATTAGTAGTTTTATGACAAATGATATAAAAATCAAATTCCATCCATGCTTTTACATTCATGTGAAACAAAGCAATTGTCGACTTTGCAGCTTTATAGACCCTGGAGGTTCAAATGAACAGCACACATTGTTAGGTTTATAAATTTTTTGTTACAAAAATATTTGGTAAATGACACCTTCAAATCTCATGTTTTAGCGTTATTTCACTTGTCTGTGTTAATCTACTTGTATTAATTTATTACCAAACCATCTCCAAATTCCAAAGGTTTGGATGTCAGTCATTACATTAGGTTGATTGTGTGATTATTATTTTTTTTTCATTTGTCTACTTTGTTGAATACACTAAAAAGCGAGCCCCAATAATTTTAGTCCACCATAAACCCAACCAATCCGTAATTTACTCAGAAAGTCAAGCGTTTAACCTGTCAAATCAGTTGTGGTGTTGATTTCTGGTTCCAGTGACTCACACAATGTGACTGATGTTATTAGCTCCTTCCTCACACAAAACAATCAATATCCCCCTTTTATCACTGTGTGCGTGCATGTGTATTGGGCGACCCATTATTGAGTGGATAATCTCAACCTTGTATTGGCTATCAAAGCACAAAGCAAGCTGGCTCTTACGTTGAACTCGAGTAAAATGGTAATTTAATATACTCCCAATATCTGTACTTGGATGTACTGTACATGGGTTTTTCTATTTTACTCTTTCCATTGTCAGAGTTGATTTCCATTATTTTTTGTTCAGAGGTATTAGTTCAGTGTCCAATAAATATACAAAGTGCGTCTGAATGTCTAAGAATAATTGTTGACAATTGTGTGCGTGCGTGCGTGCGTGCGTGCGTGCGTGTGTGTGTGTGATTCCCAGTGATAATGATAATTCAGATTATTTAATTACATGGATTCAATGTTGGTCATTAACTTCATTGGTTTTCATTCCAATTAGCTCCTCGCACTCTTGCCTTCTATCAACATCGTGACTGTTTCCAATTACAGCCAACACTATAAATGAAATTAAACATTTCAGCATTGCTGATTTATTGCTAATATATTATCTGTGGTTGTGATCTGTAATCAGGGGAGATGAATCGTGCAAATCATCCCCCCCCCCCCCCCTCTTCCTCTCTTTCTCTCCTCCCTGACCCACTCATTTGTTAACACGGCTTTGCTCGCTCTCCCTTGCCCCGCACCCCGCCACCCATGTCACACGTCTCCACTCGGCGAAGTGAGGGGCCAGCTGTTAGGGTGTGTGCATGTGTCGTGTGCGTCTAATTCCTGTTGCATTGTGGGAGTCCATTATGCCGTTGTCTGGTGAATGGCTGCCATTGACTCAGCCTTGACATTATAAGCTGCCCGCTAATCTCTTCACTTCATATATTTGTAAGTCTCTCTCTCTCTCTGTCTCTGTCTCTGTCTCTCTCTCTCTCTCTCTCTCTCTCTCTCTCTCTCTCTCTCTCTCTCTCTCTCTCTCTCTCTCTCTCTCTCTCTCTCTCTGTCTCTCTCTGTCTCTCTCCGTCCTTCCTTCCTTCCTTACGTCTTCTCTCTTACTTTCTCTTCTTCTTACTTTTGGACTCCATTCCACTCACATCATCCAATCTTTCCGTACCAAAGTAGCCAATATAAAATGAACCACGTCTTAGAAACAGTTCGCAGTTATCACTCAATCTACAAAATCTATATCATCTTCCCATGTCAGCAATTGTTTTGTCACAAATCCTGTTGATTTTTCCAAGAGATCAGCTTTTTGTTTCAATCCATCTTTACCGTCTGAAGGGAGTTGGAAAAACAACTCGTCCCAGTTTTACCATCTCACGCAAATCTCCCTTTCCTCTTTCTTCACCTACAGTATTACCATGGGGTTGCCTCTCAACCCACCAGCCGATTCGGCTCGCTCGGCTCGACACGCCCTCTCTCTTATTGCCACCGCCCGTCCTCCAGCTTTTATCACCACCATTGCAAGAGAGGTGAGCTCAAATGTGTTCAAATATATTTACAGTATCAAGACACATGTATTAATCTTAGCAAATACTAACTGTTGAAATAGAACCACCTTCTCCGTTAAACAAATACTATCATTTATTATTTTTTGCAGGTCCATCGATACAATGCAGCCCAGGCTAACTCTCAGTCGCAGCAGAACGTTCACACCACCACTCTGGCCCGAGCCAAGACTGAAATCTTGAGAGTGATTGACATCCTAATAGAGAAGATGCCTGGGGATGTTGTAGACTTGCTCGTCGAGGTAATCATGTTCAGGAGTTTTTGAATTTTAAACAATAATAATAATAGGCACAAAATGACTAGATTGTAATTTTCTAGCTTGCTGTGACGATCACCGATATTATAGATGAGCACCTCCTCACCATCTTGCATTATCTTCTCATCCTCAGGTGATGGATATCATCTTGTACTGTATTGAAGGGTCTCTGGTCAAGAAGAAAGGCCTGCAAGAGTGTTTTCCTGCTATTTGCAAGTAAGTTGATGTGGGACGAAATGTAAATGCATTTGTTTCAGTGTCACAAGGTTTGATTTTTGGGATATTTCTTCAGGTTCTACATGGTGGGTTACTGCGACCGGAGTCACCGCATCGCCGTCGGAGCTCGTCAAGGTTCGGTGGCCCTCTATGATGTTCGCACTGGGAAATGCCAAGTACGTTAAAAGAGACTTGTTTAACAAACTATTATTGAAGACCACAAAAATAAAGACTCAATAAGATGCCACTTCTTCATCAATTCCTTATTGGATTTTGGTTTGGGTCTTTTAGTTTTTATCCATATTCTATTCATTCACTCTAATTGTGTGTGTGTGTGTGTGGGGGGGGTGATTAAGAAGCTTTGAAAAGACTGAGATTGGCCTGGAAGACTGAGGGGGGGAAAAAAAAAACAAATAATTCAGACAACACAACTGGGATCTAATATCAAGCAGAGAACCAGGTAAAAATATAAGATTTTCATTTCATTGTGGTATTATATTTTTCTTCTCTATAACCACAGATGGGCTATAATTTCAGGGTCTTGGGCGCCCAAGGCGACATGCCTGACTTAATCTCATCTAGTGGTGAGCGTTTCTAATCCCAGTCGCAGGCAGGGTCGGAATGGAGATTTCTTTATTGTGTTACACACCTTTCATCTGTTGGGACACTTTATTTGGTTACACACAGTGCAGCGTTCCATTATTCCGTCTCGCGAGTTCTGGCGGCGAATGGCAGCATCTGTTTGAGCCCAAGCTGCACCTCACCTGATAGAATTATTTTGGTCAAACCAAACACTTACTCTCAAGAAAAATCCTGAGATTTTTCTGCTTTGTCTCAATAAAATTTCAGCAAAGATCAACATTAGTTCTTCGTCATATCGTTATTATCACAAAATCAAATTTATTGAAGTATGATGTTAACATGATGTGATAGCATCCAATACCCAGAGAAATTATTTACAAACTGTTAGAGGTCAGTGAGTGAGACAAATATTGCAATGTAACACTAAGACGACAATGTCCTTTCCTCAAATGGGCCTCTTTCGTATATAATGTTTGTTTTTATTCACAATTGGGGTGAACCAAATCATCTTTCTGTAATACATGAGTCCTTAAATGTTATTAAAAATCCTTGTTGAATTATTTTATTTTATAACATATCTTCCATTGCTAACTGTGACTTCCTCTCTATTTAGAATATCCACGGCCATAAGGGCCCAATCACAGCGGTGTCATTTGCCCCTGATGGCCGTTACCTGGCAACCTACTCCAATGCTGACAGTCACATCTCCTTCTGGCAGGTAAATAACATATTTTCCACACATTTTGAAACTGTTTTACATGCCTGCCACCCAAAAATTGCATTCAGCTATATATATTTAAATCAATTTGTCAAAGAATTACAAATGATGATATCGCTCGCCAAACCGTGAATGATTTTCATAGTCATTCTGTTTGCAAGGTAATTCCACCTGAATGTTGGTCCATTTTACCGGTAGACATGCAAAACTTGCAGCCTGCATCAGCGCTGATTTCAAATACATGGTTTTGTGTTTCAGCCATCGTTATATAATATGTTTTTATCATGTTTATTATGGTTAATTCATTTACTATCAAGCCTCACTTTATGTGTTGAGGTTGGTCCTACTGTCCTGACCAGCTGGTAGTTGACATACATTATCTCTATGAATGTGACTTTATTTGCGTGTGTGTCTGACTGGAAAAGCTAAAAACCTTTTCCTAAATATTGCCAATTAATAAAGAGGAATATATTTTTAAAATGGCCAACTCAGATGAATACCAGTCTGCTGGGCAGCATCGGGATGTTGAACTCAGCCCCTCAGCTTCGCTGCATTAAGACCTACCAGGTTCCTCCGGTCCAGCCGGCATCTCCTGGCTCCCAGAACCACTTGAAGCTCGCTCGCCTTATCTGGACCTCCAACCGAAACGTCATCCTCATGGCACATGACGGCAAAGAGCACCGCTTCATGGTTTAAATGAGATCAATACTATGAAATTAAGCTGCAGTTCATGTATAGAGCTCATCGGCGTCCAACTTCTTGGTTTTTGTGAAGTCGCTGTGATAAAGATAGTAGACTGGGCACTGAAGTTTTATTTTCAAGTAGACTGAAATTGAAGGCTTAAAAGGGATTAAACCATTTGAATTAGAAATGATTGGATTTTTTTTTTTTTTTTATGAGAACCCAATCTAAATTTAGCTCTATTTGTGTATATAGTTTTGTTTTATCTCCTACGTTCAGGGTCATGAAGGAATTCACTTGATAATATATTAGTTGGCTGAAATATAAGGCCATTTGTGTTATATTTTAGTAATTTATAACTCTAGTCATTCCTAATTATTTGTTCGTTTTCTTCCTTAGTCACAATTGGAGCCATTAGCGGTCCACGCATTCATTTCTATTTATTTAATGTTGGCCCCTATCATGCCAGTAAATTGGGTGGTGTTCATTGTGTTGATTTTTTATTTTTTTTTGTAGGAGATGATTTAATTTTATTACCGATCAATCATTTCACTCGACATCCCTGAGCAGATTTATGAGTTGGCGCTATTAAAATATGACCTGTGGTTTGATTCTGCATCATGCGTTGCTTTGGCAGTCATTGTGCAGTCGTCTATGGAGCAGAATGGGTCAACAATAGTGGTCATCTCTGAAATTAACCTTAAAGGTCACCCCGATTGAAAATTAGTTTGCTTTTCCTCCTTGGGCGGCATCCAGAGTCGCCATTGTGTAAATGAGGAAATATTTATTATTGTTTCCATTAATTGGCAATTCATTGCATGCAATGAAAACATGAATTAAAAGTATCCTGTTGTAATCTTTGTGGTTCAAGACTTTGATATGTCAGTCCCTTTTAAAAACATGGCCCACATTTAAATTTTAGTTCTCTTTCCACTGCTAAACCTCGAATAAATTCAACAGCTGTCAGATGACCTTTCTTCCCTGTCCAAAATAGTCCTGGGTGTTCATACATTTCAAGGAAAACAAGAGATGGTGTTTTATCATGTTGATAACATACTTATTCCCAACATTTCTTCATTTTCCTAGAAATCCCCACGTGTACAGTATTAATATCAGAGCTTCCATGTGATGTAGTCTAGTATTAGTCTTGCACAATTTCTTCTTTGTGGTGTGTTTGACTGCCTGCATGGCAATGATTTCTTCTTGTTATCTACGCTAAAGCAAACAAATGTACTCATTTGACTACAGTGCATCATAACAATTCAAAGATCATCTCATAATTTCTTTGTCCGTTACCAATGTAGGTTTGCGTACTTGCTTCATGATACATGAACATTTTATAAACACCTATTATAATACTATAATACAATATGCGCATCGGGGAGAAGTAATTCAGATTTAAAGTATTGTTCTCCTAATATTGTGCAACATTCCCATCTCATCTGTTGTGAGGAAAGCAGATAAAAGAAAAAAAAAAGATCATAACATAATTAATAATTAGAATTATTTACATAATTCTATGACAATTACAGTATGTGTCGTGTGCAAATGACATCACTGCTGTTTCTGGCTACAATTTCCCCTGGGCACAATTTGTTTTCTTATTTTATTTCATGCAGACATTTATGCACAAATAAAAATATCCATAGATTATGAAAAGGTTTTAATCCCATTTTGGTAGTGCAAATTTAGTTTTTGAAATTATTTCTTATTCTATTTACCCTTCCACTCTCCCGACATTCCTTGGTTCCTCCCTCTAGTTTCCTTCAGTTTTCACTGATGGTGTCAGAAAGCTTCTAACAGTGATACGCACCTGTAAACACAAGTGTCAAAGCTTTTCACAGGTTTTGTCCCAGTTTAGATGAAAAAATCAAATCAAATCCCATAGCTCATAAGACTGCCCTTGAGACTTCCACTACACTGGATATAAAAAGTCTACACACCCCTGTTCCAATGTCGGGTTTTTGTGATATTTGATTTCAGAATCATTTCTATTATTAATGTGACCACTAACTGGTATAACTCCATTTTATTTTTTTTCTTTTATTTTTGAGAACTTTTTTTTTTCTTTAATCACAATTTGGCATTTCAACAGCAATGTGGAGTCTTTTTATGTCTACTGTAATTCTAGAAAGCCTTGAGATCTCAATCTTGGGTTTTTTCCAGTATGCGCAAGGGTTTGAACAAAAAAACTGCTTTTTGTCGGTCTCTCGAGGGAGAGAAGGTGAGAAAACGGAGGCAAAGAGAAAGAGCTGAAGAGTAAATAACAAGTGAGGAAAACCAGTCATCCAAAAAAATGAGAACATTCCTTGATGGAGGAAGTGAACCGAAAAAAACCCAAAAAGTGGCATGATGCAATGTGGTAGAAACCTTCAAGTTTACAACATGTGATATCACAATATTTTCCACTTAGCTGGATTATAATGGCACATTTTGTCATCTTTCTCCTTTCTGTTTTCAAATGAGTAATGCAGTAAAATACAAGAGCCCCCTCTCAAGCTTTTTAAATGTTTACTTTTAGTAACTTGGCCTGAGTCGCTGTAAGATGAACAAACATACTCTTCAAGAAATATTAATTATGGGGCATTGTATTATACTGCATGGGTGTACCTTGTCAAGTGGTTTGTGAGTGTCTATTTCTGGGTAGTAGGATATTAACATCCGTATGTATAGTGCATGCATGTGACCTCTGTAACACAGTTTGAATCCACTGTGTATGAAATAAATGTGTAGTGGTACGCTGTGTTCTTGTTTTCACTATGTGACTAATAAAGATGGAACTAAGAAAAACAGGTTTCTGCATCAATTATGTTCTTCTTAGATGCTGTACGGTCATGCATGAGAATATTTTTTTTCCCCCTCCTTCTGAAATAATGAAAGAACAGACATGAACAGACTGGTACCGCTGCACCAGAATTGAAAATGGTTTTGCTGTCTAAAATCAACATGTTCTAACAGCATGTGGATTGAGAAAGGAGCACAGACCAAAGTGAGATATCATTTTGTTTTGGGGCACCCACATTCAGTGTTACTAAGTGTGGAGTACTTAAATATGACATTACATCACCCGTTTGTCTTATTAAACGCATCGCTTGCACTCCTGGTTTTTCGTTAGACCCGTCAAATTTGAGCGCAGCATCCCCAATTTGCAACATGCATGGTTAGGCAACTCCGGTCCTGCATATTTTTTTATGTCTCGCTGATTTGCAAAACTCCCGTTTCAAATTGTAGCAAGGTCTACAGAAGCTGGCTAACAGTCCTGATCTTTTGAATCAGGTGTGATGCAACAGGGAGACAGTAAATGTGCAACCGTGTTTCGCTTACGCGAGAGAGCATCCAATTTTTGGGGGACTTAATTCTTTGATAGTTCCCACCAGAGACCTAACCCGTGCCCACCTTTTGTACAATTTGAATGATGTGATGTTAAGAAAAGTTTTTTTTTTTTGTTTTTTTTTTTTTAAATCCAATTTGTAGTTGTAATAAGACAGCTAAGTCTGAAAATGCTACGAGTAATTGAAAATAGTGTTTGATGCTTTTCCTGTATGTGTGAACTCTTGAAACGAGCTTCTCAATTAATTCAAAAAGCACATAAATACTAAATGTGGGTTATCTCTGTCGAAGTTCTCCAGCTCTCCATTCTTCTTCTGCATGTGTACAGCCAAGTGTCAACATATATTGATTAGTACACAAGTGTATCTGCTCCATCACGCAGGCATTCAATGAACAACACAACTGAGTGTAGACAACATGTTGGACTCTTGACTGTAAAGGGTGTTAAATGAAAGAAGGTCGTGGAGGTCAGTGTTCCTCATCACACTATCTCATCGTTTACTGTTGAGAAGGTTTCACCCTTTATTGGAAAGCCCTAGATGATGCATGCTTTGCTAAGCAACCAAACGTGGCCATTTCCGCACTCAGAATTTGTGGGATTTTATTGCAGTGGGAAAACAGGCTTTTGGTTATAATCCAAAATGCCAGTTGAGTGAGTTGGTGTATTTTTCAATTATTGATATTCCCAAAGTTTCAGCATTCCAAATTATTTTGGGTGAAGATAAAAAGATTAGCAAAGGATCTACCATTAATCAATGCGATCTCACAGCTATTTACTGGTTTACAGTATGGGTAACACATTTTGGTGGGATAAAAGAAAAAAAATCAAGATTTGGATATGAAGTAAATCAATTGTTCTTTTACTGGTGTTTTTCACAATAAGACTAACTTCTAAAAAAAAAAAAAAAAAAAACGTTGTAAGCCATCAATATAAAAACACAAAAATTCAATGTTCACTTGGAGGAGAAAGGTGTTAATGTGAAGGTTAACATGACTAAATTAGCCAGGTTAATGCACGAGGACTATTTTTAAACTGGTCTCATGAGCCACGTGAAGTTGCATTTCACTCTTTCTGTAAAACTTTTCTAAGAAAGCAGTTTGAATTCCAAATAATATTGAACTTTTGAGGTTCTATTGAATAAGCCCCTCCCCCATTTGTTGCTGTGTTTTGGACTCCGCTTGAGGATTAAAAGCCTCACGGAAGCCTACACGGAGACCTTTATAGCTACAAACTATTTTAAGTGCAGCGCTTATCAACTATTCTCAGCGCCTCCTGACCCATCTCCACATGACAGCCAGTTCTCTTGAATCCTGAGAAAGAATCCGTGCATATTTAAACGTGGGACAAAGTCCTCGTGTGTCAACGTTTAAAACGAATACGAAAGAAAGTCAATGTTAAGTGCCGGGCGAGAAGAAGATCAAAAGGAGACTATATGTGTGTTTAGCTCCGACAAGCTCGGAGTTTGTTCCTAAAGTTGGTGAGGATGAAGAGAAAGTGGAGCGGGAGGAAGAACAGATGGGAGAAGTGGAGCGGGTGGGCTTTAGATTTCGATTAGTTAAGAGCAGAGAGGCTGTGATTCTGCTCAGCTGGAAAGCAAAAGTATCGACGTGGAGTCAGAGAACCTCGGTTTCCCCTTGCTTCCCTCCCCTATAGTCCCTCAGGTGGGCATTAAAACCTAGCCGAGCGATGGAGGATGGACGGGTGGAAACCCCCGAGAGCACAGCCGGAGCTTTGATTCACCGGGGTTTCTCACATCAACTGCTGGGAGGACGAGGGCCGCTGCCTTCTTTTAAAACAAAAAAATGAATCACTGCCGCTTTACTTTTCAATTATCAATTCTTTGTCTGGCCACACTGCGGCTTACGCTCGGCTTAACGTTACTAACAGCGTTTAAGGCGCTGCCGTGTTTTCGGCCGTCTTAAAGAGGCTCGGGCGCTTATTACGTGTCATCAAAGAGGTCATGTGGCCTACAAGAACATAAATGATACAGTAGGGTTGAAGTGTTTTGATGCAAAGGTGGCTTGAACACAAGAGCGGAACACCCTTCCCTGACATACGTCCTTGTACCCCCTGGGGGGTCAAGAGTCCGACCCATGACCTGCTCATTATGTCAGCACATATACTGTTTGTGCGTGCGTGCGCGGATGTGAAAGAGGTGTGACTGGCATTTTCCTAAACAACATATCTGTTCCTCTACACATTTTTCTCTTCACTTATGAGTTCCACCACCCAAAGAACTCGACCCCAAATGTGTCAAAATGAAACCAAAAAGATTTGAACAATTTCGAGGTTAAACTAGCAGCTGTCAAATATTTTGTCAAACCAAAACAAGCTTCATTCTGGATGTCCAAGTTGGTGTAGAAGTGTATGACCACACTGAAGAAATATCTATATCTATATCACAGCGTCATTAAAAGGGCCAAATAGTTAAAGATTGGCTATAATTAATTGTTTTATCCTCCAAAGAGTTGTATCGCTGAAGTTCCTTGACCATTTATCCTTAGTTTTCTGCCTGTTTCATAAAACGAGTGGGTGAGCAAACCATTGTGAATTTCGAGCCCACTGTTATGTTTCAGTGTTGCTAATTTACATTACAACGGTGTCTACATGTTTTTGTTTTTTTTTTCAAAAGTGGTCTACCAGCTGAGCAATTGATGGAGAATGTTTAATGTGTACAATAATTCTTAATAGATAATTGACACCTGATCCGATGTCATTGATTATTTGATTTTCCTCAGGCATGGTTTACTTTAAAATCCAAGGGAAGGAACTAAAATGAGGCCAGAGAAGAAAGAAAAAAAAAAAGGTTTTCCACATATAATTTTAGTAATATACTACTTTCAGAATATGTTAACATTTTTGGACAAAACATGACTAATAAAAATGCAATTTTCCTCTTAAATCTTTTACTAAAATGATTCCAAATAAGTTCTAGTCATCATACATTTCACCTTTTTTCCACTTTATTTATGTTCGTGGTTTGACTTTGAATTCAGGACTAAAATACTCACCGCCCACTTAAAGATCTTCATCCCTACAAACGCTTTTAAATGCTGCCCTTATCCCACCCGCTTCTTTTCTCAGCGCCTCCTGACACATCTCAACATGGCAGCCGCCAACCTGCTAAATTCTCATTAATCCCGAGAAAGTATCCATGCATACTTAAACGTGGGACAAAGTCCTCGTGTGTCAACGTTTAAAATGAATAGGAAAAAAAAGTCGATAGTAAGTACCAGGCGAGAAAGAGCTCAAAAACGTTACTGTCTGTGCGTGTAGCCCTGACAAGATTGGCGTTTGTTCTTGAAATTGTGTGTGTGTGTGTGTGTATGTGTGTGTGTGTGTGTGTGTGTGTGTGTGTGTGTGTGTGTGTGTGCGTGCGTGCGTGCGTGCGTGCATGTAGCCCCTCTACCATTTTTAATAACCAACAAGAAACGGCAAATAACAAAGATCACAAAGAAGAAAAGCAAGCTTGTTACCTCCAGGTTCTAAATGTCCTGTTGACTAGATTCCTCAGGTCTATTAAACCCAAAAGCTCCGCAACAACGACGGCGGCCAGCAGGATGTGACTGGCGTGAACATTGACTGGTTAAGGTTGAAGATTGGTGAGTGTACGGATCAATACAATCTCAGCTCAGAAACAGAACTGAACACATAACAAGAGAAACTGAGACAGGGGACTAAGAACAATATTTTCCAGTAAACATGATGGATTTACAGTTACTGAGAATGATAATGATAAATTATTTCGACAAATAAAGATTGAAACATATTGAAACAATGAAATGAAAAGGCAGGATACAGATAAAGTTGTGGTATGGTGGAGCTTTTTTGTTGGCAATTTTGGTAGATAGGCGCAGGAATGGGCGTTTGCGCCATTGTGGGAGTGAACACACACAAATGTGGCATGTATTCTACATGACAGAAGCATAACAGACTTGCTGGAGTCCCTATGGGAGATTGGCGCAAGCAAAGTAAATTCACAAGGAACTCCAAGATCTCCACTTGCAGATGATGTCAAGTTTGTCGGTACGAAATAAGACATTCAATAAACATATCGATGGAGCTCAGAATCTGTCTGCCTGTAAAAATTGCAGTACACCATCTGCGCCACAACTTAGACCTGCATTCTTCTGGTCTAAAGTGTACTTTCTGACACAAAACTGTCTGGGGCATGTAGTAGAAAACACAAGTGAGCAGCGTGGTCTGCCAAATTGATGATGATTTTAGGATGTATTAATTATATAGGACATAGGAAACGAGAGAAATGTCCAGTGAACAGTTTGGAAAGAGGAGTAACTGGAGGGGAAAATAAATGAGGGAATACAAAGACAAGTGGGCAAGAAGGATTAGATGTACTGTATCTCAACTGTACATCACAATGGTGGTTTAATGTGTGAAGACAGGGGAGGTGCAGGAAGTTAAGAGAGGTCCATTTAGGGAGCATGGGAGCACGCCAAGTAGAGAATACGCAGAATGAAGAGATGGAGGATGGACAGTAAAAACAACAGGAAGGGAAGTGAAAGCCAAAAGAGGAATAGATGGAGGGAGGAGAAGTGAGGTGAGAAGACCGTTTTTAAAAAGTCAACCGGCACTTTGGATTCCCCAGACTACATCTCATCGTTACACACACATACACACACACACGCATACAAGTACGTTATGGACTAAGTGAGTCCGACGGCCCCTTTCCGTGTCGGTCTAACACTTTGATTCCTGTCCCTTGAGACGTTTAGAGAGCTGTGTGCGGAGTTTTTTATTTTGCAAGGCTGACTTTGACAACATGGGAATGACAATGCGAGTAATGGTCCCGTTAGACAATACTGTACAGTATATGTACGTGTGTGTGTGTGTGTGTGTGTGTGTGTGTGTGTGTGTGTGTGTGTGTGTGTGTGTGTGTGTGTGTGTGTGTGTGTGTGTGTGTGTGTGTGTGTGTGTGTGTGTGTGTGTGTGTGTGTGTGTGTGTGTGTGTGTGTGAACCTGTGATGTGGTTGTGTGTTTGTCCATTAACAGCTAATAGCATCCCTGTTTCTTCATTATCACTAATGGATGGGACTCAGCGGATACACACACACACACACACACACACATACACACACACACACAGGCATACACACACTTCCACGGATGTATAGTCCGGTATAAGACTGAAAGAGATCTAATTCCACGAAGAATCTCTACATTTGTTAGATAAGAAGTGTGACCCATCGAGCACCAGCAGTCTAAATCAAGGGAGTTTGGTAGTGGCTGCCATTTTGACTGCATGCAAGATATTAGAACAAGAAAACAGCATTGAAGTTGGAATTACGATTTGCTAACTTGATAAATCATTGTTCGCCAACATCAGCGGGAAGTTACCTGCCCCACTCCCCATCTCATGGCACCCGCTCTGCAAAAGCTCCACAGGCTTTTGCCTGATCCTTCAACTTTGCCATTCATTCAATACATTGTTACAAATTACATTTACTATTAGCAACCTATAAAGCCGTCCACAACGTTTGCATTCATTCTAAGAGCTTCATTCTACGCACTGAGATGAGTGTTAAAATGAAATTGTCATTATAAAAAAAATGGAAAAAAAATAAGCTTGATGGTGACATGACCCTGTCTTTGCCTGTGTTTAAATAAGGAACAATAATAATAGAAAATGTTTCAATCGCTTTTGGTTTGTTTGTCTGTTTTACAGTAAATTTTATTGCGAGTGGCAAATAGTCTGACACGAGCACAATTTGCATCTAATATGGAAAATGTGAAAACAATCATTTCTGATTTCTTGACAGGCACTCAATACTTTAAAAGTGTGTTTTAATCAGTTTGACTGTGGTTGAAGTGTGTGGGATAACTAAAAAAAGAAGAAAAAAAAAGCACAATTTTATCTTTTGTAGTTAGGTCTGGAATGTATCTTCAAAATAAACAGGGTTCACTTTAAGCACTGTTAGCTTTGTTTTCATCACATGGGTTCCTTTCTCGCAACCCTTTTTCTCCTCATCTCCGTTCTCAGTGCTGTGTCTGATTTCTCATTTTGCCCATCTTTTTTCTCCATCCCTACCTCCACGCCTCCCGCTTTTTTAAGGTCAGGATAGTGCTAAGTGTCTATCAGTAATGATGAGGCTCAGGAGACTCCTTTGTTCTCAATGAGGGTGAAAATTTGAAACAGCCATCAGAGCAAACGGCATACCCCCCCCACCCTTCCTCCTAATCCCTGACCTCCATCGCCTCCATCCCGCCATTATTCATGCCATCACCCAATCAATCACTCCGTCTCGCTAACAACTTTATTGATCAGATGCACTAACAACATCTTTCATTTATTAATTATGAGAAAAAAAATCTTTCTTGGATTACTCTCCCATTTGTTCTTGGTGGATTTGGCATAGGGCTTTGACTTCAATCTAAAATAAAATATCCTCACTATATGCATAACTGTATCTTTGAAGTATTGTCTTTAAACAAGGTTTGGGGTATTATGTTTTTATTGTCTGATGCTCATCGTCAGTTATTTGACTTTATAATTTTTTTGTTTTTTATAATATGGTTAAATAAACGCTCCCCTCTCCTGGAAACTTAAATGTTTGACCAAAGCAGAAAACCCTGAACCCTGAGAGAGGTGATTCAGTGATGTGGGAAAACTCATTTCCTTTTAGAAAAGAAAGCGATTCCATCACAGTCCTGCAATCAATGCACCTCTTTTCTTCTTATTAACGTTAAACATCTGCCCCTAAGCCTTCCTTGTTATGATCGTAGGTTGCTTTGTAGGCTCTCATTTTGTGAATGGAATGTGCATTTGAGGTGTTTATCTCAATAAGACCAAATTGCAGTAGAATTCAAAACTACCTTTCACAAATAAATCCTTTGCATAACAACAATCAAGACATACTGGCGTTTAGTACAGTTTGGGACATTTTTTGTCGTCAAAGTCAAAGTCAGCTTTATTGTCCATTTCTTCCCGTTAAGACACACAAAGAGATCGAAATTACGTTTCCCACCGTCCCACGGTGACTGGACACATTACACAACACACAAGCAAATAGCACAAAGAGTAAAAACAAATAGACAAGAGCGATGAATAAGTAATCACCAAATAACCCATATAAATAAACAGGGCGTTATGCAATTGAGGGTGGAGGGGGGAGAGAATTCAGGATCCTGACAGCTTGGAGTATGAAGCTCTTGGCGAGTCTGGTGGCGCGGGAGCGCAGGCATCTGTACTTCTTCTCAGAGGGCAGAAGATCAAACAAAGAGTGAGCGGGGTGACTCACATCACACACAATCGCGGTCGCCTTGCAGGTGAGACGGGAGGTGTAAATGTCCTTCAGGGAGGGAAGCGGAGCCCCAATGATCTTACTAGCAGTGTTCACTATGCGCTGCACGTGCTTGATTTAAAATGGCAACATCTTGGTTATCATGCCAGGTCAAGTCTAGTTTACCATGTTTTGGAATTTGTCAGACCATGATGCGCCATGCTCGATGTTCTGCCGAACCATGCAAGTTTTCTTTCACATGCCCCTAATGTACCTGACAGTTTGGAGACAAAGTAGGCTTTAGACATGGTGAAAACAGGTCTAAATTGTGGCGCAGATGATGTCATTTGATTTCGGAGGATTTGATTGACGTGATTTGATTACTGTACGCCAGCTTCTCCACTGCTTTGAGTCTGGATTTGCAAGTGACAAATTAAGGGATCAGTACTGTGGTGTTAAGTTCTGGGTCTGGGCTCTAGTTTCCACAGTGGACAAGCAAGTGCAAGAGAATCAGACAATGTAGCGGTAGGAGGTTGCAGTCAATCCATAATGAAGGAAAGAGGAAGGGTAGAGGTGTATTTGATGTAGAGGTAGGACTGGGTGTCAGCTGCAAAGGGGGGGATAGATTTAGGAATTGGCCTTGCGGTTGGATGAATATAATGAATAGAAAGGGCCCCAGGAACAAGCCATAGGGAACGCCAGGAAAATGCAAATGCAAACCACAGAAATTTAAACAGTACAATGTCAAGTGTGCTTTGCTATGGCATGATATCAGTGATGGTGTCTTGCTCAGTTCTGGGAACATATCATCTGGTGATTAACAAATATGAATTCCAGGAAGGAAAAAAAATAACATTAATGCTTTCATGTTGGCCTAATTGTCTTTTTGTTGTCTGAATGTTGTAAGAGTCATGCATTCACATGTTGTTTCGTGTACTTGGTGTCCTAGTCTTGTGTAGAAGAGAAGACTCTTAAGTCTTCATTGATTTGAGGGACGAGTGCTGACAGCCTGACAAATAGCCTTTTTATTAAGTGTCTGTCTGTGCCTGGTAGGTCAGACATTGCAGAGAAGAACAATTCAATTTGATTGAATATGCTTTTCATTCCCCTCTGGGGTGTTTTTGATTACAAGCATAAAAACACAGATTAAAGGCAAAACGTAGACGTTACTCCAATAAACTCTGCCTGCAGCAACTACGCAGCAATCTGTTTGTGTGGTTTACATTGCTCCCTGGCTTCATGTAGTCGAGAAGTCTGCTTTTACAGAAAATTAGTATGCAATGAAATGTAATTTTCTGAGGTACTTGAATATACTTTGATCACAAATGTTATACATGACTTTAAATAAAATTGAACACACTGACAGGAACCAGATAATAACACTGAATGCAAATATTCAGAAAATCACATCTCAAGCTGTTTGCATACCAATGTGAGAGAAAGTGAAACTTTTTTTTTTTTTATACTTTGAAAGTACAAATTGCCAAATTCCCCTCACGTGTGAATTCTTTCTGACTTCCTTAGTTCTTCATGAAAGCAAACAAACTGTCTGTGTTTTAGGCAAATGAAGACATTTATGGACATCAGCTTGGACTGAAAACAGCTTCACATTTTTGCTTCTTTTTAATCAAACAATAACCCAGTCATTCCCGATCTACAACACATCAATTCCAAATCTGAAAATAAATTATTTTTCAGTCTCTTACACTTGGGTCCTGCAGCTTTTTGCCACCAATATCCTCAATCTTGACAGCGTTCTAATTCCCCGTCAAAATAGCACATCTGTGCCATTAATCCAAATGCCATTAAGAATTTGGTAGTCCCTCAGTGATCGCTCTGCAATTTTTTTAATGAACATACTGTACCTTTTAAAATGTAAATTTCCTTTTCACACTTAATATTATGAAGTACTGATTGGTGCTGTTTTTTTTTTTTTTTAAGCTTCTCAATGACTCTCTCCTTACTGTCACTTGACTGTACAGTGACATGACAACCAATTAAAGGCTAATTAATCAAGCTCCAGTTGATAGGTAATATCCTGAGTTACTCTGGATGAAACTGGTTCATGTGTATGCAAGAGAAGAGAGAGAGGAGAGAGCGTGTGTCTGCCTTATATTGATTATTAATTAATTTCATGCTCAATACACGTATAAAAGATCCAGCCTTCAACTACAAAGACTTTGAGCGATTAAAAATGACTACACTTGAAGTTTTTGTCCCGTTTTTCCTTGGTTATTTTACACTTGCATTAAAAAAAAAAATCACTTTCAAAGTACGTCAAAAAACAGCAAACAAACATTAAGTGCAAGAACTCATTTTGTGTATTTTTCCATAAAGGAAGCATGCTTATATACGTCTGTGCCTATAACTTCTCTTTTAGCGTGTAATAAATGGTCCGACACGTTTCCTTCACTGAGCTTTGCATCGACTGTTTCTATTACTGCTACAATAAGAACACATGCAGCACTCATCTGCCCTGCAGTGAAAGTTGTCAGCCCTCTAAAAATAAATGTGATCACTGTGGGAGGTCCTGGAGCCTTTGGGCTGACTGAATGGATGTATTGATGAAAAAGGAAGAGAGGGAAACTCTCCATCTCTCACTCTCACTCTCTCTCTCTTTCTCACTCTCTCTCTCTTT
The DNA here is from genome assembly GCF_054491065.1 of Syngnathus leptorhynchus. Classification (NCBI taxonomy): domain Eukaryota; kingdom Metazoa; phylum Chordata; class Actinopteri; order Syngnathiformes; family Syngnathidae; genus Syngnathus; species Syngnathus leptorhynchus. The sequence continues at coordinate 3,951,175 of NC_141206.1, read as the reverse complement.
CTCAATCTCTCTCTCTCTCTCTCTCTCTCTCTCTCTCTCTCTCTCTCTCTCTCTCTCTCTCTCTCTCTCTCTCTCTCTCTCTCTCTCTCTCTCTCTCTCTCTCTCGCTTTCTCTCTACATACACAAATTAGCAGCGAGACGTTAGAGCTACTGGCTAAAGGCCACAGTAAACCGATTGATCCTGTTGTTTTCTGACCATCTTTACACACATACACACACACACACACACACACGCACACACAAGGTGAGAAATGCTATCGCTGATGCTCATTTTGTTTTGTATTCAGTGTTCATCTCCATCTATGCCTTCATTTAACCTTCCTTAAATTCTAATAGATGTGCAGTACTAACCTTTAGAATGGGAAACACACACACACAAACACCCACACCCACATAGGTAGACAAAAAGATGAGGAGTTTGAACCGTGGGGTGAGGATTTCCGAGATATTTTGCTTTGCTAATGCACTTAAAAGTTACAGAAAATTTTGTTTTGTACACTTCCTCAACAGATGCAACCTTCTAGCGGACAGATTGCTGTGTGTGTGTGTGTGCGTGCGTGTGTGTGTGTGTGTGTGTGTGTGTGCATGCATGCATGCATGCGTGTGTGTGTGTGTTTACTCGCTAATTCCCTTTCAGTGTGTGAGGGCATGGGAACAGGGCAATGGAATCAAATAGAGCATGAGGGCTGACTTCCCGAGGGTGCATCCGCATGACTGACAGCTCAAGTATGCCCTAGCAGAAATCACCTGAAAGGAAAACACAGGTTAACCTTAGCCAGTGTTTATCTGTTCATGTCAATTTCATATTAAAGCAGCTTTGCCTACACAGCTCTGTTGTCACACATCAGGGCCATTTCTATATTAAGGAACAATTATTATTATTATAATTATTTTATTATTATTATGATTTATTAGGTATTATAAATTATTATATTTTATTTCACAACTCATTTTCCATGGCCAGGTTGCTGGCAATTGTTTATGAATACGTACTGCGCGACATGGCTATAACAGTAGTGCTTTTGCAATTTCGGCTGACAATCACTCCAGTTTGTACCCCGGCCTGTCGCCCATAGTCAGCTGGGTTAGGCTCCACCACATCCACTGCACAAGGGAGGTCATGGTATCGAAAAGAAAAAAAAAAAAAAGAAATGTAAGGATAGATAGTTTGCAGGGCGATAGTCATCTTCAGGTAATTCAACCATGAGTATCAACAATGAGTCATTCCAAACACAGGTTTGATTCTCAAAGCATGACGAATGTAGCTGTTCAAATTATTTACTTTGTACGAGAATTTGCTCTCCCCAATAAAGAAATACTGCTGTATTTCTTTTTTTCCTCCTGGAAATGTAGCTATTAGAATCATTTGAAAGAGTAAAATTAGTCGCAGTTGAAACAAAAACAAAAAAAATCTTAAATCTGCAAGTATTCTTTTCAACCTCTACTTTATCACAGAACAATTTAAAATCCAGAATCCCAAACTGGATGTCCCTCAATGTGGAAATGTACTGTCCATATATGACCTTCACTATAAGATTGTAGTGGACTCATGATGACAATGTCACTGTGATATAATTTGTCGACAGAGCAATTATGTGGTGCCTGTTTTAATTACTGGAGCCAATCTATAAGATCTTTGTGGCCTGACCTTACAATGTATTAAGGAAGGCGGACAGCCGGTGCATGCTTTTCTAAATGTAAAGGAGAGGTATGATGAAGACAAGCAGGGTCAGAAACTAAACCTTGAAATTAAAACCTGGTGTCCTTATACCTTGTGTCCTTGTCCAAGTTACAAATCTTATACAAAGAGGTTGTGTTATATAGCATTCAAGAAGTCAGTTGAAGCCCATAAGTCCATATTGATATTTTCAACCTTTCTGAATAGCTTCATGCATGGATGATTTTGTAATACTTCTGAAGTTAATTGGGATCAAGTGAACGAGGACACCCTACGCATGGACATTTCATGATTGTGCACGGGTTATTGAACTCGTGACTGCATATTCTGGACACTCAGGTGAAGAAAGTAGCGGAGTTGTCAACTGATCATGTAGTGCGGACTGGGTTCACTGGCGGAGCTAAGATTTTTTTTTTTTATCCATTGGGATGAAGCTGTTATGAAACTTCCAAAAGCATCCAAGCTATAAATGATCATAATATATAGGAATGAGCATTTGTTTGAATCATTATTGCATTTGTTTGAATCATTATTGCCTGACAAAAAATATGTCTTTTGTTTTGTTTTCAGGAAACACAGTTTAACATTTATTATAGTATGTTTCCTAAGGAGGGCAGAAAGAAATATGAAAAAAAAAAAATCCCGGAAAATCAGAAAATACCCCAAATCAATTAACTAGCCTGACCCCTAAGCTTTGACAAGAAACTGGAATTGGCAGGTGGTTGAAGTGGCAGATGAGTTCTATCACACTTATGCTATTCTGAGATCTGAAATTTCAGACATTCCAATTTGTTGGAATGCTGCAATAAATAATGAAGAAAATCACGATCACTACCAGAATAAGTGCAATTTGGGTGAACCACTCACATTTCGAATGTTAGTTGTCATATTTTTAGCACTTGCAAGATGATACTATGAAAGAAGAAATTACAGCAAACGATCATGGAGGAGCAGAGTAAAATTGACAAGCGCTACAAGGCTGCAGTTTTCATCTTCATAGATGGGTTGCCAGACAAGATACAAACGTATGATTTGCCCTCTCCGTCCATGTCTCATAATTCACCATCACGCCCGCCGTTCGCTGTCACCACGCAAGGACCAGTGCCAGTTTACGATTGAAATACAGCTGCCTAGGTGTCCCTATGGCCCTCTACAAAACAACGTTAGCTCGGAAAAATGGCAGGAGGAGGCGCGGGGTTAATAGAGTAAGCTTCCTCTTTTAATTGGAAAAGTTAAACGAGGTGACGGGGCAAAGATGTTATTACGACAAATGAGACAGGAGCAGAGAGAGGAATCGTGGCCTCCGAGGAAGGGTTAATGAGCACACAAGGGAGCCGGGAGGATACTGGACAAGAGGGTCACTTTTGTTCAAATGGAGGAACGGATGGGGGATGAAAAACAATATGAGCAGAGGTGATATTTGCTAACTATTCGATGCTATTTATTTTTATGTAGGGTTTATTATAGCCTTACACTTGAAGTCATGCTATATCCATAAGTCAGTAAGTCCTCACCACACACAGGATGCCCCATCCTCTAACCTATCCTACCCCAGTCCTTCGTTAGATAAAAACGAATCTATGGCGTTGAAATCTGATCAAATTCTGCTGCAGCTCATGTACAGGGTTATTTTTGAACGCATTATGCAGGGTAGGGCTGATGGAGAGTGGCACTTGGGACATACAGTACTTTAGGCCTATAGGATTCATGGCAAGCACAGCTGAAGCAGCCTTAACCTGTAAAGTAGTGAAAATGTAAGCGGGATTAATTCTCATGACTTAGTTTTGGAGGAAACAAGGTGCAAGGCTTTGAAAATGGAGCTCAGAGGTATATATAGTACTTGATTGTAAAGTGTGAATTGGATAACATTGAGCTGAGCGAAAATTGACATTTTTTCATTGAGAGGTTAACATTGAGTTCTGAAGGTTCATCAACAGAAATTAAACCTGACCAAAATATTTCATCCACCAAGTCAACCTTTCCTAGCAGAGCACAGCCTGATTAAACAGATCTGATGACATCATAGCCACACAAAATGGGAGCAAATCAAGCATTTCTTTTTCTCTCCTGTTAAATATCTGAAACGGATCCAACTGCCCCTTTTGGCCTTGTCAGCTTTCAAAGCACCCCACCCCATGCGCCATCATTTATTAATGGTAAGAGGTCTGTCTGCATCAAGCATTAGCCCATGTTTGTGATAAACCATTAATGATGTATTTCATTTCTCAGTAGGAAACAGAGGAGCATTGGGGGCCGTTAATATCCGTTCATGTTAAAAGGCGGCGGAAGGAGAAGAGGTTCCTCCCCGTGAGGTGATTAGACCCCTCCATTTAGTTAGAACACGCATGCACACATACACGTGCACACACACACACACACACGCACACAATTTATCCTATTGTCCAGTGTGCATATTTGTAGGGGTGCGAAACGCATGATCGATGGATATTCACTTACTTATATTGAGGTAGGTGTTGCATTAAAAATTGCCTGAAGAATACAGAAGTATTTGAATAGAAATCGTGTGTTTTACGTTATGTGCTGTATGTACACTATGATTTGTTTGCATTATTTTCTGACCACATCACAAACATTTTCAACAACCAACTACCACTGGTGGAGCTACGATTTCTTTTCTGTGGTAAGGCAATGGGGGTGGGGGCAAAGCAATTGTTTTATTTTATTTTATGATAAACCCCAAAGATTCTTTAGAAAATGCCAATAACGATGCATTATTTTTTTCCCTATGGGAGAAAATGTGGAAGGAAATTCCATGAAAAATTGGGAAATTATCCAAAACGTCAATTATCTGGTTTGCCAAACTGGGGAGTCCAAACCCTTCTCGCTCCACCACTGCCATTTAATTTATTTAGACCATTAGCACTGGCTGACACCCATCGGTAGTCCCAAGAAGTTTGGTTTCTTGAATGTGATCTACTTACGCATCATTTGCATATAGGTTCAGTTTTGTACCAAGGACAAAATACATTTTGTTTTGAGACATTAAGGTGTCATCTGCTGTATGCAGTTCCTGATTTATGACAAACCCGAGTTTGTCTATTGTTATTTCTGCACCGTCGGTTGCTGAATAATACACACGCATCAATTTCTTAGCGTTTTTGTAGGGTTAATGGTAGTTCAATAATAAATATTGAGAATAACAATGGGCTTTCGTTTCCTTTCAGTCAGTATCTTAATGCTAAATAGCATCATCTCTCAAAATATGGCCGGAATAATTTAACTGCAGGCACATATACAGGCCCATCAGTCATGTTTTGCTTGTAGCTGTCAGCGCTTCAGTCTCAGTATAGTAAGTCAAATGTTAATTAGTGAACAAGTAAGATTATGCCCTGAGTCTATTCCAGCAGCCACCTTCTTGTCAAACATGCCCTAAAGCAGAAATCAATAGGTCATCATCTCTACATATTACAACATAGAAGGAAGACAAGTGGTTTGGTTGTTTGCTGTATATGTGAAAATGAGCAAGCAAAGTGTTCAAAGGGAGAAAAAAAAAAAAAAACAGTCCATGAGATAAGTACCGACCGGATGGAGGCAATTTCCAAGGTCTGTCCAAAAGAAGTCTTGGACAGCTCAGTACAATAACAAGAAAGAAAGGACACCAAACCTAGTCCGGCATTGTTTAGAAGCTTGTTATTTTGTTTTCCTGACATCTAAATCATCCTGTAACCTGACATCTCGAGCTCCTCAAATGAATACTGATTGTATGTTGTTGACTGATTTTATAAGATTTCAGGACATTACACATAACTGTTGATGAATCGCAGTATGTATTAGAGGCGAAAACCTCACAAGAACTAGTGATGTGAAATTTTGTCATTGGAATAGTTTAACCAACCATAAATAAAAACAGTACATGTAATAATAAATTGGTTTATTGGAAAGTTTCTTTAAAAGATGCCTCTCACTCTTTACTTCATCAATATCACACAGATGTACCTTACTTCCAGTTTTATTAATAGTGAATGATTCATGATGAAACAACCAGTTGCCAAGTCACAATCAGGTGACGCCGTCAGTGGAGACAGACCGGAAAGTGTCATCGTATCATCATATCTGTTATGGTGGTCGCCATTGTTCTCCAATCCAAAGTGATAGGAATAATCAGAAAGTAAACACGTATGACAGTGATGGCTAATCTCGTTAACTGCAAAGAAACAATGGCTTGTGTGTCAGAGTGAATGATTAAATTAGTCTACAATAGTTATGGTATGTATAAAACTAATATTTGTATACATATTGAGTGTATTGTTGCAGCCCACTACGTGATACCTGATTTATCTGTTTTATGTGTTGTTGTTTTTTTATTTTCAAAATGACTCCTCTGCACCTCACCCTTCAATAATCCAAAAAAAATCAAGTCAATTATTTTGATAATTTGTCATTTCTTAATTCTTATCTTACATTATTGTACATTTTACTATAATTAGGATGGATTTGGAAATGACTGACTGAGACAGTTTATTTACAAATATTTGTCAAAGCTTAGAAATGTTGACTTATAGTTTTAAAGGTTGTTTAACAGGCCAATTTAAATATCCGTTTTCTGACATGTTTGGTTAACTTTCTATTTTAAGACTACAGTTTCGCTCGTTTTAATTTAAATTCTGTATGTATTCAGGTGTAACTAACAGAGATTGATTAACGTGTTCCTATATCTGATGATTTCTTTTGGGATTCTGGGTAATAGATTGGTTGATGGAAATGAAGTAATATGACTTACTCCTCTGTTCCCGTGCTCGTGCCTCTTATCTATATATTCCCATCACCCATTTGGTGTCAATCACATCCACTCCCTTGAACACATTTACTTTCATTTGCAGTTTCATCATCCCATAATCAGCATCATAGATTCTCATTTTCAGAGATGAAGGCTGAGATGCCTCATGTGTCTGACTGTCCTTGTTTATTCCATCTGATGAGTTGGGAGGTCAGTACACTGTACAAGAGAAACAGATAGACAGACACACACAGAACCCCCCCCCCCCCCCCTAGTCTCCCATTCTCTAGTATTCTGAAGCGTTTACAAAAGAAATGTGCGATATTGATAAGTTCCAGGAGAAGTTACAGTTACAGTTATTATTCAGACAAGTGAACCCAATGAATCTGATTTGTTTTTGTTGTATGTTTTGATATTTTCATCAATCATTCTATTTATTTTCAGCCATCACATATGTTTTAGCTTTACTTATTTATTTTTATATATGTAATACAATGTTATTTATATTGTCCAGATCAATCGACTTTTATTTTCAACAATAGGTTTATATCCATTAATTAAAGTCATCATTACTACTATTATTAGTAGAAGTAGTATTATAACAAACAACTGCATGATAATGGTGGATGGAGAAAAATTGGTTGTGAGCCTCATGACATTTTACATAGGCCAAAATCATCAAAACAAATCAGATGAATGGCGGTTTGCATCAGGGCAGATCGATAGTGTTTCGGGATAGACTGATCAGTGAAACAGCCGACTTCTGACGTCCGGGATCCTCAGGAATAATGAAGGAGACAAAGACAGACCAGGAGGCTGGCTGCAGGGTTTTTTACTTTTTTTTTTTTTTATTCCACAAATGAAAACCGTTCATGTGGGTAATTGTTTTTATTTATTTACATTATTATCACCGCTGCCGGGCACAGCATGCGCAAAGATACAAGTTATTGTTGTTCATTATTGTTTGTTTGTTAGCAGGATATAACTATTCATAATCATTTACTTATTACCTAAAAATCGCAAGACTGCATGCCAGTGGAATAGTCGCTTCAAAAAGAACAGACTGAGATCCAAACATCCATCATCTGGTTAGCTGAAGGAATTTTCTTGTATACCTCAAATGTTTGTTATCTTTGTTTAATTTCTTTGCTGGGTAATAACTATTCATGTGACACGACGACAATTTGGAAAAATAGACACCCGGTCATTAAGAGAGAAATCTGATCCAAAATAGCCTGGCGATACGACAACTCAGGAGGGCAGGGCTGCAGGCCCGGATCACATCAGCCCCAGGGTCCGATAATCCTGTTTAAAATCCCAGCTGTCAGCTATCCTTCATCCGATCTATAACATTTGGTCTAATGCAGCAGTTGCCCCTTGTAGGAAAACATGATTTAGCTAAGGATGTCTTCACATTGTAGTGTGCTATTCTGGTCTACATCCAAAGAAGAAAAAAAGCCATATTGTAGTGTTCACACCAAGATTTTTTATCACACCAAAGATTGTGTAGTTAAAATAAAATCATTATTCTACAAGAATATAATGGTGTGTTTCTCACCTCTTTTGCACTCTAGACTTCAGTCATCTACTTCTCAATGTGCAGCTTTGTTCAGTGAGTGAAAAAAAGTAAAGGTTGGGTTGTGAAGGAGGGAGGGAGGGAGGGAGGGAGGGACGGAGGGAGTTAGGGGTCCAGTCTCAAGCAGCATTTGAAGCAGTTTATTGGCCCACGAATGATTTGACAGCACACGAAAAAGTTCAAGATTATTCAGTGACGTGGCAAATTCCCATCATGCATGATCAACGGAAGAAGACAGGTTTCACCGTTTTTCCAAAAGATACCTCGCTGACCCAGTGGCAAGTGACACGATCTCGTCTCACATTCATCAGAACAAATAAACAACCTGTCCTTACGTATCCAATACTTTTGGGAGGGAGTGTATTTCAGTTAACTGCTTTTGCCGAATTCCCCAGTAATGAACGAGTCTTCCATTGTGTACACGTGCGTGTGATGGATGCTAGATCGCTGTGGTCACGCACCCGCTCAAATTGATTGGCCGGAGCGACTCTAATCAGTGGCCTGTGACCAACACTTTATCCTCGTCCCTTTATGCTCTCCCGCCCCTGCCCTTCTTCACTCTCATCATACCGTCTTTCCTTCCTTCAATCTCTCACGTCATGTTCCTTACCACATCCCCCAATCCTCCTTTTCATCTTTTGCCTGCTGGGTTGCTTGGTAACAGCTTTTTTCTCTTTCTCTGTTACTCTTGCACAGGTATTCTAAGTTGAGCGACTAGCACGTCAGCAGCTCCAGCATACCTGCAGCCCAAATGAGGAAGGAGGAAAAGGCATTGAAAATGAATGGATGGAGGTACTTGTGTTGGAATAATTATATGTAGATGCAGTCGGCCTGACTTGGAGGCCTCATATCCTTGCTTAAACAAAGATCTCTGTCTAGCTTCGGGAGTTCTTTAACTTCCTTTCTTATCTTTTGGTATGCGTCGGTGAGAGGCCCTCAAAACACCTTTGTTCTCTGTTTTAGTTCAAGAGAAGTTCTTTCCCTTTGAATAAACCTCGCAGTTTTGATTCATAAATTGTTGTTGACCGAGAATGGTTTTCTTTGATATCAAGTGTTATCGAAAAGACATACATGTTGAAGTAGTTGCACATAAGTTATCCCATATGATTAAGTAAACTTCATACAAGTTATCTCACATTTACTTCATGTTTGTTGGAGTGTTTGCACGAGAGGTATCTGATTATTTACTCATTATTATAATTGTGTGAAACGTAGCAAGAAAGTCGAGAGCATTGTTTTACAGGGACACGGCACCCGGCATTTTTGGAGATCGCAGCCGAGGACGAGGCTGCCAACCAACTTAGGACAGACAACATTGTTAGTTAGCTAATCAGCGTTGCTACTGCCACAATCTCCCCTCCCTTTAGAGTAGCAATGCCTTTTTTAACCAGGGCAACCCAAAATAAAAAGAGGAGATAGCAGAAGAGGAGCTCAGAATTGGTGGAGGACTGTAACTGGGCCTTCTACGTCATTCTCTTTGCGAGCAAAAGGAATACTGGTTGTCTTCTCCTCTTTGTTTTGAGTGTGTGAATTAATGTATTTAGACCTGACAACTTGAATGGTGGCAAATTTGAGAATTAGACCAAAAAAAAGGGATGGAAGTCAAAAGTCCAAAAAGTCAAAGTCTGCTTTATTGTCAATTTCTTCACACAAAGAGATCGAAATTACGTTTTCCACCATCCCACGGTGACTAGACACATTACACAATACATACAAGCAAATAGCACAAAGAGTCAAAACGAATAGATAAGAGCGATGAATAAGTAATAAGCAAATAACCTACATAAATAAATACTAAATAAATAAATAAATAGATAAATAAGAGGCGCAAAATGTTAGGCAGTCGTAAAGGCTTGCCCATCAATAGGTAGGTAGGCCTACATCTGTACATATGCCAAAAGGATTTCATAAAAGAAAAAAACAAAAACCTCAAAGAGTGAAACTTTTTAATGTTTGTAACTAGGGCTGTCACTATGAAAGTTTTTTGGAATCGCTCATTCTATCGATTAGTTCATTGATTAATCGGATACAATTTCATTTGGGTTGAAAGTGTATCACAAAAGCTTTTTGCCTGCATTTAGTAGTTTTAACCAATAATTCTTGTTTATTTGATATTGTTTTGTGACTATAAAAAACAACTAAACAATCATTAATATCACATGAGAATATTGAATGTTGCACTCACCAACCTTTTAGAAACTGATTCCGTTCCTGGTGTGGTTATTGTTTTACAGTTTGCAAAAGTCTCTATTTTAATTTTTAAAAAATTATAACGACTCTGTTTTTACGAATGAATACAAAATGTAATTAATTACTGCTGTTGAAAGGCTAACATTAGGGGATTTGGACAATTTTAGGTTAAACCATGGCTCATCATAAATTCTTAATCAATTAATTTGATAATCGAACTGTTGTCGATTAATCAATCACTTTCCTCTCTCCCTCTCTCTCTCTCTCTCTCTCTCTCTCTCTCTCTCTCTCTCTCTCTCTCTCTCTCTCTCTCTCTCTCTCTCTCTCTCGCATACACACACGCACACACGTGCGTGCACACAAACCGAAACACGCGCACACACGCACCTCATCTTCAGAAAGGAAAAGGTACAATCTCGAGGTTGGGATGATGAATTATGAAATTGCGTGTCTTCAATGTGACCTTAGACACACTGAGTGAAGCCTCATCTTCACACTGCAGAGATCATCCAACCTTCAACAACAGAAGTAAAGGGAACCAACTCATGAAAAATCATACATACAGTAGTTAGTAGCAAAAAGTGCCTGAAGTGCCATGGAAATAAAGAAGACAAACTCATCAGAATCATCACAACTGTAATGTAAGGTCACAAAGCTTCGTGATTTCAAGCTAATTGTGTTTCCGCTTAAGAACATGCCACTCAAGTGTTGCTGGAAGATACATTAGATGAGAGATATCAGGATCTTAATCTATGTGTCTGTTTGACAGGATTTACAAAGCCTAACAACATGTGCACGTGTGCGTAGGTCCAATCCAGCATTAAGACCAGCCAGCAGAAAGGTCACTAATGAAATGTCAGTAGCTTTGACAGCCTGTCTTTATGCCAATTCCTATCTGTCTGCCTCTTTTTCACTGAATTAGAAAACAAAGTCAAGAAACAAAGCAGATTTTTGTATCATAACTTCAATAAAATCCGTATGACAGAACCCACAGGCTCAGTTTGCGAATGGTAATTGGCCTTTTTACTTTTGTAAAGCTAAATTCACATTTACCTACCGATTACACAGCATCAGGAGCAACTCAGTATCAGTTCGGTATCTTGCTCAAGGATATTTCAACATGGTCACAATGGCCGGGGGGATCCAACCCCAAACCTCTGGGTTGGGAAGCCACCGCTCTACCACTGAGCCACGTAGCCCCCTATGTCAGAGCTCACCTATTTTCTACGTTTGGTTCCCAAGCTGTGCCCGTAGGCTCTGTGATGTCAATTGCAGTCACCAGCAGGAGTCAGTAAAGGACAAAATGGCAGGCCCCTGAGGTGGACAAAAATGTGTGTGATTTTATTTCATGCTCAGTTTATATTCCCAATGAGGTTGACTATGTTCACACCCACATCAGCGCAAAGCGCCCTTTTTTTAAACACTTCTAACCCGCCTGCCCATGGAATCAAATCAAACGCCATTTGTGCTGTTTACAAAATTTAAGCCCATATTTTTTCAGCTCTTATTGTTAGCTAATTTAGATTATAAAAAAACTTAGGTCACATAGCTTTTTGTTTTTTTGTAATGTTTTTGTTCTTGTCAGTACTGGCACTACATTAAAAAATGACAAAAGAGAAACTAATTTTGTGCAAAAAAAAATTGTATTCAGACTTTTCTTACATTTTAAAGTCTGGACTTTGGCCTATGTAATGTGACTTTTTTCTTTTTTTTTTTTTTTTTTTTTTTTTTTTACAAACGTGGGTACTTCTACTTGGGAGCAGAGTTTGACTATTTCTGCCATTACTGCTTATTTATAGACTGCCACAGTAAATGCTTAACTGAGTAGAATAATGTAGTGCCGGGAGGTGGAGAGCTTCCCTGCACCTTCAACGTGCAGAAGGATGCTCCGCCTCGCTAAAGGATGCTGTTTATGTGATTAGAGTGGCAATAGAGCCGCATCTCTTTAAAGCTGACGCTGTCTTGATTAATGACACGGAGAAGGAAGGACAGATGCATCGAGAATGATTCTAAAGGGACACTGCTGTCGCTTCGTTGCACCGCCCGCAGGTTATCAGGGACAAATTCTGCAATGCTACCCTTTTTTTTTTGCTTCGCAAACGTCTCGCGATCTCGTATTTAGCTTATGAAATCGTTTTGATTTTTTAAAGGACAGAGCAGTCTCCGTCTGCAGGGACGTCCTTGCAGACGCTTGCTCGCTCTCAGCCGCTAATAGCGCGTCGTTTTTTTTGTTTTTTTTGTTTTTTTTTCCTACCTCGGCTATGCGCTTCGCGTTCACGTCTCCTCCGCTGTCATCCTCCCTCGGCCGCATCCTCTCGCCGGTTTGGGCTACCCACTGACTGCTAGGCAGCATGGTGCGCATCGCTAGCGCACTCGGGCTCGTCATGTTCAGTGTGGCGCTGCTCATTCTCTCGCTCATCAGCTACGTGTCCATAAAGAAGGACTTCCTCCTCGGGAACCCCAGATATGGACCGAATGGGGGACCGAGGATGTACATGTTCCACGCAGGGTATCGGTGAGTTCTCGCCAGGATGTGTTTGCATTATTTCATTCAGGTCAGTGTTACTGTGGATGGCTACTAATTCATCCATCATAGTAGCCAATGTTGAGGGCCCAAGTGTAGCCTCTGGCTGCAGACACTGGACTGCATGCGTTGCCAATCGTCATCAATCGTGAATTAGTCACTTGTACTAATGTACAGTAAGCCAGAGATGGGAGTAAGTCTCAAATGTGCACAACAGTCTCAAGCAAGTGTCACTCAAGTCATATCCTTTAAGTCTCAAGTTAGTAAGTCAGTGGTGCAAGTTGAGTCACTGACTCAAGCGGGTTGAGTCAATACGCAGTTTTAGCAAATCATAGTCATACAATCTTGTTTAGACACAATATGTATTGCAGTGAATTGAATATTCCTAACAAAAAAACTATGACATCATTTTGTTGATTTTGGTGCCAATGTTTTCTAAATTTATTTCCGTGTGTAAATGGCTGAACGAGAGACATTAACTTTGTGCAATACGTCGTCAATACGTAGTTTTAGCAAATCATAGGCATACAATCTTGTTTAGACACAACATATATTGCAGTGAAAAGGAATATTCCGAACACAAAAAAGTACTCCATAAACATGTTGATTATGTTGATTCACAGTTAGGAGGGTGCGGGTTCGATTCCACCTCCGGCCCTCCCTGTGTGGAGTTTGCATGTTCTCCCCGAGCCCGCGTGGGTTTTCTCCGGGCACTCCGGTTTCCTCCCACATCCCGAAAACATGCTTGGTAGGCCAATTGAAGACTCTAAATTGTCCCTAGGTATGAGTGCGAGTGCGGATGGTTGTAAGTCTCTGTGTGCCCTGCGATTGGCTGGCAACCGGTTCAGGGTGTCCCCCGCCTACTGCCCGATGACGGCTGGGATAGGCTACAGCACGCCCGTGACCCCCGTGGGGACAAAGCGGTTCAGAAAATGAATGATTGAATGAATGTTTTCCAAATTTATTTCCGTCTGTAAATGGCTGAACGAGAGACATTAACTTTGTGCACTTTTACGGATGTTGCTTTATGAAGTTAAGTCAAGTTGACTTGCATTCATTGACAGAAGCCCTGACACATCAAATATGGCGGACACTCTGATGTCTAGGAGAGCTACTTAAATTGTGTATACATTGCTATACTTGACACAGACAACTGTAGGATAAAATTTGCCTCTGTCATTGTGAGGTGCGTGCATGGTCAAAAAAAAAAAAAAATGATGGTGAGCTTTAGAGTGTGCAGGTGTGCCTGATGTTGTCGACACTGTTTAATAATGTCATAGAGAGGATTAACATTAAGGCTGTCACTATCAAATATTTTTAGAATCAATTGTTCTATCGATTAATTATCGATCATTGAATAATCAGAGAAAAGCTTATTTTGCGTGAAAGTGTTTCTTCCAAAACCACCCCCATTTATTTTTGTTTATTTTTTTTAACGTTAGGTGATAAAAACAACTAAATAACAACCATTAACACAGAAGAGGGATTAATGTACTCACCTTTTTTTTTTTTTATGATTCAGTTACTGGTGCGGTTATTATTTTTCAAAATAAAACCAGACGTTTTGAATGTCTTGCTTTTATTAGACATAAAAGATCATCTCATTGCTTTCATGAATGATGACAAAAATCAATTCATTTTGGACAAGGTAAAAAATGGCTCCAAACGATTACTCGATCATTAGTTGTTGTCTTGATGATCGACTACTAAGAACTGCTTCTCCGGTTCAATTTCATTTTCCTTTGTGTCTTTTCTTAAAATTCTGCCATTCTTGGGTTATAGAGGAACTGTACTTTCTCTATCTTGGGTTCAGTAGGGCCATTACAGTCCACAACCATAGAAATCCTTCATGTGCGGTCAAGAGTGTGATGCTAAAACACAGTTGATCTAGCAAAGGTTCTGGAAGTCAGCAAACTGCCCTTGACTCTGATTTAAAGCACAAGCGCTCCATTCATTTCCCACCTGCTGTAATCATTTTCCTTCTCGCTTGGCTGTCACGGTTGGCCAAGGTTATGCTTTGAGGGACGTTAGACTTAAAGGTCTTTGGGGTGGATGGCGGACAAACACTCACACCTTCCTTTGCGATGTTGCACAATTCTGAGAAAGTTGTGGTGGCACCATTTTGTTTTTGTGATGATTCACGTTTTCAAAGTGTTTGCATTTGACTCACTGTATGTATTTGTTTCGTATTCCTTCCGCAGCGAAAGGCCACCTCGCAAACCTGACCTTGGGTGAGTAGATATTTAGCATTGGTGCGCTAACCGAGTGTAATGACACATTGCAATATCTGTAGCCCTAATTTTATCTTCACAAGAGGAACCATTCTTGGGAATACGATTCTGTGAGTCTGGCTGTAAATCATGGGTAAAAACAAATGATTAATTAACTATCTAACTCACCATTTCACCTTTAAAATAAACACATTTACTGTAATACTGGGAGCCACTTTTTCCACCAATAAATCGAATCACAATTTAAAATCGCCTTATAGTTGACTCATAGTGTGTCTTTTGGTTAAGTCCGATTTGACAGAATTGCTGAATATAGAACGTGTTTGTCATAAAGGTGCGAAAACGACCTAAGTGCATGGGAGAATCTGCACAGCCAGCAAAGTGCATAGCTGACACAGCAGCTGTTTTCCTGCTCACTTTTGTTATTTGCCTATCAACAATGGTTAATTTAACCATGGCAACCAAAATCTTAATTGTTATTCAAATTTGATGAACTGTCACGATTCTTGACTTGTACTCCATTTTGAGGTTGCGACAGCATTCAGACACCCGGAAAGATCTGAAATGCTACGCTTGCACTCAGACTGTCTCACAAGCCCACCAACAAATCTGCAGCTAACTGATTTACATGTTGCATCCATCACATACTTCTCGCTGGTGGTCCATTGCTGACTTGTAAACGTCTTGTGTCTTTGCTCTCTTGCCGTTCAATAACCAATAAAACAAGTACATCAATCAGGCGGAGTTAGTGGACGTGTCAGTATTAATGCACCAGGCTTTCCTTTTTTCCTCCTCCCGTGTCTAGCTCCCAGTTGGCTCTGAAGTATCTGGACCCAGTTTTCACGCCACTGGCCAATGCTCTTAGCGAAGACCTGAAGAATTCCTCGAAATGGAGGTACAACAGCACAGCTTTTATTCAACAAAGGTATGTAGATATACAATAAAACAACACAATCACATCATCAAGCCATATAATATCTGGGAAAAAAAAATCTTCTTCTAGGAAGGAAATCTCTCAGTACGTGGATATTGCTCACAACTTCACATTAACACGCAGCTTGGTCCGCATTGGCCAGCTGATGCATTACGCCTACTCCAGCCACAAGTACGTCTACTCCATCGGCGAGAACTTCCGCTCGCTCCTCCCCGAGGTCTCGCCCGTTCTGAACAAGCACTACAATGCCTGCGCAGTTGTCGGCAACAGCGGCATCCTCACCGGATCACGTTGCGGTGATCAGATTGAGAAATTTGACTTTGTCTTCCGCTGCAACTTTGCACCAACAGAGGTCTTTAAGAGAGATGTTGGACGGCGCACAAACATGACAACCTTTAACCCGAGTATCTTAGAGAAGTACTACAACAATTTATTGACGGTGCAGGACAGGAACAACTTCTTTTTGAGTTTGAAGAAGCTGGATGGTGCAATTCTGTGGATCCCGGCATTCTTCTTCCACACGTCAGCCACAGTGACCAGGACTCTGGTGGACTTCTTTGTGGAACATCGCGGGCAGCTGAAAGTCCAGCTGGCCTGGCCTGGAAACATCATGCAGCACATAAACAAGTAAGCCATGGACAATTTAAGTAATACGTAGTAATAGTAATGTGATGTATTTACACCAGTGATTCCCTACAAAAGTTATTATATTTAAAGAGAACTAATGGAAAGTAAAAACATTTTTGTTTTCTTTGTTTTCATCTTTATCAAATACTAAGTTCATAGATGAGCTTTTGAAGCTAATTTCAAATGTATTTATTCTAAAAGAAAATTGTAATCGTACATAAGTGATATTTGGATTCTTCGTTCATATTTCTATATTTGCACATTTTAAATTGCTTCACTGTGTATAATTAACATCGTTGTATTTCTAATTCCGACTCAAATCAACTTTTTTTAACAACAGCTGCAGACAAAATGTTGACATTTGTTTTTATAGTGTGTGTGTGTGCATGTGAGCGAGTGTGGCAAAGAAGAGATTTAGGCTCCGAAGCCAGATTATAAAGAAAGTACTATTTAGTGAAAGGTATGGCACCGAGTTGAAACCGCAGAGAGGGATTTAAATCCGGTTCTTAGTGTTGTAGTAGCAGAATGGGCTGCTCTTACAGTAGCCTAATCTTCACCAAGCCCATTAAATCTACCTGCTGGGGAAGTATTACCACGTTTAAGCAGCTCAGGCTGGCTTTTAGCACCTCAACCACTTGCTGAGCGTCTTTTGTTGAGGCCGGTTTGAAGAGCTTCCACTCTCTAGCTTAGCGGTGTGCAGAGGAAGGGAGAGGCCATTTGTCGTCATCGCTAAAACGAATCCAATAACTGTAATTAAACTCCGTATTGGTACAAATGATTTCGTTTTTAATGAGTAACATGGAAATTGCAAGAACGTGGACGGATGAAATGACTCAGCTAAAGAATTCCTTCGCCTGTGTTACGGTCTATCGTCTATGGAACTATTGTCTGAATTGTTCTTCTCAATTGGACTCACCAGCTACTGGAAAACCAAACAGCTGTCGCCAAAGCGTCTGAGCACCGGCATCCTGATGTACACGTTGGCGTCTTCTATGTGTGACCAGATCCATCTGTACGGCTTCTGGCCATTCGGCTGGGACCCCAACACAGGGAAGGAGCTGCCTTATCACTACTACGACAAGAAGGGCACCAAGTTCACCACTAAATGGCAGGAGGCCCATCAGCTGCCTGCTGAGTTCAAACTCCTCTACAAGATGCACACAGAGGGACTGCTGAAGCTCAGCCTCTCCCACTGCGCTTAGACATGAAACTGCAGGGGGTATTTCAATTGTCTCACCGGAGCTTCCACTGGACAGAGTCACAAAAAGGACCAGTCAGACGAGGACTGATAAATGTGGTTTTTCACAACAGCACGATCTTGGCAAAGAGGTGCAATAGACTCTTGCGCAATTTTAGCACAAGATTAGAGAGTATATCTCTAGCAAGCTGTGAACGCCCTGCATTGAAGTTGTAGAAACAAGTACCGTATTTTCCGGACTATAAGGCGCACCTAAAAACCTAAAATTTTCTCAAAAGCCGACAGTGCTCCTTATAGTCCGGTGCGCCTTATAAATGGACCAAATTCCTCAATTTAAACTGTCCCGAAGCATTGTGTCATGAAATCAATCATAAGTGGCCCGATGAAGACTATGAATCATGAATCAAAAAGACTATGGATCATTATTTTGTGATTATAAAGTAATTTGTGGCGTCTGAAGTTGAAATAAAAAAGATAAAATGGAGAATGATTTGATTTGGATTAAGAATCTGACATGATGCATTAATGGTGCGCCTTATGGTCCGGTGCGCCTTATATAAGGACAACGTTTTAAAATGGGCCATTCATTGAAAGTGCGCCTTATAGTCCGGAAAATACGATATTTTTATTTATTTATTTATTTATTTTTTTGTGTCAGTCAAGACACTCAAGGAGCGCTTCTGCTCTCTAGGTTATCCTGCGCTTCAGCAAAACATCACACGTGTTCCCGTAATGGTTCAAATAGCATAAATGTTTAGTCCCTGAGTAAAACATTCATTGTCACCCATGGAATGTACATATCCGATCTTTGTGTTATCACCGGATAAATGCTTGAGGAAAGAGGTTTGTGATCACCCTTTTTTTTTTTTTTATTGATTTCATTTTAGGTTTTCTTTTAGTTAAGCCTTGGTGGAGGTTTCTGTGGTACCAATTGTCATCATTAATGCAGTGCCTGAATGCCTAAAAGAGACAAAGGGACGAGCGGTTTGTACCTCGTACATTAACCCAGGGTTTCTGCAGAAATATTGCACAATATGGGGGGACTTTTGTAACATCTGTTTTTTTAATATATATATCAAAATATATTCTAAAAGTACAGAATAATTCAAATTCATGTCGGGATGGTTGCGAACTAACGATATTGAAAAAACTATTAATTTTTTCTGTCAGACAGAAAATTCTTTGAAAGAGGTTGATCTTTTAGGATTGTCTTACAAAGTGTTTGCACCCTAAAACCTAAACCCCTCAAATGCTGAGCATCCCAAAAGTCACGATACCTTTCCTTTATTCTGTTTTGTTCTGGGTATAGACGCGCGGGCATCTCCATTTGAAAGTTTAGGTTTGCGATTTTTGTAAGCTTGCCAATTGAAATGGGGACCCTAATTGCTGTTGAACACCATTTTGAGAAGCTTTGTGTATTACAAATGAGTCAACTTCAAGCTGTTCAAAGGCAAAGTGCAAGAAATTGTGACGGGAAAAGCTTTATTATGCTCTGAAGCTTTCACTGAATCAAGCTTGTGGTTGATGCCGAGTTTCAGTGGAGCCCCGCCCCCCCCGGTAGACTTTTCTTGGCTTTCGGTGAAAGCCTCATCCAGGAGGTTAGTGTTTTTATTATAGAGTAGGAGCAGGCCTTACACTCCGTGGTTTGTCAGAAACAAATCCTGTTTGATCAAACTTTCCAAAGAATTGCATAAATTGACACAATTTCTTTTTAAACTGGCACTCAACTGCAGCTAGGGACAGAAAAATGTTTTGTCAGGTAGCAATTTTGCAATGCTGTGCCAGTGTCAAATGGTGAGTCATTGGCGAGGTAATCATATGCTTACAAAAATTGCAGTCTGCTTTCAGCTCTCACATGCAGATGAACTCACATTTGTCCAAACGATAACTGAAACCAAATAGAAAATAGGATCTGTACAGTGACTTCTGCAATGTTTTTGAAAAAAGAGCCTACAATCTTTCAAGAATAAGGTAGTATATAGTATTACAATGCAACACAGGGATGATTTATGAGTGTCTCAATAGAAATTCTTAGAATTAAAGTAAATTAGCTTTCCGTGTAGCTTAATGCTATCAAACAACACAAAACACCATCGAAAATCGCATCAATGCGGTGGCATTAAAACACTTTAAGCAATGGCTAAACCTAACCCGAACACTTTAAGCAATGGTATTAGAACATAAACACTGCAGCAACATATTTAGACAGCCATTAAAACAATACTGAGAGGCATACTGTATATTTTTTATCCTCAGCAAAAAAAAAAGAAAATAGTAGTTGTGCAACTCTTCTTTGTGTCTGCATGATTGTATTTTGCTGCCCGCAGGTGGTCAATGGATCAGTATGCATCATTATGCAGAAACTGTTTAGTTCTCTAATTTTCATTTAATTGTGTTAGTTCTACGTGTTGATTTTTAACTGCTAATTAATTTACTTGTTTATTTGTTGCACGACACAAAAGGTTTTGTTCATTTTTTCTTTCGGGTAAGATGGAACAGAAGAATGGCATTTTTATTCATTTCGATGAGGAAAGTGTTTTCAGTCACCAGCATGGTCAAATTAAACTAATCTCTTAAGAAACCACTGTAGCAATATCACAATAATAATAAATAGAGTATACATTCAACATTCACACAACTGGGTTCTGGATTTTTGTTTTAATCGTCATTTCATTTTGATTTTCCAACTGGCAGTACTTACGTATTTATCATCTCCAGACTCTATAGGCTATGTTTTAAAAGTATTGCATCTTCTTATGTACACAGTTGATATAAAACCTAATATTTAAGTGTATTCTGCAAGTGTATATTGATTGTATGTTGGATTTCAGTTTCTCAATAATAACTACTATTATTATTAGGATGGGGTAAAAATAATAATAATAATTAATATAAGCCTGCTGTACTATCATCAAAGACCCTTTTTTTTGCGAGCTCAGTTGGGTGTGTTTAGGGATTTTTCTGGAGTGCTGAATGGTTTAAATAAATAAATTTAAGGTAATGGAGGTCTCCAACCCCAAGTGGGCTGATAATGTCCATCATGCCTTTACTGTTCCCTCAAATTACATGTTCTCACAAGAATTTAGCGTATTATTCACTTGACACAAGTCTGATTCAACGGCATTGTTGCATAAATAAAGATGTCATGTAGTATAAGATAAGTTACAATTAGGTTCTCTTATCTCAAATTAGAAAGACAGTTTGGACAACACCATGCTTCCAATTATGGGATAGTAACTACAGGGAAGGCCATTTTCTGTTCCAACATGTCACAGTGTTCAAAGCAAGCTTCCTAAAGTCATGCTTGAAGGAGTTTGACATGGAAGAACTTTTGACTGACACATCAAGAGACATCCGTGCTCTCTGGCCTTCTACGCTTCTGGATGAATAGACAAAACCCCACAAATACACTCCAAACTCTTGTACAAAGTCTTCCCAGAAGAATGTGTGGTTGTGTGTATGCGTGTGTGTGTGTGTGTGTGTGTGTGTGTGTGTGTGTGTGTGTGTGTGTGTGTGTGTATGTATATATCTATATCTATATCTATCTATATATCTATATCTATATCTATATATATATATGTGTGTGTGTGTGTGTGTGTGTGTGTGTGTGTGTGTGTGTGTGTGTGTGTGTGTGTGTGTGTGTGTGTGTGTGTGTGTGTGTGTGTGTGTGTGTGTGACTATTTGGATAATCCACTTCTGTTTTGCTCATGTGTCGCCTTTTAACTTGAAGACGTTTTCCCTGATCATATTCATATTACCACTTTATTTTCCCAATATAATCCAATTTTACTCCATGCTATTTTTATTTCCCACTTTGTTTATTTAGTTTTCACTTTTTGAGAAGTGTTTATTTTGACACTTTTTGACATTCAACTCGGTGGCCTCAAAGTGCAATATCAGGCTGCACACTGAGACAATATCGCTGCATTAAATACATGTCTGTATTTAGACCATAGAGTCATATGTGTTGATTGAAAAAATGTTTTTTATTGCATTTCTAGGATCATATTATTGTATATTACAAGATTTAAAGTCTAATTTTATTTTCATAATTATAATGACTTGGTTTAAGAGTAACAATGCTTTGTAAATCAAATGTTTTAGTTTTATGTTAATGCTTATGTGATCCAACATGTCCACTTGATTTAAATAAAATCATCAAAATATTGTTACTGTAAATTAATTTGATCTTAAAACAAATCAAATACATTTCTGGAAGATATGAAAAGTGGTAGAAAGTCCATGCATCTAATGTAGGTCAGTGTGTACGTAAAGGAGAGGTCAGATGGCAAGTGCCAGGGGAGACTGACCTTTGACCTCTGACCCATTCACTCCTGCTGATTTACATCAGCATTTTGTAACAAAAGAAATTCTGGAGGAAACATTAAAATTTCACATTTCAGTTTTATTCATTAACATGGTTGCTACCTTTAAACAATACAAATATTTGAAATGTATTGTAAAAATTAGAATTATACTGTATATCTTATATTACATAAAATATGTGTACATTGTTTCCTCCTTGTAATAAATGTAATAATCTGATTATGATGAAATATGTAAAAAAAATTAAAAACAGAATTAGACGAGGCATATCAGCCCAGTCTGTTTTAATCAATATATTCGATAGATTGCTGAAATTCAAATAAGAGGCGTTCATTACTGTTAAATGAGAAAGGTTGTTTAGTTGACAAATCAGATACCAATTTGTTTTAAAAATAAAATTTGAGCCATCGAGCAAATTATAAAAACAACATTTGAAAAATGAATTGACATTCTTTAATGTCATACATATCAAGTAATGTCAAGGACAACAACCAAGGCCATAGATAAAACATCTCTTAATATCACCCTTAAATAAATACATGCAGCACTTTGCATTGCTCACAAAACCAGATAAAATGTGTAGCATGTCTTTGATTCAACTCTGAGGTGCTTTTGGTCACATGAATCAGCTCCACTAATCTGCTGTCATTTTTAATTCAGCCTTGTGTAGTTGTTGTCAATTATTGATGCTCCTTTTCTTCTCCTTCTTACCCACCCCTTTGATCAGAAGTTTCAAAAGTCAGAGACGCCACCTCATTCTGCAACCCTAGCACCGATTCTCGCTCTTCAGACAGAGGAAATCAATAGGTTAAATCAAATGTTATGATTAAAAGAATTACACTCCAGAGGACATTAAATAATCATGTGAAGGGGAGGAGTCCCAGTCGTTCCCCCAAACCTTTGAGTCTTTGGTTAATGAATAACAACTCTCTGTAAAAGTAACTTCGCCTCATAATACAGAGGAACTTGTTTGTACTGTTCCTTCAGAAGAGCTTGTCGCATTTATCTTCAAGTCCATCTCCAAAATGTTACATATTCTCATGACATTGCTTTGCAAAGCAGGCAAAAGCAAAGACATTTCCGTGTATGCTGTGTAAATGAGTATATCAAATCCATTTGTACTGAACTTGCTCCTTCCAAATGACAGCAGCCAAGTCTTCATGTGCACAAACATTTGACTTCCCTAAAAATAGCACAAAACAAAATGTAAACACTCATTTATCTGGCTTTCACAATGTCATTATGACCCAAATAACTCATTAGCTATTTTACATTTGTAGATTCACATTGTGTGTAAACCTGGCAAAATAAAATGCTTTTATAAGGTGGAACGAATGCAACTATTTTTCTTTAAATCACAAGAAAATAGCAACATGCTTATGGCGAAAACCCCTCTCCATTTGTAACTCAAACGTTGAATGGTATTCAAACATGTGCACACACATGCTTGGTATTGATGACTACAGTGTGTACAGATGAGAAATAAAAAAACGCCCTCAGATCGCTGTGCACGGAAGGGAAGGAAACAAAGCCCCCATGGAAATTCATCACTAATATTGATTCAAATTAGCATGAGCTCTTTCTGCCTGTGGTCATATTCTTTCTATTATTTACTCGAGCATGCTTTACTATATGTGTATGCATGCATGGAGCTTTGTGACCATAGTGTGTTTGACTTGAGGGGGGATGGCAAGCCTTTCGATTATGAAAATGTGGAAAAATATTCAGATTCAAGAATATGAGGACAAAAAGCTGGAAATAGTTTGTGATGGGATCTCACCCCTGGCATTTATTTATGGAAAAAAACGAAAGAAATATGTACAATACTGTGCATGTGTGTATAAAAAAAATAATATATGAATATAATATAATATATATATATATAAATAATATTTATAACATATATAAATCATATATATGTATATATATATATATATATATATATATATATATATATATATATATATATATATATATAATATATTACAATATTGCGTAATTATCCACTGTCTAACCATTTACGTAACCCCGTGTTGCAGCTTACCAAGTTCAAGAATTTAGAACAACCATCACACTAATTCATAGAGATGAATGGCTGTTGAGCGAGTGTTTATTTAGAGTCGGACACACAGAGATGATGGCGTGTGGTCACATTTGAATACAGCGGGCGGCTCTGCACGCGGCCATTGTGTTCTCATTAATAGCTGATTTCATGGCCAACGGAACCACAACAAAAGAGGCAGCAGGTCTGAAAAGTTTGAAAAGATTGGAAGAGAATGGGGAGGCGCTGCAAGTGAGGAAGAGGAAGGGGGTATCAGATGGAGGAAGAATAAAGTAGAGCTTTTTCTTTAGTTTCATTCTCCACGCCAAGGTTCCAGGACGACCTACAGTATATCGTGCTCTTCTTCTTTACACGCTTACAGTTCTATTATGACAAAACAACAAAATGTGTGCGTGTGTGTGTGCACTATGAATAATAGATTTGTCTGGACTAACTTTTTAATTCAACACCACTTATAGTATATATATTACTTGTTACAGTATACCTTTGCCTATTTAATTTCAGGATAAGCTTTAAATAATATTAATAAAATATACATATTTTCACATTAAGTGTGTTTTTGTTGATGCTTAAAAACGTTAATCAATTTAATCATCATCTTCACAAAATAAGACTACAAAAATCTCTAGTACATATCTTCGAAACTACACTAGGTAAGTTTAGATATTAAAAAAACAGATTGAGTGTGTGAATCTGTTTCTGAAGATGGAACATAAAATTAAAATGGAATATTGAATATATGATCGAGACAGCTCTACTTTATTGACTTAGTCAAGAGATTGCATTTTTTTCTTTATAAATGTTTCTCAAACCTTTTTTTACTTTTTATCTATTTTTATACATATACAAATTGTCTGCATCATCCTCTCCATAATCTACATTTTATTTAGTGTCTCTATTTTTGTTTCTTCATTACGACCTTTTGTCATTGCATTGTGTGTTATTATTATGTCTGTCAATTAAGTCACTGTATTGCTGTTACTTTATGTCTACTGTATATTTATATAAAATGCTTCTGAAAACACACCGCTTTACTGACCGCACATACAGTATATATGGTACTGTATTTCATTATTTATAATCAAAATCCTTATTACCTTTTAACACATTAAATGTGTATGTAAATGTTTATTTTTTTACATATCAAATTAATTTAATATGCTGTCAAGTACATCGCTGCATAACCAGCACAGCTTGTCATTTATATTTCATCAGTGACTGTATTTCATTTTGATACTTTATGTGTACTGTATACTATATTAAAAAAATGTTCCTAAAAAATATTACCTCTATGCAATACATAAATTACAGTTGGAATGTAACCATTTTTAGATAAAAATATGAAAACAGACTGAAATCTAATTTTTATGCACTCATAACATTCCATGTTATTTCTACACAACTTTAGTTTATGTATTGTATTTCGATATCTATTTTATTTTTTAATTAAACACAGATCCACCGAATATTATTATAGATAACATAATATTTTAATTAATTTTTAAGTCATATACGGTCACGTGACATGTTTCCCCAGTCGAGCCCGCATAGCTAGCAAAAATGAGTAAGAATTTATTTTGAAAAATATAGGAAAGATTCACGATTCCGTCGGTTCAGGTCAAGACGCTTGTCTTGGTCATATGACATGTCACCTCAGTCGAGCCCGCGAAACAAGCAAAAATGAGCAAGATACAGAAATGTTTGCAAAGCTTCCTTGGAAAGGGAAAAAAGCCCAATGAGGAGACGGAAGAAGATGAGGCTACGACTTCTAAAAATCGGAAAGCTGCATTTCAAAGAACATTTTTGGAGTCCTACTTAAAATATGGATTTATCACCACAGGTCAAGCCCACTCTGCATAATATGTGGCGACAGGCTAGCTAACGAGGCAATGAAGCCTTCAAAACTGCTTCAACACATAGAGACCAAGCATCCGGCATGAAAAGACAAACCTTAACCACTTCGGGTGTCATTGTTTCCGATTACGCCTAGATGGGACCGGCACGTTTCTGAGAAACAAGCTCTGTGCTCCCAATAATGCAACGTTTTATTTTATGTGGTTTAGATTTGTTTTTATGCCAGTCGTATCATTTTATTTCATCGTATTTCTACATTTATTATGAATGTATTATTTATCTATATAAATGTATTATTTATTTATTTAAAAGCCGGTCCGCGGAAATATTTCTGACACGTAACCGGTCCGTGGCGCAAAAAAGGTTGGGGACCACTGGTGTAGACTGTAAATTTGGATTGTAACTATTTTGACTTTAAGCAATATCTACAACAACATTTCTACTCTGTGAGGTGCCAAAAATATGACCGACCATTTCTCATTTTTGCCCACCTTTGGCCTTCCAGCCACGTTAGAGACTTGAGACTGAAAATGGCTGCCGTCAAAAGCAGAACACATGGAACAGGACTCACCGTGCAGCACCCAATCACTGCAGGAGGTGAAGGAAGATGAGTTTACAGGCGGACAGATGGCTCCCCTATCCCCCCCAAAAAAATGCTCGGTCATTGAGGGAGAGAACAGCGGAGAGGTAGAAATTCAGGGAGGGAGGATGACGCTGGTTATATGGGAAGGAAAGAGGGAGAGAGAGAGTCTGTCAGTGGGACAGATGCGAGGCAAAGCCGAGCGGGGTTTGTCACTAACGCTATAGATTAGCATGTGGTCTCCAGCACAAAGCTGCAGATCAATACTGCTGCTCAGAACGCAGCAGATGGCCCGGGACACAGAAAGAGAGAGAGAGAGAGAGAGAGAGAGAGAGAGAGAGAGAGAGAGAGAGAGAGAGAGAGAGAGAGAGAGAGAGAGAGAGAGAGAGAACACAGAACAAGGGGATAAAATATCCCATCACCCGACAGCTTTTTTTTCCTTAATTTTTCAATATACCACTTGCGCTGAGCCACGCCGGACGCGACTCGCCGGGATGAACGTGCTCACCGTCTCTATTTTTGAAGAATTGCTTGTCACAGTTAGTGGATTCGTTCAGGGGGTTATTATTCAAAAGGAATGATTAGGCCTAACTAAGTGGGAATCAGAAAGTCTTATAATCATGTTACGCAAATGTCATCTGTGGTTGAGCAACATGACTCCAGAGTGTAAATAAACAGGCTATTGATTATCTCAACAGTCAGCAAGCTAATCTGCCTTTGTGTCTGCAAGTAGCAACAAAATGACCAAACATTGACTTCCGTATCCAATGACTTCTTTCTGGGCAGACTGGATCTACCACTTTGCGAACTTGAACACCAAACGCCTCACTGTAGCACACCAACAAAAGAAATAATTGGTTCACTCGACTACAGTGATATTGGTAAAATATATATATATATATATATATATATATATAGAGCATTGTCCAGATTAAATAAATTATTCGGAGAACAGTATTCACAATAACACAATTTTATTCACTTACAGCAAGAAATAGACAATGTATAAACAAATTCCGTTTGCCAATTTCTTGTTGGAGTTGTATGCAACTGATGCAAATTCCATTTGAAATGTTTTAGCTGTAATTTAGTGCATCCAACCAACTCTTTTTTCATATCTGCCCTTTATTTTTTCCAGCTCTTGTGAAAGTAATAATAATTAAACAATCATGTAGTATGTAATATAATACGTATATTCAGTCACATTTCTGTTTGTCCCCAAATAATGGCATTTCATTTTGTGGCAAAATACAACATTATGTGCGTACATCTATTTTCACAAAATGTGTTTAGCATTTTCTGTTTGTCTGTTATATGTTTCTGTTCCAAAACATTGGAGGGAAATTTGATTTTGAAAATGAATGTTCATTTGTTTGTTCCGTTTATTAGTTAGCAGACAGTAGTGTTTGCTTTTTATCGTGTTCTATCAAAACACAAAAAGGCAAAATATGACTTTTGTCAGCGAGAGTCAGACACCCATTGGTTGAAGGCAGCAAAAGCAAATTTGTTTCTTCCGCCTTTTTGTAACAACCTCGACCACTTCCTTCTCCGCCTCCTCTTCCTCCCACAACAGCTGCTCCTCCTCAGCTCTCGTCCTTGGGTCTTCCACAAGCCCCACGCCCACCTTACAGTTCCCCCCCCTGCATCATATCTCCACCCTCGTTTCAGCTTTTGGCTTATATCTGCCTTTAACCTTCATGCTGTTGTCTTCTTCCTTGTCAATTTCAATACCTTCCTTCCATTCCTCCTCACTTGCTCAACATCTTTATATTACTCTTCTTTTCTTTATGACCAAGTGCTTTTGGTCTGCAAAAGAGACAAAACTTTTGAGAGGAAATAAACACGTTGTCCCTCAGCGGACCCCCTGCCTGTCCCGCTGACAGCTGATCAAAAGAAGAAAATGGGTCAGGCTTCTGTTCCTCTGCCCTTAATTACACAACAGTCTTTAAACAAAGCAACATCTGCCCAACTACCCAGCCTGTGCCTCCTCCATCTTGTCTTTTTTTAAGTCCCTCATCATCCTTCTTATCACCCAAGCTCAGGGGTAATTTTTTTAGGACAATTTCCAGGAAGATGCACTGAAAGAGCAACAAAAATTGTTCACTTCCAAATAGAGGCCATCCAATTAAATCATTTGCTGTCAGTGTATCTAAATTGTCATTTCAGAGATGTGTTTTGTTGTCAACGCGTAATTGTACAATGGAAGGGAGTACGGGCCATTCTTGAGCCACAACAGGTTATCGTCGTACTATTTGTTATTTTCCACTGTTACCTTCTTTCATCTTGTTTTGAGCATCTGTTGAACTCTTTGGGTGATTCTTTGCATACAAAGCTTGAGTTTGGGGGCCGTCTTAATCTCACAGGCCAGATGGATTGCTTCTCAAAAGAGTTTTATGAAAACAATTCTGGAATAGACAAAAGAAGCTGTCAAATAATTCATTCAAAAAAAAATGATGATCAGGCAAACGTTTGAACTTTTTCACTGAAACTTTTAACAGTCTTGATCAGTTTTGTGAAGAAGAAAAAAAAAGGTTTGGATAATAAGATATATTTGCCCATTTACATCGATAGTAATTGAAAAGACTATCCATATTTCTGCTATTTTTCGCTGATGGCTGGATAACTGAAGGGAAGTTGGGGCCAGAGGTCTTTCGCTCTCGTTTGTCCTTGGAAGTGTAATGAATTGTGCAGTAAACAGGCTACAGGCCATAATGCTCTTTCATTGCAGCTCCCGCACTCATCCATCCGCCCCGAGACTGTCAATAACATCCCCATGCTCGCCATTTACACGCCAGCAGTTTGCACTTAACACTGCCAGTGTGTTAACTGCTCAAAACATCCGACTGAAAGTACTCACCTTTGTCCAGAAAATGAAACCTCCACTTTACAGACAACGTGGCCTTGATTTCACCTATTTACAATTGTTGAAGAACAAGAATATTCACTTGCTTTGTTAAATTCATTTCAAGTTTTATTCCGCAGTGTAAGTTAGTCTTTGTGTACTGCATTTTTCAAATGACTATTCAGTCAAATGTTTGTTTTAATGTAGCATCCACATTATTCACATATATTATTATTATTATTTTTTTTTTGGGATAGACTGTCCACATAAATTCTCCATATAATGCACACTAATTGGCTTAGACCTGCACACCGAGAGAGAAAGGGCTATATCAAAACATCTGCCTTTGCAAAGATGTTTGGTTCGGACTGACGCCATCAATGTAATATTTATGTTGTAGTTAACAGTGTTGGAATTTTATCTTTGTGATGACTTGAAATACTAATACCAACAGAGCATTGCTTGCCTTGCAAGACAAGATTTTTGTACACCCTTTGTTATTTGAAATCTTTATTTCATTGTTTAGATGTAATTTGTGCACTTATTTCTGCATATTGAAGGTTAGCTCAGATTAAAGCGACACATGGAAAATTTAAAGGATGGATGAAGACTTAATCGAACTTTGGAAGATATGAAATGGAATAAAACAGAAAATATAAATATTTAAGATGTTTGGAATGTGAATAACAACATTGAATGCGACTAGTTTAGTTTTCATCTTTTCATAAAGGCTGAAGTGATTTCTTTATTCCAACAAGAGCATGTTGTTGGTCCCGCCTACTATGCTCTAAACCTTATACCGATTGGTTAAACGTCCGATCCGTCAAAAAATGTGCCGCCCCATTCACGTGTTGTCTTCTTTCCACCCCTCCCTTCGGCAGCAGGTTGGGTTGAGCGGTCCACTAGGGGACCGTGGACAGCTCCCGTCTGAGGAGCAGAGCAACACAGGAGGAGGAGAGGGCTGGACATGGGGGAGCCACCGAACAGGCCCGTATGATCGAGAACAACAAAATTCGGATGTACACTCACCGGGGAAGAAACACAAAGAGAGCAGAGTGGAGAGGCCACCGGAGGACGGGGAAACAAGCGCGGAAGTGAAGGGAAAAGGGGGATACGGCTACTGACCCGTCCCGGCGCATCAGGGGGAGGGGGGGGGGGGGGGGGGGGAAAGAAGAGGCGAGGAGAGAGGAAGGAGGAGAAGAAGGAGAAATATTTCCGCTCGACCTGATGGACTGACGACAGATGAATGAAGACTGCCTACACTAACGCCTATCGATGCCTGGCCAAGGACCTGGACGCTTACGCCATGAATACGGACATGACAATGGACGGCATCGGCAGCCTGCACGGCGGGGTGGCGGTGAGCTCTGTGGCCCCTGACGTGGAGCTGATGAGCGGCCACAGCCCTCACCACGGCCGCGGGAGCTCTTCGGGGGCGGTGGGGGGCCACGGGGCGGCGGCAGCGGCTGCCCTGCGGATACACCAGGACCTGGCTGCCGCTGCCGCGTCATCGCGCTCGGCCATGGTGTCCGGCATGGCCAGCATACTGGACGGCAGTGGGGAGTACCGTCCAGATCTGTCCCTGCCGCTGCACCACGCCATGAGCGTCCCCTGCGACACGTCCTCTCCCGGCATGGGGATGAGCGGCACTTACACCACCTTAACCCCGCTGCAGCCGCTTCCACCCATTTCCACCGTGTCCGACAAGTTCCATCATCACCACCACCACCATCACCAGCGGCTTTCCGGCAATGTCAGCGGGAGCTTCACTCTGATGCGGGACGAGCGTGGGCTGCCGGGCATGAACAACATTTACAACCCCTACCACAAGGATCCCATGTCCGGGATGGGTCAGAGTCTATCCCCGGTGATCGGCAATGGCCTGGGCTCCCTCCACAACACCCAGCAGGGTCTGCACAACTACGGCGTCACCACGCACGGAGGTCACGACAAGATGCTCAACTTTGACCCCACCACCTCCATGCTCACCAGAGGGGACCACCACCAGCACCGAGGCCTCGGTGGCCCGGCGGGCGGGATGATGCCGCACCTGAACGGCATGCACCACCCAGGACATCCTGTGTCGTCAACGGGACAGCCCCCCCACCCCCACCTCCATTCTCCAGCTCACGGTCCCGTGTTAGCTTCCACCAGGGAAAGGCCGCCCTCCTCCTCTGGGACGCCGGGGGGGAACAGTTCGGGGCAGCTCGAGGAAATCAACACCAAGGAAGTGGCACAGAGGATCACAGCCGAGCTGAAACGGTACAGCATTCCTCAGGCCATCTTCGCCCAGAGGGTCCTGTGTCGTTCCCAGGGGACGCTCTCGGACCTGCTGAGGAACCCCAAACCCTGGAGTAAACTAAAGTCGGGCAGGGAGACCTTTAGGCGCATGTGGAAGTGGCTGCAGGAGCCCGAGTTTCAGAGGATGTCGACTCTCAGACTGGCAGGTAACTCATTTTCTGAATGTGCATTGCTCTTTATTGTGCGATAACTTCACAAAATGTAAATCCACGTCCCTTTTTTTTCTCAATTACCACCAAATGCTTTGGCTGGCTTTATTTTAAAATATTGCCTTCCTCCTTAAAGGCAGAAAAAGAAGAAACGATAAAGTGAAACTCATTATATTTAGTTGAACTTAGATAGCGTTATGTTTACCATTATTGATCAACAAAAAGGCAATCGATGGGGAATGACCAGGTCAGAGGATTTCCCTCCAAACACACCGTGCCCCTTACTATATGTCCCCACACAGGAAACGCTCATAGAAAATTCCACACAACTGTCGTTGCTTATGATTAAAAAATAAATAGTCTTTCTTCATTGAATGGAGTTCCCACTTTTTGTGAGTCAGAGAGAGAGAGAGAGAAATGGATAGATGGATATAGTTATTTAAACGAATCCAGCTTGCTTGAGGGGCTCAGGAGGTTGTGACAGAAAGGTTGACACTTCAGTGGGTCTGGGGCCCCCTCTAGTGAGGAACCTGGTTTGTGTTCCACAACAATTCCCCATTGTCTGAAGGGAACACAGCCACAGCAGCAGGGGCCTTACAAAAGGTTGAGGTGTGTGTTTGTGTTGGGCGCTTAAAAAGATGATGTTGGAAAGACATTTTATTGCACCAAAAGGAGGTTTGAGTGATACAGCTGAGGTTTAGTTGCTGTGCAAGCAGTTTTCTTGTTTATTCACATCGGGGCAACATTCATTTCAGCAAAAAGGCATATTTGGTTTTGTAGTTAAAAAATAGTGCAGGGTTATTGATTACAATTAAGAAACATAAATGCAATTTGCAAAATGCAATGTAATTTTTGCATCTAATGGTAAGTTGCCTCCACATTCGTACAGCAGCCCAACTAATGTTTTACATTAAAAAAAAAGATTAAACTCATTAATTAAAAGCAAAATTAAATAAAGAGAAATGTTGATTCAGATCTAAATATTTAAAGGATAGTTATTGGGTACTGTGTAAAAAAAATAAAAATTAAGAAGGCACAAAATGCATTTGGTAATAAAGTAATGAAGAAAAACTTTTGACCATAAATATCCTAAAATTGAAATAGTATTTGTGGAGTATAGAGTTATTTTAGATAAAAAATAAAAACGTTTTTTTTAAAAAAAAAAAAAAAAATCCTTGCATATGGTACATTCATCCAAACTGTTTAAACAAGGTTTGTTATTAAATTAAAAACAATGGGAAATTTATTTATTTTGGATTGAGTTGTATATAATTGAGAATTATTTGGTGAACATATACCATTGATTCGATTTTAATTTAGATTTATGTGTATTCCAATTCTTTTTATTGTAGTTATTGGTGGTTTGCTTAAATGGACTGATTACATTGTGTTCTGCCAATAAGTAACCTTGTTCTCTCAGAATTTTGATCAGTGAAATTTTTTGAAGACATTTTTTTTTTCTCATTTGTGGCTTGTGTTATAGCTAAATAAAATTACATTGTGAATTATCAACGTCTATTTTATATATATATATTCTTGTAGAATACACATTTTATTTTGATAATACTAACCAAAGTTTCAAAATACTCTGAAGTTTCTAGCATTGTGGTGTACATCGTTTTTTTTGCTTTTGATCATGAATAATGTGCTCTACTTTTGTCTTTTAATTTTTAACTTTTTGTCTGTTTTAAAGTTAAAGAAAAAGAATCAATCGATGTAATTTTGGCAGAACAGTTTTGTACTTATTTGCTTGTTAAGAGGGATCAATGCAAACATTTGGAGATAAATATATGTAAATCTGTCCAAAAACAAGCAACAAAGGGCACTGAGGAGTGAGGACTAGCCTATGCTTGTTTGGCCCCATTTCAAGGGTGCATATAAGCAGTTTGTGCTCAAGCTCTGACAGATGAGATTATCTCTGCACAATTGCACCATTCTTTGATTCCATGATTTCTGTCTATCGACCCCGTGGCAGGGGTTGTTTGCTTTTGACGGCTGTTGTTTGATTATATAGATTAACAGGAAATGCCTTGAGTGAAGGAGGGGGTTGGGGTGAGGTGCTCTCATGCTATTTGTGTTGTAAAATGGCAGCACACATACACACTCAACAGCAACCTTCTCCTGCTGTCTTGCAGAGCTTCCTTTTATTTCACCGTCTGACTTAAGTTCAACATCTACAATTCGCTCTTGAAATCTTGCTTTATTATCATTAGATGTCATTATAAATACAAAAGAGTTATTGTGTCACCTTATATATTAGACATTATTATCAGAAGAAAAGGGGCATTTGCGCCGCTGTGGGAGTGAGCACAGCTGACTTACTTCCACTTACAGATGCTGTAAATTTGGCCACCGTGTTCTGACCCCCCCCCCCCCCCCCTCACCCAACACACACACACAACAAAGCTAGCGTTTTAGCCAAGGAGGATCCCATTTTATTTTGGTTTATCGCTGTAGAAAGTGCAGATATGGGAAATTATTTGTTTTACTTGAATCCAATCTACTTGAAATGAAATGGGAGAGAACTGTCCACCTTTCCAAACTATAATAGCCCTGGTTATCAGTTTATTATGAATCTGGAGGTAGCCTGCCAACAAACATGACTCTCCAGGTTTTTTTTTCCTCTTTTGTTTGGTCTGTGCTCTACTGCCTTACACTGTAGGTACTTTATATTGTCATCACAGCCATGATAAATGCTTTTCGAAAAGTACTGCACTTGCTACACAGAGACATCTGCAACAAGCAGTCTCGTCCAGTTTTGGGATTTTCCAAAGACTGAAGTCATTTTTCTCAGCTCTTGACTATGAATTGTGTTGATGTATACATTTGGTGGGCTCATAACCGTGTCAAGCCCAACCCATCACTTCTAAGGGTTGTGAAATTTAGAATTACTTTCTACAAAAACGCTCCTGAAGGAGATTCCTTGACTTGGAAAACGCTCAAATGAAATGTGTCCCGAGTGTTGTCTCTTTTCCTCCTCCTACTTTTTTGGGAATCTGCTTCTCTCTCTCATTCTCTCTTTTGGGGGGAGGTATTATGTGATTGTCAGGGGAATTGAACACAAGAGCAGAGGCAGCAGCAGCCCGATGAATTATTGATGGGAATCTCGGCGTGACCCTCCTCGGTCTGCTCACTTCACTTCTTCTTCACCTCACAGCCGGGTTAACCAGGCAAAATGGAGGGAGGGAATAAAAAAAGGGGGGAGGGAGTGTGGATCCCATTGTTTGGTTGGAGGATGCTGCCAGTGACTCCAAGTGAATTATGGATGAAAAGAAAACGATCCGCAAATCAGTGTTAGAATAGGCGAGCTCATATTTCAACAGTTCCATCAGTACTACAGTAATGCATTTTGTGACATTTTTTGCTTGTAATTAACAATAGATTTAACATCCTGGCTCGGGCTTTTTTAAATTACACAGCTTATTTTTTTTTTGAGTAATGAAGGAAAATGGATCACATAAATCATACTGACATAGGATGAACTCACATAAATTTAAGTGAAGTGGAAATGGAACCGTTAGGTGACTGGAAAAACTTGGCCCAATATGTTCATTTTGACATTTTAAATATGCGTAAGAACTATTAATCCAACAGTTTGGGTCGAATTGCACTGAAAACCCAACTGATTAGACGGTACACATTTTCCATTTTACGTAGTCCAGCTACAAGCAGACTTTGCATTATTAATGAGCTGGACTCTGTTTTATGGCACGCCAATTACCAGCAGTTACTCTCCTTGTGTTTTGTGTGTATTACAGTTGCAGATTATGGGAATAGAGATTGCCTCTGTTTTCAGGTTCTCGTCTTTGGACCTCCTGCATATTCACAGTCAGCTATTGATCCATAAAAATAGATTTTAGACTGCTGGGAGGAGACGTTGGAGCTTTGTAGTGTGTCAGTTTGAGGAGATTTGACAGAAAATGTTGCAATTTTGTCTTCTTGTTTACTCACCACCGTCATAACATGATGCAACACTTAGATGGAAGAAGAACGTCAATATTTACATGCGAATGCAATGTCACTGTTAGTATTTAGGGTTATATTGTGTTATTTATTATGATTGTTTTTTTTTGTAACCAACATGGGATTAAGGTGACGAAGATTGATGCCTTCTTGACAGTTGTTACCATTCTTTTGAGAAGTGCCTTTCATCACCTCCACCAGGTTATTAGTAACTGCAGCTCCTCTCAATCTGCTGGATAAAGCAAAGGCAGCTGCGGTGTTTGCAGGATGCACAGTTTGATTGGCACCCGACCTGTGATGACAGCCTTGACTGCTTTTTTTTTTTTTTGTTGATAGCCTCGGGATAAAAGACAGGTTTTAGTCTGTCCAGCGGGGTACTGACTTTAGAAAACGACAGTCAATCAAACTGTGGGATGTAGCACAAGAGATTGCTGTGCTGCTCCACATAAAGTGAGAGACCTGTTGTCGCCCTACATCAGCAAGTGGCCTTTGAAGGTCTTTTGCTTTGTGCTTGTTGTTGGTTTCTCACCTTTTGAGTCAACGGGAAAGAGAACCGTCGTTATTTCTAGCTGCTCCGGTCAGGATTTCTAAACTCGTTTTTACTAGCGGCTGTAAACACAAGCATGAAAATAATACAGCAGCTAATCAATATCTTAAATGTGTAAACATCAACCTTGCTCATTCTTACTCTTTGCAACTTTTCACACTTAGAATTTTATAGCGTTGTGTAGTGAATTATTTCATTCTGTCCAGCCACAGCAATTATGGCACAATGAAGGTGTACAAGTGTTGTCCGGCTCAATAGAGCTGTCCGAGTTCAGAAGAGAAATTGGTCCTGTCTCAGCTTTATTAAGGCGGTCAAATCAAACGTGACAACTGTACGCTGAGCTCATCGAGGTTGAAAGAGGGACATGAACGCAATTCTCAACCTGAAGTTGAAATCAGTTTTTTGGTTTTTTTTTTTTTAAATAATTGTTTGTTCTTAACCTTGTTGGAGGTATCGAACCCCACCAGTTTCATATGCGCATTCATCGAACCCTTCTTTAGTGAAAAAAACCAAAACAATTCAAGACATAGTACCATACCACCTCGTTCAAAGAAGAAAAAAAAACACAATGGCTAAACTCACGACAAATTACATACCTGCAAATCAGTGTTACTTCTGCTGTTGCCGTTACGAGACCAGTTTAGATATGCGTCATCACGAATTTACACGATAAATCAGGTGTGCTCGGACCATCGCAGTGGAGGCTCTGCCGAACCCCTGACACCGACTCATGGAACCCCTAGGGTTCGATCAAACCCAGGTTAAGAACCACTGTTCGAAAGGCATGGTTAGATGGGTTTGGTGTGGAAGAACTGGAGCCCTGTTTTCAACTGCACCCAGCGCTTTTTGAATGAGCAAAATGTCTTTCTGCTCATGAATAACACTCACAATTAAAATGGAAATTGACATGAAAGTTCACAGAGGTTGATGTAATTTTAAAATTGAGGTATTTGATTTTTTTTTTTTTTAACGTTTGTCCCAAGCACTATTTAGAAAGTAACAAATGAAAATTGTGAATGAATGCACAAATAAATAAAAAAAATCTACTGCAGGATCAAAAGTTGTTCATTTAAATTTTAAACTTGAATTTTTTTTCCTTGGAGAGGGCAATTGAGAGGCTAAGGATAGCTCAATGGGTCCGCAAATTATCTATTTTTTTTTTTTTAACAAAAATCCCTCATAAAAGGCTGATAAATATTAATTAATTCTATGTTCTCTTCGGACATAGGTGGAAACATGGAGAAAGAAATTCCTGAAAAAAAGCATATTTTGTCCGACAATACATGGGGGCTGATATGATATCATTAAAAAAAAAAAGTATCCAAACATTTACTTAGTTTTGAACCATGGCGTCAGTAACTTGTGCGCTTATTTTCTTATTTGGCTCCTGGGCTAATGGATATTTGGACATGATTTGATGAAATTCAGTGTCTCAAACAGTGTCTACTGTGACTCTTGATGTAGCAACACAAACAAACCAATAAACAAAAAAAACAAGAGACTTTGGACATCACTCACCAACCAACCTTCATTTTCCACTTTGTGTTGTCATTCAGAATGTTCCGTCTCACCAACTGCCAACTCCCTCGGGTTCATTAGTATTGGTGTCATGGCGTGGCTGAAATAACTCTGTCTGCAGGTGTAATGAATAAAGACAGGCGGCACGGAGCTGGACAGGCTTTACGGTGAAAGACAAACAGCACTGAGAGAAATCAAAGGACAAATAAAAGGCCTTTTGGTATTCGACCTTGCGTTGGATGAAATTGTGTAATAATAGATTAAAATTGGTAAATCTGATTTCATAGTATAATGGTACAAAAAAATCTACCTGCAAAACAGTGTTTAGTTCCATGAGTGTCGAAAAGTGTGATGTTTATATGTTCTATATATTTTTAAAAAAAAGTGAGTTAGGCCAATGGAAGAGGTGCGATGAATAATGGATTAATCGACAACTAATCAGTCAATAAATTCATCATTAATGATTTTTAATAATCAATTATTTGTTTGGATACTTTTTTCATG
Source organism: Syngnathus leptorhynchus (assembly GCF_054491065.1). Taxonomy (NCBI): domain Eukaryota; kingdom Metazoa; phylum Chordata; class Actinopteri; order Syngnathiformes; family Syngnathidae; genus Syngnathus; species Syngnathus leptorhynchus. The sequence continues at coordinate 3,912,833 of NC_141206.1, read as the reverse complement.
TGAAATTGTCTAAACCGTAGATGTCAAACCCGAGTCTCGGGTCAGATACATCATTTTATGTGGCCCGTAAAGACAAATTGCGCATCAACTTCATGTGCCAATACTTAAAAATTGAGTTCAATTTTAAAAAATAGAGTTATTTGCTAGCAATTTTTATTTCCATTCATTTTTTAAAAGATTTGAACTTGTTTTGGCCCTCTGAAGGAAACTATGACTATGATGCGGCCCACGACCAAATTTTGTTTGACACCCCTGGTCTAAACCCTTCAAAATTGCATCTTGTCAACGGTTATTGTTCCCAAATCTCCGTCATCGTCCATGAAAATTGTGTTGAATCATCGATTGCATTTACTTAAGAAAGCAATGATCAGCATTTTTTGCCTACTTTTTTCTAACATGTTACAAACCAAAACAAAGAGTAGAACATAGATGAATCATACAGTCAGTGTCATTGTAAAATACTTTTGTTTTGTTTGATTGTTCTTGTTTGTGTGTTGCTTCGACTGCCTGCAAATGTGCTGATGTCTGTAGTGGATCAATGCTCAGCTGATGCTCAGATACTGACACCAAACAGCAACATTTGTTGTCTCTGCTTTGCTTTATTTCGATATTCTGTGTGTGTGTGCGTGTGTGACTGTGTGTTTCTGCAGCGTTGATGGTGAAGCAGCAGTTTGGGCTTGGCCCGTGTGTTGGGGTTGGTGTATGTGGATCGATGGCAGTAATCCAGAGCAGATTAAAAGAGCATTAATACTGGCAACGATAACGTAAACGGTACGGACCGAGTTCTCCATTGATCCGTAGGAACCTGATCTAGACTGGTTCCTGGAAGAGAAGGGGAGGCATCGAATGGAGAAGGGAGAGCTGACTGACCGTATGCACTCCTCAGAGAGAGTTTTATGATTTTGCCACCAAAATAGAAGGAAAATAAAACAATAGTAAGGACAATAAATGGGAAACAGCATAGTTTAGTGCACCTTTGTAAACATTCAGTTTGTCGCCTGTATTTTGCCATTCCGAATGAATCCTGCAGCAAGTGCAGACTTTAAAACAAAGTCCATGCATGGAACTTGCATAATTGTGAAGATGTTTATACTCTCAGAGTGTTTTAATGTCATAGGAGTTGATGCAACTCAGCTAATATTGATAACGGCCAATGTCTGATTCAGCAGCATGTATGTTGAAGTTCACTGTTATCAAGCCAAGCATGATTCACTGGTTATTTGCTCAGTGCGCGGTAAGAGAGATTGTTTTTTTTTTTTTTACATTACCGTAATTTCATGATTTCATTTCATTTAATCGTCTAGTAGACAAACACAGTATAGTACATCATGTCTTTTGCCGTTAGCAATAATTCTCGTATAAAATAATGAATTATGACTTAATCGGCTACTTTCAACAATTTTGAAACAGAGAGAATATAGTATTATCTCCCCTCCAGAGAGTGTTTCTTCAGATGACCCGAGGCTTATCATTGGCTCTGGTTGTGCTGACAAGTCCGAAGCAAACCTGAACATGAAGAAAACTGATGGTCCGAGCCTCCCCACCCTTTTCTTCAAATTTTGTGGTAAAAGCATTAAAAGGAGCTTTCGTTTTGATGTGCATTAGACTTATGAGATTGGCTGGAATCCTCTTCTATTTGATTGTGCCACATAACTGGATTCATTTAGTTGATACTGTCTCTTATTGGATTAGGTTTTAGATTAGATGGATAAGATCCAATTGTAGATATGACAGCCTTTATTAGCGACAGTTTACCGGGAGGGAGTAGCTAGAAATGTGTGCGCATCCATTCACTATCTGGCCATCGAGAACTTCCATTTATCATCCTCACTCATTGGCTATCCATTCTGAACCATTCTTCCAAATGATCTACATCCGCTCATTATCTATACCCAATCCTTGTGCCAACCACTGCACCCCATAATATACTTTCACTCCACGAAATCATAAATAAAATTTTGTTGCAACTGTTTTGCTGTCTAGGCTGATTTGCATGTTACAGGCAGAAATCGGATTCATTTATAGGACCTGGCAATGGTTAAAATAGAGAGGTGAGCAGTTTTCCAGGATTTCGCTTCATAGCTCCACAACCTCTGGATCAATCATCAATAACAATCCAATCTATTGATTGCAGAATATTATCTTTCTACCTGTGTTTGCTCTCTGCCGTGTGTTGTGTGCTTTGAGACAGACCACCGATGGCTTGGGGACACCAAAAACAAAGCTGATAAGAACGAGTACAGAGAAGCCGGTTAACTCATCATCTATTAGTCTAGTGTGTGTATGTGTGGTGTGTGCGTGTGACTAAACAGTGGCTGCCTTTGACTTATCCTCACTGTCAACATTTAGCAAGTCAAGGTTAGTGAATGTTTTCCCTGAAGCCTTTATATCTCTCCAATGATACTTGCTTGGAAATTCAAACTTTTTTTTTTTTAGCAATTTGGAGGCTAGTTCCTCATTCTGGTGAGATTGAGTCATGCGTGGACAGTAAAAATGGATGGATGGATGGATGGATGGATGGATGGATGGATGGATGGATGGATGGATGGATGGATGGATGGATGGATGGATGGATGGATGGATGGATGGATGAAAATGAATGGATGGATGGATGGATGGATGGATGGATGGATGGATGAAAATGAAGTACGTTTTTCAGTGGTCAAATGACAAGACTGGTACCAAAGGATTGGAAACTAACAGAGGCAGAGATCATCCACCCATCCATCCATCCATCCATCCATCCATCCATCCATCCATCCATCCATCCGACCTTGGTCTGATGGAATCACCATATACATGGTGGACTGATAATAGTGTGCAGAGAATCCTTTTTTGAGTGGTCACACAACGTTTTCAAGATTCAAGCAAACAGCTTCAAAACACAATTGAATCTTCTGTTCCCAATCACAAATACCTACCAACCTACACACTCAGAGCACATTTACACCATTAATTGTATGCTCCTATTGATCTCCAATCAGTTGCACTAATGATTAAGTGCTTCAGCCGCTAAGTGTATTGAATAGCTCTGATGTAATTTCATATTTTTCTTTACGCTAAAAACGTCTTCAAGGAACGGGTGATTACACTTTTAGTGCTCCTGTGGGTATTTCCACCAGTATGTTTGTGGAATTGATCTCAAACAAGTTTATGTGTGTGTGTGTGTTTACATTAACAGAGACAGTGTGGCTCATTGATTTAATTAATAGTCATAGAGTACAACTTTTGCCACTGCTTGTACTTGGGGCAGCAAAACTATTGTGACATCACAGCCACGACTGAATTTAACAAAGAAGAAATTGTTGCACTATCAAGGCTTAGATCCAACCCAGTTATAATACTTATATTTGGGGAGTTTTCCTTTTGAAAATAGCCAGAGATGCAATGTACTGTCGAGACAGAGGGAGAGCATTTCCGGTGGGAAGAGGAAATGATCACGGTACATTAAGCACAACCACACACACATATACCAGGATATTATGTAGTGCTGATTGCTAAGTGCTAAAATATTGCACGCCTTAACATAAATCCATTATGTAGTGCATGTGTGTGTGTGTCGACAATAAAAAAAAATCATTGTGTCTTGTCCACATACATTCATGAAATCTGACCTCTGTATTTGACCTGTCACACTAGTGGACATAGCCAACTCACTCTGTCAGCGGCCCACACTGGGGGCAGGGAGCCACTGGAGCAAACGCCCGGTGAGCAGTACAGGGTGTCAGTGTCTTGCTCAAGGACATCACAGTGTGTGTGGGCCGGTGTTTGGGGTGAATGGTCTTGAACTGAGGTCCACATAGCGGTATTAGACAATCCGAAAGGATACATACGATGTATAGGAAGGCTTGTTTTTAAAGGTGACCATGTGTCATATCGTGATCCTAAGCAGAAATCGATCCCACGCTGCCCGCTCAACATAGAGTACAACTTGAGATAAGGCTTAAAAAATGATCATGTATGGGAGTTATTTTTAATAACTAATTGACCATGCTTTTTTTAAAATAAAAATAATGACCATGAATGTTAATATCTTTTGAAAAAAATGACTATGTTTAATAATGACAACGTATCATAAGGCTTTTTGGAATAAAAAAAGACAATGTACATTCAGGCTATTTGTTCATAAAAAAAAATTATACATATGTAAAGTAAGGCTTTTTTATATTAAAGAATCTCTCTGTGTATAATAAGGATTTTTTTTTAAAATAAATAAATATAATGACAATGTCTGGTAAGGTTTTTAAAAAAAAAAAAGGAAATGAAGAAAGACATTCATTCATTCATTCATTCATTTATTTATTTATTTATTTATTTATTTATTTATTTATTTGAGGCGGCTCGGTAGAGCACTGGTTAGCACGTCCGCCTTACAGTTAGGGGGTGCGGGTTCGATTCCACCTCCGACCCTCACTGTGTGGAGTTTGCACGTTCTTCCCGTGCCCACGTGTGTTTTCTCCAGGCACACCGGTTTCCTCCCACATCCCAAAAGCATGCATGATAGGCTGATTGACCCGTAGGTGTGAGTGCGAGTGCGGATGGTTATTCGTCTCTGTGTGCCCTGCGATTGGCTGGCAACCGGTTCAGGGTGTCCCCCACCTACAGCACGCCCGTGACCCCCGTGGGGACAAAGCAGTACAGAAAATAGATGAATGGATTTATTTATTTATTTATTCGTTCATGTATTTATTTATGATTAAATGGCTTAAAAATGACCATATGTTTTTATGATATTGAAAGATATAGTGGTTAGCTATGTTGACTGCTAATATTTGGAAGACCTCATTTCAGTTGTGACAAGTTGCTGACAAAAGATTGAACAGAACAATCATTCGGTTCTGCTGGCTCCTGATTGAGTGTTTTGATGTGCCAAAATGTGGCGCCACACTCCAGTAGCGAAATGTATGTTGAAGGACGACTTTACTACTTACCCTGCACTTACATGCCCTCAGTGTAATGGATACCAGGCTTAAGTGGTAATGGTGCAATAAAAAAAAAAATGATACAGAGTGCCAGAGAAGGCACGGCATGGTGAAAGGAAAAAAAAAAAAAGGGATGAAGCAAGTCAGAATGATAGGAGGGGCAGGAAGATGAGCGAGAGGCAGTCGAGAGTGATGCAAGCGGGCCAAAATAAGTCAAATGAAGAAGGTGGTGAAGGAGGATAGATGAAAGATGATGGTGCAGAGAGCTAATGGAGACAAAAGAGTGATGATGAAAGCAATAGCGAAGGGGCCTAAAAGATCAAAGATGAGGCAAAAAAAATATTTTCATTCCCGTAGCACCACAAGTGTCAACTGGAGTGAATTGTAAATGTCTTCAAGTATTGACTTTTGGAAATAACTGCTTTTTTTTTTGTTGTTGTTGCTAGTTTTCTGTTGCTAACACAATTCATGAGACAACAATGTTTTTTTTAGACCGTATCTGCATTATCCAATAAGTGAGTGCATTTTTCATGTTACGTCTAAAATACCAAAGATACTTTGAGCAGATGCTGTCAGATCATTGTTTAGAATCTCTACTTTGATTTTTCTTTCACACACTTAGAGACACATCATAGATTACTTGGATAAAAATAGATTACTAACTAGATAACTATAATAATTTATTAGTTGCTATACCCTTATATGTAATTAATGGAACACGAAGCAAACTGTATCCAGAGGCTGTCTGTGACTGTTTACGGGTGAAACGAGAATAAAGCCTGAATCCACACATCTTGTGAACTTTCAACTCTCATCCAAGTATGATGTCAGTTTGTCAGTGCTATCTTTTGTGCAAAGTCTACAGGTTTGTTGAGTCTTGGAGTCACATGGGGGGGGGGGATACAATTGTTTGACAAACGGCCTCGAAAGAGAGAACAAATTGCCGTGTTAAAAGGATCCGAGTCCTCCTACTTTAATGTAGATTGTTCTTTGAGGAAGGGAATTATTGACTTCTACTCTGCTGCTATTTTGTGAAATAAAGGACTGAATAATACTGACATAACAAAATTGATTGCAGTATCATCTGCTCAATGACGTTACTACAATGCTTTATGTATTACTATGATCGAAACCAAAGAGGTAAACTAACCAAGTGGTCTTCCATATTTTCTGCTCGTACTGTCTGTGTTTATAGACGTGTTTAGCGACACGGCAGAGATCTGATACAAGACAGCGCAACCATGCTTTATTGATCCCATTGATCCCGTCTCACCTTTATAGAATACATCCCTCCTCCCCTTTACACTCACCAACGGCTTTATTCTCAATATTACCCCGTGCTCCCGGACCGGTAAACGCGTTTTGAATAATATAATTGCGCATTTGATCCTCACTGTAACCCCGATAAGACAGTGAGAAAAAACAAAAAAAATGATTGAATGTTCCACTACACGTGCTGCTTGTTTATTGATGGCAGCGGTTGTGTTTGTTTGTGTGTGTGTCTGAGTGATCTCTTTTTTTTTTCATCCATTATGTGATTTAAAAACTGCCCCTCTCGTTTGTAATAAAATATTGACTCTTACATTCTTCATGTCTTGTGTCATTTCTCATTCATCGTTTGTAGCGTGCAAGCGGAAGGAGCAAGACACAGCAAAGGAGCGCAACAACACACCAAAGAAATCCCGGCTGGTCTTCACCGACCTGCAGAGGCGAACGCTGCTGGCCATCTTCAAAGAAAACAAACGACCTTCCAAAGAGATGCAGCTCACCATCTCGCAGCAACTGGGCCTCGAACTCACCACCGTCAGCAATTTCTTCATGAACGCCCGCCGTCGGAGTCTGGACAAATGGACAGATGACGGAGCCAGTCCCGGCGCCCAATCTTCAGCGTCTAGCACTTGTACCAAAGCGTGACAATAGGTGGTTGGGTAGATGACGGGTTTGGGTTGGGGTGGGGTGGGATGGGATGGGTTGAGGTAGCGGGATTGCAAGGTTGAGGGCACGGGTCGAGGTTTGGCCCGATCCAAGCAAGGAGCGGAAACCAAAAGTTTTACTTTTTGTTTGTCTGTTTGTTTGTCAAAGGTGACAAAGTGAGAGAGGGGCTGCTCACTGTGACGACTTGTAGCCAAACCGCCTTTTCCAAAATCCATTACAAATCCATTCAGAAGCTGAAGGGTAGAAGCTTTGCCAGAGAGCAAAATGATCAAAAACATAAACCAAAAAAAAAAAAAGGGAAAAAGCTTCACTGCTGGTGTCTCATTTAGAACAAGAAACTGACACACTAGCCCAAATACCAAAGACGAGAGGACAATATATTGTTTTCTATTATGCAATATAAGCTAGGAACCAACCAATGGACTAACCAATGAAAGCTTTATGACTACAGAATGTGCAAAGAATAAATGGACATTTCATCAGATGTCTAAAACTTAGGTCACTTATTATACCAAACCAAAGAGCATGGAATAGTTTCTCTCCAATGAAAACATCAGACTAGCTTATGATTCTTTTTTAACAGTTCACATTTAGGTTCAGTTACAGTAACAGAAAGTAATTTCTCCTCCAGAAGAGAGTTCAACATAGGCTACAATTATTACTTCACAAGCATCACTTTAAGCTTCAATCTTACCAAAGAGAAAATTACGCAATTGAACAATTCTTCACGTTAGGAAATGGCTTAAAACGGAAGCACAAAGACACTATCGACCTTTCTCACCGTCTGAGCCATGTAGAACTGCAAGTTTTCCTCAAATTCAGTATAGTGAATATGTACAACGTATGTGAGCACAATGTTGAAGCACATTTTTTTTGTTTTGCAATAGAACTGGGGCTCTCTCTGCCAAGCTGAGTGGTTTTTCGCATCTTAGAAAACTCAGGATGCCATTTTTCTAAACAGTGGCTGAAATCCACTCTGCGTTTGAGTCATCACACGCTGTAATGTATTAATGTACATTCATACACTCACACAACTTTTAGTCATTTCCAAAATGCCTTGCCTAAATTTACAATCTGACAGAAACATGGTCAAGCTTAATCGGTTAAGCTAAGAATCGCTTCGTGAAAGTGGATCGTACAGTTTTTACAATTTCCTGTTTAAAGCCAGTCATTTTACTCCAATTATGTATTTAGATATTTATTGTAGATAGTAGAACAGTTTTTATCATATGTTTGTTGGAAACCGTATCACACAATTGGTGGTCCTCAAATCATTTTCTGCCAGCCCAGTAAAAAATGTATCTTTGACGTCACTGGCAGTGAATGACTTAATGATCAGTACATTTGGGCGATATCAAAGATTTCAACACTAGTTCTTCCTTTTTGGTTGAAATCTTACTAGACCATTTAGGACTGCCATCAAACCATTGTAAAGACTAACGGTTGAGTAGACCATTTGATCATGTGGGGAACGGACTGCCCAGGCGAATCAGGGCCTTTGTAATAGTTAAAGAGGACAATCTAAAGACGATGTCTGGAAAGTCCGTCTCCTGCAGAGGATCATTGGCTTCGTAAGCAAGAGGACATTTAGCGCTTTGGACAAATCAGTTTGATGAAAACTCCATCGTCAGATTCCAACTTTTGTTTGCAGCCTAGGATTTATTTGATGTCCATAAGAAAGTGACCCAGCACGTATTTTTACCAATACACTGTATACGCCTATACGATCACTCTGTATAGCCTTTCCCATAATGATGTAAATACTTAGGCCCCCACCAAACACCTCGACCGCCATCACCTCCTACTGCATCTGGCAGCCTTTATGATCCATAATCACCTCATCGATCATCTCTTACGTGAGCTATCAAACCAAAAATAAAATAGCAACCAAACCAAAGCAAAGGCACCAGTCAGCAGCCCCTGCTCCTTTAGAAACCCCAGGCTGAGTCCGAGCCTGGTTAGAAGCAAGCCAAAGGCTTGCGATTTGAAAAAAAAAATGGACACTGAGACTTTTTCTATTTATTGACGAATCGAAACCAAAGAATACCCTTTTTCTGCACCTAACTGTTCCAACAAACGGACTGAAGATGGAAGAGTATTACTACCAAAAACAAACAAAAAATATTTCAGAAAAAAAAAAAAAAAAAAAAATGAGTGGATTCAGCGATGTCAAGGATGGAGGACAAAGCTGTGAGGAGGAGGGAAGGGAAATGGGTGACATCACAGGAGAGGAGAAATAGCTTTGTTCTGGCTGATGTCGAGTCAGGCCGGCCAAGTATGGGACTGAAAAAGGGAAAACCACACAGGAAGGAGGGAAGAAGAAAGCAAAGGATGGCGCCATCAACGTTCTTCTCTCCGACCTGCAAATGTCCGAACATTAATGTGTCTCTCACGGTTGAAGAGTGTCTTTAACGTGTGCCTATGCAGTTTTTCAAAGTAAAAATGGTTAAACGAACAACAGAAACCTCAGCTAACAAACCAAAGATTCACTGTTAAAGCCAGAAGCAGTTCTCCTCCTCTTGTAAAAGCCCAACTTTGGCTAAGCAGCGTGTGTGCACCACTCACTTGATGTACTTTGAGTTCTCTCCCAAGCAATTTAGTACTTTTCAACAAGGCCTACATTGTTGCCGTTTGTTTACATTATTTCCAGTCAAGTTTGCTTACCCCTGGTAACTAGCTTGCCAGCAAGTATTTATTCATTTAATTTTCCATCCAAACATGCATGCAATTTTAAATGGCAGTGGCTCCAGCAAGCTAATTTGAATAAGTATACGATAAGAAAGAATCGTCTCATTAGCCTTAGCCGTTAGCTTCTGCGCGAGGCAAGTCTACCTCCAAGTTTCTTGAGGCTTTCCGCGGCGGGAATCTTTATTGATTCCAGCCATTCAATCAATTACCATTTTAAAGTGAAAAAAAAAAAAAACCCAAAAAAACAATAGCTAGCACCAATTGTGAGCTAACTACAATGCTTCCATCATCTGTTTTGCTTCCCCCCCCAGTCCAATATGAAACTCCTGTTTCTGCTGACTGAATTGTTGAGCTTCCTAAAGCAAGAAGAGTTACAAAAATGCTTTGTGAGACGTACAATTCATACCAAAGACTTTTTGCTGCACAGTAGCACACTGACATACTCTACGTAATGTATCTAATTGAACTGAATTCTACCAAGGAAATTGCCCAAAAGTCGTCACATTTCATTGTTGATTAGCTTGCACAAAAAGCCCACCTCACTGTTTTGGAGAGGGAACCGTGTAGCTTGGAAGAGCCACATTAGCGTGCTCTTTAAGAGGAGGGGAATTCTGCTGCTGCTCCATTTTATTGTACAACAACAAGAAACAAAAGCAACCAAAACGACATAAAACACACTGAGAGAAACTGCTCAAATATCGGTCAAATAGCTTTATCCTTCATTTTCTCTCTTTCTGTATGTAAAGCTTCTAGTCCAAAGAGATGCCCCCACCCACTGAGCCCTCCAATCGTGTTGACAATACCCAACGGAGGGGTGTTGATTATGGAGCCAGGGGGGGTGACGGCCATTTTCCATTCTCACTTGCAATTCTGTCTGAATGTAATACAGGCAAAAGGAAACCAAAAAAAAAAGAAAGAAAAAAAGGATATGAAACCAAAAATGTTCCAAAGAGGATTTCACTGCTTGTTTGCTCGAAGTACTTAAAATATGATTGCCAATAATTATGTCTAGTATTACATTCCTACTTAGGATTTTTGCTAAATCTGTGTGGGTTTTTTTTTTGTTTGTTTGTTTGTTAATTTCATGTAATTTATGTTTCTAATTTAAGCGAACAAATTGTGTTGCCAAATCTCCCACTGTACCCTTTACCCTTTTGCTGAAGATTAGCTTTGCCAAAGTTTACATTGTATGTTCCTTTTTCTTTCTTTTGGAAGCTGTATTTATTTATAATGTGTTTAGAACACTCTAGGTTTGTACTTGATGATAATTTAATGATATTTCATTAGATGTAATTGTTTCCAATGAATATTTATGTATTTAAGAATGTTAGTTGCATCAAAGATGCAGTGCTTATGCCAGGCCTCTTAATTTATTCTTTGTTAGCTTTACTTTGAAGACAAAAATGAACAAAAAAAAAAGGCAATGTTGTTTTATGAATGCTTAGACTTAATGACAGAACAATGTAGGAATGTTAAACTAGACTTACATCTGAATGTCCACTCATGCTCTCAGTGTTTTTTTTTTTTCCTTTTGTCGTGGGGATGATGAATTTTGAACATAAAAACAAGGCTCAGAATAGGCCAACAAATGATGAGCACTGCATCTCTCTTTATTCTTGCTAATTTATTGTTTAAATTGTTCTTTTCATTTCTTTGCATTCTGCTTACCATTGTGGAATAAGCAATGACTTTCAGGCTGACGTTCTAGATCATTAAAAAAGAAAGACAAAAAAAGATCAGGTGAAGAGCGGGCCAACATTGATTTAAATGGAACTACCAAAGATAACTGGAATCCTTGAGAGAGACAAATAAACTGTGTGTGTTTACATCCATGCAGCCCATACCCTGGTTAAGGATTTATTTTCTTTGTCATAGTATTAAATAGATAGTTTTATCAATTGCGCCCACCCCTCTATTTTTTGCAACAACAAAAAAGTGTTTCGATAACTATATTTTACAAAGAAGTCAATCTGAGAAGAAAATATTTTATGTTTTCAAACTTCAGTCATAATTTTAATTGTAAATTTTGTTATGTTTAAAATGTTTCCCTCATGCCCAAAAGTCCCGTTAACTTCATTGACAACTCAACAAAGTGTGACTTTTTGGTTGGTCGTTATGGATACCAAGTAAAAAAATATCTTTGCTTGTCTTAACCTTTTATAAACCCTGACCAATACTTAAAATTTGCTACATTCAAAAGCATTTGAAAGCTTAGAAAAATATCAGCATGAGGTTCATATGGACATTGCGCCATTTCTCATAACATTCAAATGCTACTGCAATATTTTGCTTTGCTTTTCTTCTCAGTGTGGCTCTAATACTCATTTATAGTATTTTGTATCTAACTGATTGGATAGACTTAAACACAAACAAATGAAACATTTAAAACATCAACATTTCTTTATGTTTTTTTTTTTTTTTTTTGTGTGTAGCGAAAATAACTGTCGATATTCACATATGATAAAAGAGGTGAACTGTAAATGTGATTAAAATTCTCCAGGAATTTAACATTGGAAACCAGGCGTAATATTATTCCCGTCTCATCTGAGATTCTGTGCAAAATCATAAGAGGTTACTGTTAAAGGGATGTGATGCTAACACACACTATTTTCACATTGAAAAACCTGCTGCAGCGATCAAATTGCATAAAGACATGAATGTGTGTGTGTGTGTGTGTCCAATGATTAATTTCCAAGCATGTGTGTGAGAAAAGAAAGCAAAGTCTATTTCAGCAGTGAGAACCCGAAAGGCTGTCTCACTGAATTTCCATCCATTGGTTTGATCATCACAATGAAACCAAAGAAACAAAATATATTGTTCCTCTTTAGTTCCATTTACATACAGCTCCGCGCTTGCTTATGTATTGCAGATTATTTATTGATTTATTTACTTTCTAAACCCCTTTTTGGCCTTTGTATGGGTCAAATGAGATCAGATCCAAAGAAATGATGTGAATGTGGTAGCCATTTATGAAAATTGGAATTGTTTAGTATGATGGTATTCCTCACACAACATACAAGGACAGGTGCATTTTCTCTTCTGTTTCCAAATGTAGAGAAGGGACACACATATAAATGATATTGAGAAAAAATAAATACTGTGGATTTCGATCAAAATTGGAAGAATACGAGAATCCTTTTTCTTGTCACCCGAATCAATTTCAAGTTAAGTAAAAGTCTTGTTCAAGCATGATTTTACTGTTGTCGGCTTGGACTGTCTTCAGTTGTGTACGGCATAGCAACTACATTGATGTGATTTGTTCAGCCAACAAATGTGAAAGTCAGACTTTTGTGTCACCTATCACCATGACTTCTGCTATTTAAAAAAAGCAAAACATACATGATCCTGTTTGCTATACGAGCGTAAGTACTGAAGCACCTCTCATCATCAAAGAATTGAGGAATTGGGGGTGGGCTGCCCTTTTAAATGCCACCCGAATCCTAAATCTAGTTATTGTTTTATTTAAGTCAAGGCATTTTCTCATAGAGATAAAAAAAAAAAAAGATGCACAGTAGGAGTAAAAACATATAGAAGAATACACTTAAAAGCCCAGACATGTCAGCTCGGTCGAGACAATTAAGTGATACAAAATCTGATCAAATAATCCTATAAAAGCAGTACGGGTTATTTACATCCAGTTATTATTGCTGCTCTGAATTAGCAATATATATTTTTTTTTTTAGCCCCTAATGTATTCAATAATTGAATTCTAAACTTGTAAAGTCTGAAGTCTAAACCTTGGCATTGACTTTTAAAAATATTTTTGGGAGTAAAACAACCTCAGTGCTGTATATTGTAATTTCATCTCTGTCCTTTGCTTCTTTGCAATATAATCAGAGCAAAGAATTTCTGTGATTTCTTTTTGTTTTTTTTCCAACTTGAATCTGAGCTGCTTTTCCTCTTCTGCGAACAAGAGCTAAGCATCCTCTCATAAGTCAAGATCTTATTTTCTGTACACGGTACTTGTTTGTTTTTCCCAGATGGTTGCAAAGCTTTAAATGTGGAGAAAACACCCAAACCTATTTGAGTGTTTTGCGCATACTGTGCTCTCTTTTCCAAACAGTTGCAGATATACCTCATAGATGCTAATGATGATGATGATTTTAAAATAGTGGTCATTTTTTTTTCTATTTTGTTTTCCTTTTGGTAATGATAAGGACAACTGCTTTATATATTTTTTGTAATTTAGTATTGCCATTTGTTTGGTTCATTTCAAGGGGTGATTGTCCTCTTGTGTGTATACTGTTACAGTACATTTGGAATTGTACATGTTTCTGCCCAGAAATGAATTCAATATTCAACCATGTGGAATTTATTTTTATACCTACTTTAAAGTCTTATGTCAGTGCATCACAGTTTCATCATACATAGCAGTGCTATAGGCCAGAGTTTATGCATGAGTGTTTTTACAGTTAGATATCCATGTTATGCATAGTGAACTCTAGTATTGACCTCGTTCTCATCAAAACCATCATCATCATCATCAGTCATATAACCTTTGACATTGTAATCAAAAAACATGCATTTATTTAGATGTCCAAGTTATTATTATTAGTCGTCATTATCATTATTTACTTGCTAGTTCGGGCTTCAACTGGATTCTATAAATCATCAGTAGCATTAGTGAAGGGCCGAAGGTCATCTGCTTCTTATTTATTTTTGGTATTCAATTTGTTTTATCCTCCAACTCTCTCACTCTAAAATGTCATCAAAACCAAATCATTACATTCAGTTTTTTTGTTTTTAATAATGCTTTCCATAGTTCATCCTGTGAATCTGTACCAAATTAAGCATTTTTTTTTTTTACATTTTGTACATTTTGGTTGGTAATGAAAAAGAGACATGAGAAAATTTGGGTTGTGGAATAAATTGATGATCAAACATGAAGGAGACAATTGGAGAATTATTATTGTTCCACTCTATGTATAAAAACCAAACAAAAACATCAATAAATACATCACCATGGTTTTATCCATGAACATGTGAATCCGGTGTCATTACTGTTTTTGTAAAAAAAAAAAAAATATATATATATATATATATATATATATATATATATATATATATATATATATATATATATATATATATATATATATATATATATATATATATATATATATATATATGGACCTACTGAGTCCAAGAGTTCTCCCTCATTAAAAATTCTACATTCTCTCCATTACCAGACCCACTAGTATTTAGACTACATTTTTTCCACCGATTCATCTCGTTCCAACTTTTAACTAATCAGCTTATGCCTACTGCTTCCAAGAATTCTACCTTATTAAAAATTCTAACTTAAAACTGCACAGGTGTTCACTCAATAAATATTGTACAACTGAAACCTCCACAGTCACTTTCCTGATGTTGCTCTACTTGTCCAAATGTTTTTTTATTTTTTATTTTACCTGTTAATATGAATTATATTTGAACTCGTTTTTTTCTCTTAGGGTCCAACTTTCTAAAAAGCTTTATTTGCATCCAGGTATTTATCAATTCATAAAAGTGACGTATAGAATGATTAAATTGTAATGAAAATGAATAAAACGAACCAAATTTTGATCCCTCACGACAAACTATACAATATTCTAAGTTGTGTATCACATGCAGTTGCAAAAACCTGGAATTTAAAAAATATCTCTTGTCTCATAGCTACGGCACATCAAACCCAAATGTTTTTAGTTTGCAGCAAAAAAAGAAAAGCCTTATAATGAGTCCCAATGCATTTGATACAAAGTGTAGAAGTTGAACCAAATGTCATCTTCATTTGTAAACTTTGGCAAAACCTCAACTTTATTAGACATAATATTCCTACTTTGCCACAACGCTATAGATTGATGGTTTGAGTCTTCTTTACCTGTAATTTACATAGAATGTGACAAATTGAATAAGTAACACCAGTCTTTCCCCTTATTTTATGCACTTCACAATCACTCCATTTTCTTTCTTTTTGTCGTCCCACCATTCCGCCACTGTAATCATCTACGCGTCGACCTCGCGTCATCAATCCACCTCATCACTTTTCACCTTTAAACCCCGCCTTCCTCTTCCTCCCGCTCCCCTGCCACTGTTGCCAAGGAAACAACAGGCCATTGGGTTGCTGTTAAATCTAGTGACATTGTCTCTCTATTACCTGTGGGTCAGATTCCTGATAAAGAGGACAAAGCGTGGGAAAGCGACGAGTGACTGCAGCTTAAGCGTTTGTAAAACGCTGCCGTCCTAATTCGTACGTAGTCACAAAAGAGCCGGAGGGGCAAATGTTTACGGTGGCAAATAAATAGGACTCCCGCTGCTGTAAGTACACCGATAAAGAAATCTACGGGGATCTTAACAACCTCCCGCACAGATGTGCAATACAGCCCATCATTGTGGAGATGTTCATCTTTTGTTGATTTCATGAGAAAGAAGTTGATGAAGTCCTTTGGGAGAGTATGAGATATCGTCAGATTGTGGCGAATCCTCCCTCAAAGTGGCAGACACGGAGTGGGAAATGACTGCGACGGGCGCAATAATGATGCAAGTGAACATACATTTGTTCCGTTCTCATAATGATTGCTAATAATTGCTGTAATATGATTGGTATGTCTTAGTTTTGTTTTTTGGTGTTTTATTCATACAGGTTTTTTCATCTAATTCTATCATGCAGTGCAAATGTGTAAATAGCACGATTGTCATCATATCGTTGCAGATTTTGGAAGGCCCTCAATCTAATGAGATATATCTCCGTCAGCCTTTTGGGGAGGTATTTATTTCAATTTTGCCGACGTGCTTTGGAAGTGGTGCAGAAGTGCACGCTTCAGCAACAATTGTCATTTGACGGTACAACAATAGGAAATTGTCTGGATAACTTTTACTTGAGCGACAGAGTCAAGCGTCCTCAGAATTAGAAGTTTGCTGGTTTGACTTTCATTTACCCCGAAAACGTGTTGAGGAGGTTCGGATGAAATAATATCGCATCGATAACGGCTGGTGGCAAGAGTGACTACATGACACGAGCGGACAGAAGACACCTCAAGTTGACAAGCCAATGCAAGACTCCCCATTCCCTTCTTCTTCTTCCCTTCTTCTCCCCACCCCCCTCCCTTCATCCCTCCCTTTTTTTTTTTCATCCGTCCTCTCTGTTCTTCAAAATGTTTTTCTTATTCTTTTTCAACTTCATACCGCTCTCTCCCTTTCTCTGCAGAAATCAATGGTCGTTCTCTCAATAGGAGGTCACAGGGTTGGCCTTGCAGTTTTTCAATTACAAGCAGACTGCAGTCACCACACAATACACACACACACACACACGCACGGGAACACGCACTCACCTGAGTTGCGGGGCTAGCAGACAGAGTAAATGGAGCAAAGAGGAGAACGAACAATTTGGATGTTGGAAAGGCAAGAGAGCGAAATAAGAGAAAAGGCCAAAGCATAAAGGTTTCGAGTCCAAATGGAATTTTATGTTATCCTCTTCCTTTGTAAGTTGACTGAGTATATAAGTTTGTAAATAAGTAAATAAGTTTGACTGCAAGAATGTAAAAACAAAGAATGAATGAATGTATCCAGGTGTTAGCTAAATTACATACACAGCTCAAGATGAAGTCAAGATAAACGACTTCAAGGAAGCTTTTTATCCATTTCATAGTAAAAAAATAAAAATAAAAAAAATTCCAGTCTATGACTTATTTTAGCTTTCATTGGTCTGTACTCATTTTTTTTCAACATCCATCCAGCCATGCATTTTTTTCTATACCACTTATACTGTTTAGAGGAGGCGGAGTCTATCCCAGCCTTCACATCTTCACCAGGTAGGATTTGAATCAAGTCAGGCCACAGAACCGTTAGAGCATCAGTCTCTCTTTTTGCAATGTTGTGGATAAAGTGATTCGCAATCACCGGCCCACATTTGTATGAGTATTTAAAGAATGTCACACAATACAATACAAATTAATTGATATGGCTATTTATGAAGAAGAAAGTATGAGGGATTCAATAAAGGGAAAGTGATGTGCTGTGATGAGAGGCCAGAAAAGAGGTGAGGAGAGAAAATCAGAGCAGGAATGATGGGGTGATAGAAGAGGAAGAAAGGGAGAAAGGTAAGTGGTGACAGTGACATGAAAATAAAAACAAAGGGAAAGACTATGGCTGGTTCAGATGCCGAGGGGGGTGCTGGGGCGTGCAAAATGGGAGGATGGGGGAGAAAAGGGGAGAGGGCGCCAAGCCTTGCAACCTCAGGGGTTATTGGGTCGTGGACAACCAATCTCTCTCAGCCTAATCAACAGCAGCAGAGGTGATTGCAAGACCGCGGGGGGAGGGCTGCTTGGGGGGGGGGGGGCTTGGAAGGAGGTGAGGGGTTTGGCAAACTGATAGAATGAATGGGAAGGTGTTGGAAGGCGGTGGGGATGAAGCTTGGAAAAAAAGATTGGTCAAACAAAGGGGGAGAAAAGTGGAGGGGTGGAAAGAGAATATGGCCAAGCTGAGAAAGGAAGAAGAAGGGAGGATGAGGACTGAAGATGGAGGAATAAATCACAGGACTGTTTACAAAACGGACAGATTTGACAAAATAACTACTGGTTTTCTTCTATTTATAAACTAATAAGAATGACTCCATCAGAACCTGTGGATGAGGAGAACAAATTGAGTTGTGTTTGGGTTGTCTCGGTAATTTCATGACTAGCCCGCTAGCTGATATTGTCGTTCGACACTACTTCATCGGTTTACCCAATAAAATCACAATTCAGTTTTCATGTGTCACGTTTTGCCATTTATTTGACTATAGAGGAAGACATGCTGAAACTCCATGACTCAGTTTTTGTTTTAAACAATACAGACAGGTGATACAATAAATCAAAAGCAAATAAATACATTCAAACATAAAGGGGGGGGGGGGTGTTATAAAGTGATTCTACAAAATGCACTTTTCAGATGAACACACAGGAAAAATTCAACTTTTGGCGGCAGATATTGCCTTAAGGTACAAACAGCAGGGAACCTCATTCAACTGTTTGCACTGTTTTTTTTTCGCTCCCCAATTGTGCGTTGCAGTCAAGCGGTAAGTGTTGTCCTGTGGCTGTAACTTTAAACTGTATTGTTTCGCATTGACCTTAGCATATTTAGCGCATAGCTTATCCTGACCGTGTTTGTAATTAGCGGTACACAAACAGTGTGAAAACCTTATACACGTCAATAATAATAGTCAGGTTGACATTTCATGCAACCTCAGCTATGGATGTAGTATTGAGGGACTTCTTTTGCAACCTTATCACACATTTGGAAGCACAAGCATCTGTGAATTATGTGGAGAGATTTTTTTGTTATAAAGTGGGATTTTGGATGCATTTAAAGGGGGGAGACGGTTGATACCGAATACCAGCGGTGCCAATTTTGACAAGAATCTAACATGGAACTTGTGATATTCTCATCTGCTCTTTAATGTCCCTTGTGATCTTCTTCATCCTTAAATGAAGCAAGCACATTGAGATTGAAATCTCATTTTAGAGAGAAACCATAGCTATCAATCTGTGAATGGTCAAGCACGTCATTTGGTAAATTCACTTTTCTCAGAAGAAAACCATTTGTAAAACTCTAAATAATAGGAACAAAAATAAACTAAGTATAAAAGGCACAATATAATGTAAACATGGGGGAAAAAAAACCCCAAATGAATATCTTTAGGGGGGAGATTTACATGTTCCATTCCGGTCTAAAGAGACAGGAGGGAATTTTCTTGTTAGCGAAAGTTGTCCCTTTTGAACATAATAACTGATGAAGACGCATCAATGATGGCTACATAAGGGATGAACTGCTCAGCTTTCAGCAGAGAGTCAACCTTGAAAAAACCTGCTACGAAACATGGTATGCTAAACAGCATTTAGAAGGAAAAAAAAATCATCTCTAGAATTGAGACAAGGCTGTTTTTAAACTCATCATTATCATTAACACTTTTCCACTTTAACCACCCAGTGTCCACACTAGAATTGATGCACAATCCTTCGACCGCAGTCAGTCAGATAAACAAAAAGGTTGGTGGGAGGGGCCGAGATGATGGAATGTAAGAATTAAACTTTGGCAAGAAAAAGAAAAGTGACTAAAAATCAAATTGTTTTTCATGTTATTCTTGATGGGATGAAGCAGTGATACATCTGTTTATACACAAACCTTACTTTAGTTAAATATTCTTATAATTGCTGACTTTTTGTTCATGTGATCACGTTTCAAACTTTCCCACCAATTCCAATAGGCAAAGAGATCGCTAAATTGTTTCTGTGTAAACAAATGAGATGCCAATAAAGCTTATTTCAACCACTTTGTCTGATATACGTTTCCTTTAGAAGGTGAAAGTCTGTATGAAAGCCTCTTCCTTCATTCTGTGTTTTTCCACATTGGACAGTGCATGATGTCTCCAGAGTCCCTATGTGTGTGTGTGTGTGTGTGTGTGTGTGTGTGTGTGTGTGTGTGTGTGTGTGTGTGTGTGTGTGTGTGTGTGTGTGTCTTCGTACATTTTCTATGACAGTTTCTGGCTGGCGAAAAAGGCCTTGGTCTCTCCACAGGTGGGATTGGTGCACAGTGGGCAGCGCAGGGTCAGCTGGCGGGAACATGGCTCATTGGACTTCAGATGAGATTGGACCAGTTCTGCCAGAGCCTGGAGAAGACATGCAGATTCTTTGGTTTCTTTCTTTATTTCTTTTAAATGACCTTTATTTGATCTACAAGTCAAGATCAAATTGTTCCTTTCCTTGATTATCATGGGGATTACCTTCCCAAATATTCCCACGATAAGTGATATCCGCAAAGCAGAGGTTGACTTTATTATGAATCATTATTACAATTTGGAGTATTATTAAAATTATTTTAATATACCTTATGATATCTACATCTGTATTTTTATGACGCAACGATATCCGAAAATGGCTTATCTTAACTAGAATCCTGCTGTGTATTTCTACCAAAACCTGATGGATCGATGCAACTTGAAATGCTTGTTGTACAAAACGAAAGTTAGTGACAATGAGCGCTGTATCTTCTTTCATTTCTTCTTCTTGTGTGCCGTCTTGTCTCGTGCATGAGGGAGATGAAGCGGCATTTTACTTTCACTTTGAACAACAACATGAACAAGGTACGCATAAAATCACTGGAATTGCACCTTTGGCTAAAGATGTCGGATTACGGTTGAGGTAAGACGTCTTAAACTTTAACATAAGTTTTGGGTTTTTTTTGCCAATGTTTTGTCGTGCTTGTGACTTTAGTTGATTTATTTTAATCTTATCTGCCAAAATTACTTAAAGGGGAAGAAGCTATTTAAACTGAATAAATATAACAGTCATCCTCTGCTATTGATTTACACGCACGCATGCACACGCACGTGCACGCACGCACACACACACACACACACACACACACGGCGCTGCCAGGGGGTCTCTGAGCAAACGCAGGCTTGACCAGCCAGACAGCTGGGCAGTTCAGTTCTACTGTAGTCAGCTCTTAAGATTCCCATTGATCCACTCCTTGCTTTAATAAACCTCTCTCTCCCTCGCTCTCTCTCACACACACAAAATACAACACTAAAAAGAACTATTAGAGTTGGAGCAGTTAGCTGTTGTAGAGCAGACGGTCAAGGGAGGCAGTGGAGTACGAAGGAGTGAGGGATAGAAAGACGAGGCGCAAACGAGACAGGAGTGAAAAGGAAAGACAGACGATACTTATATTTATTCCACAAAACGGTTTGCAGTGGTCTCCTACGCATCTACCCTGCATCGCACACACTCTCCTCCCTCCCTTCCTTCATTCAATCACAACTACAGCACTTTCTCTGTGTATTATGTGCACAGTTGCTTCGAGTCATACATGATTGTGGACGAGCCATTAGCAATTTGAGATCATGGAAAGAAGAAGTGGTTCAATTATTTTGCGAGCTTCATACAACACTCAACTGCATGAGTAGAAGCCGTTGAGCAATTGTATTTGTCTGCATAGGAAGCCATAGTCGAGTAGTCTACTGTACATAAAATGCTTCAATTGCACTTCAATGCCCCAAATTGAAAATATTAGTTTTATACTGTGTATATAGTCATATGTCAATTTCAATCTTTTGATAAATAAGTTAATTTCTTATACACCCTGTGCAGAAATGTAAAATTGACGTGTGAGTGCATGCACATACCTTCATAAATAGAGGATTCCCGTTCAACGACTCTGCTCTTCTTAGGTTCTCCACACCACACTGACATTGGAGGGAGAAGACATCAAAATAAAATCAGATTCAAAGAAAAAAGGTACAAGAAATGGCACCAAATGTTCACAATGTGTCCACAGTTTAGTAAAAGCCTTTTGTCTTTGTGTAAGAAACACAAGCATTTTGTTCTGAACTTCACTAGGTTTCATTTTCTTGGCGATTGAGACACTCTGCAGACAAACTGCACCAGATTGTTTCGTGTCACTGAGGGCCCTATAAAAAAAATTACATATATTATGTTCGCTGTTGAAATTATCCATCATTGTCGGGACATCTTTTAATTATGAAGCTTTGACAATGATAACATTTGTAAACGGTGCATTTACGTAAATATTGGGAGTTCAAATTCGTTTCAAGTTTGTAGTTTATGAATAAAACACTAGTGCAGGAAATGTGCAGTTGTGTGTGTGTGTGCGTGTGTGCGTGCATGTGTGCGCGCGCTTGCGTGTGTCTTTGTGGCACCAGTCACATTGATCTGTGGTCACCTTGCTGGTGCCTTCCGACAGACATGCCACTCGACTGCTGGACATAGACAGAACCTAACACACATCCTGAACAATTTATCTGTAGACCAGCGATCCACTGATGTTACTTGATCCTGTAGACAGTAAAGGGGTCCAGACTGGTCCACCAAAAATGATAGACCGCTAAATTAGGTGGCCAAGGCAATGAGACACTGTTCTCCTTTTAAATGGACGTTGACATTAAAATGTTGTTCAATTATAAAGTATACATTGTTGCATTGTTATATTTTGTCAGAAACTTGGAGTCAGAAGTCAAAATGTTACTAAAAAGCTTTAAGGTAGTTTTGTTGTATAACTTTCTGCGTTCATCATTCACTGTACAAGTATACAAGTATGTACAAGTATTGCAATGAGAATAAGTAGTTGAAGTTTGCATAAACTGCTCCTAAATGGATCTAACAGTCACTCAAAGTTGACTCATCAGACACCAATCTAGGTATTACTCAGACGGCCAGTCGACAGACAGTGTGTTTTTTTTCCCAGACTTGATGAAACCGTTGCAACTTCTTACCTCCTCACCCAGCACCTGTCCATACTCAATATCCAGCTCATGTAAAGTCTCGATGTGGTCGGACGTGAAGGCGATTGGCACGAGCAGGATGTTCTTTTTCCCCCTTTCACAAAGCCCTTTAATGACCTCGTCAGTCTGGGGGCCGAGCCACGCCATGGGCCCCACCTGAGAGATGAAACACGGAACATAATGCGCACCTGAAATTAGATGGACAAGTGGCTCCACCTTGAGGTAACAAAATGAATATCACCAACTTGCAGTGGACTGAAAAGGGTATTGGACTTGTGCATATTCTGTTAATAGAAACTATTATTTTCAACAGCTATTAGTGACTATAAATGAACCAGCAAAATATCAAATCAGCTACAATATAGTAATAAACACTGAATGGAGAATTCTACACCTCCATGTCAATTGAGGGCACCTTGATACCTTCCCTTTGAATATGGACATCTAATTATTCTTTGGATTAATTTACATGATGTGTTCAACCTACTATTAGCCGAAAAAAACAATATTCAATATTGTGAGACACCGTAAGATTGTGCAGTTTGAACATTAACATTGTATATATCAATTAAAATACCAAATAAAGGTTCATTTAAAGAATGCACCTAAATAAATGTTTCCAAAAAAAAAAACTCTGTTAAAGCTCAAAAGTATAATTATAGTTGTAAGTTTTAAAAATGGTTTCACACATTAACTGTTATGAAAGTCACAGCAAAATGATGACCACTAGAGAGAGCCACTGAACCTTTGTGTGTCCTTCGGAGCTATGCCAAACTAGATAACCACCAGACAGTTTTACTGGACCAGCACTTTAAATTCTCAAGTGTGTGTGAAGTTACCCTGGACTGCCACACTAGTCTGTAAGGGTTACAGTGTCCAAGTCTCTCCATAACTCTCTGGACTGTAGCACCCACTTCCTGAGGGTATGGATCGCCTCTGTTTACAACCTGCAAACAACACACAACAGTAGGACGGTCGGTCATGAGTACAGTAAGGGAGTAAACATCCATCCATCCATCCATCCATCCATCCATCCATCCATCCATCCATCCATCCATCCATCCATCCATCCATCCATCCATCCATCCATCCATTTTCTGAACCGCTTAGTCCCCACGAGGGTCGCGGGCGTGCTGGAGCCTATCCCAGCCGTCATCGGGCAGTAGGCGGGGGACACCCTGAACTGGTTGCCAACAAACCGCAGGGCACACAGAGATGAGCACTCGCACTCACACCTAGGGAAAATTTGGAGTGCTCAATCCGCCTATCAAGCATGTTTTTGGGATGTGGGAGGAAACCGGAGTGCCCGGAGAAAACCCACGCGGACACGGGGAGAACATGCAAGCCCCACACAGGGAGGGCCGGAGGTGGAATCAAACCCGCACCCTCCTAACTGTGAGGCGGACGTGCTACCCACTGTGCCACCGAGCCGCCCGGGAGTAAACATGCATAGCTTAATTGTTTGCAAATGTGTTTGTTTCATCATGCAATTAATTTGACTGTATAACAAAATGTTTTCAGATTTTGTCTATAAGATATTGGATTTCATATTCTAATAACATTCGAGGTAAATGCAGGACATGCAAGATCATGTTGCACTTACAGCCATGGGAAGTGAATGTGCTGAGAATAGAATCACTACATCATCTCTCTTTTCTTCTGGAAACTTCAGCAGCTCATTACTCACGTGTTCTGCAAAACACTGTAGATACACACAAGCACGCAGACAAGTGTTATTTTCATCAAATAAAATGCAGCTTTCCCTCTACCAAAATGACATATTGAGATCTAATGATGTAGCTTGCAAGCAGTTTCGACTCATGATTTGCTCGGAAAGCTCTGAGCCTAAATGTTGTGCCTTCTTCTTTCTGCCCCATTCGTGTGTGCCTGCGTTCGTGTCTAACCTCCACCAGAAGAGGGTGAGTAGGCCAACGGTCAATGACACTCCAGCACATTTTTGGCCTCTCGCCTCTGCTTCTGTAGTAACGGTAAATGGCGTTTAAACTGCTACCTGTTTACACAACAACAAAGAATCACATTTAGAACATAAATACGTTTTGTTGTTAATAGCTTGTCAGTTGTAATGTCATCCTTAATTTTTGTATTTGGTTGCAGTTAGAATCGCAAACTGTCAAGGCCCCACCATTTTAAATAGAAGTTCAAAGAAAAAAAATGTGCAATATATGTGAGCTAGTTGACAGGTAGACAATCACAGGGTGGACATTTTTGGCTAACGCTAATCATAACAACAGAATGGATAATAAAACATAAATAAAATAAAGGAAGAATAGTTTCTCTTTTTCGAGGTTTTTTTTTTTGTGTACAGGTATGTGTCCAAAGGTTTGGCCACTTTCAATGAGAACCCAGAGTTTTATTATTGGGCTGCACATCATGAGCCTTACTTTAACTTCATAGTATATAATATGATGTGTGGTTTTTTTTTTTATACCTGTGGTTGAGCAGCTATACTGAGGATATTGTGTGAATGCCACAGCTCGGTCCACTCCGTCTTTCTCCATCTCCTCGATGGCCTCTTCAGTCAGTGGGTGGACATAGCGGAAACCGATGTAGAACTTATGAGGGGCTGGTGGGGAAAGAAAATGAACATTTTCAAAGTGATATGTAAAGTAAGACTATAATTGTTTTGGGTGAGGTAGGTGTACAGGAGACAAGTTGTCAACAATATCAGATTTGGATTTGGTGGTCATTCGTCAGTTTATTTTGACTTGCAGCTAAGGCCGTGTTGTTGTTATCAGTGAGGTGTGAAGCAGGCGTGCGAGTAGCCACACCTTCAACAACATGCTATCTTTATTTTGCACCCGCAGAATGCAGCTGATACAAACAAGTCCTAATCCAGAAACTTTTGAAGTGCCACCTGCTAATATATTAAAGTGCTGTGTGGATGGATATTCACACTCACCTGTCTCAGGGCTCATTTCATCCAACAGCTTCACCATGCCTTCTCCCTGGATGGCGGTCCAACGTTTGATGGGTGAGCCTCCTCCAATCTTACTATACTGCTCCTGGATTTTGGGAGTGCGGCGCTTGGCAATGAATGGGCCAAGTGTACTGTGGATGAGCAAAGAACAATTACACATGTAAAATGTACTGTACATTACCGACAATCAAGAAATGATCCAACCAGACATTACAAAGATTTAACCCACTGACAGTCACATGAACGCAAGGGGGCTGTCTACATCTTCAAGGGAACATAAAGAATGCGACTGTATGAATCAACCTTCACCTTGCAGGTCTATTGATCATAACCGAATAAAAGATCAAATTAAAATTTTACAAATGTGTGTCGACTAAGTCGTACTTCTGTACTGGGAGTTTCATCAAGTCTGTGTCCATGAAGAGCCTCAACAGGAAATCATGTACATCTTCCAGTTTCTCAGGTCCTCCCATGTTTAGCATCAAGATGCCTGTCTTGGGTTTCCTGCAAAACAGGTTCAAAAGCAGTAATTAAGTTCAATGCCATTACCCCGCCTACCCTGCAAAGAAAAAAAATACAAGTGTGCTGGCATTTCACCTATTGTCCTGTGTTTCTGGGGTCACATTATGGGCCAAAGCTGCAACAGTAGCATGAGTCCTCGTGCCAAGGCTGACACTGCTCCTGGCAACTGCAGCAGATGAAAAAATAATTAATCTTAACTTAATTAACCATTGTGACACGAGATGAACTTTACAATCAGTCACATTTTGCTTCAAAACAAACTTTGATATCCTCAAACAACCGATAGGAACATCAATTTCCGCTTCTTTTTTTGTTGTTTGTAAGTCAATAATGTCAAGATAAAATAAAACATAACTAACAGCGCAATTCTGTCCACAATACAAGAATCATTCATTTCTCATGCGGCAATACCGTGAGACACCACTAGGGTCACAATTGATATTACGCAAGTTGAAAATGCTGTAATTGCATAACTCAGACTAAATACACCACTGGGAAAAAAATATATATTTCCGGGTATAACGGTTATTATTAAAATGGACATACTGGAATCAATACATACATTTTATTACGAAAAAATAACACTAAATAGTCATCGTACTCATTCTGACCTGTAGGTAAAACGTCGAATTTGGAGTTATCCGATAACGGAAATATATATTTTGCTTACAAAATAAAAGATTATAGAGCGAGGCTTTTGAACTTTTAATAGCGACGAAATGGGCTAAATTGACGATAATCTGGACTCAAATAATTACTTCAAATAATAAGATCTGTTAAAATCCCGAATTTACAGGAAGGTGAATTACAGTTACGACAAAATATTTTTATTGTGGGAAGTCCATGGCGGAAAATGAGCGTTATGCAGCTACCTTGTCGCCGATTTATGAAACTGATGCCAATGTCAATGATGTATTAGTGTAATTTACTCCAAGCATGGCTACATAGTTCATTCGCAAGTGTGATTAGGCTACACCTAAGACACAACTTTAATTTGCTACATATAAAATGTATGCAAATAAATCGCAATTCGTATTTCTAGACATAGCCTCGCCTGAGCTAACTCAGCTCGGTAGTACTACTCACATTGGATCAAGCGACCGGCGTTGCCCAGGACTGTCATCATTATAGTTTCCAATTTTTGTCACTCCCCCCCCCCCCAAAACAAAAAAATTAACCTGACAAATAAGTCGTGCACTTCTTGTCTCTGTAACTGTGCAAGCGAGTCTTCCTCTGTCCCGCGTATTTTGTTGTCCGATGTGTCAACGAGATTCCTTCAGCTATCGCTTCCAGCTGGCTGTTACCAATGATGTCAAGTTCGGCAGCATGTTTATTACTTCCGGATATTATTCAATGGTACAACTTTCCCAAAACTGACTTTTTTTCCCCCTCTACCAATTACCTTCTATTCAGTACCGACAAGACATAACATATTCTTATAGCGTATTGTAAGTTGAAATTGAAAAGAAGGTTGAACAAAGTTTCTTCCTAATTTTGTAAAAAGTACCAAAAACAACAACAATGATTATAACCTCTCTACGAGTAAAGAGTCGATTTTTTGTTTTGATTGTTGTAAAAGTTATGATTGTTATTAATTAATTAATTTATTTTAAATGGAACTTGGGATACTTAATTGTCCAGGTCCAATGCTGTGACTTCCGTTTGATTACTTACTATAGCTTGACGGCTTGATGCAAATCGGCTACAAATACGTCATGCTACCCCGTCTACGTAACATAACCACACCTGCGTTGTAGTAGACACCCCCCCTCTATATATATATATATATATATATATATATATATATATATATATATATATATATATATATATATATATATATATATATATATATATATATATATATATATATATATATATATATATATATATATATATATATATATATATATATATATATATATATATATATATTTTTTTTTTTTTTTTTTTTTTTTTTTTTATATATATATAAAAAAATGACAAAAAAAAAGACAAAAAAAAAATGAGAAACCTTGAGAAGGGACCACAGATGGAAGGATCCCCCTTTCAGGATCACCAGGCTGCAATGGATGCAAAGAGGGCACATAAAATACATCATATGGAAATCAAAAAGTGGATGTCCAGGCCAAAGCTGGTGCCTTCGATTGTCCTGGCAGTGTCCTCTAGGAGGGTATTCCGATGCAGTTCCCTCATGCTGAATTGGTCCACGAGAATCTAGATAGCCGTCGTCAGCTTGGGTGTCACCTAACCATTTTATGTCTTTCAGTGACTCTTCCAGTCTCTCTGTTGCAACTTGCTTATGAAAAAGAGTGACCACTTCTCTGAATATCCTGTCTCACAATGGTGAAGTCTGTTGGACAGTTGTTAGGTGTCATATTGGTCTTGTGATATTAAAATGTGACCAGCATGATGAAGGGGAATTGCGATTTAAATGGGATCAGGAAATGTATTGGTCCATTCATGATGAAACACCTGTTGTGAATTTTGCCATTCAGTTCCTGGTTAGAAAACCGCAAGTTGTGCGAAAAAAAAATTCAAACTGTTGGGCATGTGCATTCAAAAGCTTAGAGGTTAGTCTATCAGTGGTTTTGAAACTTTTAAGCCCTAGAACCACTTCCAAAACTATTCCATCTAGTGACCAAATAACCCCCTAAGCCAGAGCAAGTTTGCAATCACATTATCATGTTAAATTTAAATTTGTTGAATTAGATTTCAATAGTCCAAGAAAGACAATTATTTTATGACAGAAGGTTTGATATATTCAAAGCTGATGATTTACTGTCATTGCACTGTACAGTGCAGCCAAAAACATGATTAAAATCACACACCGAATCTTAGGATGATTGCTACGTCATTTGTTTGCATTGTTTTATTGAAGTGTTGTATTTTCCAATTTTCTCAGATCACAAACATTTTGATTCCATGTAGACAACCCGTAAATCACCGGTAGCGGTCCAGGTTTTTTGTTCGTTTCTTTGCAACACAGTAGAGTCAAATGTTCGTCAGCACTACAGAGCACAAAATTGCTAATCGTGATTTTAAGTTTTGCCCAAGTGGAAATACACAGCATCACCAATACACGCATGGAAGGTATATTTTCTTGCCTTTTGTTTTTGTCACGGAAAGCCAATGTTTTTGTATCAACCCCAGAGACATTTGTTCAGTAAACAATCTGAAGACACCAGGAAATGTCGACATTTCTTCCTCCGAGAATATTTGGACAGGTGAGGAAAAATGAGAATACCAATTGCAAAAAAAAAAAAAAATGTAGCCATGTTGCCACTTTGTACTAACCTAACTATAAATGACTTGCTAAACCTCAGTCACAGCGTATGTGGAGCTAGAAAGACCGCATTTAAGGCAGGAAATGATCAAGAGCATTCAGTACTTTTACACAATTACAGAAACGTGGTTGTTTTAGAGAGCAGAAGTGGACATGACATGATGAAGGTAGTCTACTAATTATGGGACATGATCGAAAGTGAAGATGAGCACCATGAAGGGAACAACTTGGTGATTGGATCTCAATTTGGGAACTATGTGAAACAAAACCTGCAACAGGGGAGGAAAAAAAAAAAAAAAAAAACTCTTGGAACAAATGTGTACAATGGTGCTGTATCTGATTTGATATTAAGGTTTACACAATGGCCCATATTTGAGCGGGTCATGATGCGAGTGTGTATTTAGGGCCGGCAGCGTTGGATGAATCGTGGGTAAAGGCAGACGTCTCTGATGTGGTGTCTGTTCAGCAGCCAGGTGAGAAAACGCTCGAGACCGAGGCCGTAACCCCCGTGATGACACGTGCCATACTTCCTCTGAATGGTACGAGAAAGAAATTCGGAATGCGTTTGGGTATAAAACATTTAAGCAGAGGAGCAAGAAGAAATAAGACACTTACCTGATCAGTGTACCAATAGTACGGGGTTGGGTCGATGCCCTCCCTCTTAAAGCCATCAAGCAGCTCCTTAGCGTCCCAGGTACGCATCGAGCCTCCAACAATCTCACCGACATTTGGCATCAAAACGTCAACCTGTGAATGGCAGACATGTCAAGAGGCACACCGTGCCTACAGTGAAGGATTACAAATTTCAGTCTTTAACAGAATTTAGTTATCTGTAGTTTGTTCTGCCCGTGCCTCCAAATACTAGACGGGGTAGGTTTTTAAAAAGAAGAAGAAAAAAAAAAAAGGTTTTGTAGTATACAACTAAGTCGGGATTTAGAGTTATATTTTCAATGTAGGTCAGCACTGAGCTTTGCTGGATTAAGAGAAAGAGAGACACATAAGGACCCCTATTAAGATCACAATGCAGCATGAGCAGGTGAACAATTTAGCTGTCGATCCAAATATCAATCTTTTCACCCTAGCAGAACGCAGCACTTAGTTTTGAATTGAGGCCAGTGCCATCAATAATGGTGCCTACCGATTCTGTGAGCCGCCTGTCCTCAGCGCAGCGCTGCATGTAGAAGGATTTGATCTCAGCTGGGAAGCGACAAAGCAGAATTGTTTCGTTGATGGCATCCGTCATCAGTCTCTCGGGGGCCTCTGGGATGTCCTGACGGACACAAAAACAGGACATGACAAATTAGTGGAATGTTATCAGGATAACATGTTTGATTTAAAAAGAATGTACAGCCAATCTCTGAGAAGTGTTCATTTGAAAATAGAATTTTATTCAGCAAAGTGCTGCTCCAGTATACAGTGAACATATTCTCAGTGTTCTATTTGCAAAATCGAATATTTTGAAATTTTCTTGAAGAACAAATCTTCTATTATTTGCCATAAACCACAGCAAATTCCACATTGAAGTCCTCATGCAAATCTTTTCTAAATCAATTAGTGTTACTTTGGCGCCACCTTGTGTCATTTTGCTGCGAATGAGTGACTATTTACTGAAGGGAATTACAGTACTTTCCAGTCATCTTCTAGCCTCTATAAGTAATTCTACTGCTTGGGGGGGGGGGGTTCATAGTTGCAGATTTGCACAATTTGTAGCAGGATCCAGTCACTAAACTACAGAAGTTTACTGAATATTTTTTTTAACCAAAAGAAATGTTGTTTGTCAAAATTTCTATTTTGCAGATGATATCTTTATTTTAACAATGCTTCTTGTACAGCAAAGAGCAAAGATATTAAAATAACAGTTGTCTGTCTGTGTTATGCTCACCTCTCCAAACTCATAGAAGGTGCCATCATCCTTCTTGACGTCATGTTCTTTGAGCCACACGATGGCATCGGAGTAGTTCATCCTCTTGAATGGCCTTTTAGGGGGTTTGAAGTCCTGAGTACATCATCCAAAAATAAAATAACATTAGAATGTCATTTCCTCCCCAAAACAACAACGGAAAAGATGGGACGTTTGGTACCGACCGGGTTGATGTCATAGAGCAGTTGCGCAGCAGGAGATTTTAGCACTCGGTCCACAACATCACACACTAAATCCTCCAGTTTGTTCAGCAGATCGTCAAAGGTTATGAAGGGACATTCTGCTTCAATGTGGGTATACCTGCAAGGGTTAAAAAAAAAAAAATTGTGATGGCATTTGGCAACATGTTGTGGTTTCACTTCACACGGAATTTGTCTTGGTATTCTCCTACAAAACCGGCTCGCTGGGTTACAAGGAAGCACCTTAATTGAGACTCTATCCGACAGCAAATAGTCGTTGACGAACAACACGTTTTTCTGACTGTCTTTTCTCGTTAAGGTTACTGACTGAAGAATGTGGACTTAGGGTAAAACGTTTGTTATGGTTGGCTCGAGAATAGATTGGCATACTCACTCTGAGAGGTGCCTGCGGGTGCGGGACTGTTCAGCTCGGTATGACTGAGCGACGCAGAAGCAGTCGCCCAGCGCAGGTATGCACGTCTCCAGGTAAAGCTGGGATGACTGTGTCAGGTAAGCCTGCTCGCCAAAGTAGTTGAAGTTAAACAGCGTGGAGCCGCCCTCCACCTGAGTCTGCACCAAAGTTGGAGGACAGACCTGAGCAGGAAACAGGAGACAGATGTCACAAGACTCAAAGTGAGATCTCATCACTGAGTACAATCATACAGATGGTGTGATACTTATCCATAATTGGACCGATAAGTCCCTCAAACTAGTCCTGCAATACCAGACTGAAATAAAATGACTTCTCAATGGTGTGCTTCACCTCGTAGTAACCGCGGCTGAAGAAGTGTTCCCTGAAGCACTGTGTGACCGTAGATCGGACTTTGAGGACCTTGGATACGTTCTCTCCTCGGATCATCATGTGTCGGTTGTTAAGCTGGACATCCACGTCCGACTCTTCATTCAAGATGTTGTCGGCCCCGCCTGCTGGCGCCAGGCCGATCAGCTCCCAGAAGTCGCAGTGGAGCTCGTGGCCTCCCGGTGCCTAGGGGAGTAACGGAAGTTTATATTTCCTTTGCAATGTGGAAATGTAGTGAAAGAAATACATAATATATAATCAAGTCTTTTTTTTTCCTCCTTGTGTACATGATAAGCAGCTGTGCTGACCTGTTTTCCTTCAGGAACTGGCGTCACAGTCCCATAAAGGGCTACACTGCTTTCCGTGGACAACAATAAGCCATTATAGCACTGACACTGGAGACAAGAACAAGAACAGGTAGTTAGGAGATGTTCATACATTTTTAAAGATGAAAAAAAAGAAAGGGAACTTGAACAAACTTTTTACTCAGTAAAAGATAACCATTACAATATAATAAGTGGTGTCACTCACTGAGCAATTTAGATTTTTTTTTTTTTTTTTTTTTTTAAAGGTAATTACGCGTTAGGTTTTACCAGTTTATCAGACAGCACACATTGCAGGAAACCAGTTCCATCTCTTAGCACGATAAACATCAAGTTTTTGCCTGTAGACAAACACAATTCAATAAAAATGGGCTAACTTTTTGAGAGCAGTGAATATAGCCATGAGCATGTGATTTGAGGTCTTCTAACCTTGTCTCCTAAGACGATGAACCCATCCAAACACTTTGACTCTCTGACCTCGCTTTGATCCCAGATTGTAGATTTTAACCTGCAAAAACACAATCCAAAATTGTACAGAGAAAGGAAGGCTGAAGGCAAGTTGCAGGAGATTGACGCTGCCTAATTTGACCTGCTCTGTTCTGGTGTTAACATTGTCCCTTGGATACCAACATTTGACTAACCAAAAAACAGACATAAATGTGAATTGAACATCAATAACATCAAAGACGTACCGTTTCCGGATCGGGCAAACTGGGGTCCTTTTCAATTGTGATTTTCTTGGCGTCTTCCAGATTCTTCTCTCTCCTCTCATTGTCTTCCGCCTTTGCAAAAAACATGGACCAAAAAACACAAGTCAGATCAATGAAGAAAACCCAAAATAAATAAAATGCAGGTATTGTCACAACGAAAGTGAAGGGGTAGGTGAGATACACACCTCTTTCTTCTCCTTGGATTCATTCTTGGCCTGTTCACGGTTAAAAGCTTTCTTTGCACTCTTCATCTGAGTCTTGGAGATTGCGACCCAACGCTGACAGAAATTGCCAAAAATGACTGAAAATTTCCACAACTAGTACTTTTACTTAAATTTAATACAAATGGACAGGACGGAAAAAGTTCTACACACAATAGAGCTACATCAACAAATTGACAAACATATCGATAATTAAAAATGCTGGCAACAAATTTTCAATATTGATTTGATGCGTTGTATGATTATGTCATTCGTTGCAATGAATAAATAAATAAAAAAATGTGTACAAAGAAATCCCACTACCTCTTCTTCTTTCTGTGAGTCTACGTAGATAGTAGGAAATGGTTCTTTGCCAATGAAGAGCAGAGCCTGAGAAGGTCAATCAAAAACACAATGATCAGATATCCGAGTGAAAATATTGTTGGCACCATAACCGACATTGGATTCCCATCAAAGCACTGACAGTCATTTTGTCGAGCTTGACCTTGTGAGTTGTCGCTTCGTATTACATTAATAGAGCAGAATGTTTTGTAGATGTTTTACTTTATAAGTGGTTTACTAATTCATACACAGGCAACATTACAATTTAAGAAAAGACAAAAATCAACCTGGCAATCACCATTATGAATTTGAGTTAGTATTTGTAACAACAGTGGTTAACTATTAAAATGCAACTTATTGTGCTTACCTTGAGGGGTGTCTTGAAAGGTTTCTGCTCGGTCCCATCTCCATCCTGGTCGCTGCCACATTTGTCCGACACATACATTTCCCCTGAGGTTCACAAGTAGAATAGATTTACAAACAAAATCTTCTAACATGTTTCATTTGAAATTGAAGGGTACCATTCCTGATCAACTGCAAGTGTCACTGTTTTAAGTTTGTTTTTTTTACTCATAAGTTCTCAAATGGTTAAGCTTGCAGTTAAGTTGGTTCGAGCAGTAAAATGACAAAAAATTTGCCTTAGTATATGACTAGAAGTATGTAACTGCTTACATACTCGTAAGCAGACTAACGAGTTGAATTCATGTAGTTCATCAACTTACATGTTTGTAACTACCTCCAAAATGATGTGAAAGTTTGAAGTCATGGTGTGATGTTCAGTAGAATAAAGTCTACAGCTATGTGTATTATTTAATATAAGCAACCATCTTGAAATGAGAATGAAATAAACACGTAAATAATCCAAATATCTCACAAAGCCCATATCAGTTTAAGACACTTTTGCCGTTTTGATAGAGACACAAAAGTACATGGGCGAAATTAATCACATGACAATAATGATTGCTTTATGAATTAAAAGGAGACACTAATATTTACAAGTTAAATATACATGATTTACAATCCTCAAGGTGGCTCCTGCAATATTCATTGTGAAATAATAGAAATCTCTTGTCCAAATAAATTCAGCTTTAATGGTCAAAGACGAAATGCTTATTTATGTATACCGTTTATTGATATAATACATATATAAACTGCTTGCCACAGATTTGCTCACTCAAGTGACATACCATGAAAGACGCTTGATGATTATTATTGATAATAATCATAATATACATTGATTAACAGTCACACTCCCCACTTGTACAGAGTGTGTGTGTGCGTGTGTGAAATAAATCGTGACAATGCCTGACGCAACACTAGATTCTGACACCTGTACCTTGAATGATCTCCTTTTCACATCACGCCCGTTTTACGATCCTACCGTGTAATACATCTTTTGTTAGCACGTTAACAGGGCGTTACTTCAACGCAAATTGGTGAAAATAGAATTGAATCTTGGAGCTCGGGTATTACTAGCATGCTAAATGCTAGCTTGCTCCTGACTGATGCAATTGGTAAACTCCCGTTCACATGTCATCAGAAGCTAGATGGCTAACATACTTAGCTTTCAGATTTTCATTGGTTTCTTACCAACAGACACTTGGTCCACACCTTTGATTACATCTGTCGCCATGTCAGTCCAGGGGCTGATGTAGTCCGCTAACAAAATGATTTAGTACAAGACACACCGCAAGAGAAAACTGCCGGTGCTTTGCAAATCTTGCCGCATTCGCCTAAATACGGAATTTCGGTGTCCTTTTTCCGGGCAAGGTTGAAGACTGGCGCTGATTGGACACCTTCGACTTCGATTCAATACCCGCATATACAATTGGTGGAAGCCAAACATGTCGTCCAATGACACTTAAAAAGTATTTGTAGTTTTTGTGTCATCGGTGCGTCAAAATATTCCAGTAGTTATTTTTTTTTCTACATTGGGTATCAAATTATTGGTATTTTTGGTGTCACCCATGGTAATAAAAGTAGTGCAATCATTGCTGCTGTAATGGCCTACTGAATTTATAGTGTAACAAGTAGGCATTTAAAATCAAGGTTAAAATCACGTGATTGACTGGTTGTCCCTAAAATGTTCTCTGCATTATTTTGAGACAGATTATTGAAATCTCATGTCCAAATTAATTCATTTTAACATGAAAAGATCAAATTACTTCTATGGAGGCAATTTGTAATTTTGTAACTGTTTTCACTTTATTTTAATCAAACTAGTGTTCAGACTGGTGCACAATGAAATTAACAAATTTTCATTTTAGTCAGATGTCTCTAAATAATCGTTAACATTAATCTACAGAGTGACTGATAACAAAGTCATTGTTGAGCACAATATTTTCCCTTTCTTTGAATCCCTACTGTTATTAGAGTGATCATCACTTAAACACAAGTAATCCTCAAAACTTTAACGCGACAATATTGTAACACAGAATAACCCAAATCATGTAGGAAATACTAACACGGCCCAAGCATCAAGAGAGCTCATAAGGAGGGTTTCCACATTTTAATGCAAACCATGATCCTTCTAATTATGAGAAGAACACACCCTGGGCTGTACTGTCCATCAATAACGATCCAGCAGAGGGAATGAGATGAAATAACCCAGAGTGGAACCCACAATGACGCCGAGAAAGATCCAAGTGTTGAAGGACATGACGCACAACATCAGCATGTAGCCCAAAGTCACCTGCAGCAAGTGAAGCAATGTCTGGATTCCATGTAGCAACCAGCTGAGGACCAGGATATAAATAACACATTTATTTATTCATATGAATTTGGGAACTTCTCTGATGCATTTTGAAAAAAAAATGATGACCTGTCAAACACAAAGACATGGAGGAGAATCTAAACCTACGTACTTGCTCCTGTTTCTCGGAAAGATAGGGTTTGATTCTCTGGGAGTCAATGAAGCTTCAGAGGAGCTGTTTTCCACCACAAGACTGCTGGAAAATGGAGTGGAATATTGAGCCAACAGCGTGCTCCTGCTAAGCCACACCCGCCACACTTTGAGCAGCTCGTACAAGACCGTCAGTAGCATGACCACTATCACTGACAAAAACATGCCTGAGGGGGGAATACACACACAAAGATTTTTACACACTCAGAATGTTACATATGATACAAATGACATATTCAAATCAGAAAAATAATAAGCTAAAATGATAAACATGATATATATATATATATATATATATATATATATATATATATATATATATATATATATAGAATAAATATAAAATATATATATATATACTTTACAATATTAAAGTATTCACATCTACTTTAAAAAAAAAAAAAAATATATATATATATATATATATATTTTTTTTTTTTTTTTTTTTTTTTTTTAAAGAGTTTCTTAACACCCGCCTTATGAACATCCGTACATACAAACAAACACTGACTAAAGGATTTTACATGTCTGTCTGAAGAGAATAAATGTATGGATACCTCCAGGGCCGTTCACCTGCCAGAAGTCAAACAGCAGTGTCACGTTACTTGACACCTGAAATGTCATCTGAAAAAAAAAAAAAGATAGCATATGAAGAAGATTAGCACATACTATTTAGCATTTAAATGCATCCATGCCAGGAATTCCATCACTGCCAACGTTGAAATTAAATTCACATTACATAAAAAACAAACCATTTTTGAGGCAAAACGGGATACAATATTTTTGTTGTGTACTGTATGGTTTTAACAGCTTGTTAAAAAAAGACACACAGTCTTGAGTTTTCTCAAATTAGGGCTTGCATGGATTTACTTAGTGGTGCTTCAGCACTCTAAACAAATCGGGTTAGACACGCTTCTGCTTGGAATTAATAAATTGCAGACGTGATCAATTGATTTGGGGCAAAGTGATGCTACTTGGTGTGTGTGAACTTTATCTCAACCACATTCCCACCCCTACATCCAAGCTGTGTGAAATTTCCATCTGCCAATGTCAGCTAAGATATAAATGCTACATGCCAAACTTAGACTCTCATGAGCAAACGAGGAGTGACAATCAAGTAATAATGAATGAAGTTACATTGCATGCCATAGCTATTATTTAGGATACTTTGCATACTGATAAGCAAACCTAAGCACAATAATGTTGAGTTAAGCAATTGAAGAAAATATTTGCAGTTCTCCATTTTAGGATCTGTAAGATCCTGTCACATTTTGAAAGATTTAAACAGCTTTAAACATGATGTATTTTAACATAGTGTATATTCATATGACATTCTTTTTCCCAACTAAAGAGCAAAAGGAAAGACAGTTGTCAAATACAGGAAGTACAGGATTAGCATGTTTACACAAAAGCACCTCAGTAGCCTCCAGCAGCTCAAGTTAACAAATTAGCAGCAAAATAAATCTTGAGGTAATAAAGAGTAAATACACACCCATCTCCAGACAATAATTCACTGTATAAACAGCAAAAAAGTGAAGAAATATTTGGTAGAATATTTCTTTGTAAAAAAAAAAAAAAAAAAAATGCTACAAAATCCTTTGTAGATACATTGAAAGATAAAATTGTTTACATTGGGAATCTTGGGCCTCGATTTGTTTGCAAGGCTATCTTACGTGCATTTTAAATTAAAATCCGAGACGATTTATAAAGTATTGAAATAGTTACAATTTTTATTTCTGATCAAATACAATATGAATGTAGATGTTGGTAATGTTGGAATATGGTAAAATCCACTGATCTACTATAAGGATAAAAATATCAAGGCAAGTCAAATATATTTGTATAACCCTAACCCTAATCACATTTTCAATAAACATTGCGCATTTAGGTGGGCTGGTCAGAGTCATGAAACTCCAATACTGAAAATGGATCCCACTCCAACTCCTGTCTTTTTTTCATTACTTTGAATGCTATATAACTTGTGATTTTCTGGTTTCTTATAATTAATATAACAAATCTTTTCACTTGTATGCTTATAGTGCTGGCTTCATCGACATTCGATTGTCAAACACAGGCAAGAGCGAACAAGTCATATTCATTCCAAACGCACACGCGGTGATCTGAGTAGTTGGATTAAAAAAATGTTCTATCACAAAACTCACGGTCAT
Source organism: Syngnathus leptorhynchus (assembly GCF_054491065.1). Classification (NCBI taxonomy): domain Eukaryota; kingdom Metazoa; phylum Chordata; class Actinopteri; order Syngnathiformes; family Syngnathidae; genus Syngnathus; species Syngnathus leptorhynchus. The sequence continues at coordinate 3,873,740 of NC_141206.1, read as the reverse complement.
CATGTTGAACTTGCTGAGCGAAGGAACGCGTCAGTTGCTGTTTAGTAATTAACTTCGTTTACCCATTACGAGCGGGCGCCTTTTTCTGGCTTTTGACTCTTCAAATACATTTTTGTTGCACTCTTTGACTAGGACAGACGAACAAAATCCACCCACTGTACCGCGTGACGTTAAACAATAAACAAGAGGCTGACGGGTAATGGAGTTTTTGCAGTGAGACGGCCTTAGAGACATTTCCGGTTTATGTGGACTCTACGCATGCGCATTCACATCTAGACTATACGTCCATTTAGTTTTTATTTTATCACCCAGACTTTACTTGTGTTAAAAAGATGCCATAAAGGTTATTAAAAAAAAAAAAAACATGTCAGTCTCTGTTCTTATTTCATTGATGCGTAATATTCTAATATTCTGTTTAAGTGGACTCTCCGCATGCGCATTCACATCAAGACTATGTCCATTTAGTTTTAATTGATCACTCAGACTTGTGTTAAAAAAGATGCCATAAAAGGTTTTGGGGGGGGGGGAAAAGCCAGTCTCTGTTCTTATTTCATTAATGCGTAATATTCTGTTATGACGAAACTCTTCCACAGGAGGTCAGGCGTACGCCAGTACTCAGTTTGTGAGACTATGGTTAATCGTTTAGCCAGGCTTCATACACATGCATTCACTGATATTTAGCATTAAATTATATGCAATTTAAAGTACTAATGAGTGCTACATAAAACCTAATTGAATAAATGGACCTGAAGCCGTTCAGACCGCAATTATACAAGTGCTGGACTTCTAAATTGGTTTGTACCCAAGTGCACAACAAACAGGAATGGAATAGGCTGATTTGAATTGCAATTTCTAAATTACAATAACAATATACCCTCTCGGAATTCTTAGTCGAATGAGCTGATTATATTTAGGTTACTTTTAATTGCAGTAGTTTAAATATGCAGTTTAATAACAATATGATTTCATTTTAGAAAAAAAAAATCCAGTGTTTTGGAAACACTTAAAATCTGACATTATTCTCAAACGACCAAACAAGTCAGATGAATTTATTGTTCTATTGTACACATTTGTTATATTACACTGTGTACTGCACCTGTAAACCAATTACAAGTATAGAGAGAGATGAAGAAAAAAAAATAGATTGTCAATATGTACAAAAGGATGAATGTAAAAACTGCACAAAAAAGTAGCTAATCATTTCACTATCATACTCTTTGGTCTAAAAAGGGCAAACCGAGGATGTTGCACACAATGCAAAATCCTTTCAGTCGAACAAATTTGTCTTGGCAATGATGAGAGTTGCATTCCTAATGCAATTCTAGCAAGTGTAAGGGCCTGTTGTTTCTGCTTGACATGAAAAAAACAAAACATTTATATGCATAAAGTGTGTAGGAATAGTCCACATTAAGTGGCACAAGTAGACTCTGACCTACACCCTGACAGAGAGGGAATAACTCCATTAAATGCTCCAACAGTGAATGACAAGACCCAGAAAAGTAGAAGGCAAACATTCAGTAAAATGCAGAAAGGTATTATTGCCATTTTAATTACAGTAAAACAACTTTGTGTCTGGGTGTGCCATAGTTGAAAACCATATGGCAACTGCTACAGTCATAAAATAGTGCTACGATTTGTGTCTTGGTTCACAGGAAGAAATTATTATTCAACCAAGAGAATAATACACTAGATACATTCAGATTAGCAGGTGTGCATATCTCAGCCAATGTTCATCTCAAACATGTTACATGTAATTCAAACCAGTGTCATGACAGAAATGAGATGACTGCGTGCCATGCAGTTAAAAGTGATGACAGAATAAATGAACTTCAATTTTGAGGAAAAGAAGGGAAAATGAACTGGCAAATCACCTCAGAATAAAGACAAAGCATGGCTAGTAAAAGTGGGCCCAGTGCAACATACTGTCACAGCACCGCACCCAAGGCACACAGCATTTACCAGAAAAAGAAGCAGTGTTCAAAGCCTTTTGTGGCTTCAGGTTAAATTACATCCACACCTGGCCTTTCTGCCTTGGAGCTCATTTTCAGACTCAACCACTGCTGATGAGGGCAGGTCTCTTCTTACGTGATCCGCATCCAAAGCCTCCACTGCGTCTAAGTCTGCTGTACAACTTGCAGGAGGTCAAACTATTGGTCAAGTTGATGTTGTGCTCGGTGTGATCATCTTCACAATTGTCCGATAACAGGACATATTCTCTGCAAGGGAATTAATTTCTCCCAAGGCAGCCAGCCGAAGCAGCCTTTGGATCTGGTCTCTCTCGTATAGTGTTGATAATGGTCAATACCTATGTATTATGTGGTCCAGTCACAAAACATCCCTTCGGGTCAAGTCACTTATCGTGATTCCAATTTCTCCATTATTTTATTACCCATGTGGGCAGGTAAGACCCATGACAGGACTCTCGTCCCAGGTATCAGTCTGTCCAGGTTACCTCAGAATACTCTGACCTGCTGTTTGGCTACTATGTGCCAGTTAGAGCACAGAAAAATCCAATTTAATTGGGTTCACATCGCTTTTCATTATCGCAGATAAAGTACAGTCACTTTTCAATCTTAATTTAAGCACAGTGCTCTGTCTATCACAGCATGTGTGATCAAAATCCAATTCTTATTTTCACAAGACATGAACTCTTTGTACTTGTCGAGGACATGTTCATCTTTGGCGTTATGGAGTTGGTCCTGTTTTTTCATGAGGGTATTTCCATGATCCGGAGCTGTGGGCGCTGCTTTTTCATCAGCTTCTATTGTCCACCGTTTAAACTGAAGTTGGTGCTACTGCAACTTTCTTCATAAGTGGGTGGAGGCTCTGTGGCAGACGGATATGAACAGAAGAAGTCACATTGCGTTACTTTCACGAGTCATTCAGAGAAGTTGCTTCATCAACCACTTCTTGTATTGTCTATATATTTTTAAACTGAATTAGTGCAACTGCAGCTTTCTTCATAAATGGGCACAGGCTCTGAGACACAGATTCAAACCAGATAGGAGATCCTATTGCATTATTTGCACGAGTCAGTCCGAGAACTTGGAAAAAAAATGACACAATAAAAATGGAAATGAATAGGACATTTGAAATTCTTGAAAGTACCAGGATTTAGCTTTAAGAGGGGAAAAGAAAACACTGCATATTTGCTATGAAAAAAATATATCACACTTGAATAGCAAAGAGTGCAATATGAAAATAAAGTTACTAATTAATCAGTTGCATTTCAACTTATGTTAAGTTACCCACAAATAAGGCCTTTTGTGTAGGCTTTTTCTGACATTTTTGACATTGTACAGGTTATTGGTCACGATAATGGTGGAAAATGTTTTTAAATGACTTCTTACATATGGCTTAAAAAGGGGCATTTAAACATGTTTTTTGTATATTCACAGTCGAGCCGAATGAACTCTCGAGATTGAGAAAATAAATGTATTAAGGACTTTCTGTGACACTAATGTGATATTTCCCAGCATGTATTACCATGAGCTTACCATGAGGATAGTCCCAACTGCTATATTCTGGAGGCAAGATGAGAGCACAGGAAGTGGGGACAGGTGTGGGGTCTTCATCAGTAAAGAAAGGTATGGTGGCCCCAGTTGAAACACAGAACAAGGGGGCAGAAGCGTCGGGCTGTCTGTGGCTAGGTAGCAGCGCTGTACTGGGTGCATGGCTAAAGGCGCTCGGTGACATGTTGACAGCCTCACGTTGCTGAGAATGACTCTTGGTGGGAATCGCTTCGCTGGCATCAACACCTGCACACAGCTCGTCGTCGCCCTCAACCGGAGGGGCACTGGGCGTCAGTCCTGCTGCATTGGGTGAGCGTGCCACATCGCCATGATCTAGACAAGAAGGTACAGTCCTTGCAGGAGACAAGTTCAGGGCAATGTTCCCAATGTAGATGGGCAGGTTGACAACTGCCTCTGGAGATTTTAGTGCGACCTGTAACCAGAAACAATTATTGTATCTATGAGATTTTTCTTCAGACAAACAAAATAAAAAAGATATACCAGTACTTTGGGGAAGTCAATGACACATATGACAATTTCAAACTACAATACATTGTGGCTTCATATTCATTTGCTTATGAAATCATTTCAGTCGGCAGAAAGTGCTGGATTTGATTGATTAAGATTTTGGACAACTAAATGATGCAAAAAAATGTCAAAAGGGACAGCACACTTCATCACGCACTCGTTTTTTAATGACTTTCTTAATCAAATGAAATCTGCAAATGGGTCAGTTTTTAACATGAGTTAAATAGCACTTGGGAAAATTTAGAATGCGACAAATGAAATAACACCTTTTATGAGTCTCATTTGTAAAACCCCAATGGGAAATGTAAATATACTCGCACAATTGTGCCAAGCATGAACAAGCAGTCCCACAGACCTGAATGAAATAGTCGATATCTATGAGGCTGCAGCCTGTTAACGAAGACTGAGGAAGAGGTGGGACAATGATCTGTTCTCTCCACTCTGCGTGTTTCCCTGCCTTAACTCCGGCTCCCTCCACCTCTGCGATGGTTCGGAGGTCAAATATATGCCGCTTTGTCTTGTAAGTCACTTTCTGGTAGTAAGAAAAAAAAAAAAAACGTGCAAAAAAACATGCAAACATAAAGACGTGTCAGTAATCACTGGTGGAACTAGAATTTTCTTTCCTTGAGGTGTATCTCAGGGGTCTGCAAAACATGTATTTTTTTTTTTTTTTTTTACAAACCCCCAAATTCTTTAGAAAACACTGATAAACATTCATCATATTGCGAGGGGCAGGAGGAAATGTGGGGAAATATTCACAGAAAAGCTAAAAAGTCAATTGTCTGGTCTGGCACCAGCATAGTTCTGGATTGGGGTAGGGGTCCAAGGGACCACTAGCTCAGCCAGTCTTACTAGTACAAATCCTTTCACACATCTATCCAGCAATTGCAGGGTTTAACGTTCCTTTTAAAAATGAGCCAAAAAAAAAAATCACAATTGGCCAACTACTATTTTACCTGACACTAATTCCATTGTTTGGGTATTCCCATTATGATAAAAGTGTGATGTTTCTTCATAAATAATTTTCATTTCCTCCGATTGCTCAGGGTTTTAGGCTTTACCTGAATGAGACTTGCCAGTACACATCCTGTGTCTTTGCCAGACTTGTTGTGGATCTCAGTGGCTAACTTGATCAGCTGACCAGGGATATAGCCCCTGAAGTCACTGTGAGCTTTCAGCATAAGGGTCCCGGACTTCACCAGAAGGTAGTTAAATTTCTTTGTGGTGACAGCGTAGTTAAAATGCTGAAAAGACAGAGAAGCAAATTGAATGAAGCATTTGCAAGCGAACAATGTGTCACTTTGCTGCACTGAGATCTTCCTCAGACGTGAAATCAAATAAGCTTGAATCACAGCTAAAGGTTAATGTTTGTTCTGTTAATAAGATCTGCACTTACATCAATATCCGGGACCTCATTAAGGTTGAGCAGGTTGAGAAGGTAGAAGGGCCTCTGGGCTTTGTAGTCCTTGGCAAAGCGAGGCGTGTCAATGGCAGCTTTCACACGGTAAGTAATCTTTCCAAATGGTCCTTCAAAAGAGGTCGGTGCTGCTGCTGATGGATAGCCAGAAAAAAGGGAATTTTTCGTCCTATGTCTTAAATATTGCACTGGATATGTTTTGTCTTGACCGCATTGTGTGACATGAGATGGATGTGCTGCAAGTGTAAAAAAAAAATCAAAGTATTTACTTTCATAAATAACCGGAATAACTTACCTTTCAAATGTATTGATTTGCCAAAGAGGCTTGATTTAATGTCATTACTCGCATATAGTCAACGTCATACATGCAGTATAGTATGTTCACAAAGGCGATTCAACAAACACTAAAGAGGAACAATTATGTGTCACTGCTCCATTTTTACACTTCCCCTCTCCATGCATAATCTTTGTCCCGGAGGAAGTACAATATTAAAATAAGAAATGATAACCGGTGTCTGTGTTTCACTTTGGAGGGTCCACCTCATGCCTCAATGTTCATTTAAAAAAATACCCGGCACTCATAAAAGGAGATTTTGAGGGCAATATTTTTCCTCACCTTAACATTTACCACTTGCTCTTCTTATGCAAAGTCTTTCAGTCAAAGAGCATGAGAGGGGGCGAGGAAAAGCAAGGGGGCATGACGGCCAATTAATCCGCGACTGCACACCAGGAGAGGGACTAAAAATAAACAGAACCCCTTGTGCTTCAGCCCACACGAAGTATGCGTGTGTGAGATAGCAAACTTCACTCTTAGTAAGTATATTGCACTGATCTCAAGGTTACTCACACAGTGATACTAAAGAGCCGTTTAGAAGGCACATGTTGATGTATTTGAGAAATTCATTCCACGTTTCTGAAGGAAGGAATCAAGAATCACCCCACCGCTTACAATCACAGTTCTGTGGGAATTTGCTTTGTGCCATGCTCTACCAAGTGATTAGATGTTCTGGATTTCGAGTAAAAATCCATGCAGCATTTTAAGCAAAAACAAAGGTGTGTCCTGAACACCAATAAAGTCAAACAGCTTATGGAAAGAAAGTTCACACCTGGGATGAGAAACCGGAAAGGGAAATTGTGTTCGCCTGCTGTCAGAGTTCCTGTGAAAACAAAAGAATGTATCACTTACAATACAGTGTAAACACAACTGAAATAAAACACACAAAAGAGAAAACTATTTGCTGATGCAGAGATAAGCACGAGCCCTCGTTTTTTTTTCTCGTTTTTTTTCTGTAGCCACATGCAAACATTGGATATCAAGGTGGTGTCTTATTTTCCCAGTGGAATTGAATTTCACTGATAGAGATTATATTGCTCAAAAGACACATGAACTGATATATTGTTTGAAGGGGACCGACAACTGAAACTAGCTAACAAGGGTGATTAATAGTCCAATTAGTAATGGCTAAAACACGTAGCTGGTAAAGCATTTCCCAGCAAAGTTAATCAATAATAGAAAGAGAAAAAAAAAGCAGCAATCGACCCAGAGATTGAGTGCATTCTTCTGCACCAGTACAACTTTGGGTCAGCATCCTTTTAAGCACCTGCCCTTATGGATTATAGAATGATGATGTCTTGGAATTTAATGACGACAAAACTATGACGATGCCTTATACCTGCCTGATTTTTTGAAGCAATGCTTATAGCCGTGTATGTTTTTTTTATCTCACTGTACGGAGAGACAACAGCATCAAAACAATATCACCATTAACACAACAGTGTTCTGTTATTATTTAACGAATATGACCTATATTGTTTACTCCATAGCAATAAGGTTTCCATTTAAAAAAAAAAAACTTTTTAAAACGTTTGCATTTGTACTCACAAAATCAATGGGCCTCATTCACTAATTGTGGGTATGCACCAACCTTTTGCATTGTCTTGAAACAATAAACGTGCACAGCATGCCATTTGCAACAGTTGCATGTTTAACTGAATTGGCAAGAGCATCTGCAGGAGTTTCCACCACAATTAAGATAATGGGCCGATGAAGATAATTCATAGTCTTGTAGCGGTGACAGCTCATTTAAGTCAGAGCCGAATATATCTCTCCTCACGACATGCCACTCTTTCTAAGTGGCCTGTTTCATGAGATGGGAGAGGGGGGGGGGGGGGGGGTTACTGTGTGTGTCATGTTAACTAAGCCAATGCACCAGGATGATATGAAGAAAGAAAAAGAAGTTTAAATTTATCTATGCCTATATACAAAACACATGATCTCACTGTACAGTACATTCAAATTGATTGGTCCATATTTGAACTCGTTATTATTCGTACTTTCGGGAGCTTTTTTTTATGAGTCTTGTGGTGTGTGATCACAAACACATGACTGGCAGTTTTCATTTAATTCGCTGGCGAATCGTGTCATAAATGATGAAGATGTGGATTATTGGGAAATTAAGAGATCAAATTCTCAATGACAGAATTCCATTCATGTATAGTGTATAATAAAATTGTGATTTTTTTTTTTTTAATTGACTCAATTTTAGTGACTGAAAAATAACATGAGGCTATAGAAAGGTTAACTTATTATCCTGTTTCATTATTTCTTATCATCTTGCTACAGCAAGATGCAGCAGGGGCAGCAGGAGATGCAGCAGCAGCAGCAGGAGGTAAAATATCTTAGTTTTCTGTTGGTTATTAGCTGATAATAGTGACAAAATGAAGAGTTGAAACTGACACGTTCATGTTATCGTCACTCTTCCAGGCATCACATTAGTCATATGTTGTCCACTTTTATTGTTTTTGCTTAAGCGTACAACCCATTGGCATCTATCTTTGTGCTAGTTATTTACCTCACTTGTTTCCCACCGCTTATGCTGCTTAGTCCTTGGGGCGGAGCAGGCCAATTTTGAAAGAGATTGAGATACGGAAAAACTGCAGCGATAAAGGGAAGGACAGAGAGGCTGTGTCATGCATTATTTATGCCCTGCTCTGTAAAACGTGCGCTGAGGGGTTGATTGTATTGTATTTTTGCTTCCATTCTCATGGATTTTAATCCTTTTTTTTTTTTTTAACACTTACAACTAAAACTACACTACTACAATAATGTATACATAATTGATCAAATAATTTACACATAATTTTACATACCAGTGTTTTGGAATAAGATGTACTACATTCATACTTTTACAATTTCAGGAATAATAGTCAGTTACTTAGCCAAACAACCTCTAAACATAAGCAGTTGTTAGACAGATTGTTGTAAAAATGAAATAAAATATATAAAATGAAATTGTAAAAATAAAATAAATCAAATAAAAATAAAAACGAGGCTCGAATTACCTTTGTCAGCGACAGATAAAGTGCTGTTGAAGTACTGCTCCGCAATACTCCACGATGTGTCGTTCACTTTATTGGAGATCCCACATGAGCCTTGACAGTTCACCTTGATGGCTGTGTAAAGAAAGAAAAACAATGACGTGATTGTGATTGAATTTATACTTTACACACTTGAGACGAAGATAGGAAAAGTGACCGGCTCTTTTTCAGTCTAACGGATGCTTTGCAACATTCAACAATACTATTGAATCAATTTCCCTTTTGATTGAAATTTAAAGGCGAGAGAGATAAGCAGATACTGATGCCGATAACAATCACATGGTTTAGGTGAACATTTTTCAATTTTAAATCTTCCCATTTAGGATTATTTTAATCACCGATTAATGTCAATTATTTTTGGCCTCTGGTTGGATGAAAGCTGCAAAGATCGAGAGGCATTGATTGACATGTATGCTAATCAACCAATCACAATCGGTGGCTAAAAATGTATGTGACACAAATAAAGACCATAACATCATTTGAAGTACATCTGCAGTGTGATCACAGCCCCTCTGTGTCACCTCTCATTGACCTTCTTTACTCATGAGGATAAGAAAGCCATCTGATAAAATATACAAATACATACACGTGCACACACCCACAGTCAATCCCAAATTTGAGCCTGAGTTATAAAAGAAAATAATAAAAAAAAAAAAAAGAGTGACTATATATACATACATACATATATATATATATATATATATATATATATATATATATATATATATATATATCATTTAATAACGTCTTTTAATAGGCATGCCAATAAAATTGTATTCTACAATAGAAATGTTTTATTGTGTGCATCCGATTATAGTGTATCCATTCTGGTTCAACACATTTGACATGTGCAAAACATAAACTAGCATTATTTGAAAAATGCAATAAAAAAAAGAGAGCATTTGACCAAGCTTTCCGTCGCACCTTTGAATTCCACCAGTCTCGCTCAAAAAAAGACGCACACACACGAGGAGGCAGATGGCATTGCCAGATTGTTGGCACAATTTCATGAAGGAGCGAGAGTTGAGCCTTGAAACGATTGCCCAAAAATAAACGTTTTGAATAATAAATGGAAAATTAAATACAAATAAATAAAGATAGAGTAAACTAATCTGAGAAACAACTGTCTTTGTTCTAAATGCATCCTCCTAAAGCCATTCACATCTGAAAAAACCCCAATATACGTATTTACGTGTCTTGGGGGATTTCAACTGAGACTGTCTGTCTAGAGATAAATAATGGGCAGTGTCTTGACAGAGTCATGGAGCCAGATGGACCATGACAAAGGATGTCACATTTGTTTGAATAGTCACACAAAGAAAGGAGAGATACTATAAAATCAGTGTTTCACCACTGGAGACAACATTGAAATAAATGACAATCTCAACATCTTCAACTGTGTCATCTCAAATTTAGTCTCCTGTGTTTGTTCATTACTATAGTCTCTGAAGCCCAAACCAGACATGGCTAGTCTCACTAAGGTCGTAGAAACCTTTCTTTTCACTTTGGCTGATGTGCTTCTGTCACAGATCACTCCTGAGACTTTTGTCTGTACTCTCCTTTTCCCTTCTCCTCATTGCTCTGAACAGTTAATGCAAACTATGTCAAGTCCTACACCTTCTTCATCTCGACTCTTTGCAAACTCACTAATCCACTGCCTCTCTTTTATTCCCCACACTGTGAATCTGTCTGTCATCAGATGACATGTAGAGGCAGAAGTTGCCAATTCTTGCTTCAAATCTTTAAACCCTTCTCCAGGTGTAGTGCCATCCCCGCTTTAGCTTCTGAAATATCCAAACTCTCCATTCAGTTCTTATTTCTAGTGCAAAGGCATATCAACAACAACATCTCGGAACCGGTTGGCTCAGTCAGTCACTAAACAAGCAACAATGTTAAAAAAAAAAAAAAAACCCACAAGCATCATTGTAGTGATGATGTTATGACTCGGGATTAAAATGCATAACATTTGATTGGGATTTCAACAGAGTGATCTTAGAGCAGCTGGAGGTTCAATACGGTAGCACATGAATGTTCACTAGGGGCCAAACAATGAGCCGTTCAACTTACGAGGAAAATGTCACTCACCAGTGCTCAGGATGCTACGTGTGGAGCATTGCTCTGACTCAGCAGCCAGCTGGATTTGTTACCAACACATTGGAGTTCATCCAAATCCTCTTTATGGTTCAATGAGAGTGTACGCTAGTAGACACAATCCTGGCACTGCTGCCCGTCAGAGAGAAGATGTCGTCAACAGTTTATTTTTTTTCCTCTGGATGAGTACTTGACTAGAATATGTGTATAATTCAAAAGATATAACAACAACCTCATTGGTGCTGATAGGGACCACAATCAAAACTACTATTATTTTCCACATGGTGTCAAATCTTATAGTATTTCAAAAATCCAACCATTCGACTAACTTCGGCCTCTTAATGAGCAACATTTTGTGAGGAAGGCTCGACCTGCCTGAGCTTGTTTAGCTCTTTTTCTTTGTCGTGAAAACTATTCACCCAATGGAGGAATTCTATCCTTCAGGGCTTAGTTTCCTGTTAAACTTTGTGCTTGTTTTGCACCACCCGCTTTCTTTCTTTTTGCTTTCTTTTCTTTCTTGTTTGGACCACTTTTTTTGCTTTCTCACACTCATCCAAATGCACATTTACTACTACAGAAAGTGATGAATTCTAAATTGATCAAAAACACAAAACAAGCAATCGGATTCGATTATTTCATAGTAATTGTAACTGTAATTAACTGACGGAATGAATTTCCTCTTTGCTGTATCATTTTGCATGCGTTCTTAGATGCAGACCACCATGTTATCTAATTTCTCATGACCTACAGACAGGTTTGCATCAAAGACTTGATACGGTGTTTTGAATACAGAACAAAAGAAGTTTCCACAGCCATCACCGAAACAAAAAAAAGAAGATATTATCTCAAAGAATGTGGTCAATCTACCAAAGAGACTTTCAAAAACTATTTTAGGTAAACAAAAACACACTGGAAACCTCCCTGAATGCGAGGCACCCTTAATTTGTTCTTATTTGCTGAGCAATGTAGTCAGAATGGATTGTAGAGGATTTAGAGACACACATCTGGATGCACAATACACACACACAAATACAAACAAATCCTTGCATGTTTGCATGCAATGATAAGAGGTTTATCCCTGAAAAAGTTACATCATAATACAACTAGTGGCCATGTATCTGATCTGCACATTCTGTTACATATTACACTTCAATGTTTCATTGAACAATTTGACAACTCACAGATACAGAGTAGTGTTATTGTTAGCACGTTTGACATCAAAATTGATGCTAAAACATGATCATTAAAAACCATTAAAAAAAAAAAAAAAAACATGAACATCACAATGGTAAAACATTGTAATATAACCAGTGAAAGGTACTTAAGGCTAATACCATTCTAACTATACAAAGCATTTTTCTATCAAACAAATAGGAGGTAATAAATTAGGTCTATTGCATCCACGAGTTGACAAAAGGCTTTGAGTCGAACCTTTATGTTGTGAACTTGCTCAAATGAATGTGCATTACAAAGGATAGGCAGGCTCTGTACTTCTACTCTTGTGGAAAGTTACAGTCTGTGACATGCTGCAAGAACATGAAAACATGACAAAAAAGTTCAGAGGTGAGATTTGATAGTATGCATGCAAAATATTTGATCACGATGATCACTCAACTAATCTAACATCACAAATGACTACGTTCAACTTGTATGTAACTAATATCTTATGAACCTACGTCAACAACTTTGAAAAGGAAGACAATCAATACAAATACTGTCTAATGGTGTTATCATCAATAATACAGTGAGGCAGTAAATTTGGCTGAAAATAATGAGTGTGTCTCACAAACAAATGCACAAAGGACAGCATGTGTCCTGATCAACTAACTCTGCTGCCAGTGAAGCATGTTGAATCTGGAAAAGATGTGCGGAGCTTCTTGTTATGAGGACTTGACCCATCTCGGTGCACATTAGTGGCCTGGTAAAAGTGTATAAAACCTATTTAAATAACTAGTCAGGCTCACTCAATAAACCAGCAACTAATTTAAAGGCATTAAATTAACACAATGCCTGGGATACAAATGTTTTCCTGGTTCAGCATGATTCAAGCAGTCTTGGTGATTGAGCAATTAGCAGTCATGCCTAAGAAGTGCATTGAAAGCAGAATGCAAGCTCAGCAATTGCAGCACATTCATTCTGAAAGCCTGAAATGGAGTGCTGAACTAGAATACCTTCTTGAACAGGTCAGAAGGCTCCTCACTATATAAATCACAGGTGACTCTCAAATTAGAATATTGTTGAGACGATCACTTACTACAATAGTTCAATTTGTGAAACTCAAATTACAAAAAGTAATCCCGCTAACAAAGGGTGATGAAAACATGATCTCTTAAGTAGAGAGGGGAAAAAAAACTTTATCAAGCACAATCATGCATTTATATTTTCAATTAAAATCAACCCCATAGACCAAATCGAAACTTAGGGCCATTGTCTCTCATTAAACACTGCAGATGGGGTGTAGACACCCAAAAATGTGGCCATTCCCTGTGGCTCAGCGCACACCATCCAAGCGTTCTTCTGTAGAATTTAGCACTTTTCCTTCACTTGGCAACAGCTGACTGAGGCCGATGGCGTGGGATACACCTGGCCCATAATGCTGCCCAAATAGTTGTAACCACGTTACACTAACTGCCGAACGTCATGGAGGGCTCGTTATTATAACATCAAGTCAATTCCCATGGAGTGGCATCGATTCTGTTTATATTTTAAATTGGTCCTAATAACCCACAAATAGCATACGTAAATGCATCTCACTTAAAATAAATGTAATAAACGTACCAGACAGGATTTTTGATCAGATTTTTTTTTATTTTTTTTACATGTCATGTTTTTTTGTGTCTTTTTGTATAGCCAATGCTAAATATCAGGGACCAAAGGTGCATACCGTGCTTTTGTGTGTGTGTGTGTGTGTGTGTGGGGAGGGGGGTCAAGTAAAGAATTTGAAATGTGAACACTACCAGACAGACCCATGGCAGAGAAAATGAGACCAAAATAAATAAAACAGACTAAGGCTATTTTCATCCACAACAACATATCTGTCTGAACACCAACAACCCAGGGGAAATGCCAAATTTGAAAAAACTGCGACAATATTACATTTTAGTCTAGGGTTGAAAAGGCCTGCTTAAATATTTAGGCTTTAATAAAACACAATATTTTATAAGGAAGCGAGACAATATGAAGAAGCTCAGTCACTTCGCTAGTACCCCCAGCCATCTAGTTGACTACACCCAGGATGAGTCATTTTCAAAGCAGAGTAAGACAACAGTTAATACTCACATTCACACATATCTATGAAATTTAATTGATCCCACATTGATGACGTAAAAGTCCACCACTAATGACTGTTGTTCATCAGGACTTGCGCGATACGTTCTTGCTTGCATGAAAGCCATTTGGACTCAACTTTGGATTCATATTTTGTCCCCAAAATTCTAAGTCTGAGTTACATGACTCCACAATTGTAGGCTGTTTCCTCCTCTTAAGGATCATTCCCATACAATGGGCACATTGTTCATTTCAAGGGCAACTACTGAGACTCTCCCCACCTCACTTCTCAATTTGAATCCTATCATTGTCCGTTGACCCCAAATCACCTTTTTTCTACATTTATGACAGAAAACGATTCAATTTGATGTGTCCAAGTTCCACAACCAAAAAAGTAAGCCATGTTAAGACAACAAGCAGGATGTAGTCCAGGAAGTGACTTTCACGTCCTGATTAACCAAACACCACCGACCCACTCCGAAGAAAACAAACATGCACAACTACAACCTAGAAAAAAAAAAAAAACTTGATGGCATTTTAAACGCACAAATCGAACGACACTTCTTCAACATTTCCGCTGGCAACTTTGCCCACAACCTTTCCCTCCCTTCTCATGTTGGACATTACCTTTGTACTGCAGCGAGTTGCTGATTCGTATTTTGACCGTTCCGCCGATAGATTCTCCGGGACTGTATACCACCTTGTTATTGGTGAAAGTGATGTCAAATTCTTGAAGCTTTCCCATGACTGCGCACCGCTACTCGATCGTTCGCTTTCAAGACGCGATGCTCTCTCACCTGCTGCTCCGAGAAGAGTTGACGTCACTGAACGGTGCGCTGTCACTTATGGGAGGGACATACTCGCTTCACTTCACCTTTACCCCCACCGTCGCCATTGCGATACGGTGTTACCTGGAGGCAAAGGAAAGGACAAGCCTTGTCTGAACACAAGAATCTGCAGTATCGGAAAACATCAAACAAATCAAATAATAAAGTACTGCAACTTGACATTTTCTATTGTTTCTTATTAAAAACATGGTTGCATGCAGACACTTACTCTATAAACATGGAGTTCATTTGTATTCAGTATTCTTTCACTATAATAACCTGCAGTAAATCAAACTCAAACATACAATCAAATATACCTTATTATCAGAACTCAGTGTTCTTGTCCACTTTTTGGGGGGGTATTTCTAGCAATGATAAGTTTCCTCCCTCCATTGACAAGTAACAACATCCAACAGGCTGTTAATATTCTAGGTAAGGGACCTGAAACATTTCTAAGACGACACACAAGCACAATGGTTGCCAAGTTACTCCCTTGTGCCCATGGAAATCTGGTATGCTGTCTACGTGGAGTCCCACTGCTTTTTTTGTTTACTCGTAAAATTGCTCACTTTTTTTTTTGCAACTAGTCTATGTAAATCACACAAAAAAAGCTGTTATGAAACTTCCAAAAGCATCCAAGCTATAAATGATCATAATATATAGTAATGAGCATTTGTTTGAATCATTATCTTTTTTTACTGGCTTCATTATTTAATGAGTCAGTCTATGATTGTAAACCCAAGATTTTATCTCATGAGGTGATGGCCAGACACCTTTATGTCACCTCTTGATATAAGGCAGAGGTCAATACATTCCAACTTACTGAGAGACCATATCTTAGCCTTGGTCCTTATCTTTCACAGCATATACATTCTGAAAAACAGATTGAGGCGGTGAACAACAGGTCTTAAAAAGTGAGGTCATGATGAAAGTGGAAAAAATTAAAATAAAAGCAGTGAAGTAAATGTAGGTGTACATTTTTAAAAAGGATACTCAATATTTGAGCCGTTGCTTAAGAATGTCAGTATTTTTGAAAATATCAGAAAATGCGGCAATGCTACACCGGATGTGATTACTGTATGCAGAAGTAAGAATAAGAATACATTAATCAGTTGTCTCTCAATAATGAGTATACATAATAAGAATCATAATGATAATAATGATAATAATAAAAATAATAACAATAATAATAATAATAATAATAATAATAACAATAATAATAATAATAATAATAATAATAATACGACGCAAGTTCACAGTTGACCGATGAAAAGAAAGTTTAACCATAGTGGGTCTGAATATTATTGTTCTTTAGTGTTTCCTTCCTGATATTCAAATTTGAAATGTCTGTTTAGAGGACTTATTCAAAGGAGCTCATTTTTGTCTTTTTGATAAAATGATTTTCTTTTCAAAATCATCAACATGTATGAGTGAGACGGTAGCCTACTTGAGGTAAAAAATAAAAAATAAAAAAAAAGGGGTAGGGGTATATGGAAGTAAATCTGTTCCATCGGACTTTGAATCTGAATTTGTGAGACTGGATATTTTCAGAATAGAAATTCCCAACACAGTGTACACACTTGTAAAATAATTCAGCATAAAACAAATCTAGCTGCTGAAAATCCAGAAACAACATCCGGGCACCCAAGGAGAAGCAATCAATCTCTATCTTTATTCATTGAACCCATCTCTGCCCAAACTCAATGTGTATTTTATGATAACTTTTGCTATCTGGGTCTGGTACAAATGTTCTCTAGCTTGTTACACAGATTCCGCTGCCATCTTCTACAATATATATTGATTTGAAATACAGATTTAAAAATGATTGGATGTGCATAATGGTTGAGATGACTTTTCTCCGGGAGATATTTTGGCTTTCAGTATTTATTTAAATTTAGAAACAGAGAGAAGTTAAGGGACAAAAACATCCCCAAAAAAGTAAACAAAAACATGAAACCTTTGCTTAATTAACTGAAATAAGAATAAATCAATTTATGAATGAGTTCAGAAATACCTCTGGAAAATAAAAGCATTCACGTTTGGTTAATTACTTAACTAAAATAAAATGTAATCAATTTATGAATATGTTTAGAAATACCTCTCGTCTTACACTTAGTTGTTCGCTGCAAATGGGACATAGGTTATTGTACAAATGGAACAACTCTAAAACTTTAGCAATGTAATGTAAACAAAAGCTGAACATACTGGTATCCAGCCAACATTTCCAACATGTGGGTTTCAACATGGCCATGGGTTTTACATCTGGTTTTGCTCCTGGATTCCACCTGGGGCACACCTGTGTTAGCCCACATGATCTTGTATGGGTTTCCAACTGGGTCTTAGGTGGGTTCCGAATGGGCATTGATGTCTGACCCACCGAGGCACTCTGTGTGTATTTGACTATATGGGCTTGAACTGGGGATCTGAATAGTCCTTGTGTGCGCTCCCACAGGACAAATTATATGCAATCCATTTAGACCCCATTTGTGTTTGCCCATTTAGAGCTCCACTGATTTTGGTGGCTCAGGTGTAGTCACATGCTCGGACAACGGCAACGCCAGGTGACTGAAGACTTGATCCAATTTGGAAAATACTTTTTTAAACAAGGGTGCATGAAAAAAAATGTGAAAAATAACAAAAGGCGAGGATGTGGAGAAGGTTAGACAACACGTAAGGCGTTACCACAAGACAAACAATTCAAAAGAGTCACATGTACTTACGGTGGCAAAAAGAAGAAGAAAAAAAAAATCCATAAGAACACAGAACATACAAAAGTCATCACTTAGTACACGAGAGAAATGAGCTCAAAAACTACAATGCACATGGAAAAGAGCGATGCAAACATTCAGCATTGCTGAAACTGCCTTCAAGTAGCTGCTGATTGGAAAAAGGTGCCTGGTGTGTAGCCCAGGCAATTCCCATGCCCACCTCGCTCATACACTCCCCTTATGGCACCCACCACGTTTACCCAGTTCGAAATGCCCACAAATCCAAGATGGAGACGATGTGGAACCCTGTACCTTTGCCCACTTCCAGCCCATATAAGACCATGTGGGCTAACATGTACAGGTGTGCCCCTGGTGGAACTCGGGAGCGAAACCAGATGGAACCCATGCTTCCTTTGGTACCCAGGAAACACTCATTCACCACACTTGGGACACATCTGGACATATTGGTAGGTAGGTTACTGAGAAGAATTAAGGGTTAGATGAAATCACAGCTCTACTTAGTGGACAATCATTATGCCTTTTCTAAAAAAAATAAAAAAATTAATTAAAAAAAGCAGTAAAACTCAAAGCTACTCTCGTCCAGTGGTCATTTTCTTCTGTTGTAGTCAGACAAATTTTCTTGATAACCTAATAAAACAAACGACAAAAGTAAAGAAAAAAAAATACAGGAGATGCCATAGTAAGTTACCAATTAACCCAGTGATGATGCCATGGTCAAGGTTATAAAATAGATGGATAACTTTATTAAGCAGTAAATTCAAATCATTCAATGAGTTCTGTTATCTCATTGGATTTTACTTGATTCTTTTTTGAATAATCAAAGATTTTCTGAAAGGAAAGTTTAGAATAAAAAAAAAAAAAAAGGAACTAACCCGACGGGGGGCATGCTCAGCCTTGTATTAGGAAATAGCTTAATATCAAGAGAAAAAAAATGGCGCTTGAAGATTTACTACATGAAAAATTAGTATTGAGTTTCACAATTATAGTTTCAATCGATTGCTTGGGTTTAACGTTTTTCCCCTTGAGAGGAAAAGCGAATAGATCAATAAAATCGTGACGCGCGCATATGTATGTTCTTGCGTCTATGACGTCACAGGGAGCGTCATAAAAAGCATGAGAGGAATACTAAAGAATGGATCAACGTCCAGATTCAGTGAAGACACCAAAAAACGATTAGAGCTACAACAAAAGGGTGAGTCACGCATAGTTAGTGTAAGCTACCGATGCACTAAAAAGGGAGTGGGTTTTTGTTTTGTTTTTTTAAACCAGTAATCAAGCGCCCCTTAGAGGTTGCAGTGAAGTCCGACTAGTGGGCAGAATAAAAGGTGCAAAACGCGATGATGACAATGACCCCGAGGATAAGGTACAGTTCTCTGTTTTAAAATGTCTTCAACCTCGGCAGTGGTAGGAACATGTTGTACAGATAAATGTGTAAACTAAACAAAAAAGAAAACGTGATACGGATTTCTTATTTATGTATTATTAATAAATCATCCAGATGTAGCATCAAGATCAATTTCTTCCCAAATAAAAGTTTGTTCACGTTACTGACTGCAAGGAGGACTATCTAAAAGTTGAGATAGTCTCATGTCATGTAAGTTTCATGTCTCAATCATTTAATCAGCACACCAAAAAGACATGTCTGCATACAAAATCATTTGCTTCTTATACGAACGTTCATAGTGCTCATATATAGAGGGAAAATGTGTCTTTGTATATCTTTACAAAATTCCAACACTTGCTTATGTGGGCATATTAATTTTTAAAATATCAATTTAATTTCTGACTTGTAGTTTGGCATACATTCAAGTTGTACACTTTTGTGTCTTTTCTATTAAAATTTGGTTTACCTGGTTTTCTCAGGTGTTTTGGAATTGTTGGGTTATATGAATGAGCAAGTGGAGGCAGCTTCGTGTGGCTTGGTAGTTGGGCGTGGGCTCCTTTCAGTGAAAGGAGGTTGATTTCTGTATTGAGATGCTCCATCTGCTGCGACTGCTTTCCCACCAGCTCTTGAAGACTCAAGATTTCATGTCTGTCATATCGCCCGCTGCCGTCTTGGAGCTGTTTGCCCTGAGAACACACATGTACTAGATGATAGAGGGAAGAAAATGTCTTCATAGCTTGCTTAAAATTGCATTGGGTAAATGCTTGGTCAATATTGTTTGCAAAAGGGTCAAGAAAACAGTTCTTAGTGTTTCGCTCCTAGTTATCACGGTCAGGTAAACCATGCTCTTCATCGATCTAATGGTGTATGCAGGGACGAGGACTTAGGGGTGGCTTTGCATGAGACAGGAGACTACTTTAAAGAAACTAATTTCAGCAAGAAAACTCGTGAGGATGTTGCAAAGTGAAACTTAATCCTTGGGGTAGTTTAATGAAAACCTTTTAGAGCATGGGTGTCAAACTGGTTTTTTTCGCGGTCCGTATTGTTTCTTCATAGCTTCTTTCGGAGGGCCATTATGACTGTCAACCCAAATAAATGTATGAGCGCCTCATATTATATACAGTAAAAGCTACAAAACAAACTGACAAATAACTCGTGATCAAATCAGATGAGTAAAAACTGGACTGAAGATAATTTGCAATTCTAGTAATGACGCACCGAATTTGATGCACAATTTGTCTTTGCGGGCCACATCAAATGATGTGGCGGGCAGTATCTGGCCCCCGGGCCTTGGGTTTGACACCTGTGTTTTAGAGACGTTTTATTAAGATGCCTGGAAACTGTTAAATTGCGGTAAAAATGCATCCGTCAGCTTTAAGTTCCTGTATTCCATTACCTTTGCCTCTTGTCTGAAAATGCGGGATTTCAAACAATGCCAAGCCGGATGTAATTAAAGTTAAAAAAAAAAAAAAGTCCCAATGATCATCGTCACACACACACATCTGGGTGTGGTGAAATTTGTCCTCTGCATTTAACCCCCCATCCCCCATGTGATTTTGATCCATCCCCTGGGGGAGAGGTGAGCAGTAGTGGTGCCGCGCTCAGGAATCATTTGGTGATCTAACCCCCCCCAATTCCAACCCTTAAAGCTGAGTGCCAAGCAGGGAGGCAATGGGTCCCATTTTGATAGTCTTTGGTATGATCCGGCCGGGGTTTGAACCCACAACCTTTCAGTCCCAGGGCAGACACTCTACCACTGGCCTTTTTTTGTATGCAGAAATAAGGATTGTGACCTGTGAACCAGTTGTCTCTGAGTATACGTCTTACTTGTGTAATGTCAATAATCATAACATTCAACAAAACAAATTACAATTTTCTTCTGTCTTCCATTGAGTTTCTGCTCCAGCTCCTTCGTCTGCTCAAAAAGATTGTTCAAGCGGAGGAGTCGCTCTGTGTTGCTCCTTGTCTTCTCCATCAGAGTCTCACGAGCCTTTTTGACTCGGATCTAGGAAGAGTATGCACAAAAACAAATGTCGACAAGAATTCTTGTCAATTCTTGTAAAACTCACACACCTGCACTCCTAAACCAACACACACAAAGTTCCACGTACATCCCACTTTTTGATTTCTTTGGCAAATGCAGCTTCTTGAAGGAGTTTCTCCTGCTTCAGCTCCTCAACTGTCCTGTTACCGGACAGCGTCTGCAGAACTTCCAGATCGACCTCTTTCCCAAACCTTCTCATCATTAGCTGATTACAAAGCTTCTCTAGCGCTACATCGAAACAAAAAAAAAAACAACAACATTTGATTAGTGCATCGAGGCTCTCTGGTTATGTATCTATTCGAGTCTTACACTGGATCTCATTGTTCATGTCCTTGCGTTCTTGAATGAGCCTGATGTGCTGCTGCTTGGCCTGATTGTAGACTTCGATCTGCTGGTGCTTTTCAACCTTCAGCTGCTTCACTCGCTCCTGCAGACATTTCAGCTCTGTCCTGTTCAGTACCAATGCCGGACGGAGGTCTGAAGGAACCCGAACTGTGATATCAAACTCAATCTTAAAGAAAAGGGAAAGCAAAGTAGATGGCGGCAGAAAATCATTTGAAAGAATGTGTCGCTTTTCTCAAAATATACAATAAATTCCCCCAGTTATCTTTACCTGCTGTAGTCTTAGAGGAACCACAACATCTAGTTGATTCATCTTCTGCTGTTTCTCCCTGTTGACTTGCTCCAAATCATCCTCTACTGCCTTTCGACTGATTTTTACTGATTTGAGCTGGAGGTTCAAACAAACGACATTTTTCTCCTACGACGTTTTGTGTTCAAAATCTTCACGAAAATCCGGTCAATAATCTCTAAAAACATCAAGGTTTGTGGTTGTAAGGAGAAAAAATGTGAAAAAGTTCAATTATTACTTTTTCAAGCAATGTACCGTATTTTCCGGACTATAAGGCGCACCTCAAAACCCCTTATAGTCCGGTGCGCCTTACATATGGACCAAATTCCTAAATTTAAACATTGTGTCATAAAATCAATCATAAGTGGCCCGCTGAAGACTCTGAATCGTGAATCAAAATGAGTATGGATCATTTCATGATTATAAAGTAATTTGTTGCATCTGAAGTTGAAATAAAAAAGATAAAATGGTTTGATTTGGATTAAAAATCTGACATGATGCATTAATGGTCCGTTGCGTCCTATATAAGGACAAAGTATTAAAATGGGTCATTCATGGAAGGTGCAATAAAAGGTGAAAATATGTATATTTGGTGCGCCTTATAGTCCGGAAAATACGGTATGTATACATGTTTTTGTTTTTTTTCCCCTGCACGTTATTTTTTGGTTTTCCTGTATCTGCTAATGCAACTGAAATTTACCCTTTGGGGAACTAATGGTTATCTTAAGTGATTGAATACCAGCTCAGTGGCCTAGTAGTAAAGTGTCCGCCCTGAGACTGGAAGGTTGTCACACCCAGATGTGTGTGTGACGATGATCATTGGGACTTATCTTATCCTATGTTACATTTACGATCACCTTCTTCACAAGGCAGTCACACTGCTTCTCAAGAGCGTTAGCACTTTTCTCCTCATCTGCCAGCAGTTCTTCCAGGTCCAGTCGACGTTCACGTAGATGCAGTATGTGCTCAAACAACTTTGGCTCACAGCCTGTGACCAAAAGTAGAAAAGGTACACAGACACACACGTACATATAAACAAAACAGAATTAAGGAGGCTGGAAAAAAAGAAAAACAACAACATTGACCTAGAGGGCATTCCTCCACAGCGGCTTCTCCTTCCACTGCATCCCAATCATCATCGCCATCCCAGTCTTCATAATTGTCAAAGTCGTCCTCATCCTCTTCTTCTGCAAAATACATTTGGAATATGAAAACAAGATCACTCCCACTTATGTATATTTGGTGAGTCCTCTTCTTACCTTCACCTGGCTGCTCCTTTTTCTTGGTGCGTTTTATTTTTCTTCTGAAAACCTTTTTCAGGTATTCTTCAAATTTTTTGTCGTCACCCAGCGACGCCTGGAAGGCTTTTGTTACAGCCTTCTCTTTCTCCCGCACCTTAGTTATGGCTTTATACTTCAGTTCTAGCTCTCCGTTACACTCCTCCAGCTTATACTTTTGACAAACGTGTAAACAAATACAGATAAAATAAACAGATGTACAAAAATATCCAGGAAAAAAAAAAGAATAAATGGTGAGACACCACAGGTGACAATTTGTATAAACAAATACAAATAAAATAAAGAAATGTACAAAAATACACAGAAAATAAATAAATGGTGAGACACCCCAGGTTACAATTTTCTCACCTTCAAGTTGTTCTCCTCCTTCACACGTGTGTTGAGCTTCTCTTGCAAAATCTTCTCAGTCTTGGCCACTTCCTTGAGGAGCAGGAGCTCCTGATAGATTGTAAGATGACGGAGGTTGCCAAGTTTTAACCTCCAATCTAGCATCTGTACCTTCTGAAGACACATCAGGTGCTCCATGTCAAACTGATTCACCATGCTTTCCATCTAGTAATAAAAAAAAAAAATACATTTTCAAATCATAGAATGACTCATTTATTTGTGATCTGAAACTAAACTATATATATATATATATATATATATATATATATATATATATATATATATATATACCAGACCTTTTCCAGGAGACAATCCTGCATGTCTAGCAATTTGCTCTCCTCCTCGCTCAGTTGTGCTGCTTCCTCTTCTTCTCTTTCTTCAGGGGCTGCAGATACAACTAACCCATCTCCCGCATCCTTCATTTCCTCAACTACATTTTCCAGTTGCTTTAGGAAATCTGTGGCTCTCTCTTTATTCTCCTGCTCGGTCCACTGAGACCTGTAGCAGGTACATTTTCGAGAAATGTTTTTATGATAATAAAACAAATCACTGTTAGATGAGTGCAAAAAAATTCATCCCCATGTCTTTTCCGTAAACTAAACTTTGAACAAGAGTTAGATATTGAGACTGACAACAAATATGAAATGTGTCTCCTGCACCTTTTCTCCTTCAGCACCCTGTATCTTTCTAGAATGGTTCGGGTGCATCGCTGGCTCTTCTCTGGTACTTCCTCACATCGTATAGTGGGCAGCGGGGGTGGGTGGCGGTGGAGTTGCGATGGCAAACAACTCTGGACCCTCCGGAGCTGTTTAGCTCGGGCTCCCAGTTTGGATAACAGGAGAAGTTTGGAGTCTCGCAAGGCCACAATCTCTCTGTTCATCTCGGTTTGTTTCTCGCGTATCTGGAGGGAGGGATGGATACAATTATTTAAAAAAATCTGATGAGTAGTCATCTAGAAATTACATTGAAAAATCTAAATGATAAATGTGCGTGTGCACTTTACATTGCCCTCCAGGTCCGTCATCTCTGCTTTCTTTTTATCTGCATTCATTCTTAAGTGTTTTGCTACAGTAAAGTTTTTGTCTGTTTTAAGTTTCAAGTCCCCAATACTGGCTTTGGCTTCACAGATGGCCTGCACATCGTGTGGATCTTCACAGTTCTTTTGGGGTTTTTCTGTATAACTGAGATACCAATAAAATAGTAAGCGTTGTGTTAGTTGTACAAATCATGGGTCGTGGCTTTTAGTGCGGAAAAAGATCTGCAGCCGTACTACACTTACATCTCGTCCCATTCCTGCTTCCTCTTTTCAATCTTGGCCCTGGCCTGTTCAGCTTTCTCCGCGGCCTTTCTGAGCCGCTCTACCTGCCGATCTGCCAGCTTTACCATTGACGATCGAGTCACCAGTGGGTGTGGCATATCCTCTTCTGGTGAGCGCACATCAGCGGGATATTAATGTACCGTATTTCACTGCTAAAACTAATTGTTGTCTCACCATCTGTTACATGATTGTCTTTTACAGCTTGATTTTTGGATTTCCTGCGTTGATCTGGAGCAATTTTATTGCTGCTGTTATCGCTATAACTGCTCTGTTGAGGAGTCTGTACTGAAGAAAGTGGTGGAATATGGTAGGTGGAAACTCTGTGGTCAGAGCGGATTGCAAATACCGTGACTACGTTGGATTCCAGGGAAACATTGAACCTGAAAGAAAAACACAGTACAAAATGCTTCATCTTGTAGATTTTATAATATGGTAGTGTGTTAAAAAATAAATAAAAAAAATATGTGTTTTTTTTAAGAATGTGCATGAGGAAATTCCAGTAGCAAGTTCACGAGACAAGTGACATTACTATTTGTAGAGAAAAGATCTAAACTAAAGCATTTTAAGTGGAATATCACACCGTGACGAAAGCCGTATTAGTAATCAGTCAATACCATTGCTGTAGTTTGTTTAGAGCTATATGGGAGTGTTGTTCTTCCCAACTCATTTGTTCTTGGACTTCTTTTAATTTCTGGGTCTTCTCCTTCTCAGCCTGTTCTGCAAAACACTTGTCCAGCTGCAGCTCCTGCTTACAAATAAATTGCAAAGCCATAAAAGCCAATTTACTTTCACCCAGTCTCAATTCAGATTTGTCTTTTTCATTAACAACATTTTACCGTGTGTATGTTTTTGTACCGTATGTGTGAGTCGGCAATGTTCTGGCAGCTCAAGGTTGTCCTTCAGCAGTGTTTGGAAGGTATTCTGAATCTCAGCCAGCCTTCTTCGCTTGTCCGATTTCTTCTTCTCAGCTTGTTGGCACTGATTGTCTTTCTCCAACTTCTGTTTGACCATCTCTATGCTAGGTGAGCGAATCAAATCACTTCAATGATTTTTCGAAACACATCAAACAACTTGCATTCTGGAAAGATTTATTATCACAATAAAAGTTTATCGAGCCCAAAATGTCTTTACGTCTTAACCTGGTACGGGAAATGTTCCCAGCTAACTTAATGTGTGTGGCAGTTTACAAATATTTAAAATCTAGTTAACACTGTGGGGGAAACAATTCAAGGCCACATATAATGACTCTTCCCAATGTCCAGGGAAGGTGATATCCAATGACAATTGATTCATACTCAACCTATCAGCCGCTGGGTCATCAATGTCCTGAGCCAAATCCTCATTCTCAAGTCCGCCCTAGTTGAAGGATCACAATATTGTTTTTCTATGAAACCACTAATCTGCATGTCAACATAAATGGATCCAAAAGAAAGCTTCTTTGTGTGTTAAAAAAAAAAAGATATGACTAACCCTTGGAAGAGGAACCATAGCCTTTTTTCTCCCCAGTCCTTTCTGCAGCTCCTCACGAGAAAGCAGGTTGAAGGAGAAGATATTTCCATCATCTCCTGCTGTAAGCACAAACTGGTCGTCATGACTGCAACAGACATGCCTCAGGTGTCCATAATTGCTGTCGTGGATACTCAGTTCCCAGTACGCCTGCATGGATTTTAGAGCGTGATCGTCGGGATCCAAAGGATAAGCTCTGATGGAGCCAGAGTGCATTCCGCATATCATGAGCTGCCTGTTGGAGCTGGGACAAAAACAACCAAACATAATCGGATCACTACAAAGTATTTTCACTTTAGTTTCTGCAGTAATCATACTTGAAGGTGACCGAACAAATAGCATCATCATCAGCATTGAGGACAGTCAGGTAGTCAAAGGGCTTGTCTTGACGTTGGTCTGGATCCTCATCCTGACTCTCAGAGAATTTGCAATGGTACAAGAAACCTGAGTCAAACCCTCCCTGGAGACAAAAGTATTCATGCAAATGAATTAGAACCGATAATCAGTCCAAGAATAGAATATGAATAAATCTTATTGTTGGAGTTAATTTCTGCAAACAGGGGTGTATCGGCTGATCGATGTGTCGGACGAGATCTGCTGATCAACAAATTGCTCGTGATTTCATGCGTGTGTACCATTGAGAGCCAAAATTGGCCAAGCTGTGAGTAGAAACCACAGTGAAGAGGACTGCGAGGGTTAGGGATGAAAATAGGGGGGGGTAACTCCTCTTCCAGTATCTTGTCTCCTATGATTTGATGCTCCTCTTGCTCTTCTTGCTGCTTTGCCTTTAAAGCTTGCCATCTTGCTATATCCTCTTCTCTCTACAACGCACGGATATATTTGCAAGTCACGAAAGATTTGTTGATTATTTAAATGAAAATAATTGGGAGCATGCTGTTTATTATATTGTTTAGCTTGTAAATCAAGAAACATTGTTGTAACAGTATAGTTAATGATATATACTGAAATCATAATAGACGTGAAGCAGAACCTTGATCTGTGATTTGATGCTATTGAAGTAGAAGGATTTCTTAGGCAGTTCAAGCAGTTGGTAGGATTTGGTTGGCTTCAGGATATTCCGATCAGGACATGGTACCTCCACAACATGACCATTCTGACATAGTATTAGCAACCTGCTTTCATGCTGTGCAAGAATCATAACAGGTACTGTGTATCATATGTTTTGCACATGCAAAATAGAATCTCCTTCAAATAGATACTTACATGGGAAGGAGGTGACCACTCGAGTAATTGTACTGGTCCAGGAACATGGACAAAGCCGATTGGCTCATATTTTTCTCCAACAGTAAAGAAAAATACCGTGCAATCTGAGCTCTGAAAGATTTTTTTAAGGTAAAATGTGAAATTTTAATGAGATCTCCACCCCCCCACCCCCCCCACCCCCCCATGACAGCCAATTAAAGAAAATCAACAGATTAGTGACTGCTTGGGGATTTTGTCCCCACTCCAATTGAAATAAAACGTTTACAATGAAATGCACTGCAAATTATTCACAATATTAGAATTTCTAAAAAGACATTCAAACAATGCGCTTACCCCCGTGGCTAATATTTTGCCATTGTACTCATAAGCAACAGATGTTATAGTGGCATTATGTGGCTTGAAGGCTTGTTTGAGTCGAATGTGGACATCTCCTTTATTGTTGTGCAACCCCGTGGGGTCAAAAATCTCCAGTAAGCGAACAACCCCATCTTCAAATCCTGCCACCAATAAACCTCCACTGTGGTTCACCTGCAAAAAAATATTTGAGGTTATTTATTCCATTACTGTCTTGCGTCAGGGATTGTCAACCGGTGGTCCGCGGCCATCTAGTGATTGTGGCGGTATTGCAGGTGGTCCGCATAATTGGAAAATGTTTGTAACATTTTCAAAAATGATAATGATTTATTATTTAGACTTAGTTTATTTTCCAACTGATTTTGTGAATCATTTACCCATCCAAATTATGTCAAATGTAGCTGAGATTCCCAAAATAGATATAGTAAATATAGGTCCATCCTCCTTCAGTGCAAAATAAAATAAGATTCCACCAAAGCAGGGGTCCCCTTGAGTTGGGTCCCTTGGACAAAACCAGTTGTTCTCTCCTACAGAAATGAAGTTGTACTACTGCATCTTTACTTACAGAAGGTGGTGCCCAGTGAAGAGCAGTTCCACCTTGATTGAATCTGCTACTGATTAGTTCTGTTTTCGCCAGAAAGTCAAAGACTCTGACTGAACCTGGAAAAGGAAATACGCAGAATACTGGAGACAATCGTTGGCATCCTTTCAATTGAGAACAACAACAACAAAAACTCAGTGGTCATTAAAACAGTAGTTAACTGACAAAAGCAAAGACACTTTTTGTCCTGAAAAGGAAGATGGATAGCTTTGAGACAAGGTAAATGAGTACAAACATATTTGCATTTCATCATTCACCTCATCAAAAGAACACAACAAGGAAGCATGCCAATAATTTTGTACATATGTAAGTATAGAAAAAAATAAAAATAATAATACATTTAATTTAGAAGTTTTGACTCACGGTCCAGAGCAGTGGTGGCCATAAGGTGACTTTTCTTTGACACATCAAGACCCTTGATTGGTCCGGCATGGAAGGATAACAGGCACTCTGGATCAGGAGTCTGTTCACGAAGATTTCAGTTAAAGTCATTCAATTCTGTTCAATTGCTGTACAGTAGTCACTATACAGTAGAGCAGACAATTTGTTTACAGTCATTCCAGACAGTGGTGTGGATTTGGAAATGTGCCTCTTAGCACGTCAATGTGACAATGTGTTGGGTGATTGGCCAAAATAGGTTATAATACCGTTCACTCAACATGATCCTTAATTTAATCCGATTCAAAAGTCAAGGTAAGCATTGCTTTGTTAATTGTGCAGATGAGCCTCACAGTGTATGTGAACGAAAGATCCAGTTTCCAAATAGCGCCATTGGAATCCTACAAAATAAAAGAGATCAAGTTTGAATTATTTATTCCTTGAGGTACGATTTGTGCATTTTCATGAGAGATGAGCGGTGGGTGACCTGAGCAAACCAAACAATCGAGTCTGGCTGGGAGGTTTTCACGATTGAGGAGAGACATACGTGGCATACCGTCATCTCATTCATGGGCTCCATCTCAAACTTGCCGCTGTCACTGCTACTGTCTGCATTGTCGATTGTTTCAAAGTCCCAGCCCTGCAGGTACAAAGCGTGGTCACAATGGCTTATTGACCCAACAGGACCACTGCAGCCTTTCAGTTATGACAATTATTTCCGTTTTACCCGGATCGCTCCATCAGAGCCAAAGGTCATCAGTTGTCCATCCTCCAAGGCAAACGGTTGGACAACCCCTGCATGACAATACTGTCCTCCCTTGCGGCAGATCTCAACTTTGATAGAATTTCCATCCCACACAAGCAGGTTACCCCAGGTTGAGCCAGAAACCACCTTGAGAGGATGGACATGGGTCAAAGCCTCGCATTGTTTTTGAGCCACACCACCTTCCTCAAATAAACCCAACCTGTCAGAAATGCAGGAAACTAACCTTTCCATCGGGAAGTTCCATGTAGCCTTCAATGTCTGTCACTGCAGTTTTGCCAAAATGACCAATAAGTCCTTCCAATTTGAGACCTGTAAATGTGCTGGCCATTCTCCAGAACCTAGGCAGGGACAACATTTAAATCATAAAAGGACAGTGAAAGAACTAAGAATTGTGTCCTTTACTTGATATGTCCAGATCCTGATGATGTGAGTAGGCCAGGGTTGTATGGGGAGAAGCTCACTCGGTAAACCTCTTGAGAAATAGCTTTACACCTGAGCATTACCTCCTCCTGCCTCCACCTCCACACTGTCAACATGTAGTCTGGTGCACTGGCCAGACTGGCCAGAAGACTCCCATCACTGTTAAAGCTCACAGAGCTAAAAGCATGTTCCGCACCATCTACACGCACCCAATGAACAAATGAGCGCAACAGCAAATTATACAACACGGATATAGATTTGCTTACCTCTAAGAATACGGTACGCTTGTAGTGAGGAATATTCATATATTATCACGATGGGCTTTTCCCCCTTTTCCGCCACAACAAAATACTCTTGGCTTGGGTGAACCTATACGTACATACATACATAATAATTACCAGCCACTCACAACATTATTTAAGCACTCCAGAGCAAATGCAAGAAATGGAGTCTATTTTGCCAGGATTCGGTGAAAAACTGTGAATGACCTAATGAGTGGTGACAGCATATATCCTTTGACTGCCAAGACTTGATCAACTGATCACGACCTCGAGTGCTCAAATGAGGACACCTGCCAGGTGTGACAGAACCAAACGTCTGCTGGAAATGTATCTGCAGAACTTTGCGCATGTCCCGGAGGAGGAGAGAGACATTGCTACCAAATGGGCCAGTGGCATAGTCTGGGAACTCGTATCACTAGGATTCAGGTTGTACACAGTATTTGTTGCCTTATAATTTATTTCCTCCTATTCTTACCCCAATCGAACCAATTCCACTTCCACTGCAGGAGCGGATGTATTTCTGCTGCTTGGTGGAAATATCAAGCAGGATCAGGATCTGACCTGCAATAAAGATCAGTGTTCTGTCTTCCAGCAGCAGTAGGTTTGTTCTCCGCTTACAGTCGTAGCCAAAAGAGTGACTGAGAAAAAGATTGAATCAAAGTCCATATTCATGTCTTTTTTTTTTTTAAGTTTAGAGCCACTGTGAAATTAAGGTCAGGTTTTATACTAACAGCTATGTCCCTAAAGAAGGAAATTGATTGGTTAAGATGGGATTGTTTAGCTTTAATTTTGTTGTTATGAGGAAAGTATAAGAACCAGGGTGTCAAGAGCAGCATCCTGTGATGGCCTCAATAATTCATGAAAATAATAATGGTGAATAAATCTAGAGCTTCTAGTTCATAGATAGCTGTGCACACAAAGATAAACTAATGGCCTCCATGGCAGAGGTAAGCGTGAAAGATACGAGAGATTCAGGAGGTTCTCTGGGATGTCGGAGCCTGGTGTGATGAACGGTCTTGAATAAAGCTGCTCATATTTGTAATGCATGTCTGCAGGAAGTTGTTTCCCCCCAGCAGATATCGCAATGTGATCACAAGCCGCTTCTGTGACAATTAAAAAGAGTTTCAGTTTACAAAAGGCATGCTCACCATCACAACAATAGACGTAACAATTGTCTGTTTTTCATGAAGGATTTACACTTGTTTGGTCCAATAATCTGACGGTTAAACCAATTTAATTTGTTTTTGGTTGTATTTTATATTATTCATATTTAAATGTATTTCATTCATTGTTACATGATATACGTATTTTTAAATTACTCATCGGTCATATTGCTTTCAATTGTTACAATTTACATAATACAAGGCATAATAATTCATTCATGCTTAGTGTGTGTGCGGTCACCCTTTTCACCGGCATCGTGAAGTGGGAGTGTTGTAGACATTTTCACTCCTTGTCTCAAAATTAGAATAAAGGGACAACATTCTATTCTATTATTGGTCATATGCTAACGTATTAAATGCTGGCAAAAATAATGATACGTCGCGCTTACGTTTTTACTTGATCGTTGCAATTTTAGCGTGTCTCATGTCCAAACTTTCCAATGTCCAGTTCCATTGCCTCCGTTGCCGGGCAACAGAGAGACACCCCTAACACTACTAAGCTTGTTGGTTACTGTAGTCCTCCCGCATACACTTTTTTTTGTATTATTATTTAAAGAACACCAGATTTTTTTAAAGAAAATATTCAATGACATGTCAATTCATAATTTGTTGGTAGTTTTTTGATAATCATCTCCTACACATTGATTGCAACCTTGCACAACTTTGCTGACTTTAAGTAACAGTCAAAACAGTTTTAAAAAGCATTTTGCTGACTTTAGGTAAACGTCAAAACAATTTTAACAAGCATGGAAATTTCAGGGAAAATAACGACCATATAGCGAGCTGCGTTTGTGCATCATGGCTCAGTCGGAGAAATTAATTTTTTTGGGGGTCTTTTATTTTATGTTACGGCATTGTCGTTACGATACGAACGTTTTACGGTAGCAAATGTCGAGTTTGATTGGAGCTTTCAGTGTCGTAAACTGTAGGGGTAAAACACGCATGGACATTTCAGGCGGCGTGTCTGTCTCCCACTATTTAATGTAAGTAAACATATTAATCGACAAACATTGACAGAGGCGTTGTTTTTAGGATGTGTAGATTATATGTGTGGAAGTTTTGAAAGCTTGGTAATTTTAATCACCGGAATACTCGCGAAATTGTAAGCTAAACCTGTAGTGTAGACGAGATAAAAATGGCGACAAGTCAGTTTCTCTTCTGAAATTCCCTAAAATGTCCTTTACCTGAGAAATTAGTTCGTTACATCATTTATTTACTTTAACGGTTATATCCGCCCCTCCGACACGTCACTTTTTTTGTTAATAGTTACTAGTTATGATACAGATTTTCCCATAACTCTCCATTGTTAATTGCTGGTATTCAATATTGCATTGGCTAATTCAGGCAGTTCAATTTATATTAAATGCTTTCATCAATATCAATCTTAGCAAATATTAAGATCATATTTCTATCACTTGTGCAGGATGGAAGCTAAACCTAAAACACCCCTTTCCCCCAAGGGAGGAAAGAAGTTGAAACAAAAAGGCAAGGGTAAGCTTGGAAAAACTGTGAAACAACCAAATGCTCATGTCTTAAATTTGAACCTATTGTGTCTATAATCTCTACAGATTCTTCTGGGAAAGCACCAAATAGTAGGCCCCCTGGTAAAAAGCCTTTCAAACCATACAACAAGAAAGATATGATGGGCAACATGGGGAAGAGTAGAGATAACACCAAGAAACCACATACATTTGTGAAAGATGGGAAAGGGCCAAAGAAGAAATTACTAAGCGGTAAAGGGGAAGGTGGAAAAGAGCCTAAGAGAAAATTCCCTGTTGACAAACGAAGAGGAGACAATACAAAAGATGATGGAGGTAAGGAATTATATTCATTCACTGCTTGTTTGTCTCAGGGGCAGAAGCTTTAGCAGGGAAGCCCAGACCCCTCTGCTTAGCAACAAGAGGCTTTTGAAAAGGCCACAGCAGTAGTTTTTTTTGTGACGTTGCCATAATGGTGGAGGGACCCAAGTATACCATTTTAGCCAAGTCCAAGAAATTATGAAATAGGAAATAGTGGCTCACATTTAATTTAAAAAAAAAAAAAAAAAAAAAGCAATGCACATGTTTGGGTTTTTTTTTTCTGTCAAAAGTTGCCACGCTTCCATTTGAGAACCTTTAGAATCAGTTTGTTTTTATTTGTGACCAGGTCCGCAGGCAAAGAGGTTCAAGAAAGGAGAGTTCAAGCCACAGAAGAAAAACCAGGGAGCACAGCAGACAGATGAAGAGCTGAAGAAGAACAGGCTGCAGAAAAAAAAAGACCTGAAGAAAAGCAGACAAGAAGCAGATCGAAAGGACATGTATCAAATAATCAATCACGCCAAACAAGTGTGGGGAGACTTAAGGCTGTACGTAGATGCATGCTCGTACACACGCAAGTGAATTTCAAACTCGTCCTTTGTGTGGTGCTTATTTGGCAATCATGATCTACATATGAACAATTCTTTGCGTGTCCTATGTGCATGTCCACAGGAAGAAGTGTGAGAGCAATTTGAAGAGGAAGCTGATGAAGGATCTTCATGATCTTATTAGGGGGAAGTACAAAGAGGTATTTCTCAGAGTTGAAAACCAATCTTTGCCATTTACATGCACTGTCTATGCGCTAAATCCCACTATCTCCCGCCACCAGATGGCGTACGCGCATGACTCTGTGCGAGTGCTGCAGTGTTTTATCCAATGGGGTAGTCATGAGCAAAGACAAGAAGTGTTTGACGCCCTTAAAGGTGAGGTATTTTAACTAGAGCTATCTGTCTTGTATAGTTTTCCATCCAGCCAAACTTCAACACTGTAAGAGTTTTGCGGACAACTGAATACACTTTATTTCCTATGAGGGAAATTATATTCAAAACGGAACAGGGGCAGTTTGGTTTTCTCAGTGTGCATTTGGAAGTGACACAAATTCTGCTGTTTATAAAACATACCGGCTTGGCTAATGTACGTCGTCACCTGTCTCTTGCAGATGATGTCGTTGCTTTGTGTAAGTCGCAGTACGGCAAGCACGTTGTGAAAAAGTTCCTGATGTACGGGTGAGTTGCTCACCTTTATACTGATGTCCCATTTTGACATTGCTTGCTCCTAACAATATCACAACCATGTTGCACAAGATTTCTGTTTAACGTGAACATTCTTGTAATGCCTTAAGACCAGAACACTGTTTGTCTCCTTTATATTTTTACGAGCGGGTGAATTTGCCTCTACAGGAATAAGGAGCTGGTGGCAGCTGTGATGCAAACGTTTAAGGGTAACGTGCGACCGATGCTTCGCCACGCTGCCGCTTCGGCCATCATTGAGTACGCCTACAACGACAAAGCTGTGCTTGCGCAGAGACTCATGCTCACCGAGGAACTGTATGGAAACGCCTTCGCCATTTGTAAGGTATACAAACCGAAGCATAAAAACTCACCTAAGAACTGTTTGAATTTATGATGAAAATGCAAAATATCTTTATGCGTCCAACTGTGTGGACTTGAATCAATGTCGCCGCTGCTCGTTGGCAATGTTTACCTCTCTGCGTGCAGTCATCGGTGTGCAACACTATCGATAAGGTCGTCGAAGCCAACCCAGACAAGTTGCAACATATCATCAATGATATGAAGCAAATTCTTACGCCAATGGCACAGAAGTAAGTCAATTCAAAATGAATTCATCATCCGCCTTCATTCTTTGGCTGAGCGCACTTTTGGTTTGTTTCAGAGAGCAGGTCATCAAACATTCTCTCGTCCACAAAGTATTCCTGGACTTTTTCTTGTTAAGTCCTGTCAAAGAGAGAGCGGTGAGTGTAATGTTCTCATATTGCTGTGACTATGTCCCTCATGAACCCGTTTCTTTGGTGTATGGTATCACCGTGAACAGGAAATGATTGAGTCCATAAGGGAGGCAGTAGTCTACATGGCTCACACTCATGATGGCGCTCGAGTGACCATGCACTGTCTGTGGCACGGCACCACCAAGGTAAACACACAGACATGCACTGACCAAAGAAATAACATAACAGTGTTGCTTTGGCACATCTGGTGAAATGTGATTGCAAAGGAAACAAGTAGAACCGAAATTCATGTTTAACTAGATTGTTTTTGCTGCCCTCTTTTGGCGTCTTTAGGCAATTACACATGTCAAAGGCGAGGGACAGGCAGATTTTTGCTATTCGCACCAGGGCCGGTCCATAGTCCAGTGAATTATTAGGTTTACTCTAAAATTTGTCTAGTTTCTTCTCTACACTTTCCCCATATAATTTGGCTTCTGCAAGTATTATTGCATGATGTGCGTGTTGGCCAATTTTGTTTGTAAAAAGCTTTAGTGTAGGTTTGGCACTTTAAAACCCACATTTTATGTCTGATATCACCATGTTCTTTATTTTGAGCCCTAGCTTTCTCTTTTTCAGGACAGGAAAGTCATCATCAAAACAATGAAGACATACATGGTGAAGTTTGCCACGGTGGGTTTTCACACAATCTTTTTTTTTTTTTTTACCCTCTGTCACATTTAGCCAACCTGGTGTCACTTTTCTTGCAGTGTTTAAGCACAAATCATATGATTTAAATGTAGATTCAGTCTTGATGCAAAAGCGGGTTGGATGTGTGACTGTTGTGTCCTCAGGGGGAGTTTGGTCACCTGGTTCTTCTCGCTATATTCGACTGTGTGGATGACACCAAACTTGTCAAACAGGCTGTGTTGTCCGTAAGTGTAACATTTGTTTGCGAGTTCTTTACCCCTTTGAATGTGTGAACATGATCAAGTGGCATGTTTCTCACCTGTCCAGGAGCTCATGTCATCATTGGATGATGTCATCAGTAACAAGTATGGCAAAAAGGTTCTGTTGTACCTGCTGAGCCCCAGAGACCCGGCTCATTTGCTGCCCGAGATCATCAAGGTGCTGGAAAAAGGAGATGGCAACGCGCACAGGTTAGACATTGAAAACCATTCTTTCTAGTCACTTTTGGCACTACTGCTCACACCTGATGGTGAGGTTTTTAGTCCTCAAGCAAGAAGTGACCAACTTAACACCCATCTCGACCTCTTCTTCTTGCACCAGTAAAAAGGACACGGCGCTTCGAAGGAAGGAGCTACTTGAGGTCGTTTCCCCGCCATTGCTGGATTATCTTCGTGACAACGCCGCCGCCATGGTTATGGACAAGGCCACCAGCGTGACAGTTAGCGACATCCTGGCGTCGGCCTGCGGCGAGTTGCGACCCGCTATGGCAGCTGTGGCTCAGCTGGCCAATCAGGATCTAGTGCCTGGAGGTGTTGAAGGACAGGTCAGGGGGAATGAATGAGGATTGTGGGGCATTTAAAATCATGACATACCAACATGTGTTGACAATAAATGGAACAAAAAAGTGCTAGTGTGAAGTTGTTTGCACATGTGGGTCAACTGTTCATTTCTTTTTTTTCCCAGCTTCACATGGCAGAACATCCTGCAGGGCATCTGGTGCTCAAATGGCTGATAGAGCAGGATGTCACTCTAGCTGAGGCTGGCAAAGAAGGTGACTAAGTTAAAACAATGCATTTTCCCCCACATCACTTGTCTAAATATAATTGCCGTAATTTTCGGACTATTATTCGCTCTGGAGTATAAGTGGCACCAGCCATAAAATGCACAATAAAGTGCAAAAAATATATATATAAGTCGCTCAGGAGTATAAGTCGCACTTTTAGGGCGAATGTATTTGTCAAAATCCAACACCGAAAACAGACATGAACCAGCAACAACAGGCTAAACGATACGGTATGCTAACGTAACATATACACAAACGAGGAGCTGAGAACAAGCCTGACGTAACATTCAGAGTTATTCAAGTACGTATTACATAAATAATACGTTTATCAAACCATCTGTTTTACTCCAATTTATTAAATCTATCGATGTGCTTTATGTAAACAATGCTGCAGTACGCGTATGCGCCGCATATGCTGACGTCGGACTATTTGTTTATTTGTTTGCATTTCTAATTATACCACAGATCCATATAACGATATATAAAGTATATTTTGAATAACTATCATATTACAACAACAATATCAAACCATCCGTGACACTCCATATCGTTAAATCCATCGATCGTCTATTAGGTAAACAATGCAGAGTACGCTCGCCCTCGGATTCGTCGTGATTTGCATTTCTAATTATTTCACAGACCCATATAACGATATATAAAGTATATTTTAAATAACTATCATATAGTAACAATATTATCAAACCATACGTGTCACTCCAATTCATTAAATCAATCGATCGTGCTTTATGTAAACAATGCTGCCTATGTGCCGCATACGCTGACGTCGGACCCGTTGCAAATTGCATTTCTGATTATACCACAGACCCATATAACGGTATATATCGTATATTTTAAATTACTATATTACAACAACATTATCAAACCATCTGTGTCACTCCAAATCATTAAATCCATCAATCAAATTCCTCGTTCTTCATGTCAACAACGGCGCGCGCGGGCTGCAGCGATCTAGTACATAACTATGTTGTAGCGTTAACAAAATACCAAGAAAGACGTGGGTTTGGTAAACGGCTCTTT
This sequence comes from Syngnathus leptorhynchus, assembly GCF_054491065.1. Taxonomy (NCBI): domain Eukaryota; kingdom Metazoa; phylum Chordata; class Actinopteri; order Syngnathiformes; family Syngnathidae; genus Syngnathus; species Syngnathus leptorhynchus. The sequence goes on along the minus strand of NC_141206.1, from coordinate 3,835,707 downwards.
ATTTAACAAAACGGGTTCAACGAGGCAACGACTACTGAACATCCAGCCACGGAGGTGGAAGAGAGCTCCGTAGAATAGGACCGGGTGTGCGTAAAAGCCAGGCCCGAGCCCCATCCGCTGTCCCCGGACAGCCACCCGGCCGGGCGCCGGCCCCCGACTTCCATCCACGGAGGTGAAAGACAGCTCCGTAGAGCATGACCGGGCGTGTGTAAAAGCCATGTCCGAGCCCCATCCACCGTCCCCGGACAGCCACCCGCCGACTTTCATCCATGAAAGTGAGAGCTCCCATCGAGAAGGACCGGGTGTGCGTAAAAGCCATAATAGTTTTTCAAACCTTCTGTGTCACTCCAAATCATTAAATCCTTCAAACTCTTTGTCCTCCGTGTCACTTACAAACAAAGCTGTTAATGATGCCGGTAGTACGTGGGGCCCTTCGTCATCCCGTGATCAAATCTTTTGTAAACAACCCCCGCGCGGCACGGGTAACGTCACTTGCAGTTCAAATGACAGTAATCCCTTGCGACACGGCGGTTCGTTTTCCGCGGTTTCACTACTTCGCGGATTTTTGAATTTTGAAATGTTTTGAAAAAAAATCACTGTCGCTCCTGAGTATAAGTCGCCTTAAACTATGACAAAAACTGCGACTTATAGTCCAAATATTACGGTAGACAAAAAAATATATTTGCATTTTTAATATTTATTTTTAATATTTGATCATTTCAATATTTGCATTTTGATTTTATTGTAATCTTTTGAAATAAAGTCAACTGACACTATAGAAGTCATAGTACAAAAAACACATACTTGGTCATTTGTTCAGGTTTGTTCCAATGCTGACAGAATGCGGAGTAACTTCTTTGTGTCTTTCTGCCAGAGCGCTTTTCGAGGATCTTGGTGGACACTGTTGGAATGGAAAAACTGAAAAGTTGGGCAAAAGTCAACAGAGGAGCCATGGTGCTCTGCAGGTCCGTGTGTATTTTCCCCCACTTAAGTTACCGTTGAGTGTTGTCAGATAATTGATTCAAAACCATGCACTAAATAGCTTTCCTTGGAGAAAATGACATTTTCAAGATGGAATGTTTTTAAATGTTTGTCTTTACAGCCTTCTGAACAGCTGCGACAAGTCTGTGGTGGCAGATGTGAAGACAGCTTTACAAGACTTTAAGCTAGACAGTGGCAGCAGCAGCAGCAGCAGCAAGGGAGCTGAAATCCTGCTGGAAATCTTGAAAAAATAGATCAACCCAGTCATAAAAACATCTTGTGACACTCTGCATCACTTTGGATCTGGAAGTAGCACTGCGTTGCTTCAGAAACTGATGAGGACCATATCGAAACTATTTCAAGATGTTTAATGCCAAAATGTGTCTCAGAGAGCACAGAACATCATCAACCTCAGCTGATGTTTATTTGTAAACACATCTGTACTCCAAAGTTAATTGGAGTCTTCTGCATGAGGATCACTGAAAATAATCTCTGGAGTAATCCGGTTTAACAAATGGACAGATGACCCGATTAAGTGAGGAGTTTAGGACCCAAAGAGTGAGACATCAAATTACTACAGAAATCATTAGTGGTGTCAAAATGTTATGCCCTGGAGATGAACCTCAAGTCACATTATAGCAAAAAAGGAAGTTTACACTTAAAAAGTTACATGATAGTTTTGCTTTGCATTTGTTCTTCTACTTGAGAACTGGATCGCGATACACGATCAAGCTCTGTGTTAATGGTTCATAAACGGTTGATGCAGTATGGCTCGACCCGCTAGTGGTAGTTAAGTTTTGTCAAATGTGATCGGATTTTTACATTCATGCAAAGTTTCAATTGATTACAGCTGTCTTTGAAATGTCGGCAAATTCATTGCATGTAAAGATTCCATCTGGGCAGTTTGTTAGCTCCTGTAACGCCTACATGCATCACACACTTGTCTCCATTACACATTACCTCACCTTCATAGTGCATCTCGCTCATGTGTACTCTTAGCATGCTTGCAAACTCCTGTTAGACATGCCTCACTTGGAATATTGGTTTTCCTCCAGACAATTTGACATTTAGAAGTGTGAGTTAAAAGAAAGTCGGTCTTTGTCTATTGCAGACACCCGGCCGGGAAAGATACCATTACAAAGTTGGGGGGGGAAAAAAACATCTTCACCTTGAGAAAAGAGTCCAGTAATTTACTAGGGGTCAAAGGTGATCTGTAAGGTTGTAATTGTAAATAAAAGTCAAGGGCATGAGTGGTCAATGTGGCCATAACAGTCTTCTGCCGTTAGTGCTCTCCTCTTCTTTCCCAATCGGTTGACACTGCAGCCGTGACACTTTCAAATGAAGGCTGTCCTGATAACATTCTGCAAACTTCTTGGCAGCTCTTCGGGCAAACTGCACGTCGCCGCGGGCCTTGGTGATGGCGGCATACTCTTGCGACTTGAGCTTGCCGTAGTAATCGGAGAACTTGTTGTAGAGGACGGAAATGGGCATACCGTTGAGGATGATGCCGAAGGCGATGCAGGCGAAGGCAAAGACGCGGCCCAGGTTGGTCTCTGGAAGCATGTCGCCGTAGCCCACCGTGGAAATGCTTACCTGTGGGGATTGGAGTCACAAAGATTATGTGAGATCCTATAACAATAGCCGTCAAAATAAGCTTTCACCGAGAGAACTTGCTGTCGGTTTGTTAGGATGTTCAATATTTAAGTGTTTTTTGGTGACCGATTTCAAATCGGCTCGAATCGAAACATTCATCCATCGTTTTGACGGTCATAAAAACACCGACTAAGGCTATTACTGGTAGTATTGACTCACAGCTGCCCACCACCACGCAAGCGGCATAGAGGTGAAATTGGTGTTCGGAAGGTCACGCTCGACCGTGTACACCATGGCTGAAAACATGAAGATCCCCATGCCAATGAAGAGCAGCAAACAGCCCACCTAAACACACACACACATAAATGATGTGACGACAAGCGGTCTGGTCGAGGAGCATTAAGGTACACGTAGAATGCGACCTGCTGGTAGCACTGTCTCAGTGTGAAGCCGAAGGCTCTGAGGCCTGTCGAGTGACGAGCCAGCTTCAGGATCCTGAAGATCCGCATTAATCGCATCATCTTCAGAACTTGACCCAACTACAGAGGGAACCCATATTTTAGTCTGCTTCCTTACGTAATGTCATAATAATCTCATCAGTCACCGAGCGCTGCTTTTACCTTCCCAACACGTGTCATGGCCTCAATGTCTCCAGAATGCATATATGTATCCCCTTCATCAAAACACTCAAGGACCATCTGCAGGTAGTGTGGTAATATGGCAATCAGGTCGACAGAATTTAGGACGCTGCGTCCAAAACTTCTGATGTTGGGCGTAGACAGCAAGCGGAGAATGTACTCCAGTGTGAAGAAAGCGATACAGAAAGTCTCCACGTGATCTCCGTAGAACCTGCTGCTAAGCTGTCCTGATGGCGTCTGGAACATAAAATCAGAGAAGTAGTATTTTGGTTTTCTTAGCACTTAGAATTCAATGCAAATCATTTTGAACGATCTAACTGCTGGAAATAAATAATGCAAAATTACATTTCACTTCACACAATTGTCTTTGTGGCATTTTAGTGCTAAGGCACTATGTTGAAGTCAGTTGAGAAGTTTCATTTAGACTAAAAGTGCTTAGATACTAATGTGGCATTTAAATGCAATCATACATGTTTTGTCGCTGTTTATGTCTATTCTCAGTTTCCCCCTTCACACCTTATACTGCATCTCATCGACGGTGTTTAGCGTCATAGCAACCAGTGAGATCAGGACAAACATGGCAGATGCAACAGCCATCAACTTGGCAGAAACAGAGGAGAAGGGCTTTTCCATCATGTTCCAGATCTTCCAGCGGGTGCGTCCAAAGATCATGTTTTGATACAAGGTCTCGTCCTCCTCCAATGCCACAATCTCCACCTGCAGAAAAACAAATGTTGGTGAAAGACAAAATAGAAGCAGGTTATATTACTTTGCAGGAAACTGTGATGTCCGATGAAATGGAAATTGTATTATGGTAGTTTATTTTATATTTATATTAACAATGTTCTAAAGGCCAGGTATTGATGGTCATTTTCATACTGATCCTTGAGCGCCACAAGGCCACATTTCCAGGTGTCAGGTTGTTAATGCCAACACAGCCTTGGAAAGGATTGTTTCGACTCCATTTGCCTCAGTATGCTTGGCAACTGGGAAATTTAGGACAACTTCTGGATGGCTGGTTTATTCCAGGCTAATCTGGTCAAACATTTTTAGGCTTTTGCAACAATGCATTGTCATTTTTTAAAGTGAATTTGTAAAATTGAACAAAAAAGTGTGTAAAAAATAAAAATAAAGTCATTACAAACGTGCAAAATATACAAAGGATAAAAAGGATTTGGGCAGAACATTTTTTAATAAAGTGTCAGTTGTGTAAAAAGTGCAAACCTACATTTAATTTTTCTTAATTTAGCTTTAATTAAAAAAAAAAAGCTATTCTACAAAGTCTGTAAAAAGCACTTGACAACTGACCTGAGGTACTGAAAATTAACACCGTTTATTGCTTTGCCATAAGTTTTTTTTGTTATTCTTTTATAATCTTTGATACCCATTTATTGGGGTTGCAAGATAATTTAGTCTGTGAATGATGCCCTCGCCAACTATTTTTATTTGTCAGAAATAATTTACCCGACTGTTTTTTCATGAAACTGTATTTCGGCTAGGTCTCTGTTCTTAATTTGCTATGAAAAACATTAGATATCACCATGCAAATATTATTCTGCATAGAATTTTTGATTATGATGCAAGCAATTTATGTCTGGTAAAATGTAGAGAGAGTCAAAGACCGCAGGCTTTGTGACCAGACATTTTGAAAGAAATGACAATTTAATTTGCAACCTGTTTTTTAAATGCCAAGTAGGAATAACATACTAAAATGGTGAGAATCTCTTAACTCAACATAAAGGTCAAGCTGAATCGTGTTATGACAAACTATCAGCGCAAGGACTTGCGAGAAGGAAACATGTCGGTATAAGTGTGCCAAGAAGAGGCCCTTTCTCGTCACACCATCTGTCAAGAGGAAAACTGATTTAGGTCAGACTGTCAGTCAGCACGCACATTCGGCATGGAAAAAGAACCTACGTGCAGGGTTAGGATTGGGCGGTATAGTTCACAAGGGGAAGGTTGGTTTGTATGACTAAGTTGCACTGAATGATCACATTTTGTATGTGACAACAGCACAATCACTTTACAAGAGAAAGGACAGAGAGAGAAGCGCTTATTTTTCCACTTACACTGTACGTTGCTGAATATTGGACCTTTTCTGCAAGAACAGTGGAAGGACCATGGCTAGAAAAGTCACAATAGGGTAACTGTCTTCTTGCTATTGGATTTTTATAAATGGACATCCATTTATTTGTCCTCATTGGGATGGCATCCGAGTTTAGGCCTGAGGCTGGGTACAACCTGGATTGGATGTCTCGAAAAGCAATCATTCACACTCATGGACAATTTAGAGGCGGGGTTATCAAACTCTGGATCCGTGGGCAGTGTAATTATATTTGGCCCGTGATGACAAATTGTGCATCCACTTCATATGTCAATACTAAGATTGCAAAGTGTCTTCACTTTAAAAAAAATAATAATAATTGACGTTGCTGTCAATTGTTATTACCATCCATCCATCCATCCATCCATCTTTTTTTATTTATTCTTTTTATTTGAACAATTTTTACTCTTTTCCAATTTCAAAGACCATCATTTAGCAATTTGTTGAGGAGCATGTACTGTATATAAATTCATGCATTTAATTGGGTTGACTGTTATAATGGCCCTCCAAAGGAAAAATGAGTTTGACACCCTTGATTTTCTTCAATTAATCCAGTGCTGCCTCTTTAGACATTGAATTTCTAAGGCAATTGATTTATTTAGCATTCTGTTTTATGATAGAATCATTCCTCGTTATATAAATGTGAAACAATTTCCTCTTCAGATTATGGCTGAGACACTGAAGGGTCCTGACTCACCTCTGCCATAAGCTGCTTCTGTATTTTCAGATGATCGTTCAGCTCGTCCTGCCTCTCCTCAAATGAGATGAGACAGCAGCGTTGGCTGTTTTTGAGCCTGACCCCCCAGTAATTGATCTCCTCCAGGAAGTTACTAGGGCAGAGCTCATCTTTAATCCATAACACGTCGGTCCTTGGCAGAAGGAACAAGAAAAGTGTGATGTTTGTGGGCCGTGTTTTACTTTAATTAGGTCCAATGGCATCAACTTGTTGTACCTATAAAAGTTGAAAATGTTTTGGAAAACAGTGGGGTCCCGATCAAAGAAGAACTCATTGCTGTGCGCAATGTAGTCGTCACATAGTTCCAGCTTCCTGTTATGGTCTGTGTATGTGGCAAGGCGGCCAATCCGTGTTTTGGGATATCTGACAGCTAACCTGTAGGGCAGATGGTACGCCTAAAACGAAGAAAAATAGAAACAAAAAACAAAATATCTATCGACAGGGTGGGTTCCTAGTTGAACAATTTGTAGTGGTTTTGAAAAGTCAAGGTTGCAATAATGTTATATGTTTTGGTAGCTCAAAAAAGTGATTTAGGATTATTCTGAGTTACTTAAGGGGGGGGGGGAATAAAGTACTTTTTTTCCCATATCAAATTTTGTTATATGGTACACAAATCATTTCTGAGTTGATGTGGAGAAACTGGACACTCAATTTTTGGTGTATTCAAGTTGAAAAAAAAACATCAAGCCTCATTTCTGTTGAAAATGGCAAAACAGAAAGCTCACTGAAATTGAAAGTTTCCATATCAACGCCTACAATGATGGATTGTGTCCATGTCATGTTTGGTCCCAGACTGAATGAAAACTGATGGCTCGGAACAATCTGGCTTTCACCACGAGAAAACTTACTGTTCCACCAACATTGATGTTGAGTGTGAAGTGCTCTAAAGGCGACAGCAGCGTGTGAGGTGGCGATGCATCCTCCTCTTCATCCTCAGTATAAAGATCATAAACATCTTTGCCTAGTTCCTACACAAATATAGTCAGGTGACCAAAACATATTAAATACAATAGGCAATAAAACCATGACTCATTACCAGTTATCTTCACATCTGTAAGATATGATAAATATTTGGACTTGAGAATGTTCAACTAATTTTTAAATCAGGCAAACTGAAAATCATTAAAATGAATCAATGACCTTTGATGAAATTACACAAATGTATTCAAATCAAATGACAAATTTAATTCTAATAATTTGTACAAACTGCACAAAAAAAAATTCCTCTAAGTTCAAAAACAAAAATTTGACCATAGTCCAAAAGACCTCACTAAAGATGTACTTTAAAACTAAGTTTAAAAACCAAAAAAAAGAATATGAATAGCTTAATTGTCTGACCTGCATAGAATTCCATGGCTTCACAAGGATCCTTGTCGGATCCCCATAATTGCTTGGATCCTTGAAGACTGTAGTTCTGCTGTCCGATTTGTATCCGGGAAACAAACTCTTGCTGCGAGCCCGGAGAAGTCTCAACATGCTTCGATTCTCATACATGAAGGTATTGACATGCTAAAGTAAATAATTTTGTCAAAGTAAAAAAACAACAAAAAAAAACAAAACCTCATGGGATGAATTTTCTTTCAGGCAGAGGTCATGGTGAGAGAGCTGCTGACAAACAGTTGAGCTGTGAAGTTGCTCTGAGATGATCTGGGTCCTTAATGTTCCAGATGGAATTATCCTTTCTCTCATCCATCTCTTAATCCCTCACCTTTCACTCAAGCTATCATAACAGGACCAATCAGGATGACTATAATTATGAGACATCTCACAGCAATCTTTCCATAAATTCCAGGCACTGAAAAGGACTATTAGAGAGAAAAGTGAAAATACCCTTTAACATGGGAATATTTTTGCAAAACAAAAATGCTAAATTCCGGACAGCGTATTTCATGCAGACACTGAATTGGGGGGGGGGGGAAAGGGGTTGCTATCTCTTCTGCCCCTTTGATTTTGGGATAAAAGTAATTTTAAATTATGTTGCACATTCTTTAAATGTTTTCTTTTAAACAAATCTGATTACCTTTTGCAAATATTTGGGAAAGATCTAGTAAAGTTTTATCAGCTTTTCCTGAAGAATTTTTTGAGTTTGGGGGGGGGGGGAAGAGATATCCAGGAAGGAGGCAAATATCGCAGTAATTTTACCCAATAAAATGGTGACCCTTGCACTGCATTAACCCAAGATGTTGACAGTGTGACACCAAGGAATGATGGGCAGCAAAATTAGAACAAATTTCTGGATTAGATTTTTATTTTAATTAGTTTTCAAATCATTCTCCCCCATAGATACAGAGCTTTCACATGTTTAAACAACTGTACAATGCTAGAAAAGATCAACAGCCACAGCAAACATACAAAATAGTTACCAAAATTGTGTTGCACCCCCCTCCCCCCCCCCCTGCTATGTTCAACCCATTTGAATCATAACCTTGGTAGAATGGCTGACCATCGCCCAAAAGACCTCATGTCAAATGTATACAATCTTATTTACACAAAACATTTGATCAAAGTGCATTGAATAAAATCCTGATTGACAGCCTGAGACGATGGCTAAATATGTACAATGTTTAGAAATGCTGAAAACCTGCAGTCAATAACTATAGAATTAAAGATTCAAACAACTAAGGAGGTATTGCAAACATGATTTGATATTTGAACTGAAGACATACTCCCACCCACACACAGAGCCTGTCGGTTTAAAAGGCAAGATGTAGTTTTGATCAGGTTGGGAAACCTGTCCGGCAGACTTGATCTGTTTGGTGAGAGCAGAACTGGTCTCCTGCGCAATTTCAAGACCCCACCCCCACCCCCCCAACCCTTCAAGCACAAAAAAAACAGCTCAGCAAGATTCTACCGACAAAGGATTTTGCTTTTTTTCCGGAAAAGGGCGGGAAGAGACAGTCAAACTGCCTTCAGGGCAGGGAAGCTTGAAAACCAGAACAATGAAAAACAAAATCAAAAGCATTCTTTACAAAATAAATAACATCTTTCAGTTACTGTCACCACTGATAATGATTTAATGCACTTCAGAAGGGATGTTGTCGAACTGGTGCTTACGGGACAACCAGCAGCGTAGGAAACAAGGGGACAACATGTTCTGCGCCATGAGTTCCCTTAAAAACCAAAGGGGAGAGGAAAAAAAAACCCAACATGGTCACGAAAGATCATCCTCCGTGCTCACTATTGAAATCTGAAAGGAGAATAGACAAACAGAGAATTAATGACCAATTTATTTCACGCCGTCATACCTGAATGTGCAGTTCTATTTACAGAGACAATTGTAAAGCTCATATAGAGACAACTTATGCAGTGTTAAATTCTAAGAGTGTTGGGTTGGCAGCTGCAAGGACGACTGCCAATGTCGCGCCGTCTTGCCTCGGAGCTTTGAGTAGTCCGAGGTTAATCTACTTAATCTGTGTACATACATGGGCATGTGCTTTGCGGATGGCCAACAATTCATTCAAGATTACAGAGGGTCACAGATGAGCGTGGAGGTCATTAACAAGCAGTCGCAATCCCCTGCCGAGAAGAAATGATTGAATCGAATGGAACCCTAAGCGACTCTGCACCGATTAAGCCATTTCTTCTTTGCAGGGTCACTTGCTTTTATGATCAGGACAATTCAGGGGGAACGTTATCAACCTTTGACTTACTGCTGGGTATGTGTGTCCCACATTTGCGCCGTGCCGTGTGATGTCAATGTTGAGGTCTTCTTCGGTGGTCTTCAGGTAGACTGGGTTGTCAAAGTTCATGCTTTTCTGGTTCTTCGACGTCCAGTTTCTCCACATCAAATAGCCGCCCGCTGCCGCCATGGCAAGCAGCACTGAGTGTGTGAGCATGGACACAAATTTTCATTAGTAAATAAAAAATAAATAAATAAATAAAAACCATTAGGTGAGGTTCGGGGGGTAACCGGCAATTGAAAATTGTACCATCTGGTTCCAAAAAAGTGACAACCTCTTTTGAATTACAATTATACTTCTTTAGGTGTTGATATTAATTCAAAGAAGGTACATGTGAAGATGTACACTTACAGACGGGTAGTATGGCCCAAGCTGCTGCAGAACCTCTGGCTGTGGTGTTTACCTGAATCGACGTACTCACATTGGCTTCTGGAAAAATAAACACACATTGTGGGCAAATCAAGCACACTAAAAGTTGACGTGATTATCAAGTAACGACAGACATCTCCATTGTTCAGGTAATTGTGGCATTCAAGCAGGGTTTGGAGGGGAAATGAAAAAGCAGCTGCACACCGATGCACATCGCAGCCAAACCTTGATTAGTACCGGTAGCCATTTAAATGAGCAAAAACTCCAAACAAACCAGTCGGAATGTTAGTCGTAACTAAATATCCTAGGAATACTAATGGAATTAGGCTTTGTGATGCATTTATGTCAATTATGTGCCCCCTTTGTACGAAGCTCTTCTCCCAGATATTAACCAATGTATATTATAACGGGATACATATTTTTAATCATCCGATAACATGCACCGTAATTGCTGGGTTAATAATTGGACCAATTCATAACCCAAATTGGATCTTTTCTTTTTTACCCAGCGTGAACAGTTAGGTATTATTTTTTCAATAGAGCTGCAAGTTCTTTATGATGGAAACCCAGAAGACAAGTCATTGCCTTTGTTCGCTTGGAATATTTTGTCTTTAAAGTCATCCAGGAGGTAGTCAGCAGGTTTTGGGGTGGCAAACAATCACCTTTGGAGCTTATTTGAGAACAAGACCAAAACATGCAGCCCTGAGCATCATCATGTCGGCTGCTAGGAAGTTTACAAACTTTTGAACAACGCGAATTGCACGCACTTTGGAGAAAGGATGAATTTCCCCTTATATTAATAAAAGGTTTGTGCAAACAAATGATATTAATACCAAATCGGTGAGCTCAAACCAGAGTAAAATGTCCTAAAGGTATGTACAATCTTGTGTTCTCAAATTTGACCTAGTCTTAAATGGTTGACAGTATATTTAAATGTCCTGTCACTCAGACAACGGCCACATACCTCTCAAATTTACAATTAAAAACACAAAAACAACCAATTAAAACACAACCCCCCCCCCCCCCCGCCCCAAAAAAACATAACTCAAACACAAAAAACAAACAGAGCTACAGAGAAGCTGTAGTGAGAGTGCGATAGAATTTACAGCCACATGAAATTCCAAGATACAAATCTAATTAGGCGGAACAAAATAGAGTTAAGAACAACTGGGATGATGACTGAAATAGTAAAAGCAATGTTGAAAAAAATAGTAGCATTACCAAAATGTTGGAACGAGAGAACAGTTTGACAGGCAAGAATCTGAACAGCAAGTATTACTGTGCTCATAACCATGCCACAAGATTTTTTTCTTCCCTGTAACAAAAGACGAAATACTTGCATAGGAGAGTTATGCAGCCAGGGAAAGGCAAAGCACGTAAAAGCAAGCCTTGAGGTAAGTTGCCCAGCATCAGGAAGCACAACAGGCAACAACTGATGGTATTACCTGAGGAGGGCGGCAAGACAGGTTTCCCATCTTCCTTTGTAGGGCTTTTGGTCAAAAGGTCTGTACCAAGAATCAAGGGGTCAGACTTTAACGGGGTGGGGGCAAAGTGAAAATTAGCTTGTGAATGCTGAGAAGTTTTCACATTTTGCCGTATCACACCTATCATATTTCTCTGATGTACAATTAGAAGAAAAAAAAAAAAAAAAAGAACCTTAATGCATTTGAATGGAGCCAGCTTAGGGTAACCCTCACAGCCCTACCTCAAGATAGTCACATGATTTGTTTTTCATCTCATTTCTTTTTTTTTTTTTTAAATGTTTTTCCCCGCTATTTAATGCTGCATAGCAAACAATTTACTGGTTCTTTATATTTTATGCTTATCTCAATCTATCACCCTCTCATGGGTGAATACAAACCATTCTTGATTGTTCTGGGGCCAACCTAACCCTTAAGTGCATTAACCTGAATGGAAGTTGAGCTGTCAGTCCACTGGTTTTTCCTTTCAGGTGTTCAATTACATCATTTGTCTTTTTTTGTTTGTTTGTTTCTAACAGCTGGTTTAGTAGTGTCTTCTGCTTTCACTGGAGCTTATAAACTACTGATTTAAGCATCAAGGCCACCTTTTGGTGGAAGGTTGTATTGCAGCCAAGTGGCTAACACCCAGGGGGTTACCAACCTTTGATACTGAGAGCTATTTCATGCAGGCACGGATTGATTAAAAATAAAAAAACATGCCTGATAAGTTTGCAGCCCTCAACACCAGACTCTGTTAAAATTACAACCATGTTTCCTGACTTTTGAGCCAGAGTGCATGGTTTGGGCGTGCTTTCAACTTTGAGCTTGAGGTTTTCCAAACTAATTCAGACTGGTGCATAAACTGATCAAGTTTTCTCAAACAAGAGGTGAGATGAACCAAAGAGTGCAGTTGCGTTTGGGAACAACTTCTTCACACATCAAGCTTACTCTAAAATACACTTGGAATAGAAGAATAAAACAATGATCCACGGTTCCTTTTAGTGCAGCAGCAATTACTGAACAAAGGACATAAATGCATTTGCTTGCCATTTCTTAAAGGGCTTTGGCTACAACCCAAATTCGAGAGACTGTGAAAGGCATTCTTTCCCAAGCTATTTATTCAGCACACCAAATTCACCAAAGGGTGTGTTAACACAATTGTACACACAAACTTGGAATCTAAAGTTTCAAGGCATCTTAGACTAACAAGGCATTTATTTTTCTTTTGGTGGACACAGTGGCACAGAGTTGTCAGGGAGATGTTCTACTGCTTTGTTTACGCAACTTGCTTGGTCTACAGCGGAGTCTAATTAGGAGTTTCTATGCAAGAATTCTGTTGCCGGGTTCCTCTCTCACCATCTTCTGTATAGATTTAAAATAAAGAAGGAGTAGAGTAGAGCATCCCTCAGTCACATTAAGCGCGCAAAAAAAAAAAAAAAAAAAAAAAAAAGACTGCTGGCATCGCAACCATGAAATGTTCACTACTACCCCCCCCACCAAAAAAATTTGCTCCTAGATTACGGAGACTACCCCACCCCAAAAAGAAATCCTTGGAATAAGCACCTCAAACACCTTTAAAATACTCCATAACATAATATATTCATGAAAAATAGACTAAAGTACACAACCTATTCTACTGCCAACATTGCTGTCTCGAATAAGTCTTCAATTTCCATTATTTCAAGTCAAAATAATGTTTTTTAAGCACGCGAGACCATGAAATATGAGGGAGTGCCTGGAAGAATATCGTTTTTTTTTAATAAACAATTTTATTCTGTGGCCAATTACCTTAGTTTTTACGTGAATTTAACCAGGTTATTTAAAAGGCAATATCACAAAAGTGCTCCCTTCAACCTCCACCCACAAATCCTGCTCATGCTTTCATAATGGGTGTTTTAACTCACTAGGTCTGCAGCGTAGACCATCAGCAGCCAATTCCTGCCCTTCTGGACAGAGGCAAGTGAATTTGGGAGAGTGTTTGTTGATTTGTGGTGCAGGTAGACACATGTAGCTGCAGCCTCCATTTGGACCTTTCTCTGCACACCAGTTTGTTCCTGCAAACAAGTGTAGGTTTCTTGTTAGATCATGTCCAAGCTTAACTGGCAGTTTTGCCACTGAATTTATCCATTCTGCCAGTTTCCCGGATAGCTTTGACCAAACTATTTGCAAAAGACAAACAACACCCATTATTGGTTACCAGTCAGTCATAGGGACAATGAATTAAAAGCACAATCTAGCCCACATTAACTTTAGGTACTGAGAGAGTTTTCTAAATATATTAAAATTGACCCACAAACTTGCCAATTTATCATTACAGAACCCATTTTTCTTTTCAATTGTGTTTTAATTGCATTCTTACCAGAAAGTTGAATGAGCTCATGGTACACTATGATGTCCTGTGGATCATGCAGATTGTTGGCTAGTGGCACAATGTCCATTCCTGTGAATTTGTTAGCTCCGTAGATGGCTTTCTTCTCACCATCTGTCCAGAAGACACGATCCTGGAAAGAGGAGCATTGGGGGGGAGAAAAAAAAAAAAATTGCCATAAATTTAAAACAATGCTATCGAGATAGCTATATTGATAAATCATACAATTCATTTTAGAACAAACTGAAATCTAATTCTAAAAATTAACATACAGTAGCAGTAACTTTTTGTTTTCCCTGTCTGGTTACCACAGCCTGCCACTCGCACGATTTGTTTGGCACAGTTTAAACCTTCTGGTGCCCCTTGTGATGCAGCCCACCCATTTAAAATCCTAAGAATTCAATGTTAAAATAATAAAAATAAATCAGGAAAAACCCCCTGCAGATTCTTTGTGCGAGTCTCCGCTCTTAAAACAATGACAAAAAAAAAGGCCCACTTTTTGGTAAAATGCGAGCAGTACCTCAAAAACAGTAAGAGCAAAGGGGTGCGCAAGGTAGTCTGAAGATTGTAGCACTTTCTTCCTGTTGTCACCATTCAGGTCAACACTGCAGAGCATATGGAGCTTTGAATCAACCCAGTACAGCCGTCCTTTGATTAAATCTAAATAAAAAAACATACAGAAGATTAGATGGGTATGACATAAAAATGGCAAATATAAATGTAGCCCAAAAAGGGAAAAATGTAGATATAAAGGTGAACATCCAATTCCAATTTGCTTTCACCCAGGGTTGCTCAAAATTAATGCTATCACATTTTAAAATGACTACAAAAGTCAACTTTATTCTTAGAACACTTGAATCTGTGGCTGTTTTGTTGTATATTAAGTTAATCGGACATAAACAAAAGTTGTTGTTTTAAGACATCAAATCAGTGAAAGCAAAGCCACGAGTTTATTAAAAAAATAAAATTAGCCCTGCACATTGAAACACTCAAATCTCTGAGGACAAAAATAAAGATCCTCTACAAGCCACAAGCCAGAATTTCAAAGCCCCCCCCCCCCCCAGTAGTAGTTGAAATAAATCACAATTGACATCTGTTGAATTGATCTTTATAATCAGCTGTGTCAGTATATCGTCAGTGCTTGTGCCTCTTACCAAGGGTTATTCCATTTGGCCATTGGATGTCTGTCGCCACCAGAATCTGCCTGTTGACTCCATTCATACCAGACTTCTCGATCTTGGCTGGCACACCCCAGTCAGACCAGTACAGGAAACTACAATTGACAGATGTGCCCAAAATAAGAGAAACCCAAGTCAGAAAATTGATTTTACAGTATTGACATCTTCAAAACCTTGACAAACACCTACCCAGACAGAGGATCCACAGCAATGGAAGCTGGTTCTTTCAGGCCACTACTAAACAGAATTTTCTGCTTGGTTCCATTAAAGTTTGCAATGGAAATAGTTTTGGTACCCAGATCGGACCAGTACAAGTTCTTGTATATCCAGTCTACAGCGATGCCAACGGGAGCGAGGACGTTTTCTATCACTTTGTTGTGGGTGCTCACGTCGCCTCGTTTGTCCAGCACAGTGCTGTAAGAATAAATTGAAATATTTCAGCTCACGTAAACAAGTTTTACTCTATCACCATAAACACTTTGTAATGCAACAAGTCTAGGTAAATAATTACACAGAAGTGGCCGTTCAAATGACAACAGAAGGAATCTAATTCTGTAAAAATATCTGAACTGCCAGCAGCGCGGACACATTTCGGATTCTTCAAGTACTGCTAAACATTTTGTCCACATCCGAAATAAACTACATGGAAAAAAAAAAAAAAAAAAAAAAAGTCCTGCAGATGCAAGAATAGTTCTGTCGCACACAAATATAATAAAGCTTGCAGTTTCACTTCTCTATTGCAACACAGTGGGGGGGGATGGTAAAACTAAAAAAACCCACATCTCAATTCAGACCAAACTGTGAGGCCATTCATAATACCGCCACAATACTAGTTTTATGCATTTTAAATTCCATACATCAAGACTAATTTATTGCAGTTTTCAAAAGTATGGTAATGTGAACGTTACAGTACCTAAAAATGGCTTTCTGTCCCAGATCGGCCCAGAACATCATCTGCTGGTCAAAATCGGCATCCAGAGCCACTGTGTTTCTCTGCTGCTCCACAATCTGAGTGTACTCTTTTCTCTCCAGACCCAGACGACGAATGTCACGACGGTTTGTGAAAATCAGACAGGGCTCCTTACCTGAGGGGGGGGGGGGGGGGGGATGGGTTGACACAAGAATAAGTTTGCACTTCTTCAAAACGTGTCCAACATATTTAGGATATCATTCTCTATTATGTTTAAATGTTCAATTAATTCATCAAAAGGAGAGATTTAAAAAAAATAAAAATGGGCCCAGCCCATTTGTGATTTGAAGAGCACCCAGTTGGTGACAAAACCTTCCAATTTGACTGATTGTGAAACAACAGGAGGAAGATTGAGCTTTCCTCATTCCTTACCACCAGTCCTATGGTCCGGCCAATTTGAATATTTCAAAGACCAGTTGTGATCAGAATAGCTGGGAAAAACTAAGCACTACTCTCATCCACCACAAGCTTACATAGGTTTGTATTCTCAGGGCCGTTCAGATCTATCATAGTTGGGCTGGACATTTCACTGCTGCGCAAAGCCTTGTAGTTCCGAGGTAGCAGCAGACGGGTGATTAAAACGTCTTTAAACTGCCTAACTGAAAGACCAGATGCCAATAAAACTTGACTGGCTATTAGTCAAGACTAAGCTTTAACCAATACAGAGCCGTAAAGTGTAATATTCAACTCATCAATTCAATTTATTTATCTGTCATCGCTACAAATACATTTCTGTGAATCTTTAATGCCAGTGACTAACTAGAGGCGGGCCTATTCGATTTGACCGGGTATCACTCACCTACAGCTTTACAGACTCCTGTCGTTGGATCCATCTGGTAGCCGTTGTGGCATTCACATTTGTATCCTCCCTTCAGGTTAATGCAGATCTGACTGCAGATGCCTGGGTTCAGGCACTCATTGACATCTGAAGGAAGAAGGGTCGAATGACATCTTTCAACATGCAACAGCAACGTATTCTACCAGAAAGAATAGAGCATCATGTTGCTGCAAGCAATATTATAAAAAGTACTGGCATACCTCCACAGGTTTTGTGATCAATGAGTTGCAGCCCGGGCGTGCAGTCACACTCAAAGCCAATTGTCATGTCTTTGCAGATATGCGAGCAGCCCCCATTGTTCATTAGGCACTCGTTGACATCTGCAGCACAACGCACGATACAGCTCTTAAAGCAGCAAATATTGTTTCTGCCTGATTCACTCAGTCAAATAACTGAAGCATGATGACGCACAAAAAAAATTGTATTTATTTTCCTTAATTTGGTCTGTTGCATGACAGCTTCGTCAGGTTTTGCTTGATCATGAATTCTGATATTAGGGAACTAAAACAGGACATTTAAAAAGGTAAAACTCACCACATTCTTTGATGGGTTCGTCACTCCAGTCTGGACAGTCTCTATTCTTGTTGCATACTTTGCTCATCTCAATACATTCCCCACTACGACATTTAAACCTCTCGGGTCCACGACACTGCGTCGCTGTGAGGAGAGGGGGGGTGGGAAGAGTTTTTTCAAATGCACTTTTTCTAACATCATCTAAAATTGAGATGCCTATTCCTTCACTTTGTTTCATAGTATTTTGACCGGGCCACTCTTAGCACACATTTTAGTATTTTTTTCAAAATGTGTATTTCCAACACATGGGTACATCCGTGTTGAGTTCAATGATATGTAATGTGTTATTAAATCCAAGTCTACACTTGCTCTTCTTGTAATCTTCTGAAAATATTGTGCATGTTATTTTTCTAATTATGAGAACAATTGTTCATTCACGTGATGGAAATACTCAAGCCAGTTATGACCAATTTATGTAACAATTTAAGACATTCCAAAGGGTTCACATAAAGACCCATTAAAGCAATTGTGCAAATAAAAATAAAATAAAAACCCAAAAGGAATCAAACTATTGAAGGAACCAGAACTTACAGTTTTTGCAATTGACCTCATCTGATCCATCTGCGCACTCTCGGACGCCGTTACATTGTCTGTTGCCCAGGATACAGTTCCCGTCGTCACATTTGAACTGATCTGCTCCACAGGTGCGTGCAGCAGCTAATATCAGACAACATAACCAGAGTCATATTAGACGCCCTAAAAAAGTTCACTGGTGTTTGAAAATACATTGCAGACTACCCCGGAATAAATAAAATCAGCAAAAACAGAATGAATTTGCTTTAATTGCATTTATGGTATTTAATTTGTTAAGTCATTAAACACACAATATAAACAAGCAGTCACACTGTAGACACACATGCATGTTACTCTTTTTTTTTTTTTTTTTTTAACAGTGTTTAAAATAATCCCAAAAGAAGGTATATACGGTGTTGAAGTTTGTACATACGACAGTTTGCTTCATCGCTGCCATCTTTGCAGTCGGAGTCTCCGTCACACCTCCACTTTTTGTGAATACACTCTCCAGAAATGCATTGCATGTCACTCGTTGAGCATTTGGATGGTGGGGTTGGGTGACGACCACACCGTAACGGCGACTCATCGGACTGATCCTGCAGAAGAACAGACAAGTTGGAACGCAAGAGACGTGTGAAGCATGTACGCCTTTGGATGACAAATCTGGTGTTTATTGTTCTTGGTCGGCTGTGGCAAAATTGGGATAAAAATTTGAGATCCGCTGCCATTAATGCGGTGAATTTAGTCAAAACATACATTCATGATAACAGCTTTTCTTGTTCATTGCCGTTTCCTTACCTGGCAGTCGACATCCTCGTCACATACCCAACTATTTGGGATGCATGTTGAATTTTCACACTGGAATTGACTTGGGCCACATGAAGAAGGCGCGCACCCGACCTCATCTGAGCCATCCCCGCAGTCGTCCTCGCCGTTGCAAACAAAGTTTCGGGAGATGCAGCGTTCACTGGCGCAGGTGAATTCGTTTGGAGCGCAGGTTACGTTACCTGAAAGTGCATTTTCAGACAGATTGTAGTTTACATCATTTGGTTCCATGATGTCAAAATTTGACAATACAGCCATGACCTGATGCACCATGTCGTTTCAAATACTATAAATCATTGAAAACTTTGATTTCACGTACTGATTATGTTTATGTGGATTCATGACCAGGAAAATTCATTTAAATAGATTTGATTTGAGCAAGCATGAAGGTAATTAAAATGGCTTGCTGGCAGCTCCTGTCAATTACTGGCAGCCAGACACAGTCAAGCATGAACATCACAAGCAGATATTTTTTAGACCATAAGTCGCACTTTTTCATAGTTTACAGTAATTCTCAACCTACCGCAGTTCACTTCATCTTCTCCATTGTCACAGTCCTTTTCACCATCACACTTCCAGAAGTTGGGGATACACTGTGTGGAACCTGCTCCACAGCTAAACTCATTCAAACGACAAGTTCGCATGTCTGCATGATAAAAAAAACAAAAAAAAAACTGATCACAAAACAATGTATTGCAATGATTTGGTTTTGTTTGTTTTATTCTAATATAACCATTCAAAACAAACAAAAAAAAAAAACAGTGCAGCAAATATTTTTCTAGTCTCAGCACAAGCCACGACAGATACAGAACCCTCGAGAGGGAATCTTAACGCCACAATATACAACAGACTAGCAACATCTGCCCTTAGTGTCTAGTTAATATTAACACACAGGATGGTAAAAAACTGATTAGGATCTTCCAGAAATAAAACTGAATCAAATTGTTTGCCTGTAGTTGTATTAATTCTGCACATGGATCTGTTTTGCTCATCTAAAATTATGAAAACCTATAGGCTCAAAATTGATGAGCCAGCTCCTTGTACAGATAAGTTGAACTTTTATTTTTGATGTGATACATAAAAAGGTGGATTGTACAATTATTAATTCTATGAATGCATTATGGGTCATACTTTACGTCCACCTTTCCTACCCTCTACTTCAATGAAGAACAAATACTCATGCAGCTCATGTTACCACAACTCTCAAACAGTAGTACCTAAAATAACACCTCATAGGCTGTATGCTTTGTCAAAAGATCAACATACTGAACATGTTGCATTAAAACAAAATTGACATTAGCTTGTATGTATTAAAGATTGTGTCAAGCTAATAAAACAGACCTATGCATTCATAGCATGCCAGCACATGGCATCAGATTTTTTTTTTTTCCCAGTACAGTCACTAGAGATGACCATGCAAGTGCAGTGTTTTCCACTACTAAGAATAAGAACAGCTGGACAAACAAACAGAGTGACACTAGCAGTTGTACGTGCAGCTCAGCCCATGTACTGTACACTGCAGCGAGAATGCCTGGAACTTAATCAGATGCACATGATCAGAGCCTCAAAGTTCAAGACCTTCAGGAAAACGTTTATACGTTAAGACTACGGTAAATATTGTTCAAGTACAAACACAGACAAGACAAAAATACTCCAATGAGAAAGTGCTGACAAGACACTATATAATTTGCTTGGCAAATACGCAGCCGAGCCCAAGTCTTAAACTTGCTCATTCATGGTATTAACAGAGTTTAATTCATGAATCCTGAGTGAACATGAACAACAGGAATACTCATATCAATATTATATATACAAATACACTGGATTTTTTTGTTTCTCCAGTACTTAGGTTGTAGGCATTACTCATCCTTTCAGTGCATTACTACTAAAGTTAACCGATGTTTTGTGCTTAAGATGGTGGATGAAAGCAGAACGGTGCATGATTTTGATGCTAAATTGATTTGAACTTTATCTTAATCAAATAAAAGTCAAGTCAAGTTTATTTGTATAGCCCTAAATCACAAGGCTATACAAGTACGCCAAAAATGTTCTCAAAAGCCGACGGTGCACCTTGTAGTCCGGTGCGCCTTATATATGGACCAAATTCCTAAATTTAAACTGGCCCGAAGCATTGTGTCATGAAATCAATCATAAGTGGCCCGCTGAAGACTATGAATCATGAATCAAAAAGAGTATGGGTCATTTCATTATTCTAAAGTAATTTGTTGCATCTGAAGTTGAAATAAAAAAAGATAAAATGGAAAATGATTTGATTTGGATTAAAAATCTGACATGCATTAATGGAGCGCCTTATAGTCCAGTGCGCCTTATATAAGGACGTTTTAAAATGGGCCATTCATTGAAGGTGCAATAAAAGGTGAAAATATGTATATTTGGTGCGCCTTATTGTCCGGAAAATATGGTAGTTAAAATTTAAATCAGAATTTGAGGCTTGTGCTGTACTTACGGCAAATTTCGACACTTTCGTCTGATCCGTCCTCGCAGTCTGGCTCCCCATCACACTGCCACCTCTTTGGAACACACTGGCCATTACGACATACAAAGTCTGCATCTGGACAAACCTTCTTGACTGTTGTCGGAGGGGAAGAAAGCAATCAAAATGCACATCCATGACTTGATTCTCACTTCATAAGTTGCAACCGCTTTAGTCATAATTTCTCAACAAATATGGTATGACTAACTGACAAAATGAATTGAAATGTACATAAGCTATAGGTAACCTCTCAAGTGGTTCGTGATGGGCTCAAATTGGATAACATTTTAAAATCAATCAACAGATTGTCATGTGTGACCTTTAAGTAATTGGATTTTTCTTCGTTTGGCATCTTACTATATTTATTCTTTACCATTTTACACCCCATGTGTTACATGACCCAGATAAAATAAAAAAAGGAGGTGACATTTGGGGTTGGTTTTGAAAGAGAAAATTATTGTACATCTGTACTGTGGGTGTGTGTATATTGTATGACTATATTGATTGGTTCATCAGCACTACTCTGATGCCTCTGTATCAGCAGGTTGGTCACCCCAGGAGATAAGAGACTCACCAGTTCTGTGTGACTTCTACAAGAACACAAAGATATGTTGCCCAACATACTCTCCTCTCCACTTCTGGTTTACAAATGGGTCCATAATTGACCACACTTGATTGCCCCCCCCCCCCCCAACCCTAAAGAAATCTTCAGAATTTAAGAATTCATTTGGCAGAATATTTCAAGCAAGCATTTCTTACCACACGAGCGTTCATCACTGCCATCACTGCAGTCCTCGTCCCCATCACACTTCCAAACAGACTGGATACAACGACCATTTTCACACTGAAATTGGTTGGCCTCGCATTCTGTTTTAGTTCCTGATGGACAGAAACAAATCATGACATGAATTGTCACAAAAAGAGAAATATGATTTTGTAACTGGGGATGAGCAATAACTTTTTCTGTACAGACCGATTAATATTTGCTCGAGGACTCACTGAGTACCGGTACCTTTCTGACGCACATGATGATTTTGCAATGTGCTAAAGTGCATCACCAATGACTGGCAAGGAATTTGATGTTAGAGGTTTTCCTGCCTCAAGTATCAGTGGGTGGTATCGGCTTCCTTCACGAGTACCCAAAATCTTGGAATAAGGACAGTATTAGCCCGATACAAGCACCTACTAGTACACATCTATTTCTGCACATACAGTAATGTTTCATTATCTCTTGAGGTCTTGTGTCGCATTGCTCAGTATATTAATAAGTTTGTTTCTAAGTTTATAGAAAATAAATTCAAGGTTTAGATTTATGTCCCATTGTAAGACTATCTTGAATTATTCTATATGAAACAGCTCACAATGAGTAATTTCAGACAAATCTATCCAAACAAAGGTCGGCGTGCATTCTCTCTTAGGCTATGTATTCATATGTACACATTTTAATTCATGTGAAAGAGCAAAATCATTTGAAAAAGAACTATATATAAACATGCTCCACAATTATTTCTGCAGTCTGTCACTGGAGATATTCAAATGCTACTTTAACTGTACACAAATACATGTACAGTAGATTAGTACCTTAAGTGCCCATCCACCCACCAAGTGTGGAAATTCAAGAGTCACCCTCAATGGCTCTGAAATGTCCTGCCACGCCTCGCATCGTGCGAACCATCTCTGTAGTTGCCTTTAGCACAGCAGTATATGGACGCCAAGAGTTTCAACCTTGCATGGGGCAGCAAATCCTTAAATGTCATCAGGACTAATACAGGATGTATTAAAATTCTTGATTTTTGACACACTTTAAGAGGTGTCAAGAAAAAAAAAAAAAAAGCACAATATTTCCCATGCAGGGTAAATCTACAGCAGGTAGAATTCCTAATCCAGAAGATGAGTATGATGAGCTTTAAACGACACTACAATTTCAGTCAACCTAACAAAAGGAGGATCAAAATCATCAGCCCATCACCAATGAGAGAATTCATCATCAGAAGTGCAATGTGTGCTTGAAAAAGGACAAAGCCACTGAAGGGAAAACGGATACGGTAATGAGCATCCATTCATATTGTGCTAAAAATCATCACCAAGACAGTTCCTGGGGGAGGAACTAAACAATGTAAAGAAAGAAAACATTTCGAGAGAAAGAATCAAAACTGGTAGTTTGGTCGATAAGAAAAAAAAAAACTAACCTCGTATGATAAAGAAATCTTCTCTAAAACATCAAACATTGCTCTTGTGTCCTGCTCAAAATGGTAAGTCACTGGGTATTACATAAGCACGGTCACACTGGTGGTCACGTTAATGCATTTTTGCCCAGTAACACAAACTGTTGCAGTACGTTCCCCTCCTCCTCTTCCAGTCCACCACCCCGCCCACTTCAGGAGCCAAGTGCACCCCCACACCGCCAGTGCTCATGTAGCTGCAGATCTGGGTCTAACATGCCATCATACTCACTGTGGAGGGAAACTACATCCATTTTAATCAGGGCAAGCATTGAAGCTGCTCTGATTTGTGAGACGCCTTGCTCACAGGCTTAATTTAAATCTATGTGTACTTGAGTGATTTTTTTTTCTTTGAGACAACTGTTTTTTTCATTAATATCCTGTACACCACAAACTTCAACGCCTCAAATCTGCAAAGAAAGGGAAAGAAAAAAACACCAAAGAGCCTAATTGTGCCAATTTCTAGCTCTTGATAATTGAGCCTGGATTTCCTCTACTCTTGGGCAGAATTGGAATTTATGTGGCAATGGTATGCACACATTTGATCTACCAACAGCAAAGAAAATAAGCTTGAATATGTTGTGGACATTTGGTGAAAAATACATTAAAAAATTATTTAGTTCCTTGATCAAACTGATTTCTAAGATAACAGCATGTTTCAGCACAATGTTCAGTTGAGTGACTTGATTAGGGCTTAACAGAGGTCCGAGTTCAACATTTTCATTCTAGGTGTCTTTGTCAAGGATGAAGAATCTGAGACGAGGTTACATTTGATTGTTTGCTTAAGATCGCTGTACATATACCGATAATTGGATCGATTTTGAGGGAGATTTCCCCCCCGCTTCCGATCAAAGTCAGCCAAGGCCCATTTAATGGCTGTACCCAAAGATAATTCAGAGCAATCATCCGTTGGTGGTTGGTGCTAAGAATGTCTTTTTCCTTCTCAAATAGCTTTAAATAGTGATTGAGGAGGAGTATCCTAAATGTTACACAGGTTCTATATTTTCGATGCCAATCAGAAAGCAATAAATAGTTCAATGCTGCCAAACTTCAATATTGGAGGAGAAGACCGTATGTACTTAGTCTTAAATGAATAAATATTACTTGTTGACTGAGGGGGGAAAAAAACCCTCAGCATTAACACTTGCACTAAACATTAAACTGCAAATAAAATAATTCCTTTATCCCTATCCCCAATGATTTAAGATAATCCAAATAGTGCGGATCACAACTGTTTGGTCTACTCTCTGCCCTGTGCCAAGGTCTGTCAAGTCCAAATGGCTCTTGTTTAGGTTTAAATGGAGATATGATAATGTTGCTGCTGCTTTTATGGTTTTACAAAGATACTATTACTTCTATTATTGACAAGTGTTAAGCACCAAGCCCTGATACGAATAGCAAAATTGTACATTCGACTTACACTTCATTTTTAATTGTGTGTAGAAGACTCAAGGTGACAGCAAAGCACTTAAAGAGGGGATAATAAAGCACAATGTTCATGCGTCTAGCATGACCACAATTATGAACACAAGTTCAGCAAGTCCAAACGATCCACTTTCACATATTATCTAACCTAAATAACACCCAAGCAAATACTGCTGTATGGCCAATCAACTCAATCCTCATCACTATCCTACTGGGGAGAAAAAGCACATTAAATGGATTGATAGTTAACTGCCTCTGCAATAAATGTTACATGATAAGGAGACTCTATAGAGCTCTTGTATGTGCGCTTTTATATTAGGTGGTTGTTCTGAAAGAGGAGGCCAGAGATATAGCAAGAGAAACTACAGATGGACTGCTCTGCAACAGTAGCTTTGTTGTCAAACATATGAGGATACTACTCCACAGGCTCACTCAACACAAGTGGTAGGCAAATAAATCACTACAACTACAGCTCAGATTTATGTTTATTTCGTACAAATAGCCTAGATTTTGGCACAGTGTAAATGTACAGATTGTGTATATTACATTGCCTTGCAGTAAATTCACCACCTACTATGCTCCTGCATTTCAATATGCCTCATAATATTGGTATCTAGTATTTACTCAGGTAGTATTCGGCATATAAAAAAGCCTCCAAGAGTCAGTAGGGGACTGTGGATGCCCCTCTAGATCTATATAGAATACACAGTGGAGCCTCGGTTTTCGACCACAATCCGTTCCAGAAGGCTGTTCGAGAAGTGAATCGTTGAACTCCGAATCATGTTTTCCCATTACAAATGATGGAAACAGTTTCAATCCGTTCCAGGCAAAAAAAAAAAAAAAAAAAAAAAAAAAAGCCTTTTTTTCAGCATTTTTTTATTTGCGCATTTTTGTCCATCGCGATTTCACAGCGCACCGCCGACCGCGCAACTGCACCGCGTTGGTCGCATGATTGTGATAGAGCAGTCGCTGAAATTTAGAAAATATTTTTAAAGTCCTGATGTACTTTCCAAAATTGAGGTGGACTTCAGTGCGCAGGGAGCTTAATTTTGTCCGATCGCGCAACTACAGCGCACCGCCGAACGCGCAACCGTAGTGCGCGACAACCACGCAACTACACCGCGTTGGTCGCATTATTGTGACAGAGCGGTCGTTCATATTTTGAAAATATTTTTAAAATCCTGATGTACTTTCCAAAATTGAAGTGGACCTCAGTGCGCAGCGAGCTGAATTTTGTCCAATTGCGCAACTACAGCGCACCGCCGAACGCGCAAGCATAGCGCGCCGCCGACCGCGCAACTGCACCGCGCTGGTCGCATTATTGTGACAGTAGCGACAGCCGAGTTTACCTGCCGCAGGTGACTTCAATCTAGGTCTGATCATTGGGCCAGGTCTCAATAATGGCAAATAAATTCTTCTTGAATCTTAATTATGCTAATTTAATGACATTGATTAATTCATCAATTATATTTCATTGATTATATAGGCTAAAAGAGGACGAGCCGCCGCCACTGCCGTGTGTGTGTGTGTATATATATATATATATATATATATATATATATATACTAAATATTTATTACTGACAAATACTATGTACTAATCGATGAAATATAATTGATTAATTAATCAATGTCATTCAATTAGCGTATTTAGACCTGGCCCAACGTTCAGACCTAGATTGAAGTCACCTGCGGCAGGTAAACTCGGCTGTCGCTACTTGTCACAAATTCATATTCAAACTCATCGTGACCCACTTCGAAATAAGTCATTTTATACTCATTTGAATATGAATGGAAGAGTCAATAGTAACGCGTGATCTCACAGTAGTAGTAGTAGTAAATGACCACAAAATCAGATTAGATTACGTGCACATGTGAACAGCAGGCGTTTTTTCGGAAGGAGGAAACTGATTGACTAAGAAAAAAGGACAATCAGACAAACGAAACGGGGCCCGCTTCATTCCAGAGTAGTGCAATATAATAAGATATAATAGTCCATCTAAATTTGTAGCGACGTAATATCGTTTGTCTAAAGAAAACAGGTCATGCATGCCTCATTTCTAACAATAAACGCAAGGTACAAGACATCATAACCGAGCTGGGTCATTCAATCAGAGGGCAGCACTATGACAGGTGTTCAAACTGGACGACATTTGCTATTTGCTGCGTGACTGACTTTCATGCGAGGGAAATCAAGACTTACCGCGAACACTCGTACAATGTTGGAGACATATTAGCAGCGGGAGCAAAAGGATTCCGGCTGTGGACGCGATCATGTCTCGCCCTGAAACGTGCGTTTGGTTGCTAGCCGAGCGCTTAGCTCTGCTTCTTTCTTGAGGCTCGGTGCTGCCCTGATTTGCTCTTTGGGTCCGCTGCGGTTCAAGCGCCCAGCATATATATATGCACGTATGCGCGCGCGCTCTCGCATATATGCTCGGACATACACACTCCCACGCACGCACGTACGTACGCACGCAAATTGACGCGCAAACTGATCGGCCAGCACGCGCTCGACGGAACCAATTGGGAATAATGTTCGTGCGTCTCACTGGTCGCGCGTGGACCAGTTGACGCGATTTCACACTAGATCCATTTCATAAACGTGACGTTCAAGGGCGGCCCCGTGTGATCGGGGAGCTGGTGCAATAGCGATCCCGTCACAACCAAGGTGGATGATTTCTTTTCCCCTCCTCTACGTCTTGTTAACCCTTAACAACCCTTAACTATGCGACATTCAGTTTTATATTTGCAGTATTTCAGTTATTCAGTCATCTAAAAGCATTGAATGTATTTGATGGGCTTTATCATTAATAATACTCAATGCGAGCTCAAAAATGTTTCTTTTTCCTCCCCCCAAAAGATTTTTCTCACCACAACCAAACAATGAGAGTTTAATATGATTATTTACAGTACAGCAGTAACAAAATATGACCTAAAATACACGTGTTTATCCAAAACAAGACAGTTGTATTTTTATTATCATTTATATTAACAACAACAATAATAATAATAATAATAATTATCCTAAAACACCTGGGATAGGCACAAAATGGATGGATGCAAAGTAATAGTTCCGAATAATGAACAATGTTGTGTTTATCAATAAAATGTATGAAAACAAACTGTTCTGTATGCTTCATTTTATTGAACAACAAATAGAACTGAAGGACCTGAGCACTTATTCTTTTGCATACCACCAGAGGGGGCCCGCGTGGTTCTAATAGCACAACTAATACCAGACCTACAGCTGATGACACCAATCTCACTACTTGTAGCCATTGAGTGTACATCACACCTTAAATGATGGCTAAGATACAAAGTGCATGCAATAGAGTAAAGTAATTAATGATTAATTTCAAGTTCAGGATTCAGTTATATGTTCAGTGTTCTGACAGTCTTAACTGAAACATGTCTAATCTTTGAAGAGACTATCTATTACAATCAAGCTCAGCTTTTGTTCCTTCCTGATCTGATTACTATTCTTTACTGTTTTGATTAGGGGGCCTTTTGGCTGTTCCATTGTGTTACTGGTTGCCAAATTTTACAGACTATCAGAGGGTTGAACCTCATTTTTATTGATGGCTGCAGATACCCCCTAAAAGCGTGTTCGGCTCTAGAGTTCTGCACCTTGCAATGTGCTTATTGAGTCATGAAGCTCCTACAGGATCTGAAAACGGGAGAACATGACCTATTTTGTCTGAAAAATGACATTAACAATTAGACCGGTGCTATAAACATCTAGCGCTCATCCTATTTGTCTTTTTAAAGACTTCAGTACCACAGACAGCGACAATTGATGTCACCGCAATCATCTGGGCTCATCCATCCCAATGCATTGGTAGCACTTCTACAACTTTGCATTAGAAGACAGAGAGATTGTTTGGTAATCATGATTCATGTACCGCAACAATCTGAGTTCTATTGTTGTTTTGAAGATGGTCAATCATAACTGGAAACTTCTTGTCTGTTACCTGCATGAGAATGTTGAATCCAGATACTGTTATGTTACGCTTTAACAAACAATAAAATTCTGCACCGCAAATTTTGCCATATCAATAAAAAAACCATTTTCATTGATGACTTCACTGGTTCCTTTATCTCAAATAATGTATTTCGGTTGCATTACCTGACATGTTTCGGCGTGTACTTCCGCCTTCATCAGAGTGTCACTGGTGTGGTTGTGACACGTCTTTATCAGCTGATGGATGAAGGCGTGGCTCACCTGTCAAATTTGACAGATGAGTCACGCCCTCTGCGTTCCATTCACCTCTTCAAAATGCTGCTCCAGGTGGTAGAGAGCACGTCGGCTCCCCCGTCCCTGTCGATGGTCCTCCGGCCCCGCTTACGGATCTCAATGGCCTCACTGATCCAACGCTGATGTTTATTTTCTTCGTACACGTTGAAACATGTCAGGTAATGCAACCAAAATACATTGTTTGAGATAAAGGAACCAGTGAGGTGATTTAGAAGTAAAACAAAATGAGCTTAGTACAACCTTTTCATTGATTATTTCTTCGTAATTAGTTTCTTTTTACATACATCTTTCTGATATAATACAATTGTTTTATTGCTATGTGTAAGTATCTGCAGTATTTGTTAAGGAGTTATTGTTGTTTTTTTGGTTTTGGAATGAAATAAACAAATTAGAATGTATTCTTATGGCAATATTTGATCCAACATACGACTATTCAACATGTGAAGTAGGTCCCGGTACAAATTAAATTTGTATGTAGAGGTTTGACTGTTCTTAAATTTAAAAGAATATGCTGCAAAAACGCTCAGAGACAGCTCTCTCTGGTATTGGCTGAAAAACTTTATTTCTCAAGAGGAAGGTTCAGTCAAATATTGTATTTGAAAATACAAGACCCAATTTTACATTTGCCTGCTATACGAATATGATTGTAGTTTTTATGAAGTTGACTTGCCTTTGCGTGATGACACATTTGCATCTTGTTTTGTTTTTTATGCTCGAGAGGCCACAGAATATTTGTTTAGCAACAAGAGACAATTTGTCAGTTATTACAATACCTACTATATCACATTTTAAAGTGCTATTTTGATCCAAGATTTTCCACAATTCAACAAGTATTGACACACTATGACATATTTAGCTTTGATTGAATTTAAAGCAAGTCTGTCTCCATGTTAGTCAGCATTTTAACATTGCGAGTTCTTGGTTAACGTGGTCGTTATTTTGAATAAGGTTTCTGCAGGCATAGCGAGCCCTGCTGAGGAAGAGGATGGCTGTAGTAGTGTTCGATCAGAGCTGAAAGAGTCGGGAAGTTCACATCACAGTCCAGAAACACCAGGTCACCCTGTGTTTTAGAGAGGATACTACATTTTACAGTTTCAGTTTGCAATGGACAATTTTCTACTGATGTAATGGTCTAATATGAACGCTTTTGTGTACCTCTTCAAACAACCGGTAGTTTCTGGCTTTGCCTATGCTGACATCCCATACCACCAGCACCTGAACACATTGAAATATTTGTTACAACATTGCCATTGTTGCACAATCAAATCAAAGCATCGGCTGTTGACAAAACACTGGATATAAACAAGCCTGTGGAAACAATGGGATATTTTAACACATACATTATTTTTCCTATTTTGAAAATGCAGTCTTGAATTTTTTTTCTTACCATGGAGGTTTTGGTTCCAGATTTTCTAATGGCATAAAGTCCATCTTGCGGAAACACAGAGCTCTCTTTAAATAATCTACAGGAACAAAAGTCACCAAGCATTAGCAATGGAAGTAATAAAACATAAACAGATACAGTGAAATTATTTTACATGTAGTTTACACAAATGTAGTCATCATAGAATTTCCTCGGAAAAGAATTGATCCACTAGTAGATAACATGTCATCACAAGACAGTAGCCCTAAAAATCAAAATTAAAAGTCGTATCATTCACAAAATCAGTGTCATACTTCTCTACAAAGCTGGTATCCGTTGAGTCAATGAAAATGGATTGTGGTCTGGAAATCTGGAAATAAAACAAAAATATTTGCACTCTTAGATGCTCTATAACTTTTTTATATGAGCTGATCATGATGTGTTAATTTGAGTACAAATCAAGAATTATAATTTTTTCGTTTGTTTCTGTCCTTGCTGCTGTCTGCAGCCAGGTCAGCATTGCCTTACTGGTAATTAAAGGTTCATATAAAAAAAGGGAATTTATACAGAAACTAAATTAGTTCCGAAGCCTGAATGAAGTGAGCACACTGTTAATGTAAATTAATGTCAATCTTTCTTACGTCATCATAATCCTCATCGGAAAAATCTCCTTCAGTGCTCTCGGTCAAATCTTGTTCCTTCTTGGGCATCTCAGCGTTTCCTGATGAACGGAAACTTTGACCTTCTGGGGTTGCTCTTCTGGTGGGAAAACACAGTATAAATAGCGGGACTGCCTTCATCAGAAGACACTATAGTTTAAACAAGACCACCCTTTGATTTTGTAGTTGTATTAGTACAACCTGAAGTGAACATGGTGCAGTAATAAATGTGGCATCTGATTGATGGCATTAAATCTCATCTTGGACCTTTCTGTATTATTTCCATGTTCTCTTTCCACTCTCTCTACTTGTTACTAGTTGCCGATTTACGGTTTACTATTGGTGGCCCAAATGTTTGGTACCGTAATGGTCAGTGTTTATGTTTTGTGTTCAAGTGATTTCTGAATTATACAAGTTAAAAGAATCTGAGGTTGTTTAGGTGTCAGCTCTTATTAGACTCTATTTTACTTATTTGAATTTTTTTTTACATGGTATCAAGGTACGTATCGCTGGCATTGGGCTGAAACCGTGTAGTCACTTTTCGGCAACCATGCAGGCATAAGTATCGAAGTCAACATTTTTGTATTGTAACGATGCTAGCATAGCATAGTATTGTGCTATATAGTATAGTACAGTATGACCTGTGCCTTGGCCACCTGGGGGTAGTATAGGACAAAGATGGATCTTGTTTATAGAGACGTCTCAACTCCTCTCACCTCATCAGTACAACACTAAAATTATTATTATTATTATTATTATTATTATTATTATTATTATGCAAACTATTAAGAAAACCTGCCTGTGAACATTGTAAAAATTGTCTGTCTACATGTGTTCCAGCAGCATTTGTGTTCAGACATCCAATGCTTAAAGGCTGACAGCACCATCGCTGCCACATACCCTAGATGCCAATTAAATGTGTATCTAAAGGTTCTTTTGTTTATTTTGACTTATACATGATCACCATTCATCACAATTTCATTACATACACGACTACCACATTACTTGCTCAAATGGTAAATGGAATAAAGCAGTTCTGCTTATCTTTTCCCACTCCGATTTCAACAAGGGATTTCGATTAGTAATAGACACTTCAATTATGTTACTTTTGTCACCCCGCCCAAGAAAACAAACAAACAAACAAACAAACAAACAAACAAACAAACAAACAAACAAACAAACAAACAAACAAACAAAAACAAGAGTGACATTCTAAATTGTATGAAACAACAAAATAGTAGTTCATTAGTTGGTATCTTCAGTAGGTTTAATCTAGTTAATTTACATCACCGGTAGTTTATATTTGTGATCTGTTGTACCACTTCCATTTTTTCTTGCCCAAGTGTCCTAATTAACTCGATACCCTGAGAGTTCTTAAGAGTCTTCATAAGATTTCCAGTTTGTCATTTCCAGTCTTGAATGTTCGAGTTTTGTACATATGTGATTTTTATTCGAATTTTTGAGAGTTTACTGGAAGTCACAGCCCACAAGATCACCAGACATAGGAGCGCATCACAGGACGGCAACAGTCCCGACAGTTCATCATTCATTCTCTTCCATGCCAGCCTCACGTTGCTCGTGGATTTTTTTATAATTCAGACATCTTCAGGCGAAGTGTACAAATCATTTTTCTGGGGTCTGCGCTGTCGGCCTTTAACCTATCTTTCTCAGCTTTCAGTACACTTTCAGCCCCGTAAGGATCAGCGAGTGATGACGACAAAGATGTAGATGTTCTCCACGTCTTCTGTTTCCAGCACACCAAGACACACATTTATTCTAGCCGTTCATAGTATAACCTGCTAATAAAATACCATGGGGGCAGTGCAGCTTGCCAGTTCCGATGTGTCGTGTGGAGAAGATATGATCAATTGCGTTTATGGACCGGCTTAGGAAAATTCCTCATGAGCGTCATTTGAAGCGTTGGTGCCTCTTCCCGCTCCACAAAACCAAAGCCCAGGTAACTTCCAAACCACAACCCTGAAGTGGTTGCCAGCTAATCGCAGGGCACACAGAAACAAACAACCATCCACACTCACACCTACGGGTAACTCAATCGATCTACCATGCATGTTTTTGGGATGTAGGAAGAAACTGTATAGCCTGGAGAAAACCCACTAAGGCAGGGGGAGAACATGCAAACTCCACACAAGGCGGGCCGGAGGTGGAAATGAACCCGCACCCTCTGATCTGTGAGGCAGACGTGCCAATCAGTGTCCTACCATGCCGCCCTATAATCGTTTTATCAGAGATAATTCCCACTTTAAGATAAATATCTCACATCTAGCTCATGTACATCTATTGATGTTTTGCTCGTGCACTTAGTTAAGGTAGACCTCATCTCAACTTCAGTTCTTCAAGTTGATTACCTTCCAAAGTATCTTAGCGTACCGCTTGTTCTCATAGTTTCCCATTGTTTGTTAGCATTAAGGTAGCAGACAATACAATTTGGAATGATCTTTCTTGTGTTTACTTTGACAGTACTGCTTAATGGGAGTGGGAACAGACAGCGTTCTGATTGTATCTGCCAAACTGGTGCTTGTCGTGAAGTGAGTTGAGTCACCGGTCAGGTGTATGTGAGAAAAAAACTTACTGGAGGGGCGTGCCTATTTGTCTGGGCTTGGTTAAAGGCAGTGGAGGCTTGACTGTCGGAGCTTTTGGTGCATTTGTACACTTGTGCATTTCACTTGTGCAGTTCACTTTGAGAGTAGCTTGAGATGTGTGACAGGGAAATGGCGGGTTGCAGAAAGGTGTCGGAGTCAGCAGCGAGGGGAATGCCGTTCGAGGTTTTGGCATTGGCTCTTCAAAATTAGCTTTGGTCAGTGCTTGGCTTGGCTTGCTACGGTGGTTTTTGACAGCAAACTGTTTTTTTCCGGCATCACGAGGACAGTGATCTCCATCACTGACAGTCATCCTGCTTTCTAGCTGATCACAGATGGGAAGGGTGTTGGGGGATTGGAGTGAAACAGAAGATGAAGGCCTCTGGTGTTTTCTGTCAGTCCCTGGTCCGATCACAGACTGCGCCCTGTTTTTAAGAGGCCGCTGTGAATTGGGTGGAGGAAGGGGTGGGGGGATAGGAGAGGCGTGATTGTGCATCTGGGCGGCGAAGGGTGGAGCGGGAGGTGGACCTTTGTTTGTGTCCTTCAGGATGGGAGGAGAAATCGAGGGCGGGTTTTTTCTAATGTTTGCACTGGTTTTGACTCGGTTGTGTGATGGGACTGGAGGTGGTGGCTCTTTAGGGGTTTGTAAACAAGATCCAAAAGGTCGCGGAGGTATCATTGGAACAGGAGGAGGCGGGTAAGAAGGTGGAGGGCCAGTGGGTCGACCTGTGGAAGTAGAAGCGACATTTCCAATCAGTTAACATTTTCTTTGAGGAATTTGTATTGTCGAATAATTAATTAATCACAGTCGAGACAATCCAATAATGTATGATAATTAATCATGTAGAATACTTCCCACTCAAACCTTACAAATCATGGCAGTGCATAAACTGTAAATTCAAATGGATACCCTTGAAAGCTTAGTTTTACAGATTATTTACTGTTTTTTATTTCAATAGGATTATATGCATCCAGATACAATACAGTATTTGCAGATGTTAGGGAAGTTAGAGCGTGAATAGCCAAACTCTACTCTTTGACATGAGACTTCCAACAGAGAATTATAAATGACTATAATTGCCACAAGATGGCAGCAAAGCAGTATTTTCATATCATTTAGTAACATTCTGCAAATCATCAGGAACAAACAGATCATTGATCTACTTTGGCGTGAACGTGTACATGAATGTGTTGTGCTTACTTGTACTTGTTGGAACACAGTCACTGTCTGGTTTCAGATAGTCTTGCTCATCTTCATCGTCATCATCCTCACCATAATCTACATGCAGAGAGGATTGGGTAGCTCAGGAGCAAATTTAGCCAAAATCAATTCCTCCTCCATGTCTTACCAGCGTCTGCATTATTGATTGGGTGTTTAATATCCAAAGGCCTTTCAATGGTCCCGTAGAAACTGTCTGCATCTGAATCCGAGTCACTATGGCATCAAAGACAATGATTGCAGGAAGAAAGCAAATTGAAACATGAAAATGCCTCCGATTAATTGGATTACCTTGGGATCTGGGACTCTTTCCTGTCATTATAATGGTCAATTTCATGTCGTAAGGATCGCATCCATGTCTGTATTACGGCATAAAATAGAATGTGTTAAGTGTGTGCATGAAAAGTGTTTACCTAGTTCATCCCTAAATCACAATATTCATCCAGTTTTTTACAGCTACTTTATAACGTCTGGGTGTGATTCTTCCTACCCTCCTCTCATCTTCACTAGCTGCGGAGAAAAACCACGTCCTGTGTTTTTTACTGATGTGGATCATCTTAAACGGAAAAACATTGTTAGATGTCGTTTCCTCTGCTGCTCTCATCACTCTGTGGGAGAGGGGGGAGGGGGATATAGCCAACAATGTAATGATTTGTTTTTTAAATGTTAAATGCAAATTTTACCAGCTATTTATAAGGATAATTAAAAAAAGAGAGAAAATTCTGCTGCTGACCTATTGTAACCGTTTAGAGAGAACGCTCCGTGTGGTGCAGGAGACGTACTACTTTTAAAGTAGTACACGCAGCCCTTGTGGACGATGATGTACCTCAATGGCCCTGGAAAAAAAAAAAAAAAAAGCATGAAATATTCACTCACTGGCCAGATTACCTCCAGGTAATCTTAATAATCTGTTTTGAGCAATAAGAGCATTCACTAAATGTAATTCTTCACAGATTTAATATTTATGGATCGTTGTTGGAAATGTTGACATCTTATTTGTCTTGTAATTGTGAATAATTAATTCTATTATTATAATTAATTAATTCTTATTACTTAATAACTCTCTGATAGTATCAATACACTGTTGTACAACTGTTGTATCAATTTCTTTAAAATAAATAAAGTATCAATTTCAGTTCTCATCAAGTGGAGAATAGTTGCGACCAGTGAATTTTAGATTTTGTCAGGGTTCATAAAAGGTTGCAAAAATTTTGCAGTTTCACTTGTTGCAAATAATTTTGGAACATGTTTATATTTTTATTTCATTTCCTTTTAAATGATTATTTTTACTGCGACAAGTGCCGTGTTGTCCACGAATCAAGTCGAGTGTGTTCACAGCTACAACAGGGCGAAACCTCTCACCAGTTTGCAGGCATCAGGGATTATCTCTCTTAGAGGGATGAGAGAGAGAGAGAGAGAGAGAGAAAGAGAGAGAGAGAGAGAGAGAGAGAGAGAAAGAGAGAGAGAGAAAGAGAGAGAGAGAAAGAGAGAGAGAGAGAGAGAAAGAGAGAGAGAGAAAGAGAGAGAGAGAAAGAGAGAGAGAGAAAGAGAGAAAGAGAGAGAGAGAAAGAGAGAGAGAGAAAGAGAGAGAGAGAAAGAGAGAGAGAAAGAGAGAGAGAGAAAGAGAGAGAGAGAAATTGAATTAAGTTTTCTCAATATTTACTCACATCTCATGAGACTAGCAAACTGATTGGCTCCCTTCTTGTGGAGGTATCCTGCTATAGAAACTCCACCAGGCATAGTGAGGAGGTTCTGGGCTCCGATGGCCCGCATTGGCACAGGCCAACACACCTCCTGAGCTGACATGGTTCTGCATGAAAACAAATGGGAAGTCGAAGAAAAATGACAATAAATGTGAGCCACAGTTAAAGACAGAGACTTAAGATAGTAATTAATAATGAGCACAACCCTTCGGTAAAATTTATAAAAATGAAATGGCGGCGCATGAGTTCTTGCAACGTGTGGTCTGACAAATAAAATCGGTCAGTAGACAGCAATGACTATCCTTTATGAAAAGCCACGCAAACCCAAAAGGGAGATATTCTGCTAACTGTATGTTAACTCCTGGTGCAGACAAAGTTTTGTCCTTAAAACAATACAAACAAGAAATATAAATGAGATAACAGTGAAATCACAAATTCTGGCTAACTGGCATATTGACAGAAATGTTCATTTATATGTACTGTCCCTTTGATAAATAAATTAAATAATAATAAATAGTAAACAAAACGTTGTAATACAAATAAAATGACAAGAACGTACCTGTTTTGATGAGACTGTGCCTCACATAATTAAAAATACACAATTTACTGTGCCTCACATAATTAAAAATACACAATTTAAAGGCATTACAAAACAATAGACTACGACATTTATAAGCAAATAAAAAACACACATACAAAAGACTTAACAGCATTCCCCTGACGGACGATATCCATTGACTCACTTTTCTAAATGTGATGACTTGTAAACGAACATAAACTGTTATGTAGCTGCAGTATGGTTGGTACATCCTTGTTTTCGCTGGATTAATGCCAGAAGA
This sequence comes from Syngnathus leptorhynchus, assembly GCF_054491065.1. Lineage (NCBI taxonomy): Eukaryota > Metazoa > Chordata > Actinopteri > Syngnathiformes > Syngnathidae > Syngnathus > Syngnathus leptorhynchus. Next base: position 3,798,106 of record NC_141206.1, on the reverse strand, counting down.
AATGATCTCACACATTCCTTTGTTTCACTGAGAAGACGTGACCTGTTCTATATGCTTGCTTCCTCCTGTCACGTTTTGTTTTAATGCTCAACATTACATGGCTGTCTCAGCAGATTGTCAATGGAGGCGGCCACCGTATACGCCAGGGGTGTCAAACTCATTTTTTTCCCGGGCCGCATTTTAGTCATAGCTTCTTTCGAAGGGCCATTATGACTGTCAACCCAAATAAATGCATGAGCGCCTCATAATATATACAGTAAAAGCTACAAAACAAACTGACAAATAAGCCGTTTTCGAATCAGATGAGTAAAAACTGGTCAAATGTTTAAAAAAAAAAAAAGATATTAAAAGTCAAGACAATTTGCAATTCTAGTAATGACACGGATTTGATGCACAATTTGTCTTTGCGGGCCACATCAAATTATGTGGCGGGCCGTATCTGGCCCCCGGGCCTTGAGTTTGACACCTGTGGTAGCTGGCAGAAGCTTTATGGTGGGCCTTTTAATGGATCCTGCCTCTTGCCTCTTCAGGTTAACATGGTTGTCTCTTACTGGAAAACCTGTCCCATGCATGACCTCCCTCACTCACCTAAACTGAGATAGTGCCCTGACTTCAGCAAACAAACACTCTGGGTCCAAACAGGAAATATTTGTGCCAGGAATCTTTTCAGTTGAGGTTTTATTTATTGTGTGTATGTGTGTGTGTTTGGGGATGTTTCAAAATAAACATCCCAAGTCAAGCCCTTCATCCTCAAACGAGTTTACGAGTAACTTCCAGTTTATCAGCAGACCCCAGAGTGTAGGGGTAGATGATGATGTGTGTGTGTGTGTGTGTGTGTGTGTGTGTGTGTGTGTGTGTGTGTGTGTGTGTGTGTAGCCTATAAAGAGTGAAGGCATCTGCTCCCTTTCGCTGTCACAGTACACAACTGTATAAACATCTGACTTGATGTACTGCAGTCCAACTACATTCTTAAACACTAACGTATCATTGTATGATGTGAGTTTTTGGATTACATCGAAGCGGTGGCATTTTGGTATTAATAGCATGACTATTTTTTTTATTCCTGACATTGTCAATCAAAAGTCAGCATCTTTTTTTCCTTGTGGAGTCACTTCAGGATTTTGCTGAGGATGTACCTAATGGAGCGTCAATCTTTACACAGTCAAGTCTTACGTTTTCTAAGTATATAACCCTAACCCCTAACCCTAACCCTAACCCTAACCCCAGCCCTAACCCTAATCCTAATCCTAACCCAACTATCTAAAGTCACAATAGTTAAAATAATACAACACCAAGTGAGCCTTTGCACATTTGATGGCATCCTTCGGAAAAAAAAAAAAAAACCCTAGCAAGACAATAAGAGTAAAAGTTCAAACAATCTGACCAAATCAGAAGGATTAAAATTTATTTTGTGATACCGCAGTAGAAGGACACCATTGATGGCAAGTAGGACAAAGTGTGATGTAGGACTGTAATTCTTTTTTTTGTCCAACAGGTGCCAGGTAAGTGATAAATGTAATTCCAGAATTCATACTAACGTTGTAAAACCGTAAAATACACTTTTTTTTGATTATATGTTTAACTCATTTGAATGTTTGCCTGGAAACAATTACCAACCAGCATCACAGAGCAGAGTGTTTATAATCCCACTTGATCGTTGTGTGTTTACAGAAATAAATCCATTGAGAATGACTAAACTATTCTGAATTCAAAGCTTTAAATCCCATTTTAAAATGCACTAAGAACATAGTTAGAGTATGAGTCATCTTGTAATTTGAAATGCTGACAACTATGCGGCCAAAAGGAGTCAACCGTCAGGAATGAAAGGCATGGCAGCCCAATAGAGTCTGAACTGGAACACAGCTAAAAGATGAGACGCCAGTCAATCATCAGGGTGGCGCGTATCCAAGAAGATACGTAGAAAATGTGTGTGGTTTGTTCTCAGGCGCGAACACCGCCACTATCATCATCTCTGTGTGGCAGAGGTTTGGGTTCTCCTTTTGTTTATCAAATGGGAAGGGTGGATTTCCTGTACCATCCCCCCGTGTGGAGCAAATCCAACACACAGGCAGCAAAGGAAACTAAAGCATAATGGTGCGACAACTATGGTCACATTTTTAGGGGATCAACTCCAAAGTAGTAGTAACATGAATTAATATTATTGTTAATTTTGATTTTTGGGATTCTATTTTCATAGACAGTGTAGGTGCACTGGGGTGTTAAAAGCTATGTGCACAATTTATTTATATTATATTTTTAGTTCCATGAAGTACAATGAAACTTTCATTCAGAAAATGAAAGTGTTTTTTCTTTTTGCCCCAATGTATTCTAAAGTGTCAGACGAGGTCACTTCCTCCTCTTAGAGGATGTACTGAATGAAAAATCTGCTTACATTTTTTTATCTGAGCCGTTAAGCACCATTTCCTCTCACTAATAAAACCACTCATGTCAATCTGCCAAGCTAAATGTATCATTTTCAACTATATGGATAGTGCTAAACGGTAAGTCTTGAATCAAATCGTAAGGTAAAGCGAAAGAGCAAAAGGCAGGAACACGAATCCGATCCCACGCCCATCCTCCTCCCTGACAGAGAATGAAAACTAAAACACTTCCTGGAAACACGTCCCATTTTCTAACACAAACCTTTAGCCTAGCACCAAGTGACTTGGCATGCAGTATTATCTCACACTGGTTACAGTTTCAAAAACCCTGACTGTAATAGCTTCTTTGGTCACTGAAAGTGCATAACATACATGAATGAAAACAGATGCCACAAAAACAAATCCCATTTGTGACTCATGCATGACAATAGCATTTGATTCCACACAAATTTACAATGTTGGTTAATTTGATGCTGAATTGGGCCCTTGCATGGTATAGTGAAGTATTTTGTGCATGATGTCTCGCATGACGGAAATATGTATGGCCTCATTTCTGCCAAACAGCTCAAAGAAATTCCAAATGGTGTAGGTGGGTATTTACTTCTCAGTGTTGCACTAACCCTCAACAAGATCTGAAACAAGAAGTGTGCTTAACACCATAAACACAACGCTGCGGGGATAATAACCTCGTTCGGAGTTTCCCTAAAAAGAAACAAAGAACGTCTGAGAAAGCAAACCTTTACTAACCTAGTGTGATGGGAAAAAAAAACCCTCCTGCAGTATTACTAATTCGAGCATCTAATGAAATATAATACAAATAAAATATTTTAATAATTTATTTCATATTATTAATCATAATAATTATTACATGTATTTAATTAAATTATATAATATATAAACTGTCTATACATTAAAAAGACTGCAAGAAAAGTAAGGTTCCTACTTACATGACATCACTCTGTTCCTGAAAACACATCCTGACCCTCGGTTTGGAGCTCCACACAGTGGATTTTCTCACAGATGGAACATACATGTCGATGGTAGCAAATCCCAGTCGAGCATTTTTTTTTTTTGCCTCACATATCTTGATGCAGATTGAATTTCTAGTTCAATTGAGCGAGAGTTGGGTAGGTGAGATCCGTACTGAGAGAGGAGACTGAATGAGCAGAGCGGGTTGCCAATTGTTGCGAAATGTAGCCTTAGAAGGATGTATGGAAGGTCAAAGTAAGACAAAAAGGTCACTGAGTTGCGTCTTCCTTTAATTCTGCAAAGCAAGTTTGAAGTCTTCTAACTTTGTCAGTCATTTCCTGCAGGTGGGTGATTGGTCAGATGCCTGAAGTGTACTTCCTTCCTGCCTTGGGTTAGTCACAATGTGATTGGTTGGTAGGAAGCACCCACACCTCTACACAAACATGCTCTTCATGTGGACACAAAGACCTGAGATAGATGGGGGGGGGGGGGACTTTCCATCCTTTGCTACCAGATAAACTGCTGTCGACCATATTGGCTCTCCCAGGTAACTCAGCAGAGAAGCATATTGTGAAGCCACATTACATGTGAAAGTGTTCCACAAGTGACTTTAACCCGAACCACTTGTATAATGATGATTAGGTCACATCTTCACAATCTTCAACAGCAAACCTCTCAATGAGACTTTCCCACTGAGTGGGAACTGACTTCCTGCACAGAAGTCAAGTGAGTAAACCATTAGCCCACCAACAATCTATTTTATGAAAAATATTACTTCATTTATCAATTAACTAATGCTAATATATTGCACAAATTATCACAACATGTGATTGTTGTATAGGAGAAAATTAATGTTTAATTTGTCTAATCTAATGAACAAAACACCCATAAAAGTGGAAATAATGTTGAATTGCAGTGAGTGTGACAAACTACTTCCTGTTACAGTCAGTAAGTAAATACAGTTTTCTCAAACCACAAGCTCGGTCTTTGTCTGGTAGCAAGCAACACAACAGTAACGACAGACATCATTATTGCATCATTATTTGGAAATGTCATTTCCAAAGTGGAGTCTTCATATCCTGGCACTGTCAGTGATGTTTTCCTTTATTTAACCGCACGTACTAATCAGGTGATGCCTCTGATGAGAATGCACGCCACCTTCCACCAAATACCCGTTCACACCATTATCCCACATTCTTCTCATGACACTGACATCATCACGAAACCATTTACTTTAACAAATGCAAAATTCCCTAACAATCAACTCAAGCAGGTTTTAATGATACTATGGGAACATTGTGAAGACAGATTCACTAAAAACTCATTTGTGCAATTCTACTGTTTCATTATGTGTCTGGGTGGCCCATCTCAGTGGCCAGTGTGGTCGTACATCTGTTTCTGTGAAAACACCTCTTTGGCTAGATTTTCATTACGTGTTTGTTTTTGTGGCTCAGTTTGGATATGCATGGTAGCGTAAGGGCTGGGTAATTGGGTCATTGTTTGATTTTCTTTTTTTTTTTTAGCCTTACTGCAAACGGGTGAATGACTATAATGTCAAAGCTTTTCGACTGCAAAAGTTTTCTTGAGTTTCGTTAGATACTTAAATTAGCATCAGATAATAGCGTCACCAAGATTGCTTAGCGAAGTTGTCGACCTGGTACAGTGAATTTCTGACAAGGATTTAAAAAGAATATTTTAAGCAAGGGCCAATTCACCCTTTTGGCTATGACACGATATCAGTTGAAGGGAAGGTCCACGGAAAACACTGTTCATGGGAAAAGGTGAAATTCACAATCAATAAGCAGCATAACAAAAACAAAAAGAAGATTTTTCTCAGGTATGGACTTCAGTGCTTTTGAAGGGAACAAGCTAAGCGTCACAAAAACGTCGGGCAGTTGAAAACACGGAACTATTTTCTACGACATTGTGTTGATTTGTTTTCAAGTAACAGTCACTTATTTTGTGTGTCTTATTTTCTCACCTTCGAATCGTGAGCATTGCAAAATCTGATTTGATCTTTTATGTGGACCTAATATAATATACTCTGGCCCTTCAGAATAGTGAGTGCACATGCTTACAAATAGCAATGACTGCTTTTTGAATTTCAGTTTTGTGTTTTGAACGATTCAGAATCCCGATTCACCTTACTTTGCCTTTGCAAATGCTGAGCACAATTTTTGTTGTTATCTGATTGGTTGATCACTGCTGACTCGTCTTGCGACGCGAACAATGGGTAACTAGTGACAACAACAAAAAGTAGAATTTGAAGTGGTGCTTACCAAATAGAACATATTGTACGTACTACCCTTTTCTAACAATATCTGAATATGCAGCATGAGTAAATAGTGATCATATTAATTAACTTGCAAAAAGTTTACCCCAACATTCTTTTTAACAGCAAAGAACTAGAAAGTGTATTAACTCTCAGGGATATTAAACATTTCATCATAAACAAGAAGCACTAAAGTAAATGCAAAATGAAAGTATAAAAGTCCTTTTGAAGCATGATAAGTGAGCTTTCAAATTTGGAAGCAAACTCACCCATCTAGTGCAGCGTAAAGTTGAGCAGCTCCCCTGAGTGTGTTATTGCAGCTCTCGGTGCCGCTGAGTTCCAGCCCAGATCATTTCCTGACACGACTTTTCAGAGCTACTGTGCACAGTGTCAGGGCAGCCTCCATTCCACCAAAGCAAAAATAGCTACGGTTTTCATTCAGACGCTTAAACAATTACAAAAGAAACACAGTTTACAGTGCATGCCCAAATTCCGACTACAAGTGTGCTGGTTTGACAGCACTCCGATTCTGTCTTTATGTAGATAACTCCCTCAAACATCTGGTCGGTATTTCATAAACACTTACACTAGAAACTTGAATAATCCCAGGTTTCAACAGTAGGTTTTTTTTCCAAGACTTGGTAAAAATTCTACTTTGCTGTATTTTCATTTTTTCTAGCTTTTTAGCAAGAAAAATAATTAAAAGTACTTAAAACAAATTGTAAAATGGTAAAATTTTTTTTTTTTGTCAATTATTGATGTAAGTGTTTATTCAACGCTTTATTTGCCCCAAACTCTTATTGGAACTGGAGCTGCAAATATTATTTCACACATATGTTGTTTTTCCTTTGTAGAATCTCGATTAAAGTCACACCACAAAGTACTTTAAACACTTTCCATAGATCATCTATTTCCAGCCCCAGATTCTGTCTTGAGGATTGTGCCACTTCTCGTGATGGTTTTTCAAGACAAAACCCCCAAAAATTTGACTACTGCTCTTAAGTAGAATTACTGACAAAGCAGAAAGCAAGTCATGAAGCAGAAATTGTGTCAGCGTTACGGTTATGCAAGGCCAAATGTCAAAATAGCAGCATTACTCATCAATATACTTGTGATGTGGAAAGCTACGTAATATTGGTAGAAACTGAAACTGCTCGGGTTTATTTTTCCAGACCCATTTCATTTCTATGATCAATATTTCATTCAACAGGAATATTTTTTCAGGCTTACAAAATACAATTCTAATTAAATCTCCTTTCTCATAAACATCCTACTATTGAAGTACAAATGTGGCCTCAAGTTATCTGCCTTTAGAGTATGTTTAATCCTTGGAACATCTGGAACATCTTATCATATTTATTTAGTGCTTATTTAGCTGCAATATAAGTTATACCCCGATCTCCAACGCAATTAAGCGTATCCTCTACTGAAGACTTGCAATGTTACCTTCTAACTGTCTAGTGTTTTCTGCAAACAATCTAATCAAGTAATCAGATTCAAAATACTCATCGACTCACACAATGTTACTATGTCTCATTCATACCTAAAATAAAAATGAACTTCATGACATCCTGGGTTTTTTTTTTTTTTTTTTTTTTCAAGGCATAATCAGTTAAATGTTGCACTCAGAGGGTCATTTTTCAAATGATGTGGTCTTTCTTAGAATAAGAAAACAAAAATAACCTCAGACTTGATTACTTCCTGTGTTCAAAGAATAAATGTCAACTACAGTAATTTTGACCACAGCCCAGAGGTTTGTGTTGCAACGCATGACTTGTGGAAAGAATCGATCTTCTTTCTTAACGTGTACAAAAATAAAGTTTTCAGGCGTGCTGAAGTTCAAATCCTATAACATTGTGCTTTTACACCACTTTCTCTTTTTACACGCAGTGTTATCTCAGAGTCCTAGAAAGTCGGGTAGGGCAATATAATCGGAAGTGACTGTATTGTCACGCAAACTAATTTGCTCAATGGCATTTGAATGATTACATTTCTGATTTGGAAAATCTTCATGTAAAAGTTGGCCCACCGATTAGCATTTTAGCACAAAATCATTCTTCGAGACCATGGCAGAGCATTTTATGTTGGTTTGGTCAGGGAAAAACAAATGTAGTGACACATAAGTTTGGTTTCAAACCACGCTACTCACAGTCTCAGAGGCAACAATACATGCTGCACCATTTTTAGCAATCACAGGAAACATGTCAAACCACAACAGCGACAATGAGCGGACTCTCTGACTCATGCTTGATGACTTCCATGTAGGCCTATGCTTTTTTTTTTTTCTGGTTATGAAGACTTATTCCAATCATTTGTCGAATTCAATCAAGATAAGGACTTTGGCTCTTTTTTCACCCAGTAATTGAATAATAATCAATGACTTCTTCTCCATAAGTGGGGTTTTCACAAGTTCCTGATTCTGAGAGTATTGTCTCACTTTTTTCTTGTAACACATAATGAAATAGGAGAAGAAACATTTCTTTCAAAATGTATTTTTTGTTTGTTTGTTTATAATTTAATATTTGTCTCTCTCCGTCTCTCTTTCTCTCTCTTTTTCCTTTGTACATTTAACATGCATAATCAACATTTTAACACTAGGCCAGAGAACTTTGGGCTTCCGGTGCACAATAATGCCTTTTTATCAAGATACTGCTGACTGATGGTGACTGAGTTGTCAAAATAATAATAATAATAATAATAATCACCACAAGAATCAAATACAGACTACAGCCTTAAACAACGGAGTTTGCTTGTCCTCCCAGTGCATGTGAATGTTTTCTGCTGGTGTGTCGACTTCCTCCCACATTCCAAAACGAAGCATGCGAGTTTCATTGAAGTCTAAATTGTCTTTAGGTGTCAATGTGGGGGTGGTTGGTGAGCAGGTAATAGTGTACCGGCCTCTTGGCCAAAGTTAGGCTCCAAATTGCCCCCCAAAAGTGGAATAGAAAGGGGACTGATTTTTATTATGCATACAATGAAACATTTTATAAAATACCACCACCAAATTACTACGGTAATAATGGTTGTTTTATATATTATTATTTTTATTATATTGGATAGTATGTACAAAGAAATACGCCTTACTATTATTACCTAACTATTATCATTATTATCTCCTAACTTACATTTGAGGAACGATAGTGCCCTCTAATGTAACATTTCAGATACCACACAGTATAACATTTTAAGGGAAAATACTGCATTTTAAAATGGACAATAGCGACAAGTAGTGGTAAAAAATAAATATTGCAATGTTTTCACGCAAGATTCCATTTAGACCAGTATCTTGATAATTGACAACAAATGTGACCTTGGTCTTGACTCATGACCGAGCTTTAATGGCTCAGATAGATATAAATATTACGGTGACAAATATTTGGAGCTATAAATTGTCATTATTACCTGCATGGGGTAAAACAAAAGTAAATAAAAAATATTTTATTCAATCCACAGATGGTCCTAAACACGCACACACACACACACACACACACACACACACACACACACACACACACACACACACACACACACACACACACACACACACACACACACACACACACACACACACACACACACACACACACACATGTATATGGAGGAGGCAGACATACAGCATAGTTTGTGGTCGTATTTCTGCAGACTATTCCCAGGTCCAGACATTTCGAGTGCATATTTAGTTCCCTCTCTCATCTCACCGCAGTCGAATCTTTGGCACCTGGAGTGGAAAGTTTATTTTGGTGCTTTTTTTTTTTTTTTTCACATCTTAAAGAAGTAACACACGCACGCAGTTATGTAACAGCACAGTGTTATGAAAATTGTAAGGAAAAACGGCTATTGTATACATCACATGTAAGGATATGAAGAGAATGGGAATAAATGCAGACATTACACAGATAGAGGTACTAAAAAGTGAATGTGGGCCACATTAAGCCTTGAACATTTTTATGTGTGTGTGTGATAATTACTACTATTTAGAAGCATCTTTATTGTATGTTTTATTGCTAAAAGGCCGTATGATTATTATTGTCATTCAAAAACTTGAAGCCTACTTTAAGATAGAGGAAAGCGAGCGGCAGAGATACCACTCCACCAAATTGCCCTAAAAAAACAATACTGTAACTTCTTTATAAAAATGTTGTGTGTCCTCCTATGTCAAAGTTTTTGCTACAAAAGCTTCCAATTGGTAAAACTGTGAAATTGAAAGAGTCTGCATGAAAGCATCCACTAAGGATGCTGAACAGAGACTTCTGAGGATTTTAAATAATAAAACAAGTGCTGTACAGTACATATATTGTACATATAAACATATCTCCATGAGTAGAAAATTTTGAATAGATTCTTATTGCGATAATGTAATCATATTATAATATTATAATATATTGCTGATGACGGGAGAAAACAATGATTCACATATTACCAGCTCACCCTATTTTTCTTTCTCTCCCAAAAAGATTCACACCACAAAATGATGCCAGACACACATACTTACATGCCAGCTAATGCAATTAGTTTTCCCAAGTGGTGTAATGGAAGAAAAAACAAAAACAGGATGGTTAGTGACGTCTTTAAGAAAATGTTTAAGTACATTTAAAGGGAACATCCCTGAAATATGAGCCAAACCTCAGATGACAGACAATTCAAAATGCTCACTCACATAACCAAAGCGCACAAAGCATGAAGTTCTAGCAAAATAAAAAAAATAAAAATAAATGAAAAGCAATCAAAACATTGTACAGTGAAAAATTACTATTTTACACATAATACAAAAAATACATTATTTAAGTAGAGTTATAGTTTGAAAAATCTATCTGGATCCAAATGATCTCTTTTCGTGAAACCCCTTGCCAAAACAAAATAGAGTAAATTCAACAAACAATCTGATCTTTTTCATTTGTCCAACTATTTTCTCCAGCACACAGTCTTAAACCCTTAAAACCGCTGGGTTAAAATTTGAACCGACCCAGAAAGTTGGAACAATTTGACCCAAATCATTTTTGGGGGGGATTTGTAAAAATAATAATAATAATAATAATAATTGTGTATGTGTAAAACAACAGGTTGAATTTTCAACTTATCAGTTTTAAGGGCGTAGATATCCTCTAGTGCAGGGGTGCTCCACGTTTTTCAGCATGCGAGCTACTTATAAAACAACCAAGTCAAAATGATCTACCTACACGCCACAAAAATGCAAAACACATAACTATTTTCAAATTTATTAAGGATTCTTTGTATGTACAATGTATGTTGATGTACCTTGCATAACTGAATAGGCCAATATTGCACAACACACATAATAAATATTTCAATTTTTTGTAATTATAGGATGATAGACGATGATTTTTTTTTAACGTCACATTTTCTTACAGAGCTTATCTGGAGCCTATAGCAGTCAACATCAGACAAAAGGCAGACTACACTCTTGACAGTGGAAGTGCACATATTTAGAGAGACAACAATTTGGTGAGTCGGTGAGTGGGAGACAAACCCATGCAGCCTGCACAATAGTCAAGAAAATGTAGCACTATATTACCTATGGAAATGTTTTTAAAGTAAGTGTGGGAAAAGGAACAAAATCAGGTGTTTTAGGAGTAGATCAGCTGTCTAAATAAAAGTCATCCTACAAATTTTGACAAGTGCCAGGCCAACCCATGCTGTTAAATCAGCACTTTGAGGAAAAGGTTGGACACCTACATCTTACAGTAACCTGCCAGTACATCCTAGTCATGCTTTGTTCTATTTCCAATTGATTTTGAATTTTTCTTCCAGCATATTTAGAAAGGTTGTTGCAGGTCACAGAGGTGGGCTTTAGGCCTTCATCAAACAAAGGAAGTGGCCATATATGGTCGTTTCCTTGGCCCTACCGCAGGGCCTCTTCTCAGGGAGTGTCAGCCTGGACTGTGCAGTAATCTGTAATTACGCTTGGCCGAGTCAATGAGTGCCACATGAGTGTTGGTTCTGAAGTAGCTACTTTTCTTAAAATGTTTCAAATTGGAGTCAGAACACACGTGGATAAACATGTAATCACATGCTCACATATGTAACAGCAGACCATGTTTAGAGGAGTATACAGGATAAGCTTGCATAACACTTCCTTGTCTGGACATCATTTTACGGAAACACCCACAGCGACAATCGTAGGTGGGTAACATAAAATCACTGTGAAACAAACATTCTTTAATTTAGGCCTGCAAAAAAAATTTAAACAATCAGGACAACAATAACAACAACTAGATTTGTGTATGAAATAGTCACATACCGACTGACTAAACTGAATTGAAAGTGTCATTTGGCAACTTGGTGATGAATTAATGCAATCTGCTTTTTATGGATGCACATAATATTTGATGGTAGCTTTGCACGAGCACAATTCATCTGCAGTCTTTTTTACAGCGAGGTGAACCCTTTGCTTTAGAGGAAGTCTCAGTCTGCAAAAGTCTCCAATAACACCACAAAACAACATTACAATTGCTGGCCGCTTTTTGTAAAAATAGTTGTTTGAGGGGTATTTAAGCCACGAAGTTGGCAACGTCGTGTTTCCGCTGTAAATTGTCAGCATTTACCTGGGACAGACCCCAACAAACAGATTACAAGCAACCTTTGTGAAGTGAATATTAAATGTGCTGTAGTTCTTCACCTTTTGTGTACTTTGACTGAAGACGCTCAAAGATCACTTACAATCCGAAATTTTAAAAGACAACGGTGAAACTAGAAATGAAATTACAAATGAATTATTGTTTTAGCTCTCATCATTAAGATGTGTGATCTCTTGCTGATTTGACTGATTCCACTCGGTTGGATTGTGGTCAATGACTAGACTTCTTGTTTTTTTCTGCGCCTTTATGATCAGTTCATACTGTAAGTATAAACATCTTAAACCATGGGGCAGTACGCTGACCAGTTTGGGGTAAGTCCCTAGTGTAATGGTGGTTTCACAGTTATTTCCCAGAACAGCTCTACAAAACATTCAGTGCAATGAGTATAAGGCTTTTCACTTGTGAAAATAAGCAAACTTAAAACATTTATTTCTCTCTCAATTTGTGTTTTATGCTAAGTTCCCTTGAATTTTGCTTTCATCTCATTGTTGATGGTCCTGATGATGCAGATGAATGTTTGAGTTGTACTATTTGTGTTTTATGCTAGGTTCCCTATATTTTGCTTTCATCTCATTATTGATGGTTCTGATAATGCAGATGAATGTTTGAGTTGCACTCAGAGATATACCATAAGAGAAAATCTGACATTTCATTCTTACCAATCAAAAAGTACATGCAGCACTTCTCCACAATTGATGACAAATGTATGTCATGCTCAATGGCATTTTTGCAAAACAGACAGAAAACATCATCAAGACGGCACAGAGAAATCAATGTATTCAAGTTGGGTAAGCTTAGCGATGGGCAATATAAGACGGCCGCAGGTGGCTTCATGTCTTCCGACAGTGAGTAAGTGCCATTGTTAGTTCATTCATATTAACGTCCGTCCTCACAGGCTATTTACCCATTTATGGTTAGCTATTTGGTTAGCTATAACTATTAGCTATTTATGGCACATCACATACTTTGAATAATCATTCCCACTCCATTGATCTTAGTAGAGGATGTCTTGACTGTATGTTTCGTCATTACGGTACCAATAATTAAAATAACGCACAGTGCCCTAACCCTTTCCAGCTTTAAACCAAAGTCGGTCACGGTATAAAATGAGAACAATTTTAGGCATATATTCTTTATAGACGTCTAAGCTTTCTGACAAACAGTCTGTTCTTGTCATGAAGCTATTCCATATATCCTTAGATCTTCATCCATCTGACATCTGCTATAACCTCAAAATATACCGGAACTCATGTGAAGCCACGACATAGTCTCTGGTTTTGCTTTCCAGATATCGTTTTGGAAACAATAACCCGGTTGATGGAACCACAATGACGTGCTTTTCCTCACTCTGACATTTATTGTTTATAATACTGGCTTGGTGGACAATGAGAGGGACCAAAGTGATGTGTGCCACAATGACACTGTGTCTCATGCGCACCACAATGAACTCATGTGAGATTATGCTCTTGTTATATTGTTCCCTGTGAAGAAATTCAGCTCTAAAGAATTTATATACTAATAATTACGGTAAAGATGTGCTTAAAAGTCAAAGTCAAAGTCTGCTTCACATGTTAAGAAGACACACAAAGAGATCGAAATTACGTTTCCCACCGTCCCACGGTGACTAGACACATTACACAAAACATACAAGCAAATAGCACAGCGTAAAAACGAATAGATGAATAAGTATTAAGCAAATAACCTAAATAAATAAATAAATAAATAAATAAATAAATAAGAGGAGCAAAATGGAGCAAGCGTGCATACAGCAGACAGCCAGAATATAGCGCAAAATTACAGGACGTTATCCAGCCGTTCAATCAATGTTCGTTCGTTGTTTTTTACACACCTGGACATCTACTGATCAACTTTTGACTTTTTTTTGCAGTGATGGATGGCCTGTTGACCAGTTCAGGAATATGTTGCGATAGCCTGTGACACTAATGAAGACAATCTGTAAATAATCATAATAATAAGAATAAAATAATAATTAGATGTTCTTCTCTTTTCAGTCCTCTTTCTTCGCCCTAAAATTTCTCAAGCGCGTAAAAGTCTGGTTTGAGTCTAACCACAACACAACCACAGCGTCCATCCTTACAGACACAAATAACTCATGCAGGCCCTCTGCAGCCACACCCTCAAACAAAAATAGTTTTGATAAAACATGGCACTAGCGGGAATTCAATTGTGTCCAAACAAATATTTCATGATACCATGTAGAGTATAATGTGACATACCAACATGCAGGTCATTTTAATTTCGAAATCAAATCCATAATCAAATAACATTTGTATTGACGAGGTGTTTTTTTTTTTTATATTCCACCACCATGACCTATTCAAAATATTGGTGTGGTGCATTTTGTTGCATGAGCCTTAGTCATTACAACAACTTTACTCAAATGGGTTTGCAATATGTTGTTCCCTTGAAATCATAAACTGGAGAAAAACATATCTACATTTTCCACCCTATCATCCTCCCAGCAACATGAACTCACAGCCGCAACTATGAAGAACACGCCCTGGTGAGGCAAACTATGTAGCCAATCAAACGCAGTCAGTCATCCTGGAAACTGTCCAATATGAACAGAAAGGGAGAAGTCATCCAAAGCCACATTTGTGTTCTTAAAATAAAATTGCAATTCTCTGCCAACCAGACTGACATGCATATTGCTCAATCCTTTACGTGGCATTCCACCCTGATGGACATAAACTATTCCGATAACCTTCACAGTGTTGAGAATTGTTAGAGATTAGCAATAAATCTTCATTGGGAAATTGGAAAAGAATTATGAGAATCTTTTAGTCACTGGCTAGATTTCAGTATTGGATCATCTGGCTGTGCCTGTTATGTAAAAAGGAAGTCCCGAAGAGTAATGACAACCTTGAAGATGAACGCAAGACTTTTTCAAGCGCACATTTCTGAGTGATGAAATTTGATAGCTACATATAAAGTCTAATTTATTCACAGTCATCGAGTGCAGAAGAATTTGAGATCTGGTCTGTGCTGTAAATGAAGACATTTTGCAAGACTGTCTTTTTGGTGTGTGTGAATTAAGGTAGGCAGGATTACACAAAAAAAACATCATGCAACCAGCAACCATCCTCCTCGGGCTCCGATATTTTTTTTTTTTTTTTTTTTTAAATGTGTCAATGATGCATTGAAATTATTTGTATTTGTGGCAGGCTTTTCACAGTAACTCTTAGCGAGTTATGGATACGAGTTGTGTCAGGAGCGGTGTCACAAAATATATATATTTTAAGCCTATGCTACAAACTCTATATATGTTTTTTACAATCAACCAGCATAACAACAAAAATATCTAATGATCCTTTGTTCCGTTCAGTGCGTGTGAAAAGGCTAGTGGTGTGATATGACACCATTAGATGAAAACGCTGAAGACGTTCATATGATCATGGGATTATAAAACATGCATATTCTTTTGTTCCATCCTAGAAATAGCAACAGTGAGAAAACCAGACAGCTCTTCGATTGATCACGAAACAGACAGTCATGCTGTTGAATGAACAATTCTTCATCCAGACTCGAGATCATGTAGCTCAAGCAGTAACAAGTGCCATTTGTATTGTTATAATGTTTTGGGTTTTTTTTGCTCTTTGTCTACATTTTTAATTTTCTCTCAAAAGAAGACACACTATTTAAGTTGTCCTTTCATAAAACGAAGACTTAAGATGCTGATGTTTCATTCTAAATGGAGTTAAATGTATACCTGTATAAACAAAACAAATTGTTTTGCATTTTGTTCCCTTACAGTGCCGGATGTAAACCAGGAGTTGGAAAACCATGTATGAATCAAACTGTGATTTGTTTTTTTTTCATTTATATTTATACACTTTCACCATTCTACCCTTTCTTTTCTAAAATAGTCCCACAAACTTGAAACATAGCATTGGCTAAGAGATTAAGGGTCCCTATTTTAGTAAGCAGGTGCCCAATAATAGTTCTTATCCAGTTGCATCTTCTCATACTGATGATGACAAAGCAAATCAAACCGATCACAATTAGAAAAATAAGTATATTTGATCCACCTAGAAATGTAACTGTAGCCTTCCAGTTCATGAAATTCCCTTGTGTTTAAAATAAACTGAGTACCAGAACAACATCCCTAAATGGAAACAAGAAGTGAGACAATATATCCAAACCAGACACAGAAATAACATCACCCACCCAATCATCATGGAATATTGTGTGATGACAGTGGACGTTATGTTTGTGAGTTTATTATTTTAATGTCCTCATTTTGGGTCCGCCTGTGTTACTTTGTTTAATCTCTGCATTTCCATATTGCCACAGCAGAACAATAAATTGGAAAATGCAGCATTTAGTCATATATCTGATCAGGTCGTAATTCAGAAAATAGACTGGCGGAACATTTAGTGACTTCAACTTTCATATGATGATGATGATGATGATGATGATAATGTAAGGATAATGGACAGATACCTCCCTTCTCAGCTTCATTGATACATACATATGGCGTATTTAGGTCAGCATGCAGATGTAAAAGCAATTCAATACAAAACCCCCCAAACTTTCAGAGTCCACTATGTGATCATCATTCAAAATAGTATACTAGTGCAAAGCAAGTTTGCAGTTAGTTAAATATGACTCATCTTATTCCAGTGCATTTTGCGTGGTCTTTCATGGATGTAAATTAATTCACTGGTGCAGTTTACAATTTCTAATGTGCAAAAAGTGCATCGTCCTGCTAATTGTATCATTTTGTACAGCTTTTCCATGTTGCAGTACATTAATTTTCTTTTTTTCTGTGGTCAATGACACCTGTGCAGGAAGAACATAATAATAATAAACACATCATATTAGTTTGTACCAACTAGGCAAAATGCCCTTTAAAAAACTGACATGTACCAATTCAACCCATTTGTTGTTCTTTTGGGCCACATCTGACATACTTATAACATGCGGGATATTCCCACAGAAAAGAGGCAAAGCCATCACAATCTGGTTATTCTCTTCAATTGACAATTTAAGATGATTCAGTCTCCTCTTGCAGACAAATTGTCAATTATCCGAGTAGACCTCAGTCAGACATTTTTCTGTCTGTAAGGAAGTTGAGTCATTATCATAGCTCTTGTTTTTAAATTTACATCATGATAGGGCATTTTCTTCGATTAATTTAATTCTTTGTGCGTGGATGTGTGTTAGCCCCCACACCACAAACCAAAGGAAGAGTGGGGGAGACAGACAAGAGGTGGACCATGGAGCGGTTAACCTCATGACATCAGAGTCTCTACCCTGATTGGCTGCTGACAGAAGCATGCAGATAAAAAGGCCAGCGGGGAGACTGCAATAGCATCACAGGGCAGCGCACAGCATCCAGGGAACATACTACAATCAAACCTCACCAGTCTTCACTCTTCCTGCTACTCCAAACAAGGTTAGTATAAGTTCATAAAATATGAATGACAAAAGGGAGTGTTTGGGAGAGACTGTGGTTTGATGGAGCTAATAATTATTTGCAATGTTTTGCTTTTAATAGCTGCAAGAACATGTAATGTAAAACATCTGGAATGTAGTAGTAGGATTAGACTCGAAGTGAATTGCATGTTACTGGATAATTGTACCCCCAGCAAATAGTTGTGAATGATTGGGTAAATGGGTTAATTTTATTTGAGCATTGTATAGTTACACTCTATTCTTAAGATTAAATTCCCAAATAATTCCCCAAATGTTCATTTTCATTTATGCAAGATGTTGGGAGATGCGAGGCAGTACACCTGATTTTCCCCTCACAGTTCCCCATCCAACATCTTTAGGGGGAATAAAGAGAATTGATCAACAGCAGTGTCTTGCTTCTGAGACGGAGTGGTAGAAAATTCCTTCGACTTGTTGGAAAGCAAAAAAAAAACAAAAAAACATGACTTTGGGTTGAGCGGCAACAGATTACTAGGCATGGTTTTGGAATGAGATGTTAGTTTTTGCTCTGTATGTCTGCTTGGGTGGGTGTAGTGCTTGGCCGTTCAGTTGTTCCCATAATTTCGGGTCTTGTGGTAGATGCAATTTAATTTGAACTTGCCATTTATCTCTTTACATGGTGTATTTTCAACATTGCTAGAAATTACATAGTCAGAGTCCAAACAACAGAGATGAGTCAACAGTCAAGCCCAAAATTAATCACACCGCTGGAGTTATTGTTTTAAAACTGTATTTTGTTGTTTCAATTCAACATGAGTGCTTTATATTTTTCTTTTGTTCTTCAAGACACCAACCAGACACGATGAAAGTGGCATTTGTTTTTGTTCTGCTCTTTGCTGCAGTTCTCTGCCGACCAGTGAGTTTCCTCTTTGTTTTCTTTCAAATGCATTTGTATGTCAGGAATTGGAACCCATGTTTTTGTCTTAGTAGAGTTATGAAACATGACAATAACTTGGTGCGATTGCATGGATTAAGAAATACTAGGACTAACCAGCCAATCAAATTAAAGCAAAATTCTTTACTTCTCACTTTGCATGATACCAGTAAATATTTAATACGCTGAGATTTTTTTTTTCCTCTCTCAATCTCACACAATTTTGCTATTCCAGTTAATTATTTCTATATACTACAAATATAGTGTGGTTTGTATTAATTGTGATTGTTTTCTTCTCAGGCAAAAAAATATTCTGACAGCTCGGCGGAGAGTTCTGAAGAAGTGGTGGGTGTAAAGTCCGACAGTCATACAGGGTGACAGAGAGAAAATGCAACCTCCACGTTGATTGTTCATATTGTCCACAGGTCAGACGATTTGGAGCGTCACTCTTCAGGAAAAAGATGGCCCAATTGACTCGCTTCCATGTGTCACCATTCAGGGTACAACATTTCTGCAATTCAAACTAAAACGGACAATTTTATATATGTTTACTTAGATCAAACATTGGAACTCATCGGTACGAATGTTTTTACAGCTGTTCCAGAATTTTTTAGCACCTATTGCTATGGGTTCAGATGAGAGCACTGATGGTTCTAAGGAGGTAAGACATGAAGAATACATTAAAATGTTTGTATATAGTGTCAAGACGGTTTATTTTGTATAATTGTGAATCTTTGGATTTCAACAGGCAGCGGTCGAGAGTCCAGCTTTAATCAATTTTGAAACTACAGACGATGCTGCAACAGACACACCCTCCGTTGACAACCAAGATGAACCAAGTAAAGATGATGATGATGATGATGATGAAGAGGAATCAGAGGAGAGTGTGAGTAGTTAAAACAAATCCTGTCTTTACCTGTCATATGGAGTTCCACAGGGTTCTATTTTGTGGCCCTTGCTGTTCTCATTTTATTTGCTGCCCCTAAGCTCCATCCTATGAAAACACAGTAACTATTTCTATTTACTGCCATGGGGATGACAATCAGCTCTATGTCCCGCTGAGCAAAAAGAATGATTTCTCCTATAAGCCACTGTTGTCTTATCTGGGAAAATCAAAGTCTGAGTGGCACTAAACTTCTTAAATCTCGAAAGATAAGTGAAACCTTGGGGTTTGGTCACAGGGTTCCTGTACTGTTCCTGTGTTGAACTAAAGCCAACAGTTTTGAACTTGCGTTTTTAATTGGACGGTGCACTTGAATTGGTTGTTGTTGTTAAATCCTTTCATGTTGATGTTTGATTTGTCCCTCCAGGAAAGTGAAGAGGAAGACGAGGAAGACGAGGAAGAGAGCTCAGAGTCGGGCGAGTCTTCCACTGTTGCTCCCGAGACAGTAACTCCTGTAATTGTGACCGAGGAGCCCCTGTTGCCCACCATTGTCACAGACACAGATTCGGGCCGCGGTGACAGCATGGGAAGATACCCCAGCGAGTACAAGAGCTATGTTTACGCGGAGGAGAAGACCTACCACAAGGCTCCTTCATCTTACAAGTCCTATGAATATGTTGACACAGGCAAAAAATCGGGCTATGACATGCCCATTGACAATGAGGTGGAGAAGTCACCAGAGGTGTACAACAGTGAGGTCAGTTGTATATATTTTATTATATATATTATAATATATATATTATTATATTATATCATATAATTTTTTGTTGCATTATGTTTTTATGGACATTCAGGTCTGACTCATTTCAGATTTAAGGGGAAAAACAATCAAAGCATAAATTATACATCTTCATAAAACCAAGAGCAGCAAAAAAAAAAAAAAAAACCTTTGTGGCAAGGGGGATAACTTATTCCCCATTCGGCTGGTTATATCCGTAAAGTGGTGGTTATATTTACAAGCCCTCAATATCCTGCAAGGTCCGATTATGTTTTTGTGGTGTAAGACTTGAAGCTTTTTCCCAGTCAAAAATGTTTTGTACTGTGATCAGACAACAGAATATCAGTGTCACATTGGAAACACACAGAGACACAAAGCATGTCTCAGTTTTAGTTGTTATTTATTTATTTTTTATTTTCAGAGGTAGCTAAATGTAATTTGAGTGTCTGGAAATTCTTTGATTTAACACCAGTTTATACAACATAACACTTTGCCAAGACCACCATCGATGTTGCGTGTGCTCTGCAAAACCAAAGTAAGCCAATATTGCAAAAACTGTAATGCCCCGGGTGCAAACTTTCAAAGGAAGAAAACAAAATACAGTAGTTGAAAAACTCAGGGGCATAATTTAAGAAAATCCAAATTACAGCGTTTCAGTTGGCGCCTTGACATTGCCGGTTGGATTATTCCCTTCTTTAAATGAGTCCTGGTCCATCTGGCAGTAGCCAGTCTTGAGGTGTCCTGAATTGGACTATTCCGTCTAAGCCTGCATGTTTGCGTTAAGTCTTTAAGTAAACATAGAGATGTCCTCAATTAACATAATGTGACATGTTATACACGCTGACTCTGATGTCTCACTTATATATGGCAACAAAAAATCCAACTGCCTTAAGTATAGGTTAATCGAAACCTTGCATATATAAAAAAACAGACATCCTATCCATTTTTACACACAGCATGTAAGGCAGAAAATAGCCGACAGTCCTGAAATTAAAGCCACGGCCTTTCAGTGAACCATCGGCAGCCCAAAGCGACACTAAATCTTTAGTATAGCCAATGCAATGGTGTCTGACAAATTCTGGCAGCCTCTGTGTACAGAGTTCCTTTCAATACCATAAATGTTTACTAAAGTATACCTCGCACCAAAGTCTTGTATTTATTTTGTAAGCTGTAATAAAGCCTTCCATCTCCTTGTTTCAGATTTATCAGGGGCACTCTAACATACTGGAGGAGGACAGCAGCACTCCCGAGAACCAGGAAGTTCTTCCAGTAGAGGAGGAGGAGAACGATGGCACAAACGATAGCGGAAGCTCCACAGATGTGGAAGAAGAGGAAGAGTCTGAAGACGAGCAGAGCAGCGAGGAGGCTACATCCACACCCGGGGCTGCTGACAGCGATTCTGATGAGAGTGACAGCATGGAAAGTGACTCAGATGAGCAGGAGATGAACCCCGAAACCACTGACATGCCTGCGGTCATCACTGCCAAATAAGTCGTCCAGAAACTCAGGTGGTGCCCCTCATAACGGTATAAGGGGTTCATGGCCCATTCTAGTTCATCTGTCCACTTTGGAGACACTTTCTACGGGAGGGACCAAGAGAACCAATGTTTGTTCCTATCCTATCAATTATTGTCTGAGTTGAGAAAATGTTTTTAAGCTAATTGGCACAACATTATTTGTCTGATTCAAACAGGAACTGTTGAATTCTGAATGAAAAGATCTAAAATTGTAAATGTTGATGACAAAATAAGATTAATCAGGAGGAAAATGTTTGACTTAGCACAGCAGGGAGTTAAATCAAAATCCAAGGGGCGCATTCAAGGTAACATGTACTTGCATGCAAATATGGGTCATTATTTCAAAAGCATTATGACTTTGAATCCATATATTTGCCTCATGTGGGCTGAAAATTGTTGCTTGCTACATTATAACATCTGCTGGTGTCTTCAATTCTTTACATGACATGTGGCTGCACCCCATGTCAATTGTAATGTATTATTTTGTACCATTTCTAAAATATAGATAAAATTATTTTAATTAAATCCACCCTGCATATGACTTATTTTGCTCCAAATGGTAAAAGGAATTATTATTTTGCTCACATAGAGCATATTGAATCATTAGATTGATGAAGAAATGTCAAAAAGGCACAGAATTAGTGCAGAGATCATGAACGACTTCCTATCACCAAGAAAATATAATTACCAATTGGAAATGATAAAAGAAAAGTGGCATCATCTCAAAACGAACAATCTCAACCATGAGTGGTTGCCAACCTTTTTGGTTTTGTGTACCTCAAACGTTTTTGGCATACCACAAATACCCCAAAAGTAGAATGTAACACAACTGATAAAACGAAAGTCATTTAATTTTGTCTCCTCAATTTGAACATTTAATTCTCCAGCATTTCCTTGTTTTTAAATAAAATCATAAATTAAATTAATATTGTCCTGAAAATAATATAATTTGACATCTAAATAAATAATACACAACCTTTTTTGTATATAATCTTTGCAACATTTACTACAAAAAACTGAGATCCTTTAAATAAAATTTCGATCTCTTTGTGTGTCTTAACATGTGAAGAAATTGACAATAAAGCTGACTTTGACTTTGACAAGGCATTTTAACTTCCAATATCACAAACAAAACAAAAATAATATTCAACCCCACAATCAAACTTTTACTTTCTTTTTATGAGCCACACCTATATGATAACAGATTTGCATATAACATTTGCATACACGCAATTAAAAATTGGATGTCTGGATGTGTCTTTAATTTATGCCTTCTCCCACTAGATGTCATTAGACACTTTAAAAACTACCATCTTGCAATAGACTGAGCAGACACAACTTAAGGGCACGTCTGCACAATCTAGTGAGAAGAACTGCAAGAAATGAAGTTCGGACCGTATACAATTCTATAATGGCTTGTCATTGTTGCAATAGAGAGGTTTTTTGATACAGTTGCTGCTTTTCGGTTGGATCTGAGCTTGTGTTGGAGAGTACTAAAGTGTCCGGCAATTGTGCAGAATTCAAAGTACTTGTTTGATGACGTAATCAGTGTGACCACTGTAAAGTACACATATGTCAAAAAGTAAATATCTTTACCAATGCAAAATTGTTGTACTACGGTCTCACTATACTGGCACTTGTGAGAATGTTGCAAGTGTGCCTTAGTCTTAGACCAGTGTGTGCTTTCATTTTTTTCATCACATGCATTGTGCAAGTGACCCATTTTTTTTGTGACAAAACAAACATGTCGACATCTTTTTTCTTTATATTGTTTTTATGGAACACAACATTTAGTTTTGGTACTTTAGATGTACAGTATGATGGTATATGTGTAAAGAGTGGCAATACATCTTATTCATTCAAACAGTTGATATAAATAAATAATAAGTAGAAATAATATTATTATCCTGATTTGTTGGCGACTTTAACACAGTGTGTTTATTCTAAAACACAACGATTCCAATCAACTTTGAGTCCACAATCATACCATTTTTAATTATTGTATATATTTTTTGTTTTGCGTGCTCCTTGTTCAGTTGTCTCCTCTTCTTTCAGTGATATGAGCCTCTGTGGAGACACTATTGCTTCCGGTCACATCTCCAGCAGGTGTGGTCGTCCCTGGTTCATTTGAGCTTGTGGTGGCGGGTTTGGGCGTTGGGGTGTTTCTGTCTTCTGCGGTGGGATCTGTGACAGGAACCTCCTCAGAGGATTCCTCAGAGAACTCTTCGGAAGACTCCTCAGATGATTCCATGGAAGACTCCTCAGAGGAGTCCTCAAATGACTCCTCAGAAGACTCCTCGGAA
Organism: Syngnathus leptorhynchus; assembly: GCF_054491065.1. Lineage (NCBI taxonomy): Eukaryota > Metazoa > Chordata > Actinopteri > Syngnathiformes > Syngnathidae > Syngnathus > Syngnathus leptorhynchus. Next base: position 3,774,076 of record NC_141206.1, on the reverse strand, counting down.
GATTCCTCAGAGGAAAGCCCAGTGGATCCCTCTGATTTGTTCGGTGTCTCCTCAGAGGATTCTTCATATGACTCATCAGATGACTCCTCAGAGGATTCTTCAGATGACTCCTCAGAGGATTCTTCAGATGACTCCTCAGGGGATTCTTCAGATGACTCCTCTAAAAAGTGTGGCTGTGGCATCTCGGACGGCACCTCAATGAATTTCTCGGACAACTCACTGTCGGAGGCGACTCTGGACTCTAATGAGTCACGAGACTGAGCCGACTCGGAAGAAAAACTCAACTTGTCCATAGCCAGTAATTCATGCTCGTGATTATTTTCTGTCATCTCAGCATCCCGATGCCAGCTCTCATCAACCTTTAGAGAGAACATCAACAATCACCATTTTATAAATGCTATTTTTTAATTAGAAAGACAGCGATGTTCAAAATGATTTGCTAACAAAGTATATTGGTTTTACACACCCATTTTTGATTCAAAAAATATTATAAAATTACACTAGGTATACAAAATGCATCAAATAATGGTATCAAGTCTGGTATTTGTGAAAAAAAAAAACCCCAAAAATAAAACACAGTTGAGTGAGCAGTACAAGAATGCAGCCTTACTGGTTTAGCAGATGCTGCAGCAAGAAGTACAACAATCAGTGAAAATGCTGGAAGATTCATCTTTAATTGGTTCCTGCAAATAAAAATAATGTTACAAAATCACAGTACATATAACCAAAAACCATCATAAAACAATGCCGTACTTATATACAAAACATGTCACTACAGGGGTTTTAGGAAATATTTGATACAAATAATATTTAATTGTAATAGATTTACCTTTTTCCCTATGATACCAGAACAGTCACCTAGATATTTCAGTTCTCTAAGACCTCTGTGTTGAGTCCAAAAAGATGTGGGAGTGTCATTTGGGATGATCTGATGCTTAAGTATGCTGTGCAGAGAGGTTGGGCAGGGCTATTGTGCGATTTGTGGACAGGATTGAGTAAGAGAAGGTTACCTGCAGCCGGGGAGCAGGGGAGGAGCAAGAAAGCCCGGACAACACAAAATGTAGATTTGTTTTTTCAGTTGCACTTGGCAGTTTTTCTGGTTCAGGGTAATGCCATGCGCTTTAGGAAACATCTGAATACTAAACTATGATTGTATGATTTGAAATTACCTTCAGCTCACTGGAATTTGTGTGGAATGGTTTGTGACCTCGTGGATGGCATCTGCATAAAATATTGTGTTATGAGTGAACTTTTAAGACATTGTTGGATTCTTTCATTTTTTGCTTTAACCCTTTGTTGTTCAATTGGGACTTTCATACGTATGTGCATTGAGAAATGTATCATGGAAAATGAAATATAGTAAGAAAGAGCATGTATTTTGCAGGTATGCGTGTATTTTGTCCATTTTTGAGATTTGTTTCATACATCTGGTTAGTGTGTGGTGCTATGCGGCTCACAGTACAACTGATGGAAAAAATGACTGTATTTTCTAGACTATAAATCGCTACTTTTTGGATTCGTTTTGAACCCTGGGGCTTAAAGTCCAATGCGGCTTATTTATGGATTTTTCGCAATTTTTATGATCTTGTATGATTAGTGCATATTCTGTTATAAATGAAAATTAAATGTTATAGTCCAGAAATTAAGGTAGACTGAATTCCATCCATCCATTTTGGGGTTAATTTAAACGTATTAGTTCTCCCTGTAGTATCTAAATTACTCTTGCTAAGACAATCTAAATGATGCCAACCTCATGGGAGCAGTTTGGGGAAGGCCCTTTTCTGTCGTAGTCCATGTCCCAGCACTAAAAATGAATGATGTCATTGTTTTTCATTTCTCTGCATCAATTTCTTAATTGGGCATTTAATTTGTTCGAAATAAGTGGGTTAATATGGGAAAAGCAAGCAGCAACTAATGTTTGCCTTCTTTGTTTGCTGTCGTGCAGATATTCCATAAGTAAAGACTTCTGAAAAAGTCAGCAGTGGGTGTTTGGCAGGGGATGATAGTCGGATTTCAGTGCTTTTGGCTCGGCTGATCTGATAACTGTGAAGTTTGTCATGGCGACGTTGTAACTGGGGTACTGTATGAAATATAGTGTTTGATGAAATGAAGAATTTATTCATCATTTAGGCAGACTGAGTGGCAGCCTGTGGAATTTTACAGGGGAGTAAGAGTTTGATAAGTGTGTACGTGTACGTCTGTGTGACACAACTGTGTTACTCCAATAGTGAAATCACGACTGAAACGTTCCTCTTCCTGTTGCTTCAGCGTGAATCATAAAGAGGATATCATTAAAGAGCTTTCAAGGGAAACAAAGTCACAAAATAGTTGCATGCAATGTATTATATGGGTTCATATCTTATTGGTAGAAATTCAGCAGTAGGGTCTGCGACATGGAAAATATAACAGCCTTGCGGTTAACAGCAGAAAGATTTCCATTCTAAAGGAAACACACACAGTACCATGAACGTTGTTGTAGTCCAATGTAGGGCTATAACTAACGTTTGATAGAATAAATTTAAATCTGACAAGGTCTCCAACTCGTTATTGATTAATTGCATAAAACAATTCATCGTTGCTCCTCTATCCCAATGTGCGTTGTCATCAGAATGAAAATATTTAAGGGGCCATGGATTTCCCAGCTCTGTAAAACTCACTAACTCCTCACGTGGATTACAAAGAAACGACTAATCCAATGATGACATGATGGCATTCAATAATATAAAAGTCACAAAAAATCTACGCATAATATATATATATATATACATGAAATTTATTGTTATCATAAAAAACAGTAACTAAAGACATAATCTTTAAAAGTTCAGACTCTGATTGATTGTAAATGTGTTTGGTAATCATAAAGGTAATGTTGTAGCATTTGGCAGAGTATCAAATGATTTAAGAATACCGCATCCATAAAAACTGAAATGAAAACTGTATGTATGTCTAAAAAATTTCACCGAGATGTGGGGTGGCCATGGCTATCCCTGCGTACCATTTAGCTCTGGCCCTGATATGGTGGACAATCTCTTTGGTTTCGCTTTCTTCCCTCAAGGGTTTTCTTGGCAAAATCTGTTCCACGGTGACTGCAGACTTGCTTGGGTGTAACTTGTATAACAATTGACTTCTTAAGACAAAAAATATTGAGCCAACAGCCCCTACAACAATTGACTTCTTATGACAAAAATTCATGAGCCGCCACCCACTCATTTGTTTTTGGTTAATGACGAACGCATTGGACCACAACAATGTTCATAGTATTGTGTGTTGATAATTAATAAATAATAAATAATTACTCCGCCTCACTCCTCGCTGGTTATGAATACAGCTCTGTAGTACGTTGGCAAAAAAGGTGTGGGTTTTTTTTTTTTTTTTGTTTTTACCCAACACCTATGACGTCCGGGCATTACGTGCAAAGTGTTGTGAAAGTTGGCTATTTACGGTAGGTGAACCATTGTCATCCTCATGATCAAACAGACATCCTGTACACATCATATTTTGAACATAACCACTTCCTCTTGCCTAAAATGACCTCGATTCACATGTCACACTCCCTGTTATAAGTCTCTCCAAACTAAAAAATCTTTGGCTTCATGTATTATATTGATATTTATTATATTGATTATAATGTGGTTAATAATTGTTTAATAATTGTGGTTAATAAATTACATACAGTAACTTGCCACTTTTTTTTATCTTTTGCAAATAAAGCACTTTTTACAGTACCTATATATAATGATGGGTTCTTTCCTAGTAGTTTATGAAATAGATTTAATCATGTTGAGAGAAGTAACTTATTTTAATGGTTATGGTTTTCTCAAATAAACCCCCACAGTAAACCCAGAAATACCTTTCATCTGACAAACGTGAAAATTAACCAATGAAAATTCAACATTACATTTATTATTTCAAACACATGAAACAGGCCAGAGGAAAAAAAAAATGGAATATATATATATTTTTTTAACTAAAAAATAGTTTTGTCGTTTGCTCAGAGGTATACAGCATCCGTCTGGATTGACCTGAAATAATCCGTTTCCCTGGTATTGCAAAAATATAATTTGGTGATGAGTGACATCTAGTGAAAAAAAACGGGAAATAGATTCTGATGAGGCGTAGCAGGAGCGAGCGAGAGAGAGAGAGAGAGAGAGAGAGAGAGAGAGAGAGAGAGAGAGAGAGAGAGAGAGAGAGAGAGAGAGAGAGAGAGAGAGAGAGAGCAAATATTAGGGGAATGAAAGGAGAAATTACATCAATAATTCAGACAGTGACTGGCAGTTTTATATTCATAACATCAGCCAAAAGAGGGCAGCACGCCCATTCAAAGCATTACAATTGCATTTATCAGTGCTCATAAGGTAGAGTGACTTTCTTTAAGTCCCAATGATCATCGTCAAACACACATCTGGGTGTGGTGAAATTTGTCCTCTGCATTTAACCCCCCATCCCCCATGTGATTTTGATCCATCCCCTGGGGGAGAGGGGAGCAGTGAGCAGCAGCAGCGTCGCGCTCGGGAATCATTTGGTGATCTAACCCCCCCAATTCCAACCCTTAAAGCTGAGTGCCAAGCAGGGAGGCAATGGGTTCCATTTTTATAGTCTTTGGTATGACCCGGCCGGGGTTTAAACCCACAACCTTCCAGTCTCAGGGCGGACACTCTACTACTAGGCCACTGAGCTGGATTCTTTCCATGTCGAGCCCATTGTTAACCAATCCTTTTTTTCACCTACTCCATTTCTCCTTACCATAGCAAATGAATTTGAAACCTGGCAAGACTTATTACCTTACCACCCGGTCTACTGGGTATATACTGTTGCTACCTCGTCGTTTTAACTAAGTCTGATTCCCCTAACTTCTGCCTGCAACTTGAAATGACCTGTGCATTATACATAGGTATATTTGTACATATATATTATGTAGGTTAGAACTGACTAGATTATGATGAAATGGTCCCAGACAAATATAATTTTAGTACGATCATCCGGAAAATGATATTGCGTCAATTTCTCATGAAAGGACGGTGGATATTTATTTCACAGACCCTCAGTTTTTCTTTTTATTTGCCTTCAATTTTGGACAAACAATTAAATCCCAAATTGCAGCTGTCTTCAGACATCAGAGCTTTTGCAGACACTATCTGAAATGACAATCATTTTAGCGCATCCTTTAAGGATTTGAACTCAATCAAAGGCGATACCGAAGGGCATATCAATGCTGACGAGCTGCCTGCTCAAGTCCTCCTCTCCTTCCTCCTCGTGCTGATTGCAGCTATCAGCGGCTGCGTGGGCAAGACATTGCCTGATAACGCTCCTCTTTCAAATGAGTACATGGGCTATGAGTTGTGATGTTCCTCGGTGGGTGTCATTGCAAAAAATGCTCTGATGTCTAAGTACATATTGAGATGGAATTTCAAATGTAGTGTCTTGTAGTATGCAATTTACTGTTACCTATTTGCCCTTTGTTCACTTCAGGTTTTGTCTTATTTACAAGCGCTTCCTTTTTATTTTTCAAACGATACACTTGGGTATTTGACGTATAAAGCATTGAAGCATCAATTTCAAACTAGAAATTCAGATGAAAAAAAAAAAAGACAACCACTGATATCACCACGCAAGGTATATTTGTTAGCCGCCGCACAGTTCTGAGGTTTAAATCTTTTTTTTTTTGGGCCCGTGACTGAGCTGCGGGTACACACCACCTCTTGCAGGTCAGTCCAAGTTATACATCACCCAGATTAGCATAAACAGCACGCATTTAGTGACTGCCACTTTTTTCTTTCAAAAGTTTTGTTGTCCTCCCTCAGACAAACAAAGCACGTCTAAATGACACAGGTAATCGTCTCTAATGTCAAAAGGCTTTTTTAGCAAATTTCTTTCAAGGCGACATAGAACTGGGCTCTCGGGGCCGTGAAGGAGAAAATTGTTTTCCCTCAGGTTTATGAGTAATGAGTAGCTTCAGGAAAATAAAGTAACATCTAGAATATTTCATGTTCATAACAGACCAAGGGTAAATATTCTATTCTGTCAGACGTCTAACAGTATTTTTCGTCATTGTTGCTTTGGTTACATCAGTGCTTCATTTTAAATTTGTGTCCTTGGCAAGCAGAACAATGTATGTAAAATGTATACATCTTGAAGCTCTAATATGCAATATTTTGACTTATTTTGATGAGCTTGTTAATTACTGGGCACTTTGAATGATGAAGGAGATATGATTTAGTGATCACCACAGATTGTTTGCTTGTCTATGCTATTGGCTAACTTGGTTTGGTGCTTACCAAATGCCTTTCTGTGCTTGTATTGCAGACAGTTCACACCTCGTTATGATTGTGACACATACAATTGCCTGGCCTTTGGAAATACACAAGTGGGACTTGCTCTGGCTGTCTCCCGTTATAGAACACGAGTTGCAACAGTCGAACTTCACACTTACGATTGCATACACCAGCTTTGAAGGAGAACCAATTACCCACAAGTTCAATTTCAGTCATAAAAATGGAAAAATTGGATGCGAGTGGTGACACCCAATGGGGAGACCGGTACGCTCATCTCCCGGCCCAGTAAATCCTCAAGATCTGCAACACTTCCCACTGTTAGTTCTTCAAAAGGCTCTTTGAGTAGGTCATCTGCCTCATCCAGAGCCAGAGTGGCAGCAGCACTTGCTCAGGCTGCAGCTCAAGCCGCAAGAGCCAGATTAGCCTACGCTGAGGAAGAAATAAATCTTAAAATGGAAAAAGCCCGTTTGGAGGCAAGCTTAGGTCTTCTTCTTCAGCGAAAAGAAGCTGATGCAGCTACAGCTAAAGCAGATATGATGGAGTCGGTTGTTACCTGGTTTAGCATGGAAGAACAAGAAAAAGATTTGGGATTCCTCCCTATTCAGACTACCCCAGTGCAGAAAGTGACTGAATATATAAATAAACAGCAAAGCGAAGCGGAACTCACTCATAAAGAAAGTAATTCTTTTTCCCAGCTGAAGGAACATAAGAATTTGATCTTGAAATAGTTCATTAGACATCTTGTGCATGAGAGTATGAAACTGCTGAGTGTGTGACAGTGGGAACAAAACAAAATATGTGGTTGGTGCGAGGACGTCTGCGTTCCAGAACAAAAGATAACCCAGGAGCAGCATGGAGGACAAGACCCACAGGGCCAGCTGGTAGATAACAACTGGTGACCCTATATGGAAAACTACAACCAGGAGGAGCGAGCAAGTTATTCGGCAGGAGAAGAAAGACCAATGAGAGCAAGCTAAAGTTAACTGCAGTTTACACATAGCCAATAGAATAATGACAGAATGCCTTTGTTGATGTGCCATTTGCATATTGTGTAGTATAATTAATGGCTGGGCAACTCGGAAGTAGAGTACGTCTGCTGGTGGCAACAGAGGCGTACAGAGGTGTATTGAGAGGGACCCGAGACCCAGGTGATGTATTAGATTTGTGTGTTAGGAATAAATCCACTCGTGTGTGAAAATGCCGGCTTCCTGATACCTTTCTATTGCAGAACGAGCGCGCATATTGTTGGATGAGTGGCAGTTGGGTAAAGTCACAAATTGGAGTCAGATTAGTAACTCGAGTTCAGGTTAAATTAGAAATATATTCCAACACAGCATTATGATGTCATACCAGATCAGGAGAAACAAACTCTCCATTACCAGTGCCAAATACGAGAACTGTTGTTACTTGGAGGAAGGGCCTCAAAGTTTTTAGTTGTCTGTTATTTCCATTACAGAGTGACATTGGATGCAACAACAGGGTGCGACACCCTGGAGATTTTTTTTGTTTGCTGTACTGTACTAGAATAAAATGTCATCACACATCCACTACAGTAGGTGGCAGCAGTGCCGTCATTATTGTCTTTTGTTTTCTTTTTAGGCAAATTTTTTGCCCCACCGTTTAATTATATTTGGCTCGCAAAGTCAATGCGTAACGAACAAAAAATTGCAAAGTGTCGTCACTTTTAGATGTTGCTAGCAATTTCTATTACCATTCAACTTTTTAAAAATGTGAACAGTTATTTTTCTCGTTTCTGATTTCAAAACTAGTTATTGATCAGTTTATTGTATCCCGTATATAATATGAGACGTTGATAAATTTATTTGGGTTGAACGGTCATAATGGTCCTCAGAAGAAAACTACGACTACGATGCGGCCCGTGACAAAAATGAGTTTGACACCCCTGATTTTTGACCATGTCCTTGACTCTCACAAATACCCGTCCTGCTGTGTTTTTTTTGCTGGGCTTTGCCTGTTTAATCATCCAGCCAAATTATTTCCAAAATGGTGAGATAAAATGAATCAATTCCTTCATTTTGTCTCTGTGGTTAAGTTTGGTAAGGCTTAGAACAAGCCAGCGCACAGTTCCGAGACATGCTTGGTGCGCGCTGAAAGTGATATCCATCAGCTTGACAGCACAACAGTGGAAATCCCAAAATGGGCGGTGAGTGTACTGTGCCGCCTCACTGAGGATGAATATGGACAGCCGAGTGACTGGGGGCAACCCCGACTGCTGGTCATCATCTGATGACCTTGTGCTGTCTGCTGTGGATAGTCGATCTGACAGTGCGAGGCCCAAGGCTGGAGACACACATGTGGATGTGCACATCACCATCCAACAAACACATTTGACAGGGGTGACAGATTTTTTTGTCAGTTGGCCCACAATGACTGGAAGGCTTTGTGTACTTTGTGCATCAATTAAACAATTAGTGATTTGCAGTTTGTCATTCAAAGGCGATATCAAAACAATCCTAGCTAATATCCGAGTATTATGTCATGATGCAAGCATAAGCCGATGCTGAAAAGCAAAAGGATGCAAAATAGAAAAAAATGAAATTATTTTTGTCATTTAGGAAACTGCATATATTGGGTATGAATAAACTTTCTACCTTGAATTACCAACTTGAAAAAAAACACGTTTATTTACTGGCGGCAAGCTTGTCAAAGAAATAATATTAAAAAGGTCAATCAGAATCTTCAAATGCGAACAGTTGGGAACATTACGGAAATCATCATTTCTCTATATTTTTTGCTTTTCTTTATATATATTGGCATTACTTCACCATCATACATACGTAAGCCATCATCTGCGTCATCACCCTTCTCATTTTCACCACAATCTTAGGGAATCTGTAGTGCATCCTTATGAACAGTTGTGAGTATGATTGACCATCATTGCTACTGAATGTGCCATTGCACTGATTGGATATTGTGACGGACTTGAAAGTGATTCATAAGTGCAAAGCATCAGGAAACCGCACAAAAAGGGTCGTCAATGACAGCTAATGAGCGCTCATGATGGCGTGAAGTAAATCAAACCATCAAGTGTTTAAGCCAGAGGGAAAATATCGCTTCTATCAAGAAAAGTACAACCTCATGATAGAAATTCCAGCTCTTTTAAGAGAGCTTTCCTTCGTTAGCAAATTTGCCTTAGAAACTGCAAAGTGGACTTCTCAATCACGATTATTTGTATTTGAAATGATTTCCCACAGGCTCAAATGGTAGCACCGTAAAACATGTATTTGCTGTACCGTCAGTTTTGTAACTCATTGTTACTAGAAATGTATAAACAAGAACATGGCTGTAATGTAAAAAAAACAACAACAACAACAACAACATCATGATTAAGAGAAATGGAAACATTCAAAATGTTCCAATTCTTTTTTCTAATTTGCATTACAAGAATCCAAATGATATTCCTTCCTTTTATTGTCTGTGGTTTTAAGCTGGAGCATTGTTCCTTGTTCCATTTTCTACTGGATTGTCTGGGCAGGTCACCTCTCCCCTCAACCACAATTGGACTTGTGATAACGGATCTTTTAATATTACCCTCTCCAATATCAAAGGATTGTGAAAGTACCATGCAGGGATATTGAGTGCGAGCTAAGAGTTGCTCCCTTTTGGCTTGGCCCGGAATCAAAACTTATTAGACCGATAAATGAAAGCTGAACTTGCATGGAAGCGAGCCTTGTGAGTAGTGCCAGTGTGTCATTTATTTGTTCCCTGAATACTGGCTAAATCAGATCGTAGCAAATTTTTCACACCGCCCGCCATCTGTCTGCATCTGTTGACCTCCACCAGCACCGGCACAGTTTCGGTGGACTTTGGTGGCATTGAAGCAGATGTTTACTTCCTCTTTGAATAAACATATGTTTAGTTTTGGTCTTTGGTCCAGATAAAGCGGCATCACAAAGGTCAGACGTGTGTGTTTGACGTCTGCATCTGGCATGCTGTCCCCTGATTCAAATAAAATAACATTTTCTGCATCTGCATTTATCTTACAACTTTATTTTGGATGACAATTATTATTGTACAGTAGATACATAACTGCGTGGTCATTTTCTAGCTCATTTAGACACACAAAGACGAAAAAAAGGGGAGAAAAAAGACATCCTTGACTAGTTTCCTGTAACCATGGCAAGAGGAAGTCATCACAGCACTCCTTCAAGGAAGTGCACTGTTTTCCTGTTGTTTTTACTAGCTTCCCTCCAATTGTATGTGCCTGGAATTTTTCATTTAGTACTGGAAAGCTGCACAACCACATGGCCAGTGCACTCGTCGTCTTCAGGGTAAGCTGAGTTTTTGTACTTTTCTCCGACCAACATGACTCAATTGCATTTTTTAAAATCACATCTCTCATAATTTAATTTCCCTGGTTATCTAAAGGATAAAGCAATAATGGTGAGACTTATAGTTCAAAGATAACAACTTTTTGGTCATTATTACATTTATGCTATTTGAAGCTAACCGTTGTGGACAGCATGTTTTATAACCGAGTCCGTTGACTGCTGATGAAACCTGGTAGTGATGCAGGTTAGTGTTGAGGTTGCCAACAGCATCTTTCCCCACCTTGAGACAGCTTTGCTGACCACCAGCCAGCCAACCCCAATCAAAGCAGTTGTCAGAGCCAAACAAGCGATGGTGACAGCACAGCCCCCCGGCACCTTTAGCTCATCTGAAGCAGCTGGCAAATCTTGCTGGAGTTTGGATGCCAGAGTGGTGATGCTTCTAGTGACTCTGGCCGGAGCTGTCATCTTGATGCTTTTGTACAGACTTTTACAAACTCGACACAGGTGTGTATGAAATCTTCACTGCCAAATGTGAATTTTTGCTTTTTTCTAGACTGGAATGAGTAAAGTAACAACAATCATATCGAAGGTAACTTTGGGCAAAATGTGGATTACAACCTGGATTGATCTCCAGTCAAACAAAGGGTGCATATTCATTCAGATAATCATTTACATATTGTTTTTTGAGGACCCGAATGCAGAGAAGCATAGATACAAAATCAAAGCTAGGAATGTATTCACCATAAAAAAAAGTATAGAGAGACCAAAATACAAGATAAAAAAAATTCCCAACAAAACATCTGTATATCAACTCTTAACAAAAAGCAACAAGTAATGTATTTGACAACATCAGAAACATAAGTAATAAATAATGAACAGACAAGAAACAAGGGAACTACATACAAACAAAGCGATGCGACTATGAGGAACACCTGAACAACACACGAGTAGCTCAGGGAGCTGATTGATCGATAACCGGACAAAGATGAGTGACGCAACATGCTACAGAATGAATGGAAAACATAACAAAACTAAAACTCCATTCAAGACCAAATCAACAAAAACACATTCACATTTACTGAGCGGGAACTAAACTCACAACTCCTGATTAAGTTTAAACTTAATCAAATTTAAAATCAAATTAAATGGCATAAATGGTAATCTGGCATTCCAATCCAAAAGTTGCCATTACAAACTGGGTGCAGTGTATCAAAAGAATATTATCGGCACATAACCATCATCCACTTTTTTCCCTTGAATGAAAATGAAATAAGAATATAAGACGGCATGATTTTAAGACACTAAAACAAGGGTGGAGTCTCTCCATGCTAGCGCTGTATTATTAATTTTAGAAGTTTAGTTAGACCATTATTTGACTTAATATTGTGTCCAAGGGGCCACATTGACTTTTGTGATGTTCCACAGGCTGAGAATGGCAAGTGCAAGACATGCTCTGGAGTATTACAGCTTCTACCATACAGCCACCTACACCTTCAAACACCCATCATCATATGAGAAGCTGTCCAATGGCACCGAAGCGCACGCTATTCCACCTGTGCAAACTGTCGCCATAGCAACACCTGTCGCCACCACCCCACTCCCACCCCTTCCAGTTTGCCCACCAGCCTCAATGCCACTGCCCCCAGCACCCGGCCATGCAGCAGTACCTTCCCTCCAAAAGACGCTCCCTCCACTGACTCCTCCTCTGCCCCTGAGGCACACCGCCGCACCGAGCCCCCACCTATCATGGGGTGCCTGCTCAGACGTCGATGTGTACTCTCGTATTGGAGCTTACAGGCCCTCTAGGCTGTCCAGCCTATCCAGCCATTCAAAGGTCATCCTTTTCGAACACTCGTCTCTCTGACCGGAGCATATTATGAAATCAGATTTCTTTTTTTTTTTTCTTCAAAATATTTAACAATAGTTGATTCAAGTAATTATATTACTGTATCACTCTCACAGAGGACAAAATCCTGTGGGGGAAAAAATACAATGCTTGCTATTCTATTCAAACTTTGAAGTGGATGTATTTGTATATGTTTACATTAGTGTCTTCCTTTTTTAAACCCATTAGTTTTTGTGTTACTAATATTTGGGTGCGCAAATAAAATGTTTCCCTTACAAGTCAACTTTTACACTCTTAAAAATGTTTCTGTTGATGATAACTGAAACTGAAAACTGCTCTTCTTCTTGCCTATTTCATAAGGTGCTGCTAAAATATTGTCACATAAGATTTTAACTACCCCCATTTTTTATTGTTGGCTCTTTTGGAAAGTGTTATATAAATCGAATCTCTACATACCTCCCTAATATTAACGAGATGTTCGAAAGCGCATTTTCGTGCACGACGCATGATTTATGATTTCTTTTCATTAAACTCCTTGATTCTCAGAAAGCAATCTTTACTCCTCTCATTCCCAAACAACATTTGGCGGAAGCAAATGGCAATTATTGTTATTCCCAACAACCCTTTCAAACTCTGGGATGCAAATACTATGCAATTAGCGTTGATCACTTTGTTTGTCGATCAAGACAGCACAAAGAAACCACATTTGAATGTGTAAACATTAGTTGTATAGTTGGATGAGACTTACTGGTGAGTCAAAGTAAAAATGGTGCCATTGACTTTTGGATTATAATAAAACAAATATACAATAGTCATCGTATTAAAGGGACCACACACTACAGAAAAATGTGTTTTCTTCCCATCAGCTCAGGTCAAGGTGAGGCATCAATGGCCAGTTAACTTTGCAAAGAGAGCTACATGAGAAACTCACTGATAGCAAAAATCTCTTTTCCAAGATGTCAGGAAATACATATTTACTACAATATGAAAACAAAATCACACTGTTACACAATCAGCTCTTACTAAGCAATCACCATCAATTTTTTCAACAACAAATTTGAGCCAAATTTAGAAGCAATTCCATTGTCACATTTGATCCAACTTTTTTTACACTGAACTTGAATTTGTCCAAATAAGTTCTGGCAATGATGACTTACATCACGCCCAATAACCACAATCCATAAAACTGTAGATTTGCGTACACTAAAATCAGGCCAATTGTGTAGGAAAGCAAAATGTTGCTAACAATAGCACCACGACTGTCATTTACGTTGCTTTCTGGTGCTTTTTTGGGGGGTTGCTAAAGAGGTCAGAAAAGTCACTGAAAATAGCAAAAACGTCTCTTGGTTGGCAACGACCAGTTGTAGAAATTGCTTTTCGTTGGTCTGCCTGTCCCTGTGCCAGGAATAGATACATAGCAAAGATATATTTGTTTTCCTCTTATGTCGTTTTAGTGATGCTCTCTGTTTTCATCTTTCATCAATGATGTATAAAAGTTGCATAACACAGGAATTACATAAAAACTTGTTTCTACCAAAGGCTGGATCACATCTTTCAGTACAGGCATGGCTTCTCTGCATGAAAAACAAATGAAAGAATAGAAAAGAATAGAAAAGAATAGACTTGTTTATTGTGCGTGATGACTGCCAGCTGTGGGCCACTCCAATACACCTCTGTATGCTTGTGTTGTACCAGGCCTTTGATCAGGTAATTGCCCCTTCGGTTCCCGGAGTTTGCATCTCCCATATGTTGCTATGGCAACCATCTCTCCAGCATCCATCTGCCTTTCAAGATATATTGTTTGTTATGAGAATGAGAGTGACAGAGAAAGGGCATCGGAGACACACCCTGACCCTGAAGATCTTTTGGGGTGCACTGGTGATGTATGTGACTACAAAAAAAAAGAAAAGATACGTGACATTGTTTCTACAATCCATGCACACATAACATCTGTGCCATGAGGCCCCGTGTCAATCATGTTACTTGATTCTCATAAAATATATATATATATATATATATATATATATATATATATATATATATATATATATATATATATATATATATATATATATATATATATATAAAGATTTAAACCCATTTTTCTTTTCAAGCCGTGGCGTTATAATAAATAACCGTGTCAGGAAATAAGTGAAACAAACCTCATGGATGCCTGATATATGATATTTACATATATATGGTTATATATATATGGTTATATATAACTATATATATATATATATATATATATATATATATATATATATATATATATATATATATATAACTATATATATATATATATATATATATATATATATATATATATATATATATATATATATATATATATATATATATATAACCCCCTATATATATATATAATAGGGGGTTGAATCACTATATTCAGCAGTAAATAACCTCAAAGTGTAGTTGATCTTGAATTACCTGATGGGATTATATCTAAAATATTTAACAAAGTGTGGCTCTTAAGGAACGACAAAACGTCATTGTTTTTAATGCCAACTGTTTTATTCAAGTCTCACAGATGAACCCAGAAGACATCAACAAGTTTTCATATGTATGTGGATACGTTCAGTCTCACTTTTTAGATGCAGAATTTCAAAATGGTGATCTGTTAATTATCGAGTGTATCTTTATTGAACATTACAGAACAAGATTATGGTTTATCAATGCACATACCTCAGGTAATATTTAACACTGCATGGTGATGGTTGAGTCGAAGTCAATGTTTTTTGTTTTTGTTTTCAGGATCAGTACAGCAGAGTAATTTCAGGGCAGCTCCTGTCCTATTAAAAGAAATTCATTGTCTGCAGAAATGACACTTGATGATTTTCTTAAAAGCTCCCTGAAAGTCTTTGTTGAAGTAGGCATAAATGATAGGATTGAGCAGCGAGTTGGAGTAGCCCAGCCAGTTGATCACATCCTCCAGCCAGCGGGGCATGTAACACGACTCCTGGCAGAACGGCATGACCAGGGCGACAATAAAGAAGGGTAGCCAGCAGAGGATGAAGGTCCCCATAATGATGCCCAGCGTCTTGACTGTTTTGCGCTCCCGAGCCAGGGCGATCTTCCTCTTGGCCTCGGTCGCCTTCTCGTGTCTACTCTCGAACAACGGCATGGGGCTCGGAGTGTTTGGAAGCGGGAGGTTGTCTTTGAGGCTGCTGTGAACCTCGATGATCTCCAGAGATTCACCGTCCTCGGCGTGCTTCACCGCGCCGTTGACGCACGCCACCGGCGGCCGCGGCTCCACGCTTCTTTTCCAGCTTTTCGTCTGCGCTTCTCTGGGTGTCTTTTTGTGGAAGAGCGCGGGGGATATGGCCGAGCAGGAGTCAGCCACTTTCTTTTTTTCGCTTTTACGCACAGTCCGTCTAATGCGGAACCTGGCCGCTTTAAATATCCGCCCGTAGAGAACCAACATGAGCATGAGAGGGATGTAGAAAGCACCAAACGTGGAGTAAATGGTGTACCAGACGTCTTGCCTGATCTTACATTGCTTTGGGTTCTTCCTGTATTCCTCCACGCTGTTCGGCTGGGAGCGCATGATCAACATAGGCGGCACCGAGATGGAGAACCCAACCAGCCAAGTGACGCTGATCAAAATCGCTGCTCTCCGAGGTGTCCTCTTCTTCATGTAGTCTATGGGCTCGGTAATGGCCCAGTATCGGTCCAGAGCGATGGCGCACAGGTGCAATATGGACGAGGTGCAACATAAAACATCCAACGAGATGAAGATGTCACAGGGAATTTGTCCCAAAGTCCACCTGTTTAAAACCTGATATAGCGCCGCCATGGGCAGAACCAGAACCGACACCATTAAATCGGTGACAGCAAGAGAACCGATCAAATAGTTGGCCACATTCTGCAAAGAGCGCTCCAGGGCGATGGCAGCCACCACACACGCGTTCCCAAAAATTGCGCACAGGATGAGCGCACAAAGGAGTAAGGAGGTGAGGATTTGGTAACTCAATCTCACCTCATCCTCTTTGGTTGCTTTAGTGGTTTTGTTTAAAGGGAGGTTGAATTGAGACAAGACTGTCGTGTTGTTTGCGTCCTCCATGCCGGCTAGACAATTAGAGATGCTCCTCGTTGGCACAAGGCGCTCTGTTCCACTTTGAAGAGCACATAGCGGACTACTACTGTTTGAGGCTCACGGTTTAGAGAGATGGTCCTTATTTATACCAGTGCGTCACTCTGGGTGAGGGTGCAGGGAGGATGCTTGTATCCCAGCAGTGTGTCGCTGCCTTTGTGGATATATTAACGTAAACACTCATCATTTTGGCTTTGCTTTCCCCAAGCTATTCACTGCCTATTTGGTTGCACCCGTACACATACTGCAGATTATTATTTTTTTTTATTATTATTTGACTCAAAATCAATGTGCAAAAGGCATGTGTGTAAATTTAAGACATTGGAAATCATTCATCCGTGCAAAAATCCAGTATACACAAAATGCGAGTCTAATATTACATGGAGCTCTGTCTGTCTGTCTGTCTGTCTGTCTGTCTGTCTGTCTGTCTGTCTG
This sequence comes from Syngnathus leptorhynchus, assembly GCF_054491065.1. Taxonomy (NCBI): domain Eukaryota; kingdom Metazoa; phylum Chordata; class Actinopteri; order Syngnathiformes; family Syngnathidae; genus Syngnathus; species Syngnathus leptorhynchus. The sequence continues at coordinate 3,757,120 of NC_141206.1, read as the reverse complement.
TCTGTCTGTCTGTCTGTCTGTCTGTCTGTTAGCATGAGTCATGGGACAGGGTAATTTCCTAGGAATGTAAGTGATCAATATAAAAATGTAAAACATTGCAGTTAATTTATTGGTCTTGGTATTCATTTGTTTCCTACCTTGTTTATTGTAGGCATGGTTAGATATCATTAACAAGTTGAGTATCTTCACATATAAATGTATTTTATAGTTTGAAGATAAGCGGTTCACAAAGGTAAATGAAGAATGGACATTTCATGGAAATTTGATCAAATTTCAAAAGTGTGCATCAAATGAGTGGCCCTTCACATTTATTATTACCCATAAAAAGTAGCTCTTAATATCCTCTTTTGGATACCTTACGGAGATTACTGCCAATGTTTTTGCATTTTATGTCGCGGCAAAACCTAAATAGAATTTCTATTTTGTCCTATTCGGCCTGCCGTAGTACCTCAGCTCTTAAACCAGAAGTCCTCCGGACGAGTAGTGTTGCTTTCCGAGGTATTTTAGATTCAGTTTCATTATTTTAAACTCAGATTATACCGAGGACAAATTTTTATGCATCAACATGTTTTGTTAACGGAGCCAAGTTTGAGGATATTGACTTTCTCCCCATGATACTTGGGTAGTGCAGAGGTGTGTAATTAATCATGCTTTAGCAAATCCTTCAAACGTAAACATTGTTGTGCGTAAAGAAACATTTGACGTTCTCCTACCCAGAGTTTCTGATGAAGTACTGTCAATTTTAGCCCGAGTTGGAAAGTTGCAATTATCATTTAGATGGAGCCCGTAACAGGAATTGTAATGTCTTTAATGCGTCTTCATTTGCAAATGTTTACTGTTGTTTTTCAGCACTGGCTCCAACCCGATTAAAGACAGCAATGCTTCGCTGTAGGAAGTGCCGGAAAGTTGTTATCGAATGTCTGCAAGAGGTGACTCGCATTATCATCACTTGATTTGTTTTCTGAGAATAGTAATTTACTCAGTCCCATGGTTTCCATCAATTTTATTTCTTTCACTTGCCTTATCAGAACCTCAGTACCACACACATGCACGTAGCCACTGCAACTTGGCACTTAGTAGTTGGACGTTTCGGTGTCTTGCCCAAGGATACATTACCACGCAACATCACGCTTATAATTAAAATAAAAAAATAAAAAATAAAATATATATATATATATATATATATATATATATATATATATATATATATATATATATATATATATATATATATATATAAAATAGCATCTATAATTGCAGGGTGGAGTGTTTGGACAACCTTGAGTTAACCAAGTAATGCTAACAATTACAAACATGGGGTCAGGTCTGTCTGAGCTAAACACAAAGATCAACAAGATAATGGAAAACCGCCACGAGGGAAACTTAGTTGTGCGATCGGTTGGCGGGTGCTGCCTGCGGCTATGTGCCTTCGAGATTGTGACTCCAAATCTCAAAATTGATGAACTATACTGTTGTATGAAATCAAACGGGTTCTAACAAAATAACTTCATGGCCGTATACAACACAAATTGATGCAAACGTCTATTCGCCATTGCTGTCGTCAAAACAAATGTTACCTTGGTCAAACCTCCAGTAAATATAGGGATTGCTGTATTCAAAGCATACTATGTCATATTAGTCAAATGTTTGTTCTTTCTTTTCAACTTTTTATTCAAACTTCCAGTTAATATGTTACAGCTGCATTTAGATCACATTATACGAGACAAAGCCTTTGTTGCTCACTTTCCTATGGTGGTATATAGGTTGCACTGTAGAAATTTAAATTGTGTGTCTGGTAGTGATACCTTGGTTATTTATAATCAGGGACGGGACTAGATAAGCAATATAGATTCTTCCCTCCTCCCTTTTCGACAAGTCATGTCAAACAAATGTGAAATGAATTTGTAATAAGTATGTTGTTTATGTCCTCTCAGAAATAATCACATCATGTTGAAAATGTCCCGTCCATTGTATGTCTGCAGGTTGAGGTCACAGATGAAAGTTCAGAGGTGACTTGCACCATTTGGCACATGAATGTTGACACGCTTCCAGAGTGGATACTGAACTCATTGCACTTGGTACAGTGCACAAGTCATCTTGAGAATTCATGATTTTTAAGTGACGTTAGTGGAGGGCTAACTTTCCAAAGTTGTGTTTCTCCAACCTGACACTTTCTTTTTAGGCCCAGTGGACTGCAGGGAGGCTAGAGTGTCAGAACTGTGGGGCTCGTCTGGGTGGCTTCAACTTCATCCATTGCAGTCAGTGTCCTTGCGGCCGGGACGCCACCGTCCATCTCAGCAAATGTCGCGTCGACCACGACCACAAGCAGAGCCTTTTCCAAGTCCAGCCAAGATGGTCGAGGCCAGACAAGAGGCCGCAAATGACAGAGGGCTCTCAGTATAAATACGACAGCTTGGAATTGAACACACGATCAAGCTTGGAATTGAACAAAAGTAATCGTTTACAGCACAACACAGTTGATCACATGCCCCTCCCTGGCCTCAGTGAATCCTCACAAGTAATGTCAGAAGGTAAGAATGCACAATTTATTAATTCCATCTTATTTTTAGTACACTTTTTGAGGAATGCTTCTATTTGACTCTGGTTTGTAAAAGACTCTCCAGATGGGTCTATGCTGTCCCCTGTCTTGTGTCCCATGACCAAAGATGATGACGCCATCTTCAGTGCTGTTACTAGCACTTCATCTGTCTCCGCACTAAGACAGGCACCTCTGGAATGTCAAATACAGGCGCCTCAGGAATGTCAGGTGGTGCAAACTGAGGAAAATGAAGGGTCATCTGCTGAAAATGCCCACGAGGATATTTCACTGTCCCTCAGAAGAATGCCCTTTTCTAATAGTTCAGCTGAGCAGGAAGAGGAGATAGTGGTATGTTACAATATATTGTCAAATATAAATTTACTTCGACCGTATTTAGTAATATTATTTGTGCAATCATATGCAGCCTGGATCCTCTCTGGCGTCCACATCCTCCTCACACAGACAAAGTAAGAGAGAGAAGAACCACCTTAAGAGCCAGCGAAGGAAACAGCGGCGGCGGGAAAAATGGCTGCAGAAGCAGGTGAGGGGCAAGTCCACACTGATGTTACATGTTGCAATATTTTTACTTGAGTTTTACTGGCATTTTCTATTGGCAGATTTTCTTAATTGTGTTCTTATTTTGCAATTCCTTGGCAAAAACAGGGTTTTGTGGTTTACTATTTTACTGAGCGGATTTTTGACTTTAAAGGTCCAGCCATAAAATGGCTTAATTCATTTTGAGAATTCACCTTTCCATTCAAAATGGTCAAACAATAAGATGACAATAAAAACATCAATTTGACTTTTTATTATATTTTTAAAGATATCTAAACTATTTGTGTCATTTAAAAGAGAGGTCTATTTCATTATTTTTCAAGCCTATTTTCAAGAAGAAATTCATTGAGACAAAAATATCCTCTACAGTACTGTATTGTTTGTGTCTAGGCCAGCAATTTAAATGATTTGATGCTCAACGGTGAAGAAGCAGAGGAGGAGGAGGAGGAGGAGGAAGACAGGCAAGGCCTTACGTGTGCCGTGTGTCTCGACATCTACTTCCGCCCTTACGGCTGCCAACCCTGCAGCCACGTCTTCTGCGAGCCGTGTCTACGCAGGCTCGCCAAGAACCGAGAGGAAAACACGCCTTGCCCTCTGTGCCGAGCCCTCATCTCGCACACAAAATTTCACACAGGTAAACATTGTCCAGAAGCAGATTTTATTTGAAGAAGGTAATTGAATATTTTTAAGAATGTGTTCATGCTTCAGTCTTCATTGTGGAACTGTATAGGACATGATTTGAGTTTGTAGCTCGGTCGCATGTCAAATTCAACTCGTAAGTCAAGGCACAACTGTATTCCGCTCCCTTCTTTTTCAGAGCTCAGCCAGAAAGCAGAATCCTCTTTCCCGAGAGTGTACCGCGCTCGCAAGCAGTACTTCCAAAATGCTTCATGTGTTAAATGGCCTCTGCCCAGATGCCGCAAAGCCTTCCGTAACTGGTGGGGTGGGTCTCAAATCCTATCACACACATTTATTTGACATGAATAGTAACCCTGCACTTTTATAAGCATCAAAACAATCCAATTAGTGTTTGGGCAGCCAAGTGGTTTGAACATCTGCCTTACAGTTTTGAGAGTTGTAGGTCCTGCGAGTGGATGATGATTTATTTACCTATGAAAATTGGTGGTGAGATTTTCTTATGTCAAAAATGTCCTCAGTATATGCTCAGTAAAGGTTGCCAAACACAAAAATTCTATGAACAGAAATTTGTCGTCGCCATGATTTTCCTATTCAGAGCGGTCAAATAGATGATCACATCTCGCCGTGATGCATTAAGTGAGGTAAAAGTTCAGGCCAGGTCACGAAGAGCAAATATCAAGGCAACTTTGTGAAATGTAGCATGCAGTCGTTCTTACCCTAATGCACACACTGATGCTGAAGGGTGTAAGATAAGACAAGGACTAAAAAGGAATTGTCACAAGAAGGTCTTGGGTTCAACGCTGAGTTGGGCTGGTGAATCACTATGGGTGCCCCATTGTCATTTGATCTCTTTCCTTTTAGGATATAGGAGGAATGCCGAGAGGGCTCACACAAGTTGGCACTTCGCCCACGTCGGCTTCACGCTGCAGACTTTCCACCTCTCAGACGTGTGTGGCTGGTTCTTTGATATCGTACTGGCCATGGTGTACACCCCTTACCCAGCTATCTGGATGCTAACTTTCATGTTCCTCGCTCTGTCCATGTATTACCTGTGTATTTAACACGTGGAAGAGAATTCAATCGTTTACAAGGAACTTTACTGCTCTATTTTCTTTATGAAGGAACGTTTTTATTCTGTTTAACTGCATGGCTGAATCCAGCCATAAGTTAACCTGTTTGTTTTAGTGTTCATATTTGTCAAAAATATGGTCTGAAAATGCATATAAATTTTACAATTCAGTGGTTCCAGATTTGTTGTTGTTGTTATTTTAAGACAAATCAGACAAAATTAACAGTGAGCGATGGTTAGAAATTGGTAATCAAAAGCATAAACAAAAATGGAATTGTGCAATATGGTGGAGTTAATGTGGATGTGTGTAAAATAGAACAAGAATGATCTCCACTTGTGCATGACGTAGTCAACCACTGTAAAGTGGGCACTTCAAAACCACCTTCACTTCGTGCAGCCCAACTAGTCCAAACACAGCATTCTGATTAATCAAATGTTTTTCTGGAACATGAGTTAAGCAGTAACATTTTTAGTCATCTCATGGGCCGGCTTTTGACTAAAAATATCATCACACCTGAAACTGTACTAAATTTAGTACATTTAAATGTGCCCAAGTGATTTGACTTACTTAACTTAATTAGGATGGTACTAATATTGGAGAATCTAAAACACAGGTGTCAAACTCAAGGCCCAGGGCCAAGAAATGATGTGGCGGGCCAAGACAATTTGTGCATCAAATTCGTGTGTCATTACTAGAATTCCAAATTGTCTTCATTTTGAATATCTTTTTGATATTTGACCAGTTCTTTCTCGTCTGACTTGAAAACGAGTTGTTTGTCTGTTTGTTTGGTAGCTTTTACTGTATATAATATGAGGTGCTCATATATTGATTTGGGTTGACAGTCATAATGGCTCTTTGAGAGAAGCTATGACTATAATGCGGACCGCGAATAAAAAAAAAAGAGTTTGACACCCCTGATATAAAACCAATAAGAAAGCCTAACTCGTGTATTGTAAGGCAGACTGCAAAAATAGGCAGATGAGCAACTGATCTGTGTGGTATATGATGGGTTAACATTGTCAGGCGGTAGGGTGACGACTTGTTTCCCTCCTCACACGTGAGCGTGAGGCGGAAGACGTCGGAGCCCCCCCCCCCCCGGCCTTCACGAGCGGCTGAAGGTGACTCTCCTCGGCTGGGGGATGCAGAGGGAGCTGCTGGCGGTCCTTCCGCCCCTCGACGTTGTGCTCATCCGGGGCCAATCTATTCGCCTCAGCCGGGGCTCCAAACGTTAAGTGCGCTTCTCTGCGGTATCCGAACCGGTTTGTCGTCTTTGTGCTCTGCTGAGAGGACACAGCAAATCTCCAGAGGAAGACGGGCGCTCTCTGCATGCATGAGTTCTGCACCGTGCGGGCGGAAAAAGCGCCCCAGATCTGCAGGCAGCGTCTTGCCCATCACGAGAGGGGCGCAGACGGATTTGGAGCAACGGGAGAGCACCGTGGACGGAAGCAGGATGGTGAGTTTGGGCCACAGCAAAAAAAAAAAAAATGTTTTCTCGCCTGGGCTCATTTCAGGGTGTGCGAGTGCAACAGACATTGTTGCCATTCGTTTGCAAAAAAAAACACCAAAGCACGTAAACAGCCTGGGAGGAAAACGTCAAAGCGATTATTTTTTGTTCAGACTGTGCAGGAATTCAACACCCTGGTGGCGCTGTACAGAGAACAGGTCATTTCTGTCGGTGAGATGTCAGCCGACTGCCCATCTCTGCGGGCTCAAATGCACTACACGCGAGCTAAAGGATGCTCCATGGCTCGGATTGCGCACCAAGACCTCGCCCTGATTGCTGTGTCTGGGTAAGCAAGGGCTGTCACATCCCTAACTTCTCCATTTAAAAGAACAAAGATGGTATTTGCGTTTGTTATTATGGCACGGTTATCCTCGTTTTATAGACACAAAATGAAACTGCAGAATGACTATATCGTGGATTTTGGATTGCATAGTGGTATGCCGAGAACCCGATTGGCAGATTACATATGTTTTTATTTCTGTCGTCGAAAAGTATTATTACTATCAACCCCTGAATATCGATCCATTTTTAATAATACTTGGCCTTGTTAAGGTCACACAGGTAAACTGAAGCCAATCCCGAATAAAATTGAGTGAGATGCATAAATGGATTGGTCACCAGTGGCGGTATTAAAATGAATCAACGCATCAGATTAATTGCCTTATAATATAATTATAATTATCTATAATTATATATTATTATAATTATAATTATTATATATTAATATTAATTATATATTAATTATTCTATAATTCTATAATTGAGAAATCGTTTCCAGACATTTTTTTTTTTATTATTTAAGATTGTCCAAATTGTCTGATGAAATCCACACAAGACGCCTAGAGTCAACATTTGAACCTTGAATCTCAGAAGTGTTGAGCTGCCCCAGCCAACCTTTAATTAACATATTACCCAATAGTGATCTCATTGTAGAGAATTATGTCCTATGATGAGACCCCCGAACACATCAAATCTTTGGGTGAATCAGAATTGATCTTTTGAGTTTACCCGTCTCTTAGGACACACACACACACTCTCAACATATTCAAGTAGTCCCTAATTAGTGTCAACTGTTGGCCGCAAAATAGGCCATGTGTTTTGTATTCTAATTTTACATCCATTGCATTTGTTCAACTAATGAATCATCATACTCTACATACACATGTATAAGCCAGAGGTCACAGCCTCATGAATGTCAGTCCAAGTTCAAGTAATGTTCTCTTTTATTGATTTGCACCAAGCCATATTCTACGTATATTATCTGTACAGGAATTTTCCATTTAAGGATTATTATTGAGTTTCAATTGTTATTTGTTTAGAGATTAGTTTACGCATCCCATGTTTCACCGACTGCATGCCCGTCATAAATTCCCACTTTTCCCTTGTCACCTACCGATGAAGTCGAGAGGATGGAGAGATCCACCCAGAGATATGTCGGCTCTTCATCCAGCTGCAGTGTTGCCTGGAGATGTTCATCACGGAGATGCTAAAGTCCATGTGCCTGCTGGGGGTGCTGCAGCTTCACAGAAAAAGTACCAGCACTATATAGCACACAGCGACATCACATCACAAGCCAGATGATGTCCCATAATACAAACTCACAAAAGTAGAACTATGCACTTATACTATAAACCAATTTCAGGAATAAAACACTATTCATTGATCATTTTGGGTTTGGCCCTCAAGGAACCGACTCAGAGCCGAAGATGGACTTCAGGGTGGACGAAAGTTCTGATGTTCCCATCCTGGAGGATCGCTCCTCCTCACCCATTGACTACCCTCATGATCCGTGGCTGGTGGGAGTCCATATTGAAAACATAGAGAGGTATGCTGACTTTTCAGAGAGACTCAACTGGTTGATTCGTAGGACGAAATGAGAGAAAAAAATCCTGAAAGGGGTTTTATTTGATTTGGCAGAGATATGCAGGAGATGAGAAATCTGCTCAGCAAACTCAGGGACACGATGCCTTTGCCACTGAAAAATCAAGGTGTGTAACAACTAAAATTTGATTTTTACAATTACTATTTTAACAATTTCTGGAGAAATTTCAAACTATCGTGTATTTTATGCATTGTATGGTGATTGTTGTACCATATAAATATCGTAGTTCAGCCTTGTGAAAGATTGACGGTGGCTCCTGATACAGCGCAAAAGACTATTTTAGACCATCGGATAAAATATACACAAGCTACAGTACTTTGTCACAATCAACCATTGTTGCCATTCTTCCCATTTAACATGGGTTTAAATGTAATTGGTTTACTCAGAATGCAGCCACATTCCACAAGTTACAAAAGGGTATGCACATTTGTACAACCACCGTATCTGATTTGTTTATTTTTACTAACCCTTGTGAAATTTTTCAGTTGTACAGGTTAAAGGTCACAATGTTCAAATTTTTTGTGAATCGCACATTTTAAATAAATCAATAAATAAATAAATAAATAAATAAAAATAAATAAATAAATAAAAATAAATAAATAAAAATAAATAAATAAATAAATGAATAAATAAATAAATAAATAAATAAATAAATAAATAAATAAATAAATAAATAAATCATGTTTTCTATCTCCATGGTAGAGGAACAACTACTCACATTTGCAACTCACCGAACATTTAAGAAAACAAAATGATGGATCTTCTAAAGTATCACTGTCGTGTAATGTTTGAACGTGAGCGTTGTGTGTCACAGACGACAGCAGCTTGTTGAATCTGACTCCACATCCGCTGGTCCGCCAAAGGAAGAGACGCTTCCCTGGACTCTGCTGCATGGTATCCGGTTAACAGTCTGAACTCCATTCATTATGTACTGTACATCAAAACGTTTGGTTATTCTTTTATCCTTATAAAGTAAACTGCTGTCCCTGGTCAGTGGACATTCCTCGAGCATTTAACGACTAATTATTCTATTTCTTTACACAAACTGTACTATTTAGATTCCATCAGCCTCTTAGCCTTTAGTTCTATTTCTAGGAGGTTATCGTTGAGTTTTCAACATATACAGTATATTGAATTAAATTGTATATATTTGGGCTATGCACAAGCATTATCATTGTTTTGGTTTTCTCGCTGTGCTTATATCCTGTCATAATGTGTGTCACAATACACAGCACAGTGTTTGGTTCACAGTAGGTACACACTGTGGACAAAATAGCGTATTGGTGTTATGTTGCATACACACAACTGGTTCCGATTATGTGTTTTGTTTTAGAGAGGCTGAATGGGAATTGCAGATAATATTTGATATGTGTTTTTCTTTGTAGATGTTGTTCGTCTTTGATTTCCCCCTTATAGTGTTGATACATGGCTGTACTGGTTGCTCGGTGCTTTTCAGTCGACTATGACATGTCTCAAACTGCAAGATTTACTCGCATGATATTTCATTTGAATGATCTCAGTGAGATCATCTCACTGTTTTCCTTTCCATCGGTTGTTGAAGATCAGATTATCTAGTGAAATAAAAGAAAATTTCTCAGCCACCCCAATCTAAGACAAAACTGGCCTCATCTTAAAGTTTATATTCTTTCCCCAGACCCCAAGTGATAATTGTCAGTATTCATGAATGGAGATTTAAGTGCGTCATGATAGTTTTCCATTATGCATGAGGGAATTGATCATTGGAGTTGTTTTGATAAACAGCATGCCAAACAATGTCTTTTTCAGCTTTCCTACTTTTGGGAAGGGGAACGGCTCCCAGCCTCAAAATAGACTGAACACAATTCCAGCTCAAGACAAAATTCACTCATAACATTGATCTGTTATACTGGTTGTTTCTCCATTGAATGTAAATGCAATGTATTGTATGGTCATTTGTAAAGTTTGTGTTTATGTGGAACTTTTCTTTTCATGTGTATTTTTTTTATCATGGCATGTATTGTGTAGTTAGTGTCCTTCTATGTAGACAAGCAACTGCTATGTATGTACAGCTTAATTTTATAATGTGAATAAAGTTTTCTATCCAGTCAGGTGGTTATTTATTTATGTATGTATGTATGTATGTATGTATGTATGTATGTATGTATGTATGTATGTATGTATGCATGCATGCATGCATGCATGCATGCATACATGTATGTATGTATGTATGTATGTATGTATGTATGTATGTGTGTGTGTGTGTGTGTGTGTGTGTGTGTGTGTGTGTGTGTGTGTGTGTGTATGTATGCATGCATGCATGTATGTATGTATGTATGTATGTATGTATGTATGTATTTATTTATTCATTTATTTATTTGCACTTTTAAGAGTTTGTGTAACTCTTGTCATAAATGATGAGTTTTGAAGGACCGTAAGATTGTGAAATTGCAGGGGGAAAAAGTTTTCTTATCTCTGAATATGAAAGCATCAAGATTGAACACAACACATCTGGAGCATATCTTGCAGATGGGAAACTCCTCAGCGTTTAACTTCCCGTAATTTTAGGGTGAGGCGGGACAAATGGTTTATGTTACTTCGTGTTCAGAATTTTGTTATCGAAAAATTCTCGCCTGTTTGCAAGTTTCTGGGAATGCTGCACAGAAAAGTTGATCCAAGGCTTTCTGGAGTAATTCCAGAGGCAAGTTTTATTTATAAATACCTGTCAACACAGACTTCAGTTCACATTCAGTTCTGCCTGCAGTGCATACAACATCCCAAACTCAACAGATATTGACTAAGAAGGCAACACTGTCTGTGGTGAGTCACATTATTTAATCAATTTCTGTTTTGTGTTGTTCCTGCATAACGTTAAAAAATTCTCTTTGAACAATGCATGCAGACACATGTAGTGGAAAATTATCGTTCATTGTAATTATATAATTAAATTAATAATTATAGTTAATAGCTCAATGCAACAGTTTTTAATTTATTTAGCAGCAAATGAAATAATATTGATTGTTGTATCATTTGTACATGTCTGCCATCATTATTGGCTCTATTCAATTCAATAAGAAATTCCAAATATTAGAGCTTCATGATATTTGATATATTTCAATATCTAGTAGTTCGTAATAGTAATCATTATTGTTGATGCTCCTGATAGATTTTTAAAATAGCATTTCAGAAAATCACGAGAACATTTTATAACCTTCCTTCATCTCCTTCAGGGTCTTTCTGGGAAACCTCCTGATGGACTACACAGGTTTATTTCTGCTCCTCCATCTCCTCAGTTTGATAACTACCGGTCTATCTTGTTTCTGTGATCGCTACCCATGGGGCTCCTGGTCTTCTTGTTCCCAAACATGCAACCAGGGCACACAGAGCAGACATAGGTAAAACAGGTCAAAATTGGTGGACCATGGATTCTGATGAAGAATATTTGTTTTGTTCATATCCATTTAATAGAACATTTCAATATGATGATTACTACTGGAAGAGCAGCTGTCATCAGCTGTGTGAGAAACATGACAGAAGGGCTTGTAATGTGCAGGCTTGTCCCATAAATTGCCTGCTGACAGAATTTGGGCCCTGGTCTGACTGCTCATCTTGTGCCAAGAAACAGGCAAGACACATTGCAAAACCAGTACAAGACACTCAGTACATTTCAGTTGTCGAATCATTTCAATCCATACAAATCAATTAACTATCACAAATATACATTGTACGGAAAATGTGAGTATATAACAAATAAAATATAACAATAAATATTCTTGTAATTGTTTCTCTCTTTTCAAAAAATACTGTATATTGCTGCTGGCGTGATTGGCCTTTCTATTTCTGGTGTCATAGTTACGGACCAGGGCTATCCAGACACCCTCCCAGTTTGGTGGTGAACCATGCAGTGTGGAGCTGATGGAGGAGAGGCCCTGTTATCCTGCCACAGAGTGCAAGTTGCCACCAGTCGACTGCAGAGACAACTTTAAATGTGACAATGGTAAAGGCAGTGCGCTTTCTGTTGTGATGGCAGGTTTATTCAACCAGTATCCTCCACTTGAGTAATTGAAATAACAACATTTCATAATGAATGTATTGTCATGCAAGTGTCTGCTTGTTTTGGATTGCTGTATTGTATTTACATTATTGTGTCTTATATTTACCAATATTATAAAAGTTGACAAATATGAATGAAATAACAAAACCAAAATTGAAACATTTTTGTTCAATAAATTAAATAAAAATAAGTCCTTTAAAAACATGAAACTAAAAAAAATTAGTGAACATGGTTTTTAATAATTGACAAAATAGTTGACAAAAATGGACAAAATAACAAAACCAAAATTGAAACTAAATGTTTGTTCAATATAGAAAATAGAAATCATTGCTTTCAAAAAATAAAACTAGAATAACTAAAATTATAATGAACATGTTCCTTATTTTTTTTATTTGTGCTTTCAAGGTTTAGTTCTTTTTTTTTAAATTTCTGTATCATTGTTTGCTGTACAGACAAAAAGTTGTTTGCTGTCGTTTTGCTAAAAGTGAAACTAAAAGTGATCAAAAGATAAATTAAAACAAAGAGTTTTGATGAAAAAATAGAAATAAATAAAAATGAAGACACCCACTCTATAAAAACAACAAAATTAACTGAAAAGTAAAAACATAATACAATTATAAAAGCATTGCAACCCTTTAATGAACAGAATTTTGGTCACATTACTTCTTAAATCTCCCCTTTCTGATTCAGGACGTTGCATTAATGTTACACTAACTTGCAACAAACAAAACGACTGTGACGATAACTCTGATGAGAGGGACTGTGATGACTTCAAAGTTGTATGTCCAGCTGATAAGAGAGTGGCTCCTGGTGCTGACTTGGTGGGGAATGGGTAAGATAAAGCATCACTCCTCCGATTACTTTGACTTGTTCTTGCATTCCTTCCTGTTGTGCCCCATAAAATGCTTGAATATCAGTTGAACACAGTAACTTGCATTGCTCTCACATTCCAAAACATGCACGTTAGTTTCATTGAAGACTGAAATATTTGAACCCTCTTGGTTGGGGTAGGTGGAAAAAAGCTGAATATTCAATTCAAACCTTTCCAGATTTACCAACTCACTGATATATTGGTTTATAGGTTTGATGCATTGGCAAATGAACCGCGGGGGGCAGTCCTGGACAACATGTTTATGGGAGGAAGTTGCATCATCAAGAGGCCTCAAAGCACACTGCTTTATCATCGGATACCTCACAACTTTGAGAGCTTTGAAATTAAGGTAACATAAACTACAGTCTTGTCCAAATGCATTGGAACGGCAATAATGGGTTTCATTGTATTTACCACAAGTCATCGTTGGAAATTTTGATAATCATAACAATAATAATAATAAAAATATACTTTGCATTTTTATTTAGCCAACTGGAGACTTAATTATCAGTATATATTGCCTGTTAAGACTCTTTATATCTTTTGTGTCAAATGTCTACTATGTGTTAAGTGCAATTTTTATAAATGGAGAGTCTAAAGTTCTGCTAAGAAGGAAATAGGTTATAAGGCAAAAACAAAATAAATAATTTTAGTATACTCTCTGAAAAAGAATTCAATGGACAACGGTGTCATGAATTCACATTGTTATTTCGGTCATAAAGGTTGGTGTGATCGAAGACTTCACCGCGAATCCCACCCCTGTGCACTCTGAGTCCATTGATGTGAAGACCTCCATTTCCACTGAAGAGGAGAGGGAAAAAAAGATCTTTTGTATTTTCCCTTTTTTGACGTCACATATGAAATCAAAGGATGCATTTGAGGCTTCAAAGAAAACTGTGAGTGAGCAAAAAAAAAATGCAGATGCAAATATTTAGCGTCAGAACGACTCGACCACCAATGACATCACTAACTCCGCTATCATATATTCTCCTCATATCTTTTTGCTGAAGTCAACTGATGCTCTCAGGTTGACATACCTGTATAGTAAACCTGATCTTTTCTCGTGTTAGGATTCCACTTTTGTTCGGGTGCACCAAATTCTGCCCATTTCCACATTCAAAGTGCGGGACCCAAGCGATTTGGTTTTATCTGGGCCTTTCCTCAAGTTCCTCCATGCTCTTCCTCTTGAATACAACTATGCCCTCTACAGAAACATCTTTCAACGCTTTGGAACACACTACTACAGCTCAGGGACACTCGGAGGCCTCTATGACCTGCTCTACCAGTACAACCGAGAGGAGCTAACCAGTTCAGGTACCATGACCCGAGAGCACAACAAACAAAATCCTACTTCAGGTTAAAATACCCGTTTAAGTTGGTCGATTAACTTGTAGCTCTTCTTGAACCTTTCGGCACATTGTGTTAAAAGGCTGCTGTGTCTAAAGATTATTGCAAACTTGTGTTCTCTGTCATAACCTGGATATTGGACAAATGAAGCTTCATAAAGCATTTGTGATATATTTTTGACTCCTCTAGCTGTCACTCTTTTGAGAAGCAGATAAAGTAACGTGCACCATTGCTCTTTAACCAAGAGTACTGTCTAGAAAAGTAAAACAAAAACTCACAATTGCTTCATGAAGCTTCATTTACCTGTCACTAGAAATTTGTCTAAAATACATATAAATAAATAAGCAAGAATCAGTTTTATGCCCAATATAGAGTAGACATGCATTAATTGTGGCTAATATGAATTGACAATAAGATTAAATATTTTATGATAAGGTATATTACATCAATTCAACAGGGATGGTACCTTCCCACATGCACGCTTGCACAAAACTTTGCAAAACATGTAGGTAAATGGTTTCACTTTCAGTATCGTATGGTTGCAATTCTAAACGAGAGAAGACTGTAAATTGTCTTATAAAGCAATATACTATCAAAACAGCATTATTCTTGGAAATGATTGTGCAGAACACTGGGGATCTTTTGTGCTGTAGCGTCTTCTTGGCATGATCAAAACTACGTATTCGCTTATTAGATCAAATGTTAGAACCGTAACAAGGAATGTCAACTTAATTTGAAAAATACTAATACATGCAATGTCTCTCTAACAGGTGAAACAGAGGAGCATGTCAAAGGCTGTCTGGGCCAAGAGACCAAATGGGCAATCGTCCTGGCTCAACAGAGGGCTCTACCGATGTGTTCTGAGAGCAAAATGAGTCAAAAATATCAAGGTTCAATACCACACCACAACAATAAATATAAGAGTAATAGTTAGCATAAATTTGCTTTTTTTTATCCTCTGGGCCAGGCTCATACATTCAGGCTGCAGAGAAGTCTTACTCGGCAGTGAGAGGCGGACGAACCAGAGAGGCAGCATCTCTGGCCTGGGATAGGCAAGGCCCTGCTCCTGATCAACATTCCTACAAAAACTGGGTTAAATCTGTCCTCGATAATCCAGCTGTGGTCGATTTCAAGGTTAAATTGAAAATACTCAAATGCATGGAATGTATTGAATTTAATTGGTGGAAAATAAGTTGACAAAACAAAGGAACAACTTGTGGTTATCCAGGTGGAGCCAATTGTTGATCTTGTGCGAGGGATCCCCTGTGCAGCCACAAAGAGGAGGCAACTGAAGAAAGCTTTGCTGCAGTACTTGCAAGAGTTTGACACCTGCAAATGTGCTCCCTGTCCCAACAATGGCAGAGCTTTTCTCTCTGGAACAGAGTGCAAGTGTGTCTGCCAGACCGGTACTTTTGGGCCCAACTGTGAGCAGCGAGCTCCTGACTACACTTCAGGTACCACAAAAAAAACAGCAGGATACACATGACCAGATGCATTATCCTACACATAAGGTGGAGAATATTTTAAAGACCTCCTTCGGCACACTTTCCAATGAGGAGAAGAAGAATCAGAGGGCTTTCCTAACTCTGAAGTTGAAGTCTAAGGCTCTAGATGTTGTGGTTGCATTGAATGTCACAGAGGTGGTAGATGGTTCCTGGAGCTGTTGGGGATCTTGGAGTCGCTGTGGAGCTTTCATGAAGAGACATCGTAGAAGGAGGTGTGACAACCCTGCCCCCTTGAAAGGGGGCCAACCGTGCGAGGGTCCTGACAGGGATGAGGAATCATGTCACATCTCACTTTTTAAACAGTAGGAAAATGATAAAAAGTGCAAACTGTCATCTTTCCTACAAATGATAGTCATTTTACAATGTTTCATTCATGTTCTTGTGTCCAGACATGAAACGTGTGAAAATGATGATGACTTCACCACGGGATGGAGAGATGAGCTTCCTCCCGGTGTGCAGGGTTGTCCCAGGCCGAAGCCGCCTGTCAACAGCTTGCTCAGGGTAAAGGCGATAGATATCATTCATGCCAACTCTTAATTTTTTTTTTTATAATCTGAAAATTGCATCCACTCATGAATTGAAAAGTGTAATGCTTGGTCATAAAGTCTATGATTGAAAAGAAAAATGATGGGCATCTGCTGTCTCTTAAACCCTATGTTTTGTATCCAGAAAGCAAAGCAGTACTATAATTTTGGAGAGGATGAAGAGTTCAAGTGCTTCACAGGATTTGACCGGGAGGGTCTCCAGTTCATAAATTGTCTGCCTGACGGGACATGGAGTCAATCAAAAGGAAGCTGCCTCAGTGGGTTTACGATTCTTAGAATAAGTTGCCCTAATAATACTCTGTCTGTCTTCATTACTGCACATTCTCCTCTACTTTTAGGGAAGATATGTCTCCCCCCTGATATTCCTGATGACATGACGCTTTTCCCCAGCAAAGAAGAGTACAAAGTGGGTGATTCAGTGGGTTTGAACTGTGTTGAGGCGGGTTTGTTGCCTTTGCCTCGAGGCTTCTACAAGTGCAGCAACAGTCTGACTTGGGAACCTCCATTACCTGCAGGATTGCACTGCACTGATGGTACATGCACCGAGTTTTACATTTTAATGTGTCAAAGAAAACTATTTTGTCTAACATCGTCTAGAAGTGATGTTTCTTTTCCACAAAAAAACAAAGCCGTCTTTTGTTACTTTCTAGTGGAACCTTTTGAACCTGACAATCAGTGTGGTCCAGGTCAGAATCGTCAAGGCTCTCAATGCGTCTGTTTACAGCGTGAGAACTGCCTGTACGTTGTTTTTTTTTTGCAATAAACATCTCATTTTGTACATTATACATACAGTAATGTGTGTGTATGTAATGTATATGTATGTACGCCCACCCAGATCCGAACCGGAGACTCTCTGTATCTTGAACACTGACATCAACGTCACTGTGCCGATGTCCATCTGCTCCTTCCACACCGGCCGTTGCCATGGCGATCCGCTTTTCTTTGTCAGCGAAAGTACTTGCAATACCGTGGATCCGGATGAACTGGAATGGGCCAGGTTCCGCGCCAAGTTTGCCTCAAAGAGTTCTGTCAAGGAGTCATGTGATCTTGACACGTGTTATGAATGGGAGAGCTGTTCAAGTAAGCGTGACTTTATGCGCACACTTTCGGAATGAAAGAATAAAAACAAATTCACATTGTCCTCAATGTCTTTTCAGCATCTAAGAAATGCGGTTGCATAGCTGCTCGGGAGTGTCCCCAAGTTGAGACGTACAAGTTTTGTCTCATGCTGACCAGAATCCAGAAGACTCGGAGCATGAACCTTTGTTCCATGGCTGCTCTGAAGTGTGCCAAATATCAATTTGAGATCCTCAATGAAGTTGACTGTGAATCCAGATGAGCCAATATATGTATGACCAGACACATTTATGAAACATCACTCCACCACTGCTCTAAAAGACATAGTGGTTAATATAAATACACTTTGATCTGTTTTTGACATTACGATATGTGGAACCTCCAATATGGACTACAATTAAGCGAAACAAGTCAACACTTCCGTTCTTGTTAAATGTTGTTGAATAATCCCCATTTCTTTTTTCGGTGCAAAGTTATTATGGCACCACACAAAAAAAAAAAAACAGCACAAAAATTAAATATAACATAATACAAATATACTTTTGAGGTTGAAAGCCATTACATCATGATAGTTTGACCTTTCTGTGAGGATTTAAATAAATATATTGCCCATAAAGCTTGATTAACCTCCTAGTTGTATGACTTTGGAGGGTCTGCCATCATTTCAAAAGCCCACAAAGTATGACCACAAAGCATTGTTTTTTTTTTGTTATTCAAGATGGATTAGCTAAATAAGTCCCACTTAACTATATTTATGTAGATCATTGCAAATATTTGAAAGCCTTTTGGAATTTGTCAAAGTGAACTAAATGATCTTGCATAATTATATTGTACCACTCTATTTCTTCTTCATATTTTATATAAACCATGCAGTTTTGTTTGCTATTATTCCTTTTCAATGTCATGAAGAGTCACATTACACATTTGCATGGACATAATGCAAGTAGGGTAGAGACTGAAATAAGTCATTTTAACAAAAGTTGCAATTTTCTTGGACTCAATAAAAACATACTGGTTGTTTCCACCTCCTAAAGTAAATTATTGCCAGTGTTTGGTCATTCTTCAAAACAATTTAGTATTCTTGCCATCTTTATAACTGACATGAAACTACAGCAGTTGAAAAGAGTTCCCGTACCAAATGACAAGGAAAAAAAAAAAAGTGTTCAAGCCGTTACCACTGTTTTCCCAGCCCCTCTACCCAGGTCAAATGACATGGGTGTGTTAGTTTACCCGTGGCGTCATTGGTGCCTCTTATGCCAAAGTAATTTTTTATGTGCACCAAGTTATTCTGGTGTATTGTGATCCCTCTGTGGTTTCATTATATTGCGACGAATTTCTATCGGAAGATACATACAGACAGTTTGATATGGGACAGGCAAGAATAGAACAAATGTGAGGGAAATTAGGTCACTTTATTAGGGACACGCGTCAATACTGATCACAGTGAGCTGCTCACCAGAACACCTCTTGGACCTCACTTGGCATTCGGTCATCGTCATGGCAACAGTGCCAACGTCTGATGTCACACACAGGGGGTGTGAGTCTGCGGAACATTCTGACGGATTCTGGCATTGACAATTTCCAGCTAATTATAGAAAGAAGAGGAATGGGTTATTACTTGTCATTTATAAGCTACACTAAGTAAATTTACTTTTTTCCAAATTCATTATATAACGTTCAGAACTCCAGTGTTCGGGAGCCGCATTCCTACATGTTTTCGAAGTTTCCCTTGTTAAACACACGTGATGCAATTGATCAGGATCATTAGCAAACTCCTGTAGAACGCGAGGATGAACTGGAAGAACCTTTTTGTCTGTTTTCTCTTAAAAGTTACGGTATGAGTCATTTTAAGACCTGCAAATTTGATTTTTTAACAACAAGATACAAACTTTGAAATGATTAAACTTTTAAAGTATTCCTGACTCACGCTGACACTTTGTTCCAGAGGTCGTCCCTTCCGGCCAGTCACATTCGCTATTATTGACCAGGGTAAAATTGCGGCCTAAACATCGCAGCGCTCCAACCTGGCAAACACCAAGCACCCGAGGCTGGCTTGAGCTTACTCTGGCACACAACTCCAGAGAGTTCCTGGCAAAACCAATACATTATTTCAAAAAGTAAAAATAAGTAATAAAACAAAAGAAATCATGAGCACAAATTATACTCACGGGCACTGGAATGGCATTTTACACACACAATCCGTTTTTCCGACATTCTCCCAAGGTTTACATTTCAGGCCCTCTGGAGGAGTCGGAGTTGTGGGGCCTGAGAGCAAATATAAGTGGGAAAATAAGATCAATATTTTTGATTATATATACCTATATCCCACGCAGGCACGGGGAGAACATGCAAAATTGAACCCGCACCCTCCGATCTGTGAGGTGGACCTCCTAACCAGTGTGTCACCTAGCAGGCTTATAAAAATACAAGAGGAAACGTACAAATAAAACTGCCACAATTGCCGCAAGATAATCCATTTTCTACATCTGATTCATGGAGAGACAAGAGCTATTCTAGTTGAGAAATGGATGAACTTGAATAAAATGTATGAGGTAATGTTATTGATGAACACTATCACCTTCATGACAGTGAGCTGTGGTGGGAGATGGAGACCATTGCAGACTGGGAGTACATATGATGTCTGAAATGTCACCAGTTAGCATCAATCCCTTAGGACAGGACAAGGATATCTGCTCTCCAATCTGATAGTCCACTTTAACAGGCGTGGCCATCACATCATTATTGAGATTGGGAATGTGGCATGTTGAACCTGTGAACAGAAGTGAAGAAAGTAAATAAAAAAATTATCAATCATAAATAAATATATAAATACGAATATATATATATACATACGTATATCTGTTATACATGTTAACGTTTTGAGAATCTAACGAAGTGGTTTTATAGTCATTTTTATTGTGGTTATGGAGAGAAAACGTACTTTTACAAACCATTGCTCCAGTCTTCCAGGTCTGACTTTGAGTACATTCAGCCAAAGGGTTTCCACTGAGGTAATACCCATCTATGCAAGAGTACTGCACTGTGTTCCCAGCCAAATAAAATTCGCTGGTATCCTGAAAAAGACACACAGAAGCAGGTACACTTAAAATATTCCATGTTTGAGAATTGGCAAAGGACAATGCCGGTTGTTTATTCATCGCCAAATAAGGTACATCCATAGATTTTTGTTGTTGTTTGTTTATGTGAAAATCAGACATCAGAACACAGTTTTTTTTTCTTTTAATCATAGAAATTTCACCTGGATGTAACCATTTTGGAGGTTTGGAGGAGGTCCGCAGGTCTTTGGTGGAGTCACAGACAGGCCGAAACATTGCGGCGCCATCATCCTGCACACAAGTTAGATAGACAAAAAACCACAAATGAACATCATCATAGATCCATTCTATTTAATTCATGGTCACTTTGAATATGTATTTGGATCGATTCAGAACAGATCCATGCTTTTGTGTCCTTACTTTAAATATTGTATATCTGCATCTTCACAGGGCAGTTGCTCTACAGGCACCCCGGAGCAGTGCTGGCCACCTCTGCTGGGGCTGGGGTTGTTGCAGTTGCGAGACCTTTCCCTTTGACCCCCAGAACAAGAGCTCCAGGATGACCAGCAGCTCCAGCCACCATGAATCACCCCTGCAGAGAGTTATTATGAGTGAACATACAATGGACATTTGCAATTATTTTATAATTCATTTATTTATACATTTATGTTAATTAACTCCACTTTAAAAATATGTTTGCAACATTTTTTTCAAGATTTAATCATTTCATCTATTTATTTTTTTAATTCCAAACTGCTTGTTACCTGTTTGTTCCCCAATCACAGCTCCATGTTCACATGCCCGTCCTGAAGTTCCAGGGCGACAGATGCATCGACACTCGGAACCAGAAAGGAACGCCTGGGCGTTGTTACGGCAGGGTTGGCAGTGACATGGGTGCTCCTCTGCCAAGTATTCTTCAATGGCTCTTTTGAGGTGAAGCTTTTTTAGTCCTGCACACTGCACCTCCTTTATAAGCTCATACAGAGGGCGTAGCTGCAAAGCAAGTTTCAAGGCGATCAATGTATATAAAACAACGTAAAACCATTTACTATCTATTGGGCTACAAAAACTCAACGACAATACCGATACAATATATAGACAAAAAAAAAATGGAGCCTTTACAATATTGTGGGATATTTGAAACTTCCATTGCTCTCCCGCCTGGTGAAGGGGTTTGTGTGTCCCAATAGTCCCAGGTAAAAAAAAAAAAAAAATGAGGGAAACAATGGCTAAAAAAAATGACTTGAATATAAAATATCGTACTTTTTTTTCATGCTTGCATTGGTTTGTGGAAGGGTACAAGCAAGGTGAATGCATTCTTTGAACCCCAAACAAGTCATAGAAGTCATACCTTCTTGTCAATTATGTCAGGAAAATCTTTAACAGAGGAGGCCCAGTTATCATAGGCCTCCCCATTTCTTTCTGGATTTTCAAGATCCAGAACTTTCAAAATGTCTGAAAACGATGGATCGCCTCCATATGTGTTCACCTTAATGGGCATTTTGGTCACACCTCTTTCTGATGAGAAGAATATTGTAATTTGAGAATGAGAGTGAAACCTTATCATGCTAAATACTTATACTCACCTTCACCAAATGATATAGACTTGGAGAATTTTTCACAGACGATTTTGACTTTTTTCCTGAACAGTCTTCGTTTCACCTTTCTCCAGCAGTACTTGTAGTCTATATGTGTTGCACCTTTACACAATTCCAAGAGCAAAACCACATGACATCAACACTTTTTTCACCTGAATTGTAACCATATTTTCTGGACTTTTTGCATAAACTTTGAACCCTGCAGCTTATAGTCCAGTGCGGCTTATCTATGTTTTTTTTTTTTCTTCGATTTTCTTATAGTCCGGTGCATCTGAAAAGAACAGGATTTTAGCTCTAATTTTAGCTGGTGCGGTTTATATTCGGGTTCTTCTTATAGCCCAGAAATTACGGTAGTTTGTTTTTCTAATGGCAAAAAATACATACAAAGATACTTACCGGACGAGACAAATGCTTGGCGGTCTAACTCCAACAAGCCTTGGTATTCACCTCCAAGAGAGCCTTCAGCGAGATAATGTGTGCCGTACGTCTGCAGCAGTTGACGGTAGGCAGCATAGTTGTATGTTAATGGAAGCGAGATTAAAGCCTTCCAGAATTCTTCAGCCAGGGTTAGATACTGAGGGGCTGAGTTTTGGAACTGGGCCAACTCCACTTTATTCTTTAGAATTATAAGTCTCTGATTCTGTTTCATTTTGTGATTGAATGAGAATTTCATGAAGACAAAGGAAAAGGCAAGATCAGGGTAAGGTATTTGTGCTGTCCAGCCAACCAAGCAACATTACGTCATTGTTACCATTGTTTCAGTAAGCTCTTTGTGAAAGCTGCGACGGTCATGTCCCACTAAAGAGTTGACCTGGATATCTTGCATGTAAGACCAAGAACTTTCGTAGGATTCATCACTCTCCTCGTTGTCGACTTTGACCTGCGAAAATGAAACATCTTAAATACGATTGCACAGTATACCCCCCCCACCCCCCACCATACATAACATGCATTGTTCCTTGCTTTAAAATCAACAGAATCGATGGATCTGTTTCACTCACCTCAAAATTATACCTGAGGATGTTCTGGGGTAGGCGATAATAAATTTTATGGTCACCGCTGAACACCTTTCTGCACTGCCCTCCAAAACTCAGTGTATTGATCACGCCTGCCCTCAGCTTCCCTGTCAGTACGTCATACCTGGTAATAGTGACAACAAACCCAGTAGATTTACAAGGATCGCTTTGGGTTGTACAATATATGCAGTCGAAGATTGAGGTACTCACCCTCTACCAGTCAAGTCGGAGTTGGGCGGTGTTTTATCGAGATCACATACAAAGTGGCTGTTCTCTTCATAACAGCCTCTCTCATCCAGACCATCTTCACAGTCCTGATCTCCATTACACACCAGAGACCGGCTAATGCATTGACCTTTATTGACGATATTTGAGAATTTATATTGGCAACATTTTTCGATAGCTTATGCTTTTAGCTTACCAGATGTGCATCGGAATCTTGATTCACAACCCGTTTCTAGAGGACACCCCTTTTGTGACACACAGGGATGAGATTCTGCAATTTGTCCAGAGCATGGCACACCACCAAATTGGGCATATACCTCCACAGTTCGAATGCGCACCTGAAGGAGATGAGCAAACAAAGTTAAAAAAAAAAAAAAAAAGATCATGTGCACAATATAAAAAATTGCAAATCTGAAAATTTACTTTTTATAGCAACCAAGGTTACATTTAGGGCACACCACTAGCTACTACTGTTCTATGGGTTACCTTTGTCTTAGTGCAGCCATCACACTCAGACCAATCTCCAAAAGATCCCCATCTGCAGTTTATGGGCTGCTGACAGCTAAAGCAAGTACAGTGATTAAAAGAACTGAATCTCATAACATAAGCTATCCATTTTATGCATAAGCCAGATTCTGTATCAAGAACTAGTTCATCACAATACTGCCTAGGATAACAGCTGATAAATAAAATTAAATATTGTTGTTAAATTAAATTAAATTAAATTAAATAATTAAATGAAAGCAGTCGTAAAAGAAGACAGAGAGCATGTGAGGTATCACTTACCAATTAGGAGAAATAAATGTAAGCAGTAAAGCCAATGAAAGCAAGGCTGCAATCAAGTCCAACTGTTAACATAAAACAAAAACAAAATAATGAATTTTATTTCTATGAAAAGTAACGAAAGGAAATATTAATATTAAAAAAAGTATTTAAATGTGAGCTCTGATACAAAAAAAGACAACAATATCAAACTGAAGAAACTGATTCTGATATATACACACTTAACCTTATAGTACACCAAACATTGTTTAAGGGTTTTACCTTCATGGTGCCTTCCTTAGATGCTTGTTTTGTCCAGCGTTGTAACCCTCAGTATCATATGACCAGCAAAACGCGATTACCCAACAGAAGTCCATTATTTGGAATTACCCCCACTGGTGAAAGTCTCAGCTAACAAATTGGAACTAGTGTATTTAAAATGCCCGAGTACACACAGTGAGTCAGGAAGATATTCAGGGTTCTTTTCTAAAACCTCACTTTCAAATTCTGTTAAATTCTATTATTCTGAGTGTATCCAACAATATAATAATTGAATTCCTTCTCCAATACTGGTACTATTTTTTTTTAAATCTTTTTTGAAGGCATATGTTGCATTCTACTCTGTCAGAGTGCTTCATTACAGGAATGGTTGCATAACCATTGTTTGTTCTGAACAGAGCCATCATCAGTTGAGTGTGCTGGAACAGGACAAAGGTTAACACGTCCTATTTGATAAATTGTTTATATTGTTGAATATCCCCCCCCACACACACACACACAAAACAAGCAATAGATAACAATATATATATTACAATTATATATAAAGCAATTGTGAACAAATACCTAATGCATACAAAAGGTTTCGTGTTACCTCTGCTCATATTATTTGCTGGAAAAATTGCTAATGTGTCAAACTTTCATCCAAACTTTATGTACAGTATGAACATATACCTGCTATGCAGAAAGTTGTAAAAACTGACCGCGGGCCCATTTACAGATAAATATAAAAGACCTCTGTGAGAACTTTGTACAAGCTGCTGTGAGATTTTTGCATGTTTGTCAAGAGCAAAACATTTGTCAGGTCAGAGGTCTACGTTGAACAAGAGGGACTGATTCCCAAGCATTCTCATAACTCACCCACATTAAACAGCATCTAAATAATTAAAATTAAAATTAGATCATGTTATGGAATTCTCCTTTTGTCCAATAATGTGTTTTCCTTATTTTGTCTTCATTGAAGTGATCTACAGTACTAATGTAAGATTTAGGCCATTTCTAGGATCAGAGATTTGGGGTGCTGAACTCACTACCAGGCAAGATCAATTTTAGTAATCTATAAATTGCATTCCAATTTGACCCCAATTTGACCCCTTGTAAAACTTTTTTTTTTTTGTTCTTGTTATAATAGTACTACTGTATGTTTGAACTGTATGTTTGTTATTAATGGAAAACTACTTACAGGGGGGAAAAAATCTCTCAAATTTGCCTTAAATAACTATTTAAGACTGAATTATGTTAAACACAAAAAATTAAGGATTTTTATGTTAATATTCAGGCTGAACCTACATGGCCCAATTTTGGTGTCCAGCGCACAAGTCTAGCACGTTTGTCTTTTTGGTTTCATTATGTCAAAAGGTGAGCAAGCATAATGAGGATTTTTGGGCACATAAAACAAAAAAAGGTAAGGAAGTTTATCCTCAACTTTTTTTTTTTGAGGCATGCATAAGAAAGAATGAAAAACTTATGATTCGTCCTTGGAAATGCTTAGGCATGTTTCCTCGAGGAAGAGGACTCCTGACAATTCCTAAAATGGTGGCAACGCCCCTGTTGGCCTCATACGCGTCCTATTTCTCGCAGTTCCTGGAAATCTAATTTTTATAGCGCTTCCCAAATTTCACCAACAGGTGGCGCGCACAACATCAAGTTTTAAATGGTACAGCGCTGAACACTACACGGATTTACCTTATTGATCGCCACACTTTCACACAACCCAGAGTAGGTCGTATTGCAATCTCCTCGTGTTGTTGAGGAAGTTCAATCTTGCAAGTTTTTTTGTGGTCGACTCAACAAAACCGATGGAATCGCGTGGCCGTGAAACGCTTGTTTGCCACTTCTCAGCGGTGAGTGACTTCAAATCAGCTCTCGTGTTTCTTCTGCACGTTTAAAACTTGGTTTAATCATCTCGTGTCTCATAATCGTCTAATTTACGTGGTTGATAGTATGCTATAATAAGGCAACTCTTCATTCAGTTTGGATTGTTTTGGCTTTTCTATGGGAATGTTGCACAATCCTCGAGAGCACGTCAAGGGAATAATCCAGCAGCGAAAACTATCTGGAGTGGATGTAAACAGAATGTTCTCCAATCTTGGTCAACAGGCTGAGTTTGTGCTCCGAGTTTGAGTTTTTCATACGTATGTATGAGTTACTTGCAAATTGTGCCACGTTAAGGCATGACAACCCACTAATGTTCTCGTGTGTGTGTGTGTGTGTGTGTGTGTGTGCATATCATATTGCTATATATTGCGTGTGTGTGTGTGTGTGTGTGTGTGTGTGTGTGTGTGTGTGTGTGTGTGTGTGTGTGTGTGTGTGTGGGCGGGGGGATATGTGTTGGGGGGGAATTACGGGGTTAAATCCAATTCTAATTGGTGAGATTATTTGTATTTTTTCTTGGATCTACTTATGTATGTACTGTATGCTTCCTCTTTCAGGAATGAACCCCTGCTGAACTTGAGACAAGACCCCATTAGTGATTTCATTTTTTGATTAGTCAAAGTAAAAGTCTGCTTTATTGTGTGTGTGTGTATATATATATATATATATATATATATATATATATATATATATATATATATATATATATATATATATATATATATACACACACACACACACACACACACACACACACACACACACACACACCTTGCCTTTATATATAAGGCACATAAAATGAATAAGAGCTTTGAATAAATAAATAAGTAAATAAATAATTAAATGGAGCAGAAATGGAGCAAGTGTGCGTACAGCAGACAGTCAGAATATAGTTGTAGATTAAATGATTAATTGTTGTAAGATATTTTCTGGGAGTATGAAGTTGTCTTATGCTAGAAATGAAGACAGGACGGAGTGCCCCTGATGCACAGCACGGATGTGCTGTTCCGTGAGGATTCGGTTATGTGGGCTGTACTGAGCAATGAACGCACTTACCATATGTTTCCTTCACAGGTCAACATAATGGCTGCTGGTTTCTTCCTTTTTCTTCACTTCGTCACCGCCTCAGCGTTGGAATCTGGTTCTGACCAAGGTATGTTTTTTTTACAGATAAGGATTTCTTTACTCAGCATTGTTTTGGTTTATTTGTTTAAGATACCTTGATAAATGGATTTGGGGAAACTCTCAGAGGAAAGTACTGTAATAATTAAATAAGATATTAGAAAAGAATTTTGGGGGATTTTAAAAACCTGTGTTTTTATTAGGTTACAATGCAATTCAAATTGTAGGAGTTTATCCGAGAGTCTCCGGTTAGTGGTAAAATGCGCTGGACAACCGCAAAGCCCTCCACATGGAGAACAGCCTGCAGATTTCTAGGAAAATGGCTTCCCAGGAATTCTGCAGAGCAAAGATAGCCCTCACAATGGGAAGATGTTTAAAGTGCGAAAAAAAAGCTTTGTGTACATGGATCCCATTTTATCCACAGACAAAAATGAGGTCTCCATTGACCATTCACATCCCAACATCCTGTGCTGCTTCTTGTTATGTAACTCGGAGTATATTTCGCTCGTCTGGAATACCTACTATAGATTTCCGTCATGTAATTTGCAAGATGTAAAGCAGAAGTTGAGAGAAAGTAAAGAGTGAAGAGCAAAATTGGATTCAGTACCAGATTACAATACAATAACAATGATAATACAATAACAGATGTGAACTAGCAATCATGCCGTGAATTTTTGGAACGTGTGAAAGTTGGAATAGGGTGAATCGGTTAAAGCATGTGGGAGTAGTTAGGTGTCAAAAAAGTGGGAGGAATAAAGTAGGATAATAATAATAAGAAGAAAAAAATAAAGTAGAATAACAATAGTGTGAAGGCCTTCGCCATCACACTAATTAGAAATATTGTAGAAAGTGTACGAACTGTATATTTTGCCCCAGATTATTGGAAAATGAATTGGTTGCTGTTTCCCTGGCAAAGTTAGAGCATCAACATTTTTGCACTTTTAGAGTAAAGATTTTCTGGTGCTGGACTCTCTTGGCTACTTTCCTCACATTGACATTAGCCAGGAAAAATAATTAAGATGGTTTTATTGTGATTTGCTCATGTTTTGGAATGTGACGCATTTCGCTGGTATTTTTTATTTTGTACAAGCAAGGTATTTCATGCTTAATTTCTTTTTGTTGGTGTATAATTTCTGTCTGAAATCAAGATTTAGTGATCATGGTTTCTGTGGGACAAGGAATAGTAACTAACATGAATATTTTTCTTTCAACAGTAAATGAATTAAATTAAATGGACAAAATAAAAGCTCTGCATGGAATTACATTTTTAACTGGAGCAGTCATTCTACTCAAAATTAATTAACCATAATTAATCAATAATAGTTTAAATTAGATTATGTGTTTAGAAGAACCATAAGAATGTTGATGGAAGATTCTATTTGGTAGACAATCAAGGGACAATATAATTAGCACACAGTAATTATTATCAGGTCAGTACAAACAAAGAAAACACACTAAGATGTAAATTATTATTATTGGCTTTCGAAGGAGGCGGGGCACTGGGTAGCACGTCCGCCTCACAGTTAGGAGGGTGCGGGTTCGATTCCACATCCGGCCCTCCCTGTGTAGAGTTTGCATGTCGGTTTTCTCCAGGCCCTCCGGTATCCTCCCATATCCCAAAAACATTGGTAGGCCGATTGAGCACTCCAAATTGCCCGTAGGTGTGAGTGCGAGTGCGGATGGTTGTTCGTCTCTGTGTGCCCTGCGATTGGCTGGCAACCGGTTCAGGGTGTCACCCGCCTGCTGTCCGATGACGGCTGGGATAGGCTCCAGCACGCCCGCGAACCCGTGGGGACAAAGCGGTTCAGAAAATGGATGGATGGCTTTCGAAGGTATTGTACATTGTCGTCTAAAGCAGTGGTCCCCAACCTTTTTTGTGCCACGGACCAGTTACGTGTCAGAAATATTTTCGAGGACTGGCCTTTATGTAAATAAATAATACATTTATATAAATAAATGATACAGTTATAATAAATATATCAATACGATGAATTAAAATGATACGACTGGCATAAAAACAAGTACAAATTACATAATTTTTGCCCTTTCCGAAGTAGCTCTCCAAACATCTCTGTTTCTTTGCTTTGCGGGCTCGACTGAGGTGACAGATCTAATTGGGAGAGAATCGCCAGTTTTTAAAAAAAATATTTTTCAAAATAAATTCGGACTATTTTTTGCTAGCTTTGCGGGCTCGACTGGGGAAACTTGTCACGTGAGCGTCTTGACCTGACCGGTACCGGTCCGCGGCCCGGTGGTTGGGGACCTCTGGTCTAAAAGAAACCTAAAAAGAAAATCTTTCCCAGCTGTCCTATAACTATGAGGATCTGAATTAATCAAAGTACAATGAAGGAGGATATTTCTTTTCATCTTTTTGACTTTTTCAGCCTGCGGCAAGAAAAAAGTACAGCCTAAAAATAAAAATCGGCCTCGCAAACATGTTTACTTCTCAAAGTTCTGCTTTCAGTCATCGGTCATATATATTGCCATCTCAGAAATGTGTCTTGAGGCTTTAATTGTGAACAGGCTGACGAGTCTAGTACGCTCTTGTACTCTGACAAAGATTGAGCAAGCACATACTTTGACATGGAGCCAAAAGAATGCAGTCTGCTCAGTTAGCTGGTTAACACTATTTTAAATGTAAGTTGTTACAAAAAGCCAGAGTCAATGTGTTGCACTGTGTTACACAGCCGTTGTCAACGTACAAGAATACAGTTTTATAAATAAATCCACAATAGCCAAATATTGTGGTGTTCTTCTAGTATCCTACTCTCAACAATCTTGAACAAGGTGGATCCCCGATCCTTATCTCTAAATCACAATAGTGAATGGCTATTTGGTGTCAAAGTCAAAGTCAGCTTTATTGTCAATTTCTTCACATGCCAAGACACACAAAGAGATCAAAATTGCTTTTCCCACCATCCCACGGCGACAAGACATTACAAAACATCCACGTACGTACATACATACATACATACATACATACATACATACATACATACATACATACATACTCTTCGTTGGTTTAGGTCATACTTTGTACAAATGCTTGTGTGTGAGTCTCGGCGTTCCCCCAGGACTCAGGTCTAAGAACTTTATTGTTTTTGTTGTGTTTGTTGTGTGCAGCTCGTGTCATGGTTTTGTCGATTTGTTTCATGCAAAAGATATGTTAGATTCCTATTCCTTTGAAAGAGGTGGTTTTATAAATGTAAAAAAACCAAGAAATGGCGCTCATTTATTTCAGTGAAATGAACTAAAGTGGCGTTTGCTTTGACGTCTTTACATAGTACCTCTCGTGTGCACTTGAGATCCCTTTGAGAATTCATGGTCATTAATTTAGTTGCCAAATAAATGTGTTTTATAACAAAAACAACTGACAAGATCCATCAATGGATGGACTGACGGATGGACAACTGACAAGCGTGCCACTGTTTTCATTATATCATATATATTATATATATTATATATATATATATATATATATATATATTATATATATTATATATTATATATATTATATATATATATTATATATTATATACTTGAACAGTAATTTAAGCTTTTACTTAGTGATCATTGTTAGACTAGTCGGAGCGCAAAGAATATATTGTTAAAAAAATTTGTTGATTTTCTTTTTAAGGTCCAATGTAGTGAGCTAACACACTGCACATGTTTTGGGACTTCTGGAAGAAGCTGTAGAGAACACAGGCAAGCATAATGGGGGGGGGGGGGGGGGGAATCATTGATTTTTCCCTGCATCCCCAACCCAGCTATTTCCTGGTAGTAGTTTGTCCTGTTGAAAACAGATTATGTTTGAAATATAAAGCATTTCGGAAAATCTGGGTTTTCCTTTGTGATGTAATGATTTAGAGCATCGACACAGAAGCATTTGACAAATCTACAGTCTCCAATTTTACTGAAGTTTACCTACTGATTAACATCCTGCAGTCGAGTAACTCATTAACCCAGCAAACTAGTGGGGACTTGTTTTCCCTGGTTCCCTCTTTAGTTGTTTGCTTCAGTGTGCATGAGTACAGCTCACTCGGATGTCAAAAACATGGACAAACATATGATTCATCTTTTTGTTGACCTGTGTTTACCCTGTAATATCTGATCTAAAAAATGTGTCCTCGTAAAGACAGAAAATAGCTACTTCTAAGAGGCGCGGCAGTATAATGTGACAGCTTGCGCTGAAGAGCAGTGAAATGACTTCCAGGAAGATGGGAGTGTTTACATTGTGGCTTAGCAAGAGCCCATTAAGAAACTTCACTCTATGGCAAAAGCTGTGAAATTTTGCAGGGGGAAAAAAAAGATTTCAATTGTTCCTTTTTTTTTTTTTCTCTCATTCTTTTCTTTTTGTGCTTTCCTAGACTCACCCATTAAGTACCCACATCTCACTGACTGTGTGTCCACCAACATGGAGACTTTCTACTGCAGATGGGATGTTGGTACGTTGCAGAACATCTCCAAGCCAGAAGATATGCGCTTATTCTACATTATGAAATTGTAAGCAAACAAGTTCTGTCTGGATTAACAAAGTGTCTGTACTCAAACAACAGGGCCCTAAAATGGAAATATGTCTTCTGATAATGTATTTAACTAAGAATTTTTAGAAACTACTAAATGTAGCATCTTTTAAGATTCTCTGCATTCTCAAAAATGTATTCACAAAGTGATACCCACAAACCTCGAGCTAATTGTTTTACATGGCCTTTGAAGAAAAAGAAAAACATTACCGTATTGTCCGGACTATAAGGCACACCTAAACACCTAACATTTTCCCAAAAGCCGACAGTGCGCCTTTTAGTCCGGTGCGCCTTATATATGGACCAAATTCCTAAATTTAAACTGGCCTGAAGCATTGTGTCATGAAATCAATCATAAGTGGCCCGCTGAAGACTATGAATCATGAATCAAAAACACTATGGATCATTATTTTGTGATTATAGAGTATTTTTTTGCGTCTGAAGTTGAAATAAAAAAGGTAAAATGGAGAATGATATGATTTGGATTAAAAATCAGACACGATGCATTAATGATGCGCCTTATAGTCCAGTGCGCCTTATATAAGGAAAAAGTTTTAAAATGGGCCATTCATTGAAGGTGCACTTTATAGTCCGGTGCGCCTTATAGTCCCGGAAATACAGTATACTCATACAGCTGTCTTGCATGAGCTAAAATAAAATAAAAAACCAATGGTTTGTTGGTTATCAATCAAAGGCAAGCAAATTTACACAGACTTTTTTTTTCTGTACAATTTTTCATGAAAACATTTACTTTCTACTCAAATACTTATTATTCTAACCAGAGATAGAGGTTTAACTAGTTTTAATGATTAAAAGACATGTTCCCACCCTTAATTGATACTTACAGTCACCTCTTAGTACACAATGTAACTGATCACATATGATTGTATTCTTTACCATCCTTGCAGACCCCTGTCCACATATTCTAAAGAGTGGAGTGAGTGTCCTCATTACTCCACAGAGAGGTTCAACGAGTGTTTCTTCAATGAAAACCATACATCTGTCTGGATAGATTACAGCATTCAGCTCCGCTCAAGAGATCAAACTATCCTCTATGATGAGAAACACTTTAATGTTCAGGACATTGGTAAGTTTGGTACAACTCACTATCTGACTATCATTATCCACTTCCGTAGAGGGAGATTAAAATCATTGATTTTGAAAAATTTAAAATAATAATAAAAAAAAAAAAGAAATAGTTTGACAAAAGTATCATGAAGAAATAATGATCAAAAAGTGTTCAAATGTCTTTGCAGTGCAACCCGATCCGCCTCTCGGGCTGAACTGGACATTGCTGAATATGAGTTTGACTGGCAGCTTCTTTGATATAATGCTCAGTTGGGAGCCGCCTCCATCTGCAGATGTAAAGATGGGATGGATGACATTGCAGTATGAGGTCCAACACCGCAAAGTTAATTCTGAACGCTGGGATACGGTGCGTGTTGAATGTGATTTACTGTTTTTTACGCACGATTAGGCACTTGGGGTTAAAAGACGCAGACTCAATTCCGGGGGCTTTTCTGTACCTAATCCACACATACGATGCACCACATTATAGGGCGTATGCATACCATGATTTACGGTAAAAAAAAAAAAACATCAGAGGAGCAATGGAGTCCGTTTCGTTGTACTTGCATGTACTCAACGTATTACGTACAGTCCTCTGATTGGTCTACCGCCCCGATCTACGTAAAATGTAATGTCCTCTGATTGGTTCATCGGGTGCCTGAATATTACGTCTCAAAACAAAACAACTTTACAGATTTGCACAAACGATAGTATTTATTCATCAATGGCGGTGGAGGTACGTACATACGCGTTACTTACAGTCCTCTTTTTTTTTGACCCGATCTACGTAAAATGTAATGTCCTCTGATTGGTTCATTGGGTCTACATATTACACATGTATATTACGGAAGCCAGACAAAACAACTTTACAGATTTTGGAATTTGGTCCACACACAAGGCACACCCTTTTCAAAAGGCGCACCTTCGTTTTTGGAGAAAATTAAAGGCTTTTAAGTGCGTCTTATGGTGTGTAAAATACGATATATATGTTTGATACTTTGCTATATTAAGCCGCTCGCCAACAAAGGAAGCTTGTTCTCCATTTAGACAAGTTGTTTGCTATTTTGTTTTCTATATCATTAATGATACCTAGTATTTGAAATATAAATATCCAATTGTGTCCATTCTGTTGCCCACAGGCGGAGCTTGTAAAAACCACACATTGTTCCCTGTATGGGCTTCAAAGTAATGTAAATTATGAAGTTCGGGTTCGCTGCAAAAAGCTCGGCGAGAAGAAGTTTGGAGGGTTCAGTGACTCTATATTTGTCCACGTCACATCTGAAGGTAAAAACGTTGACAGGAGATCTACTAAAATGGGATAAAATAGCAATGACACACGTTTGTTTTATTTTGTTTTGTAGGGAACAAGTAATGTTCGGGTTAGTAGAACCAAGTAATGTTAATTAATGTCTAATATGCCACTTGTGCCAATAAATTGTCTTCCTGCTTACAGAGGCATTATGTGTAAGATGTGATTTAATTGAAATACTTTTATTATACGAATTTAAATTCCTCAAAGGGAATATTTATTTTATACTCTGTATATTTTGTTGTACACTGCAAGTGAACAGGACACATACAGAATGACACCGACTCCAATTATAAATGGTTGATAGAGTGTGTTTTTGCTTTTCTAGCATCGAGATTTCCTTTGTTGGCTTTACTCCTCTTTGGCACCTTGTGCTTGGTAGCCATCCTGATGTTGGTCATCTTATCGCAGCAGCAAAAGTAAGTAGTTAGCTAATAAAACAAGTTTATCCGTATATGATACATCGTTTTGGGTTTTTTCATTCAAAAAGCAATAATGCAAGTTCACAAAAAACTTGAGTAACGATTAACAAAAAAAAAAAAGTTTAGCAGTAAACGGTGTGCCAGAATTTGTGGTTACAGTTATTTGCATTTAACATTTTCCCATTTTCTTATTAAAGATTGATGGTCATTCTTCTCCCAACTGTTCCTGGACCTAGAATAAGAGGAATTGACCCTGAGCTACTTAAGGTACTTGTGGATTTACTAGATTTTGACATTGTTTCATACATATACATATTTATATCTCTTATGACGTTTCAAGACCCATTTTTGAGCAATCTCAATTATTATTGATGTAATTAATGGAATCATAAAAAAAATTTTAACATCTGAATCAAAGTTGTATTTTTATAATCCCATAGAAGGGGAAGATAAAGGATTTGACATCCATCCTGGGCTGCCCTCCTGATCTGAGACCAGAGCTGTACACCAATGACCCCTGGGTGGAATTCATCGATCTGGACTTTGAGGAACAGAGCGACAAACTAACAAACCTGGACACGGTGTTTCTCATGGATCGATCTCTGTTTTCCAACTGTTCAAATCTTTCCATTGGTTTTAGGGATGATGACTCAGGTCATGCAAGCTGCTGTGATCCTGATCTTACCAATGATGCAGAAACATCACCTTTGAATTCTCTTGCCACAAGCCACATCCGCAATAGAGATCCGGCTACTATTTCTGGACCTTGCTCTGCAAGCCCAAGCTCCACAGCAGGAGATATTCCTTCAGAAGACCCTGTCAGGCAGGCTTTGTATACACAGGTAAGCGAGATTAAGCCATCTGGGAAAGTCCTGTTGTCTCCTGAGGATGAGATGGAAAAAAACACAGTCAACGATGCTGAAGAAATCAAAACGGCAGAAAAAAAGGAGGACAAGAACATTTTTCAGCTCCGTGAAATGTATAGCTCGGAGGTCAATGCAGTAAAAATGAGCCCGTCTTTGCCTGGATGCAATTTCAATGACTTATGTTCAACTGGTGAGGACTTGAGTTCGATCACATGTTCATCATCGGAGAACTACCAAAACCCTTCCCGTGAATCATTTTCAAATCCCACATCCCACCTTCCCCCAACTCCTGTTTATACCGTAGTAGAGGATGTCGATATACAAAACAGCCTCGTACTAACGCCAAATTCAATACCTACCCCGCAGCTGACAATCCCAAAGGACATGCCGACACCTGATGGCTACCTGACCCCAGATCTTTTGGGAAATATTACACCATAAACATGCAATGACCTTCTAAAATTAAAATTATTCAGTCAACAACAGCGACAAACTCCTAAAACTGTCTTTGTGATTAATGACTGAGAGTCTTATGCTTCAGTATTGAATTTCAGTTCACCGAAAATAGAAAGGGATGACCATCCTGCTGCTATCTATGTGACTTGTGGTCTATGACGCCCCTAGTGGCAAAGATGTGTATTACATTATAAACAAAAGGGAAATGAAAGATGAACCAGAGCTGGAATCTGTTGCCATATTTTTTTTCCTGTGAGCCTCCGCATATCTGTGGTTAAAGATTCATGAATTTGCGTATTCACATATATAAAGTTGTTTGACCCTATTTTTGGTTGTTCGCTAAACATTTTGGCCATTTGCTGTTTTTGTAGTCAAGCCCTATCAGATGGGATCTTGATGCTGTTAAGTTCATGGTTTTTTTTTTTGGGCTGTGTTTGAGATGTCTTGTTATGTTTTCAGTCTAATTGCCTACGCAGTCGAAGTGAAATGGAAAGTATGTTTTTGCCTCGCTTTCTTACTAATACCAGATGAAATCTACGTTCCCTACAGTTTCCCTGGATCCCTGTATTTTTTTTTTTGTAAATGTCAAAGGAAGCGTTTACTGACGCAATCTTTGATCGATTCTGCTTTATTTTTTATCTATGCGATTGTTGGGAGTTCACTGTATTGTACCACCTCTTCCGAATGTCTCCATGATTTAGTTCTTGAAGGCAAATTATTAGCCATACGCTATCAAACAATGTCACTTTCCTTTTTTTGAATAATTAAAGGCCTCTGTACCGCTGCAGTTCCAAATAAAACAATACTTTTAAATCCGTCATTTTAAATGTAAGTAGTCCTTCACATAAATAGGTTCTGTATATGCTGAAAACATTTTCTTAACTGTATAAAGAGGGTTGTAGCTATTTTATATTCTAAGTCAGCAATCATGTAAAGAGACATGTCACTTAAATTCCAAAAACTTCACGTATCTTGGTGTGGTTTTGTTCAGCGATAATAAAAATGTCTACTGTCAATGTGATTTCTGAGTACTAGTATATGCATTTGAATGTTCTCAAGTTCTTGTACTGTGTAATTCATCCATCCATTCATTTTTTATAGCACTTGTCCCCACAGGGGCCACGGGTGTGCAGGAGCCTATCTCGGCAGTCATCAGGCAGTAAGCGGGGACACCCTGAACCGGTTGCCAGCCAATCACAGGGCACAGAGACGAACAACCATTCGCACCCGCACTCACACCTAGGGGTAATTTGGAGTGCTCAATCGGCCTACCGAGCATGTTATTGGGAAGTGGGAGGAAACTGGAGTGCCCGGAAAAAAACCCATGTGGTTACGGGGAGAACATGCAAACTCTACACAGGGAGGGCCAGAGGTGGAATCAAACCCGCACCCTCATAGATGTGAGGCGGACGTGCAAACCAGTGCTCCACCGTGCTGCCCTGTGTATTTCATACATACAAAAATTGCAAATCCAATCCATATCTAATTCGTGCCAGTCCTCATTTTATGACATTTCTTTACGCCAAGCCCCTCTTTTCAGATCTGCCCTGGAGGGATAGAATTGGAATTAAAATGAGTCATGATAGTACTTGATATGCAGTACTTGGGCGTCAACTACAAATACTAAATTACTTTTTTTTTTTTTTTTGGTAGAATGTTCAGTGCAATATTTATT
The DNA here is from genome assembly GCF_054491065.1 of Syngnathus leptorhynchus. NCBI lineage: Eukaryota > Metazoa > Chordata > Actinopteri > Syngnathiformes > Syngnathidae > Syngnathus > Syngnathus leptorhynchus. Next base: position 3,719,307 of record NC_141206.1, on the reverse strand, counting down.
TATTTATTTATTTATTTAAATTCTCTTTAATAGTTGTGCAGCGAGCCATCGGTGCCTGTTACTCGGACGCATTTAAGCTAATCCTCCCCTGCTTCAAGATATTTTAACGCGTATTTCGTACCTTATCTTCTACATGGCACTGCTAAATGGAATTAATCTTGACAAATTAACAGAGGAATTCATCGTACTCGAAAATGTAAGTTAATATTGAACTTTTGTCTCCAGGTAAATTTTAGCGTGATGATTCTGTATGTACAGAACTGCCAAACAGGTCTGCGTGCATTTGCAGTACTATATCAAATGTGATAAAAAATAAAAAAAAAGGTTTGTACGTGCAGACAATTACAGATTTAAATGGTAAAATCATCTTTCTGGAGACGATGCTGGAAGACGCCAACAGACAAGTGAAATTTTACGAGAACAAGGAGAAAGCAGTCACTGAAGGTGAGTTTATTTTTCATTTTAAACCTTGTGGTTCATTTGATATTGATATGTCACGGTTATATATATATTACAGAATTAAAGTACAGGATTGAAGGTATCCAGCACTCATGTCAAACTCCAGGCCCTGGGGCCAGATACGGCCCGCCACATCATTTGATGTGGCCCGTGAAGACAAATTGTGCATCAAATTCGTGGGTCGTTACTAGAATTGCAAATTGTCTTCACTTTTAATATCTTTTTTTTTAATATTTGACCAGTTTTTACTCGTCTGATTTGAAAACGAGTTATTTGTCGGTTTGTTTTGTAGCTTTTACTGTATATAATATGAGGTGCTCATACACTTATTTGTTTTGACAGTCATAATGGCCCTCCGAAAGAAGCTATGACTTCAATGCGGCCCGTGAAAAAAACGAGTTTGACACCCCTGCATGCCTTGATGAGGCGTTGTTGTTTTTCTGAGGCGTTTATTTGTGTCCTCCTGCTGGACATTTTACAATGTTTCTCTGATTTTTTTATTTTTTTTCCCAGAAAGAGATGCCCTTCTTGTCACAGTGAACCAGCTGCAACAGGCTTTGCAAGAGCAGTGCGACCTCAGAGGTAACACAAGTGTGTTAGGAAACTATTGTTAATTTGGACATTGTTTGTAACTGGTTCAAAAAGATGTCAATTCATTTCTGTAGGGTGTATCCCCAATGTATTGAACTGAATATAACATCATGTTCATCATCACTAATGTTTCAGTTTCGCCTATATAAGAATCATAACGCAATTGTTTATTTTCTCACACTAGTGGAAAAGGAGACACTGAAAAGCAATATGGAAATCTTGAAGCAACAAAGTAAACGAAAAGCAGAGGTAATATTTGAAATCAGTGAAAACTGGTCTTGATTCAAGAGCTCCTTTTCCACTTTTTGTTTGTGCTTGTTTTTCGATCAGGATGGAGAGGCTGAGATCCAACGACTGCTTTGTGAAATGAAAGCACACAAAGAAAGCCACAAGAGGGGGCTAGAGACTGTCAAGCGAGAGTGCAGGAGGCAGGTGGAGGAGACCCACAAAGAAGCTTGCAGTCAACGTAAGAGCAGTAAACATTTTCACGCGAGAAATTTTACTGAGCACTTTTACTAAGCCATTAGCATACATGACACATGCAAGTAGTCTGGTAAAAAAAAAAACATTTTGCAGACGTGGGCTTTAGGCAATGGAGTCACAATCAAGGCAACTGTAACATGCAGTTCCTTCATGTATCACAAAATTGAAAGTCTGTGCAATTGAGAATTGAGCACATTCAGAATGCTTGTTTTTTTTTTAACATGACAGTACCACATGAAGGTCACTGAAAACACTTTGAAATATTTTGATCAAGATAAACTCTTTCAGTTTCTTGATATTCTTGGTATGAGTAGTTAAGCAGTTCAGTTATCAAGGTAAACTTAATTTTAAGGTCAGTGATGGAATGTCTATTATTGCAGTGCAAGCCAAAGAGACTGAAGTTATGAAGTTAATGGAGCAAAAAGATCTGAATCTGGAGGAGATGAAAACAAAGCTGAAGGACCAGGAGAGAAAACAGCAAAGCGAGCTTCTGAAGCTGCAAATTGAGGTAAATTAAATGTTGGTCCTCCATCACTGTTGCTTGAAATATTGTCTGTTGTTTTTTTACCCTGTAGTGTTAGAACTATCAGAAAAAATGCAAACTCAGCAATGTAGCTCTCCTCATAACAAGGCGGTGTAGCATCAAAATGAAAACAAAAATTATGCTGCTACATACTATTGCTTGAAAGTAATTTATTTGTACTTCTGTCATGAGTTTTGAATAATGTTGGTTCATTTTTTTTTTGCATCGCCCAATGTTATTTTATTTTTTAGTTTGGTGAAAAGTTGGGGAGAATCCAGAATACTGCTCAGATGAGCCAACACCAGCAGAAAGAGCGAGAATCCGTTCTTTCCGCGCAAAATTTCTTCAAAAGGGTGAGCATGTTTTCATTCATGCATATTTATGTTCTAAAGCAATTCTCAAAATCAAAGTCTCATTGAATTAGAAAAAAATATGGCAACATTGTTTTAGGCCATCATTGTTATCTTAATAAATGTTCTCAGAATTGTAATCTTGGTTATTAAATATATGGCCATTTGTGTTGTCTGTGCTTGTTTGTCCATTAGAAACTGCAATTCATTCAGGAAGAAAAGAACAAAGAGATTGGGGTTCTACGTCAGAGAATTAAAGAGCTGGAAGACAACCAGCGCATTGGCAGCCTCTGTAGCCGTTCGAAGAAAAGAAGAACCTAAATTGTTTACACGTTAATAGCACTAATAGGCTACTGGCCTGCCAGTTCTGAAGGTTTGTGTTTCCAGGGTGTTTACATTTACTACTTATTTGAATTCAAGTTTTTGACTTTCCGTAGGGTCATTTAACAGGATAATTGTCTCCCATGCACGATGTATTGACACACATTGATCTGCAGCGTGACTGCCATTCTGGCAGGTGACCAGTGTACTGAGATCACAGTTAAACACAGGCTTTATTCCTGTCTAAGGCCTTAATCCAATCAGACACCTGAAGCAGTTGACGGCTGGCAGGCGGAGCACTAAGTAGAAAAACACGAGACCATTTGACGTTCAAAATTCTATTCTGTTGATCTTTCCCCAGTTGATTCATTCCAACTCATTTAATGATTGATTTTTTTTAAGTTAGCGCAACTCAGAATCACGCATCGGTATGTGTGTGCGTGTCTCCAGCAAAGAACGATTTGATATGTATTTGATGCATTGGTTAGTATATGATTCAAGAAATGTTTATTTTCAATTGGAATGATTGCCCCTTGATTCGATATGGTACGGATGAAACATCTGTCGAGTTCATTGATGTGTAACAGCATATTAAATTCTCTCCACCCCCCCCCTCCCAAAGTTCATGCTAATTAGATTCAAAGAAACAAAAAAAATCACAAGCAACATCAAACCAATTTATACCCGGTGTGCATCGCTCATGATAAGTCATAATATTTATGCATAATTGAACTCATCTTGATATCTTTATTATGATCTTCAAATACAACTATCCTTCCATATGCTATAGCGCTTGTCCTTGTTAATGTTACTGGTAGTGATGGGAAATGAAGGTACAAATATGCTTCATGAAGCAGTTGTTATATATTTCCCCCCTCAAAAGGGCACTCTCTGTTCAATATTGGGTTAAAAGTATACTGACTTGCCATTTCCAAAATGCCTTTATTTCTAGTTATATCTAGTTCTCCCACCTGACTTCAGGAAAGAAGCAGGGGACATGCTAGACTGGTCACCAGTAAATAATCCTTTTCTATTTGTTTCATTTTTCCTAAAATCAGATCCTTGATAGGCTAGAAATTGTCATGAAAAGTAGAGGTTAAGGTTCAAGGTTTTGCTGCCTGTCTCACCGTGTCAGAACACCTGAATGGAGAAGCTCCTCCCGGTAAAGCTTTGACATGATGCTCTGTAATCTTATTATCTGTGCTACTCACACGGCGTTTGAGTAGGATCCCAACGCTAATCTCACCTAGAACATTGTGTAATACAGTTGCGTAACAATTCATCTCACAAAAGCTAACAAGTCACTTGTCACCGCATTCGATACTACCAGACACAGCAGCCATTTTTCACCGTTATCACGTTTGTTATTAAAACAGGTTGTGCCTCATTTTTTGTTGTGAGTTAATATCTGCCTTTTCAGAGGGTTGGGGTAAACTAAAACAGGATTATAGCTCAGGACACCATCATAGGACATCCTCCCTCAAAGAGCCAAAAGAATGGGTGGAGGTGAAGGGTGTGGCCTGAGAAACCTTCGTCCTCATCATTAGTATTGTAGCGCATTGGAGGCTGTGATGGGTAACAATTCCAAAGTTTGGAGTTAGTTTTACCCCCCCCCTCCTCAGTATGGTGTTTTGACTTCTACCAGCAGTTTGGAAACTCGGTAAGAATATACAGCTCTTAAATATGGCTATGCATCCATCTGTGTAGTGTTTGATACTTTATTGTAAAGCCGGGGTGTCCAAACTACAGCTTGGAGACATTCGTGGTCTGCCGTCCAGCATAGATTTTTGCAAACAGAGCCCTATAGTCACCAATACCCCCTTGGTCATAGCTTGCTATTCACTACACTCATGGTTGCATTGCATGGATTTTGGAATATTGTTCTGTTGTCTAAAACTTACCATGATGGGTTTGCAGATGAAAGCATCATCAAAAATGCCAGCTGGACAGATCCAGGTAACAAGCCCCAAACTCCACCATAGCCTTTACTGCCTTACAGACAGCTCAGACCCTGAACAGGAGGGAGAGGAAGCAGATGGTCCACTATGTCTTACCCCGCTGCAGAAGCTCACGATGGACATGCACAAGGATGACAGAATCATCAAGGAGCTTGTCATCGGCCGCAGGGTCGGCTTCTATAAAGTTAGAGGAGAGATTGGCCATGGGACCTTCTCTAGAGTCAAACTGGCTTTTCATGCTCTCACAAAAGGTATCTGCAATATTGAGCTCAATGTGTTTGTGATGCACTGGAGATTTCAATTCAATGATGTCGATTTTCACTTCTTTACTCATAATAATTGATTTGATTAAAACTGTAAATTTTATTTGTATTGCACGTTTCTACCGTCAAGATACTCAAAGCATTTTAATTCAGTTTCCTCAACCATATTCTGATGACACAGCATCAGGGGCAGCAACTGAGTTACGGTTTTAAGTTGTGTTTTCATATTTCTTTCGATCAAGATGTAGTGTTAGGTTTTACCGTGTTCACCTGCTGTATAGAAAAAAGGATGTATCGATGGCTGGTAATGTAGCTAAAACGAATAATGCAAATCAATCAAAATATACATCAATGATCATCGAATTAATGCTAGCTGTTGCTATTAGTTGTTTGTGTGACCAGAATTTATTCTCATTCATTCCATCAGTGTAAATTTAATTTCTTTTCTGATTTAACACAAAACCATCATCCATTTTTTATACCCTCATTTTTTCAAAGTTATTCATCCAAACAGCCAATGTGTTTGAAGTCTTATTATGTGTCCTCGTAGACAAAGTGGCCCTTAAGATCCTGGACAAGACAAGATTTGACAATCAGGCCCAGCGGCTTCTCTCCAGAGAAGTCAGCAACATGAACTCCATCCAGCACCCGAATGTGATCCGTCTCTATGAAGTGGTGGAGACGCCAAGCCGCCTCTACCTGGTGCTGGAGTATGCTGGTGGGGGAGACCTCCACAACATTATTTGCAATGAGGGAAAACTGGCAGACAACACCAGCAAGATTACATTCTCGCAGATCCTCTCTGCCATTAAATTCATGGTGAGTCAGCGCGGTGAGCATTCACGCCACTCACAAAAGTTTGGAAAATTTGATGGAATTTTAGGATGAATATAAAATACACTCGCTTAATTTGAGTTAAATGAAAAAAATCAAGGAGGCACTGGTTAGCACATCGGCCTCCAAGTTAGGAAGGTGCGGGTTCAATTCCACCTCCATCCATCCCTGTGTGGAGTTTGCATGTTCTCCGCATTCCTACGTGGGTTTTACCTGGGAACTCCAGTTTTCTCCCACATCCCAAAAACATGCTCGGAAGGCCAACTGAGCAATCCAATTGATGGATGGATGCAAAGTTCTCAACTTTTCGTCAAGTACCGTATTTTCCGGAGTATAAGGCATACCTAAAAACCTAAAATGTTACCTTAAAGTGCGCCTTATAGTCTGGTGCGCCTTAAATATGGACTACATTTCTAAATTTAAACTGACCCGAACCATTGTGTCATGAAATCAATCATAAGTGGCCCACTGAAGACTATGAATCATGAATCAAAAAGACTATGGATCATTATTTTGTGATTATAAAGTAATTAGTTGCACCTGAAGTTGAATTAAAAAAGATAAAATGGAAAATGATTTGATTTGGATTAAAAATCTGACATGATGCATTAATGGTGCGCCTTATAGTCCGGTGCGCCTTATATAAGGACAACGTTTTAAAATGGGCCATTCATTGAAGGTGTCCCTTACAGTCCGGTGCGCCTTATAGTCCGGAAAATACAGTATTATAAATAGGATTCTACCATAGAATATGCAATAATGAAGTTTTCAGTATTCAGAAATAAAACCATCTGTAATGATTTACCTTGCAGCACAATAATAACATCATCCACCGGGACCTAAAGGCAGAGAATGTTCTGTTCACCGCCAGCGCCTGTGTCAAAGTGGCAGACTTTGGATTCAGCAAGCAGATTTCCAACCGCAATGATACACTCGACACCTTTTGCGGCTCACCTCCGTATGCCGCCCCAGAGCTCTTCAAGGATGAGTGCTACCTGGGCCCTCCTGTGGACGTTTGGGCAATGGGTGTGCTGCTTTTCTTCATGGTGACGGGCACCATGCCGTTCCGTGCTGAAACAATGGGCAAGCTGAGGCGCTGCGTCATCCAGGGCACTTACAGCATCCCGCCTTGGGTTCCTGGTCCCTGTCAGAGGCTCATCAGGGGCATCTTAAAAGCAGATCCCATTGAGCGTTATGCTGTTGACCAGATGCTGGGTTGTGATTGGCTTTTACCTGTGGAATTCCCCTGGTCGTTGGCATCTCCTGAACCGGCAAGCCCTCTGCAAGGTCTCTTGGATTCCAAAAGTAGAGACTTTGTGAAGGAGGAGGAGATGGAGGAGGTCAGGTACTCCCTGGAGAAGCTCGGCTTTACCTCGGCATACCTACGGAACAATCAACTGAATGATAGTCGCAGCCCCGTTACAGGGGTCTATCGAATCCTGCAGCACCGAGCGCAAAGAAGGAGGGGGTGCGACAGCCTGCCAGTGGTACGAGGGATGGTGAGGGACCCCAAGCGGGAGGGACTTCGAGCGTATCGGGGCCTCCGGCACACCTCCAAGCTCTGTGTGATTTCATGATATGAAGGGCTGCTCTGATTTTGTGTTTATATTGATTTCAATGTTTTTTCGATTTATTTAATTACCCTGACAACCAATCAGTGGAGCACATTAAGAAAGCAATTAATCAGTTTTGAGGACCCTAGATGCCTTTCCAATAGATGCCAAAGGTCTTATTAAATATTTTTATTATTATTGTAATGCAAATAATGTGTTTTTGTAATTATCTCTTTGGTTCCTTAATTCTAAATATCTGATGTTGTTGTATTCTTATTTGTTTGTTATTCAATATATTTTGAAAAATATATATAAATTCCATTCCAGTGTGTTTTTCAGTCATGTGTGTCACGAATCTGGGAATGGAGGACCCAAGTGCAAGGAAACAATGATGTGGGGCTGTGGCTCAGTGAGGAAATATTTAATTTAAAGGAAACACATGAAAACAAAAGAAAACAAGGCTCTACTGGTTAAGGAAAAGCTGGAGAAACAGAGTTGATTGAACTAACTTAGATCAGCTTTCAAAGTCTCCCATCTCAGAATAAATCAACTCAGAGTTCAGGGATAGACGCAGAGTATGTTGAACCTGCTTTCTGGAATACCCTGCAGGAAAACATAACACTGACATAAAGAAAAACGTGTGTGTGCGAGTGTGTGTGTGTGTGTGTGTGCGTGTGTGTTTGTGTGTGTGTGTGCGTGTGCGTCCGTGCGTGCATTCCCTGGGATGAGAGCGCATTCGAGACGCGTTTTGGAAGCCTGCTACTAAGACTATTCAAGTCATACTAAACTAATTAAAACATCCAAATATTGAACTGTAACTTTAATTCCCTTTTAAAGTCACAATAGAACCAATCTGGTCCATGATGTATACATCGTGACCTCACAAAGAATGTAGAAATGGTTCTGTAAATTTCTTTATGGAAAAACAAAAAGTTACACAAAATACAATTTGTGCTCAAAAGACAGTTGGTAAGCGAACCCCAGTTGAGTCACGTAAGTTTTATTCTTCCATCGAGCAGGTGGCAGAGTTACTGCCGCACCCAAACACAGCTGAAACTGCGTCCTTGTGTGGGCTGTTTACCAAAGGTCCAACAAGTTCCTGCGAGTAAACAATAGTCCTATAACAGCAGCTGGCAGGACACCAGATGCTGCACGGTCGGGACCCCTCTCTTTTTCACAACCGACCCAGACCAGCTAGACCGGCCCACCAAATCCAATGTGTCACTTTTTTTTTTTTTTTTTTATACAGGACCTCTCACTAAAGCCTCAGCTCCTCCCCTCTCAGCCATGCCCTCACCGACCCCCTCTTGAAGCAACAGCAGATGGTGTGGCGTGGTTGTGGAGACATCTGCAGGGCAGACAATGGGGGCTCTGTCCGCGTTGCTGGAGCTGACAGGCCCGGAGCTGCGCTATTGTGTTTGTAAGCTTTACACATGCAGATTAAATGATGGGTGAGGGAGGGGTGCGGTTGTTCTTGTGCTGCAGGGGGACAGCATTGAGCAGATGACCGACCGGAGCCCCCCTTTCAGGCAAATTTGCAGAGTTTAAAACTTTTATTAGGACACGCACTCCTCCAGCCCTGCAACCCCATTTGCCAAAAGACACACTTTGCATAACTGCAATAAATAAATAAATCAAAAACACACACAAGCCAGAGTTATAATTGTAGTTTTTTTATTCAGCTTTTCCACTAATTTTACAACCGTCTCAGATTTTCTTTTCACAAGTGACATACTCTTTAGTACAATTCTTTTATATTTAGCATTAATTTAATTCAGCCATATTCTAAAGTGAAACCTTTAGGGAACAGGCATAGTTTTTTTTTCAATATTTATCTTTTTTTTTTGTCGTTGTTAAACTTCTAAAGTGAAACCTTTAGAGAATTAAGACAATTCTGGAAAGTGGGAAACATTTTCGCTGACTGCAACTGTTGCCATGTTGCTCAGTCTTGCAAGAGGCCATTGTTAAAAAGTCTCTTTTTAGCAAGTCCTCTTCCTCAGCACCGCTTCTTCTCCTGCTGCGCGTGCTTCAACGAGCGACGTGTGCTGCGTCGCATGAGCGAGAAATCACCGCACGCACACGCCGCTTCTCCTTCCTCTCCAAACCTCATCCGCACAAAGAATGAGGGTCGATGTGTCGCTCTTGAGGCATACCTGACCTCATTCACATAAAGAATGAGAGTCATCTTGGTACGGACGGGACAAGAGGCGACGGTTCCACGGGGGCCCCTCGGCCCGGCGCCGTGCTGCCTGGATTGAGAATCCTCCTCAGGAGTATCCAGGGATGAGCAGAGACAGCCTCATCCTGTCCATCAGGATGAGTCTTTGCAACTTGCAGGGAAGCTTCACATAGAGGAGCCCAATCCCGCATCAGCGTCCGGGGAGGCTGATTTCGGGAACCCAGTCGTTCAGACGCCGGCTCTCCTCGCAGAACAGGTGCAGCTTCTCCAGAGAGGGGTCCTCCCAAGCCCCGTCAGTTGGATTCTGTTATAACAGAAAGAGGAGAAGGAATTTAGACCGTGTCCCCATTTCACACATAATAAAACCCTTCGCATTGACCCCAGGAGCTCTACGTACCGTGATGAGGACACAGTGAGCATCTTCGAGCTGCTCCGACTTGCCAGCAACAATCTCAGACAGACGTTGCTTGTCGCTCACTCTGACGATGCTGATGTCGTTGTCGAAGCAGAAGGACTGGATGAGGGTGAAATGGATCTGCAGCGCAATGTCACACTCGAAATCCTCGTCCACGGCAAGCACGCAGAAAGAGACACTGTCTGGATCACTGTTCAAAGAAGAAAAAAAAAATTATAAGCATCTCCAAGGATACACGTTTTGTGCAAATTTTGTGTTCTATAAAATACTTACAGATTCATCACTTTTGCGCACTCGTACACTCCTACAGTGAGGGAGTGGTTGTCCATGGCAGTAACCAGCACTTCTTCCAGTGCTTTGCCGGTGCACCGAGCACGCTCAGTGGATTTCTGGGTCAGAACTTCCTCAAGAGTCATGTTGATGAGGTTCCTTACAAGCACAGGCAGGTAGCTATGAAAAGCTGTGTGGGTTTGATCCGCAAAAAGAGCAGAGTGCCCTCAGAGGAGAGGCTTGTGCCTTTTATACAGAGCAGCTCGTGTGGGGTTGTAAAAGAGCTGCCCTCTGATTGGCTGCGGCTGCGTGTATTGGTATGATAATACTATTGTCACACTTCTGGCTCGTGGCAGATTGATGGGGGTCATCGAGCCACGCATGCTCCCCCTTTGGGATGCAACAGCCTGGCCCGAATCTAAAAATAGCCTAATATACGCACACAAAAGTGTGGTTGCTTTTTCTTTTGTGGAAGTTGCAAAAGAAAAATCACGTGACTAAGGGTGAGCGAGTTCTTGCACCAACTATTCAACCCAAAACATAAAGTGAAGAATTAGACTGGTATTGCTGTTGTTGTATTTTTTGGGGGGAAAGTAGCCTTTAGTATTATTATTTTATTTATTTTATTTGTTTAATTTGTTTTATTTTTATTTATTTTTTTATGTTCTTAATGGCATAAAGAAAGTGTGCGACCCCCCCCCCCCCCCCCCCCCCCCAGCTCTTCCCCCAGCAGCCCATGTCGAGAAAGGGCAGGTGGACGGTGCCATCTGTGGACTCGGGGCTGGCCTGACCATAAAGCAGCCCTATTGTGTGTGCAGAAAAGCTTTCCATTATCACGGTTTCCATACAAATGCAAATGAGCAGCGCGTGCCAGAACGTTGTGCGTGCTGCTGCATGGGTCACGCAGAGCACGTGATTATCAGCTATACACAAAAATCCTTGCCTGTTTTTTTTTTTTTTTTTTTAATAATTATTATTGGAAGAGACTACTCAACTTCAAAACGTTTAATGCAAATAGCACAATTCTTTGCAATTTACTCAAATGTGATCCAACAAAGTAGTCTTTTGCTCTGATCGTCCTTTTGAAAACATAATACTGCAATTCTGGTGAATTCATAACATATATTGCATTTCTACCCCCTATCTAAATAGTCATTAGGCGTATATGAGTGATGTGGTGAAGAGGTGGTGCAGAACTCAGGTTAGGACAGATTGATTCTTCTCCATTGTTCAACTGAAGGCAAAACGGCAGATGGAGAAGTGTCGCGATGCCTCCCACAAACCCAGGTCAAACCCGACCCCGGGGCGCCACACGAATCTTTTGTCCACAACTTTGCATGTGTTGCCCTGTCTGAGTTTTTGATTAAATTTGAATGCCAAAGAGGTCACAGTTGCAGTTTGCGCTCCAAACATTTACAATGAAAAATGCAATCTGCCAAAGGCGCACTAACGGTGATAAAAATCGCCCGCATGTGTGTATACTCTCAACATGCGTAAAGAATATTCAGAGTGTGTTGTCAACGACAACAAACGCTTATCGGGACATTATTGCGGCAACAAAAAAAAAGTGTTTACTTGCAAACTTGCAACTTTCAGTTTCTGTCCCGCATGTGCGCTTGTCATGCAGGTTGAGTCTGCAGGCTTCAGCTGCGAGAAACTCACGCAGTCGTATAAAGTTATTTGATGGCATTGCCACGACCGTGGCAGGCGCGTGCAAATCGATACGATCCTTTTGTGTTTTTCAGCACATCTGCTTCACGGAGGCCTCCTCAGCGGGTTGTCGTGCGTCACAAGGTGTTGGTTTGTCGACGAGCTGCGACTCAGAAACCCCCACGCTCATTGGAGAGCTGACGCATAAATCAGCAAGAAAAAAAAATGGATTTAAGTCAGATTATATTTAAGATGATAAAGTAAAAAAAAAAAAAAAAAGGATCGCTGCACGACCAGCATGCTGCGCTTACTCAAGAAATACAAATCTGATGTTTACTTTTTTTTAATGAATTTTTCTGAAAATTTGAAATCTGCCAAACACATAGAGAACAATAAATCAACATATACTGCGCATAGCTGAACGTATTATATTATTCACAATCCAAAGTTTGTAATTGAAATAAATGAAAAAGTGCCTGGATCGTGTGCGGCCCACGCTACGCAGCAGGTGCTGGCCGACTTCCTTTGTCCACCCTTCCCTAGGGGGACAGATGGCGCCCCTCAGTCGTCATGGAGATCGATGCAGACTGCGAGATAAGACACCAAGGCATATCTCCAGATGCCACGCGCCTCGACTGAGGTCCGTCTTTGCGTATGCAAACTAGTGGCGCGTGGCGATGCATTTGACTTATACATGCGAGCATGTCCTCTTCTGAAGTTATAAAACTCAGATGACACATACAAATACATGAATTTAACAATAAGCAGACAATTCTCATTTCCTTCTTTCTCTCTTTTTTTTCATTCGATCAATGCCGCACTACTTCATGACCAATATTGTTACCGTGAAATTGAAAATGTTGTATTACAATATTCTGTACTATTCCCTTTATTTTCATAACTTTGATTAATGTATCATCTTTGGATCAAATCCATTACCAAGGAATTATAAACAGCTCTTCTTAAAATATTATAAGCTTGGAAAATTCCTTTAACTTCCATGTTGTCTTCATGCTCTGCACGGGCTGCAGAACAATACCATGAAATGGAATTGCAGTTGTTTTTTATTAAGTTGCAAGTCTACTACGGTTCAATATTTTTAAGGGAAAAATAAGCATCTCATGTTACTTTAAAACTTCTGAATTGAAAAAGCCATCATGCTGGAATTTTGGCACTCAAGTGTTATTATGTGAGTTGTCATTTCAAGTAAAAGAAAAGAAAGTGCAATTGTTATTGACAATTATGAATGCTGAGATGCATGCACCTGTATCATGACTCACTTTGGCATCATACTTTCATCATTAAAGTAACATGTCATTTGATCTTATTAACTTAAGACTTGTATTTTTACATGACCATTAGGAATGATACAAAAATCTTAAAAATGTTCCTGAACAGTCAACAAACATATGACCCGAAATTATGTTCCATTATTTCTTTTGGAACATTTTCCTAGCAGATTTACAAAAGATTTATACATCATGGCATCTAAAAAGTCTGAAATGTCTACAAATATGTTTAAACATCCACAACCTCACCATGTTGATTTACAAAAAAAAAAAAACTTTGACAGAAGGGTTTTCCTCTTGTGTGGTTATATTATTCCCAAATCATCAAAAGGTCAAAAAGTCTTGTCTGATCCTTTCATTCAAAGGATGCCACCCCGACTTTAGAAGAGTTCTAAAGGCACGCGTCCCAGAGGCAGACGGAGGGCAGGCAGCAGGCCTGTTGTAGCCATTGTGCCTGAAAGAGCCAATCAGACAGCAAGCGTGTGCCGGGACTGTAGTATAAAAAGTGGCAAACAGCTCACCATCAACTGAACTGTAAGATACCCTACAACTCACCATGCAGTCTGCTGGAAAATCTCTGAAGGAAGCTCTACTCTGCGCTCAGGGCGAAGATCGACTCACCGTCGGGGTCTATGAGAGTGCAAAAATAATGACCGAGTAAGTTGGAATAAATTTCTGTTGAACATTTCATATTTTGTTTGCTTGGATTCTCTATCATCACCAAGATAATCAAATCAGTTGCAGCAGCTTACCGTGTGCTTTTTTTTCTATGCTTCAACAGCGATCCAGACAGTGTCTGCTTCTGCGTGCTTGCCGTGGACGAGGATTTCGAGTGTGACATTGCGCTGCAGATCCATTTCACCCTCATCCAGTCCTTCTGCTTCGACAACGACATCAGCATCGTCAGAGTGAGCGACAAGCAACGTCTGTCTGAGATTGTTGCTGGCAAGTCGGAGAAGCTCGAAGATGCTCACTGTGTCCTCATCACGGTACGTAGAGCTCCTGGGGTCAATGCGAAGGGTTTTATTATGTGTGAAATGGGGACACGGTCTAAATTCCTTCTCCTCTTTCTGTTATAACAGAATCCAACTGACGGGGCTTGGGAGGACCCCTCTCTGGAGAAGCTGCACCTGTTCTGCGAGGAGAGCCGGCGTCTGAACGACTGGGTTCCCGAAATCAGCCTCCCCGGACGCTGATGCGGGATTGGGCTCCTCTATGTGAAGCTTCCCTGCAAGTAGCAAAGACTCATCCTGATGGACAGGATGAGGCTGTCTCTGCTCATCCCTGGATACTCCTGAGGAGGATTCTCAATCCAGGCAGCACGGCGCCGGGCCCAGGGGCCCCCGTGGAACCGTCGCCTCTTGTCCCGTCCGTACCAAGATGACTCTCATTCTTTATGTGAATGAGGTCAGGTATGCCTCAAGAGCGACACATCGACCCTCATTCTTTGTGCGGATGAGGTTTGGAGAGGAAGGAGAAGCGGCGTGTGCGTGCGGTGATTTCTCGCTCATGCGACGCAGCACACGTCGCTCGTTGAAGCACGCGCAGCAGGAGAAGAAGCGGTGCTGAGGAAGAGGACTTGCTAAAAAGAGACTTTTTAACAATGGCCTCTTGCAAGACTGAGCAACATGGCAACAGTTGCAGTCAGCGAAAATGTTTCTCACTTTCCAGAATTGTCTTAATTCTCTAAAGGTTTCACTTTAGAAGTTTAACAACGACAAAAAACCAAGATAAATATTGAAAAAAAAATATGCCTGTTGCCTAAAGGTTTCACTTTAGAATATGGCTGAACAATGAAAAATAATAGGGAAAAAATCCTTTCATTTTTTCTTAATGAACTAATATTGATCTACAATGTTCTAGCAAACAGCAAATGTGTTGAAAAAGAAAAAAACAAAAATGTTTCCACGTTGTCAAATGAAATGATGAATTAGTTGCAGATGGAAAAATATTTTTAAGGAAGAAATAAAATGTTTTAATTCATCACATTGGTCATTTCTCCCCCCCACTCACTGTAGAATATGGCTGAACAATGAAAAATAATAGGGAAAAAATCCAGATGTTTACTTAATTAACTAATATTGATTTATGATGTTCTAGCAAACAGCAAATGTGTTGAAAAAGAAAAAAACAAAAGCAAAAATGTTTTCACTTTGTCAAATGATTTCCCATATTAGTTGCAGATGGAAAAACATTTTTAAGGAAGAAATAAAATGTTTTAATTCATCACAGTGGTCTTTTCTCCCCCCCATTGCCAACATGGGTGCCACGTGTTGGTTAGATAGACTGCTCCATAGCGCTGAAATACCAAGTCCTTATATTTGTGATAACAACATTCTACTATCACAAAAAAAAATCCTGAAAGTATAAAATGTATGAGGTATTTGATGAGCTACCATAAAATTGGCCTTCAAGACTGTTGAAATTAGTTGTGTAGATCAACAGTCACAGTTTTGGGTCATTTAAACCTGTCAAACTGAATATCTGGTATTTGAGGGCCACTATCCTGCATGTTTTTTCTGTCAATAAAAAAAAAAAAAAAAAAAAAAATCAGACTCAAAAACGCAACCAGAACCACCACAACATTTCAAATCTTAATTTTACTCGTGACAAAATCTACTCCATACCATCCCACCTCTAGTGCAGCGTAATTAAAGTGACATTTTGGACTTGGCACGCGTGCTTTATTCTTTTGCGCTGTTGCAATTCAAACATTTCCACTTCTCCTTTGTGACTGAATTCAGACTCTCAAGTCAAACTGACCTTCAAAGTCTTGTGTCACCATTGCAAAGTCAACAGCTGCTGTAGTCTCCACGCCCCACCGTCACACACAAAGCAAGACCAGCTGAAACGCAATCAGCACTTTAAATCTCCTCGGCAACCCACCCGGCACTCACTCCATCTGCTTTTCAGTTTAATGAGCTGACGAAAGAGAGGGTGAAGGGTAGTGATGATGTCGGCTTCTGCAATTTAGCGATGGATGAAAATTAGCACACCTCAAGTCACAACACTGCAGAGTTCCAGCATGATGAAACTATTTGAAAATCATGCATTTTGAAAGCACAGTGAATCTCAATTTATTGTTTTCAAAACATTCTGGATCCACCCACAGGGGTGAGACTATGGACTATAATTTTGTATGTAAAACTTTATTCATCACCTGTTCTCACTTGCACAGCTCTTCAAATATCAGGCGAAACGTTTTTTTTTCAACCCATTTATTTTAATTCTCAGCTGAAGTTTATCATACAAAAAAAGGATATAAAGCAAAAGTTTAATATTGACACCAAACTGTTGAAAACATCAAAACATATAATTCGTCTCATTACATTTTTCTAGCTCAATGCTAATATATAACGTGAAGTGGCATAGAGAGGCTAACATAAATTAGCATAGATGTTACATGATAATAAACCTTCGAACAACTTATCCAAACAATGCATGCAAAAGACATATATATGCAAAAGTATTGCTAAAACGAATAGTATTGTTACAAACATCACCTGAACAACTTCAACCTGAGAAACATCGGCCCTCTTTCTAAACTAGGCTATAAGGAGGTCCACTGCTGCAGCCACATGCTGTTCTCAAGTGTCCCTCCTCCATAACCCCCCCCCCCCCCAAATCCTTTCTATGTGCAAAAGAGCAGCAGCAGATGGTTGTGATGGACAGCATTCAGTGTGCGTGTGGGCTCTATGCATCTCCAATTAATCTAATTGAATGAATCAATTAATTATTAAAGAAAGCATGTAATGTACATATTCTCATTGCTGCCAGTAAGCCAGCGCACACATTAGTAGCAATTTAAATATATTTTAATTGTAGTAAAAACTAAACTGTATATCATCGTATATTTAGGTACATTTTGTGAATGACAGATATTTTTTTATTATGTTCTTATAGAGGCCGTCTGGTAACTATGCTAATGCAATATAATGCTGCATCATTACCCTGAAAAACAGATGCACACCCGCACATGCACACACACAGCTGTTGCAAAAACATTGGAGTGCCCCGCACTGCAAGTACTGCAAGTTGGGGCCCTCAAGGCTTTCATACAAACACAGCAGCAGTGATGGTAGATGGACATTTATAACAACAACAACAACAACAAATGAATCACATTTGGAGTTCATTGACATTTACAGCAATATTAACTACTATCATAATAATGACTATACTGAATTGTACAATTAATGTCAGTTTTAATTCAAACCACAATTGTCTTTGTAAAGTCTTTTATTGGATGTCATTATATTGTATAAGTGGCCATAAGGTTGTGGTCCTATCTTTTATATTGTGCACTAAGTGCCACACTTTTTCTAAGCTTCCAGGATTTATTTTGATTTGTTAATAATTTAATGTCAACCCTCATAATTAAATTTTGTAGGCAAAGTCCAAAGCTGCAAAAAAACTTATCTTCCAACTCCTCATTTGTTTCCAGCTTTTTATTTCATTTAATTATTATTTTGAAAAGGACAATGCACCTTGATGAAGACTGTTAGCATACCTGTGTAAATGTTAGCATACAGCTGATTTACATTTGTAGATCCCGGACAGTTGAAATAAAAAATAGCCATATCAGAAAGAAAATTCTTAAATAATTCATACGTTCATATTTGCACAACAGTCTAGTTATATGGTTTTCTGTCGTAATTAGCTCATAACAAGCACACTTGACTCTTTTTTTTTTTTTTCTCAGTTCACTATCTGCCAAACCGCACACTCAGTGATAGCAGCAAAAACACGATGGTACAAAAGTACAAAAAACATCAAAGCACCATCTTGTAACTTGAAAAAAAAAAAAAGAAGTTGTAGCACTTGTATGTCAAGGCACAATCTGTATTTTCACCTATTGGTGGTTCCGGACTATCTACCCAGTGTTAATTGTGTGTGTATGCAAAATGCCAGTTACTAAGTTCTAAGTCATTTTCTCTTTTGATATACACTGAAACCACTGGTGGGTTTTTGCTTTCACATGTACTCATGCATTTATTGTTAACACCACAATGAGTTTGTGTCGTGCGTCTGTGTTTGTGTGCTGCAGAAAGGTGGCTAAATGTGTTTGTTCCGCACCCCCTCAACAACTCGACTCGCCAAAACAAAACTCAGACAAAAGCTGCAGCCAACACTTCTGCACCCTCCTCAATGGATGCAAAGAGGAGAAAAACGAGGGGAGGGGCCTTCAACAAAAGTGCATGGGGACCTTGGACCTCTCTCCTCTTTTGTGCTAAAGAAAAGAGAGGTCCAATAGCAGCTGCTGCGGCTGCATTGGACATTTGAGAAGGTCCCTTTCACCCCAAACACAAAGTCTGGAGCTGTGAGTGTGCAGGCTGCAGGGTGGGATGGGGTGTGGGTGGATTCAGTGAGGGGAGGGGTTGGGGCACACAAAACGCAAGGCACACTTTGCCAGATCATCGTGCTGACTCGTTATTCAGCCAGCAAATCAACAGAAGGAGGAGGAGGACTTAAAGTGCAGGAAGAGGGCTTTAAAGTTGTGAGGCGCATCAGTCATAGAACAAAAGAGGCCTACGGGTCCAACATATGGATGCACGCACATCATCTGTTTTCCAAAGAAATCCAATCTGAGCCAATAGCAGCTCTAGCTTGCCTTCATATTTACCTAGTGACAGCAAGTCTGGTTTCTCATTGGTTCTATTTGGGTGTCCTAGCAAAGGGTCTCAATTAGTTGATTAGGTGGCGGTGCTTTTTTTTCTTTTTTTCTTCAGCTTGTTGAGTAAACCTCATTAACGTGTGCACGTGAAAAGTTTCATTTCATTTCACAACTGATTAAAGTTGCTTTATTTTGGGGACATTTTTTTATAATTATTTAGAATGCCACTTATGAGCGTATACATAGTATATAAATACATGTTGGATTGCGGGTAAAATTGGATTTGGTACAGATGACAAAAAACAGAATCAAGGCACAGTAGTACAAAAGGTCATATTCAAATTGGTATTTGTCACCAATCAAGCGGACGTCATCACTTGAAAGTGCCAGTGGCATCTCATAAAGTGAGGTCATTTGAGGCTCCACATTTTTTTGAAACACTTTGCTTGTGCTTTTTCTACCACCAAATGGAGATATGGAAATACTGCATGTTGAAATTGCATTGCTCCTTTTTGGTTTTATAGGATGCAATACTACCACCTTGTGGTAGAAATTTTCTCACTGGACTTTAATTACTACGAGAGTTCTAACCATTGATCACTTTAAAATTCACATTAGGATGAATTCCCCACAAACAATCCATGGGAATAACCGGAGAAGATCTAAATATATAAAAGCATCTAGAATTATTTTTGCTACACTTGACCTTGAACCTACTACTGTAATTTTTGCTCACACAAAAGGTATTGTGTGAGCAAAAATTACAGTAATAAGTACTGTATGTGTGGAGATGACTTGCTCATTCAGACTTACAAATTTACTGAAGACAGTTTTCAGATCAACAACGCGTTCGACATCATTCTTTGCTACGAGGTGCCAGAATGAGCTGACTTCTAACGTATGTAAACACTGATAATGGTTCTTTCCTTCTCATTCCCAATTTCTCGTCATTCTGTGTGTGTGCTTGTGTGCCTGTTAGTGGGTGGGTATGCACACAAAAGACCGGAAGTCATTTCAGAAAGAAATTAACACCACTGTCTAATACTCTATTCCTCCCGACACCACAAATTGGATTCATTCACTTCAGCGACTCTGGGTGAACTCTAAATTACAGGACTCAAAGCCTCCCTACAGCTTGTCATAAACAGACACTCCAATAAGAAACAATGTCTCAACTAATACTCTAGTTTTAGACATTTTATGAATGACGTTTCATGAAAACAAACACTACATGGCTTAGATTTGTGTGTGAGAAATAAAAAAGTTGCCTATCCTGATAAATGATCATGCGAGAACCTGTCCCAAATCATTTAGGTTGCGAGGTGGGATTCCCAGTCAATTCCCAGAAAAATAGAGACAAAATGAAAATGAAAAATAAAAGGTCATTTATTTGGCTTTTTTCCTATGATCCCATAAAAAAAAAGAAAAAAAAAAAGAAATCAGCCAGCCCTTCCAAATTTTATTCGAAAGTCTGAAAAGTTTTTTTCTAACTATTCAAATTGTTTAGCCACAATCTCATATCCCCAAAGATATATCAGCCGTGATCGGGCAGTAGGCGGGGGACACCCTGAACTGGTCACCAGCCAATCGCAGGGCACACAAAGACGAATAAGCATACACATCTATGGGCAATTTGGAGTGCTCAATCAGCCTACCAAGCACTAAATTCACGTGTTATTCATTACATTTTGCAAGGACAACTCCATGATACAAATAATAAACATAGCTGTGCTTGGGTTTGGCTCTTAGAAGCATTTCTGCAATTTTTAACCTGACACCAACTCTCTTATTCTAGCCCCATTACCTCCCTGCATTCACGCATAATCAAACAAATTAGCCTTTATGCAAATGCCATGGCAATCAATTATGTTAAAAACCCGGTATAAATGACAGCCATAATTAAACTCATAATACTGGTAGAGATATTAGTGGAGCGTAATGATAATGCATATGAAAGAGAATGTGCTCTAGGAAGAAAAAAAGTCGCTGGTGAGCTGTTTTTTTTTTGTTAAAAAATGTTGTATTTTATTTAAAAAAATTAATTTCTTGTCACTTTAAAGTAATGTCTGTTCAAAAGTCATATAACAGGGGTCGGCAATTACTTTTGGACGCGGGCCCAAAAAAATGTAGACAATGGCATCGCGGGTCTTTGCGTTTTTTTTGGGGGGGGGGGGCTGGGTCCCTCCTATTTAAATGATTAATTATTATATTATATTAAAATAAACCTCATCTTACTTTTAAAATGCATTTTATTTAATTCCATTTGAACAGACCTTGTTATGTTGTTAATTTAATGAAATATAGACTATTTTCTACCTTGCCCACTGGAGGAGGGAGACAGGACTGTTTTTGTTTTTTTTTGCATATACTCGTGCGTCAATACCGTTCCGACCTGTGCGTCATGGATAACTGAAAAAAGATGTTCCACCTGTTGTTGTCACTAAGGACTATCATACCTCAATAAATGTTTCGAATTTGATGGTATTGTTGTATGGCATACAACAACCTCATCAAATGTATGCCCTTTTTTGCTTTAAAAAAAAATATGGGGTTGAAAATTTTTGTTTTTGTTTTTGTTTTTTTAATACATCATATTAACGTAATGTCGCAAGCGAGACAGAATAGATGGCTGGCAAAAATTGGCCCGAGCCCCTATTTGCTGACCACTGGCCTTGTTAGAAACCCCAATCTTAGAAACCCTAAAGGTAGTTTGAAACCCTCGATGGAAACCCTAACCCTAGTTCTAAAACCTAGTTTGAAACCCTAACCTTGGTTTAAAACCCTAGTCGGAAACCCTAACCCTAGTTTAAAACCCTAATTAGCGATCCTAAAACTCGTTGTAAACCCTAGTCGCAAACCCTAACCCTAGTTTGAAAGCCTAGTTAGAAACGCTAATCTTAGAAACTGTAAAAGTAGTTTGAAACCCTCATTGGAAACCCTAACCCTAGTTTTAAAACCTAGTTTGAAACCCTAACCTTGGTTTAAAACCCTAGTCGGAAACCCTAACCCTAGTTTGAAACCCTAATTAGCAATCCTATAACTCGTTGGAAACCCTAGTCGGAAACCCTAACCCTAGTTTTAAAGCCTAGTTAGAAACCCCAATCTTATAAACCCTAAAAGTAGTTTGACATCCTCGTTGGAAACCCTAACCCTAAATATAGAACCTAGTTTGTAACCCTAACCTTGGTTTAAAACCCTAGTTGGAAACCCTAACCCGAGTTTGAAACCCTAATTAGCAATCCTAAAACTCGTTGGAAACCCTAGTCGCAAACTCTAACCCTAGTTTGACAGTCTAGTTCAGGGGTCGGCAATTACTTTTGGGACGCGGCCAAAAAAAATTGTATAGCATACAACAACCCCATCAAATGTATGCACTTTTTTTCTTTAAAAAAAATGTGGGGTTGAATTTTTTATTTTTATTTTTCCTTTTTTTTTTAATACATCATATTAACGTCATCTCGCGGGGCAGACAGAATAGACCACTGTCATATAACAACAAAGACTTGCCAGACAAAGTAACTATGATGTATACTTTGTCCGGCAAATGTTGGACATGAAGGTTTTACAGTGCTACACATTATTCTATCGAATCAAATTAAATCTACTGGTTACATACTCACATCCAGCAATTAGCCTTTTCTTTTGCAAGCCCTCACTGATATAACCTTTTAATTATCAATGTTTAACAAAGGTCAATCACATGTCTCCTGTGACCTATTATGTTATTTTTCAGAACATGTGACATTTAGCTTGCTCATATCATTCGTTTTGATGACTGCTTTGTATCCAAACCTGACTGCTTAATTAACCTTCCTATATGCCATACATATCACATAGATGGGTGACTAGGGCATCAAATGAAACAACAGATGAAGAGGCAAGAAAAATGAAGAGATTTTGAGTAAATAAAGAAATGAATGAATATTCAGTAAAGGTTAGTTATGGTTATAAATCTTGAGCAGATAAGATGATATGCTGACTTGATGTAATGCTTGTTGGTGTCTCTAATGCTTTGCTGTCTCCATTATCTCCGACTCATTTGGAGCAGGATATGGATCGTTATTGTTATCACTCCATCGCTGCGGTTCAGAGTCTGATATCAGCGTCCAATGGGATCGCAGAAACCACTCACGCTCGCTGCCTTGGCTCATTTCGAAGGGTGACAAATATGACAATTACTTTGTGTATTAGGAGTTGGCCCTTGTTTCTATTGTGTATAAACAGGCCGGTACGATTGAGGTATCTCATAAATTCTGTGAGGCGTATTGTGTACTTGAATTCTTAATGTCTTACAATCCTACTGAGCTATGGGAGGCCAGAAAGCATCAACAGGTATACTAAGTGGATCGTATGCTATCTGGAGTATAGTTCCAAGAGATAATATTTCTGCGTGACACCAGAATGACATTAAATCAGACACGCTGTAAGGCAAATGTAATATATGAAGCAAAACACGACGCTCCAGGAGAGACCTTGACTGCTGAGCGAGATAAAATACACCCTATGTGTTCAGATATGCTCTGTAAATTGATTTCTGAGAGATCCTCTTCATTGTTTTTTTTTTTTTTTCCGAAAGACTATATAGACTCACACAGAGTGTGGTGATTCATCCAACAAAAACGAGAAGCACATTCTCTGTGTCTTTTAAGAATATTTTTTCTTTTTCAGCTTTCTATTGTGATACCATAAATTGACTGTAATGTACCAAAAGAGTTTGCTGCAACAGATAAAAAAAATACTGTCTTTGTTTTAAGTTTTGCTGAAGTAGCATGAAGATCATCTGTCAAGGTTATTTCTCCATTCCGGGATCAGAGTAACTAAGCAATTGCATGTTTGTGGTCATGCGGTGGCTCAGGTTTTATGTGTTGCGGCAGCTGCTGTTTTTGTTAGAAGACTGTGTATTGCATTCAAAACATCTGCTCTGCAAAATTCGTCCTCATTCTTCAAGAAATAACAGACCAAAAAAACAAAAGAAAGTAAGTTCATCTTTAGGCCTATCCCAACTCTGTTTACGAAAACTGTTAATGTTGTCACGGTAATTAATACGTTAACATCATTTGAAGAAAAGTCATTCCGTGATGATTGCAGGATGATGATGTCACAGGAGAGACAAAAGATTACATCCTACATCATGTGCAAATGAGAAGTACTTTCATGTTCCACAAAAATGTACCTTCATATATCAGATGTAATCCACTTTTACAGTGATGTTGTCTTCATCACACCAGTAATTGTGGTCATTATGCTTCTCCTGATTTGATTCTTATCTCATTGCCTGGTGGTAAGTGAATATATTTATGAGTGGGGGGGGGGGGTTGTTGTTAAATGACTTTCACTTAGTTTTGATGCAAAGTCGTATTCAGTCATTGCCCGAGATACTCATTAGATGGTTTCTGAATTTTAGTTTAAGAATTTGAGCAAAAGTTGGTATCCAAACTTTATTCTTGACTTAGTTTACTGCTCTCCAGGTGGTTGATTTGTGAGCACATCTGGTTCATAGTTCTGAGTTTGGAGGTTTGAATTCAGGCTCTGGCCTTTCTGTGTGCAGTTTATATGATGCCCATGTGCTTGCTTGGATTATATTATATTATATTATATTATATTATATTATATTATATTATATTATATTATATTATATTATATTATATCATATCATATCATATCATATCATATCATATCATATTATATTATATTATATTATATTATATTATATTATATTATATTATATTATATTATATTATCATAATCAGTCCCAGGTATCGAGTGCCTTCATCTTAAAATCAGCTGGGATAGGCTCCAAGTTACTCGCGAAAAACCAGTATAGAAATGGTTGGCTCATGGATTGGAGTTTCTTTTACAATTGCAACAAGCTGGAAAGGTCAGTCGAACTGTTGTTCGTGATTAACAGCAGATGTAAGATTCACATGAGCAATAACATGTTACCTGATTTAAAGAATTCTTCTTGTATTTCACAGTTAGCCAATATATTTTTTCATTTAACTTAAAGTGTGTTTGTAATGATGGCAGGCAGACTGTTTATTGGACTTTGATGATTATTTATGTCGAGACCTAAGTGAAAACATGTTTTCATATCGTCAAACATACAGGACTGGCATCCACATGGACACTTTATTTTCCGCTCAGGAATTTTTTTCTTCCTGGCAACCCGGAGAGTCCTTCCCATGCTCAACGGATGACTGATACCCGATCTGGTCCAAGACCCATGAGACCCTCATTTAAGTCAAACTGAATGCTTTAGTGATTAATAAATGATGGTTTAAATGGATCACAAGTAAGCATGGTTTGAGTTAGCTCTCTGCTAAGGAATGCGACACATATACTGTAACGGAAATAAAAAAAATCTACAAAGCTGGTTTGCCCAATTGGTGTTCTTGGTAATGTTCCATTGTTGTTTACTCTTTTTTTAAATATGTCAAAACAATACACTAATACAATATGTATACTGCTTATGAAAAGACTCTCACACTGAAGGTCTCAAAACCTGACAAAATGTGAGAAAGTCTCAAAGCTTACATACATTTATTTTCAATGTTTTTTTTATGTTTTAAAAACAGCATTGAACATTTACACTCTGTTGACTGACAAATGATTTTTGGGGTGTTTTGGGGGAGGCGGGGCTGAGGCCCCTGGGGCCTTCTCACTCAGTTGGGACTGCTTTTCATGTCATGACCCTGAGGTGACACTCACTATTTCTCACTTCCTACGATACGCATTTTCCCACCGACATAATGACACAGTGTTGATCACCTGGGCGGAACTTCCACCGTCAGTATTGCCTCTTTACTTAAGTATGAACTTTTACAAGTCGCAGGTGAAAGACTCATTGAAAGATTTTCATAACAACCTTTTGTAGGCTGGTTGAAAAATAATACAATCATTCTTTGGTTAAAATGGAAATTGACATGGTTTCAGGTCAGTGCGGAGGTTGTTTTTAGAGGGACAACCATGTCAAATAATCGGATTGGCGGGCTCATGGTCCCTCCTCTAGTGGATATTGTTTGCTACTTTTCACGTGTACCTCCCTGGAGAGTTGGTCATGCACAGTTAAATGAATTTTAATGACCATTCACAATACACATCTCTGAACGAGGTATCGACTGAACGAGGACCCTTGTTTTAATGAAGCAGTGTAAACGCTTGAGCAAACTCACCCTAAGCCACAAATAAAGGAAAGCTCAAGAGATGCGTGTAATATTTCCCCAGTTATGAATTAAATGCTATTGTATGCTTATGAGTAATGGCCTGCCTAAAAAATGTATATCACACGGACTCTGAGGACAATGTTTACTGCCCTTTGAATAATTCATAACAGTAAGGTCACATTAAAATGCATAAATAAAATTGCAGCTGTTACCAAGGATGTTATTTTTCCGCAACTATACATAATGTCCTGGCTAGAAGGTATTTTTGTAGAGCCATAAGCAACATCGATCTTAAGGATCTGTACAGTCTTAAAATGCTGGGTTAAAAAACAACTCTAGATGGGTTAAAAACTTATTTCACAAAAGATTTTTTTTGTACAAAACAAGCCAACAAATAGAGTTGTTTATTTCGCAAAACTATTTTAGCTAATGTCCTGAATCGATTCGGTTTGTAGCCTAGCAGTTTTAATGATGTTGCTTTTATTTGTTAATCTGACTTTTACTTTCCAATGACAATAAGAAATTCTTTGCACCTTGTCGATGATCCTGGAAATTTACTATCGAGTCAACAGCATCGGCTACTTCTAAATGTTTGCTTTTTAAATCATCATTATGTAGTTTATTGCAATCATCACATTTTTTTTTTTTTACCAAATCAGGAGGACAGAAATAAAACACATAAAATCACATTAATTGAGGTCAGTGAAACTTGTTTGCATAAAATGCTGAAATCGAGCAGCAAGGGCAAGTTGTGTTGTCAATGTTGGTGGTACCATTGACTTTCCGTGTCCACTTCCTCTAGACCTCGTTCTAAATTTAGATCACAGGATTGTAATAATGGTCTGAGAAATTGACTTGGCAGGGCCTAATATAAGGACATCCCAAGAGAAAAGATCAACTGTCGAGGTTATAACCATCCTCAGGGAAAGATCAGCAAAAACATCTAAGGAGGAAATGAATGTATCATGATTCATAGGAAAGTGTGTTGATGTGTGTTCGATCTTGCAAAGCAACATCGCCTTCACTTGGATAAGATATATATTTTTTGTATTGATTTAACTCTTAAGTAGCACAGTGGGGTAGTGATTTGTTTCAGTTGTGATTCGCATAGTTCCGGGTTCGGGCCTTCCATTTTTTTGTGTTTGTAGATTAGCCCATAGATTTATAGGAACCTCACAGCCTTATTTGCAATTAATTATTGGGTGATGGAATTGGTTTTGCATCTCCCCAAACAATGAAGTCACAGTTTAAAAGTTTGGATTTGGATCAGAAGGAGATGTCTGATTGAGCGCAGACACAAATCACTTTGTGTGATTTGAGGGAATATCACAGTTTAGGTTAGAAAAATCACTTTGTAAGTGTTAGAAAAACACCGTGGTTAACTGTAGATTACTGCATAAATAAGCAAATGGTTGATGTAAGCGAACAAATGGAATCATAGGTTGAAGGGAAAAAAAGAAATATAAACAGTGACCCTCCACCAATCAAACTCAACTTCTTTGCTTTACTTTGTAATAAGATCATTATGTGTCCTCCCTTGCTCCTGTTTCATCCCTTACAGCGGCATAAGTTTTAGTTGAGACATATTGCATTTTTCTTGGGGCCAGAATCGGTGGTTGAGAAGAATCGGTGGTTGATACCCGAGAATTGGTTGAAGGAAATGAAAACCGACTAATTTTATAGCACAGAATAAAAAATTAAAAAAAAATACTGAAAGTGATATACCGTAATTTAAAACAGATTCTTACTGTAAGGAGTACATTATATTATGTTTTAAAGATATTATAGAAAAGAGGAAAACACAATTACTTTTTCTGCATTTTATTATAGTTTCAAATAACACTAATAACTATATAAATTATAATAGAAACTACGATTCTTTTTGTGCACTTTATCATAATTTCAAATAACACTAAAAGATAAGACTATGATTCTAAAGTAAATACCATGAAAATGGAAGCTACGACAATACAGAGTATTAACCAGCAGAGGGCAACACAAATAACCACTTCTCTGGAATGTGCCTAGTTCTCAGCTTTTAACATATCTTTTGTGTGTGTGTGTGTGTGTGTGTGTGTGTGTGTGCAATACAAGATGGCCTGGTCAGAGGGTAGTTTGGCCTTCTGATGCTCTGGAGTAAATATAAAAATAAAGCATGACACAGGAAAGCCCTAATTAGTCTGTCAGTGCTTCTCACAAGCTCACCATCCAGACCCCCGCAGCAGCAGCAGCAGCCGCAGCAGCAACTCTTCACCTCACACTCTCACCATGCAGTCACTCTACCCTCCTCACCCCTCAGTATTTTCTCTCACTGTCAGAGTTGGTCATCAGTGTGAGACTGAATGTGTCGTTGAGGTCAAATGAGCGCGAGTGTGTTTATTATAGATAAAACAGATAGAGGGAATGGCCGGGCCCTGGAGAAGGAAACAGCCTGACAAATCCAATAATTCAGTAAAATACCACAGAGGAGTCTTACTGTTCCTTTTCTGCTTCACTTAGTCTCCCTGAATGAATACGTTTGTCTAAATACGACATGCAGAACATTACTGTGTTGTGAATATTTGTGTCATTTTTCCTGGACCACTCTTCTGCATGCTTCTTCCTCTGAGTGAATCCCATTACACATGCCACCATCGCTCAGCTTGGTTAATGGCGTGAATAATATGGACAGTTCATTGTTAAGAGGAATCTGTATTGTTGATATGTATGCTGCACCCGTCAACTAACGTCATGCTAGATTCTGAAATGTTAAGCACTGGAGGCGCGCAAGAGGTTTATTTAATGGCCTCCATTACCATGCACATGCACTGATGAGCCACTGACGATTATTATTTTTTTTTACCCAGCAGAAAAAATGAACTGTATGTCGAATATTAATTTATTCCTGATGGAGAGGTGAAATAGTATCTTGTAGCCACACCGAGGTTCATTATTCTAACAGAGAATCCGTACATGCTATTGGCTCAGAGTGAGGGTTTGCTCATTTGCATGAGTCAAAGCTAGCCTCTCTAAACAAGATCAGTACGGCAAGAGTGAGAAAGTACCTTGAAATTACCTTGAAAAAAATATCCCTATTTTTAACATGTGTTAATATTATTAAAACATGTTTTGTTTGAATATGTGTGGACGATTGACAATGATAATAAGCAAAGCACTGAAGCACATTTGCTGAAGCAAATAAACAATCATATCATGATCTGTTTTTTGGCCCCTGGGGTCACACTTAAGTAGTCAGGGTTAAAGATGCAGAAAACTGGCCTGCCCTCTGTTTTAGGGGCCGAGGGCAAGAATCTCTGTAATCAATGATAATTAGGTTTCAAAGACAAACATCTAGCTGGACTACAGAAAATGAGTCTCTAACTTTGAAATCAACTTTAATTGAAACCCGGAAACCACTAACATTACTCATCAAACCGGTATCTTAGCAACCAATCAAGCTTTAAGTCAGGCCAATCCGCATTGAACAATAAAAAAACAAAACATTATTTTTCCAAAAGTATTAAAAGCTATCTTAAACCAACGCTTAAGTTTGAAACCTTTGTACTGGTTATGATGGATGGAACCTTTTAGGTTGTCTCCTTGGAAAGCATGGGTCCCACGTCCATGTATTCGTCTGTTAACTTACTTCCAAGATTCCTGCAGCACAGCATGGAATCTGTGGCCCAGCTCACATGGGCTTAATGATTTTATCTCGGCAAACACGACAGCATTAACCAAGAATGTGTGTGAGGAAAAAGCAGCCAGCAGGGAACATTTTCACAGCCTCTTCAATATTGTCTTCACTTCAACCACATCCATAAAAACATGTGAGCTGTGATTAATCACTGTCATGGGACTATTAGAATTAGTATATAAGCATGGCAGTACATTCGAGATAAAAATCTAAATGTATTTGCTGTGGGCAAACCTGTTACTTTGAAAATACACACATTATAAACCAGAAAATTTTGATACACTTAATAGTTTTGTTCTGTCCCCCCCACACACACACAACAATTTCACCTAAAACCCACATTTTGCTTGCCAAAGCAATTTCCCACTTGTTTTTTTACTTTGCCATAGTATTTCATTATATCTTACATTTTACATTATACATGCTAGAACTGACACACAGTTGTTGATTCAGAAATGCAACTCAACCGTACACGGACATAAAGTATTGCAGTAGCTTCACCGAGTAGTGAGTCAACAAATGCTCTGCAAATCACACCCATAAAAATACACGTTTTTTTTTTTTTACTTAGTAAAACAATTTGTAATTCACACTGACATTCTATAACATATTGAATCTCACTAAAACAGCTGCACCTAATATTTTGACAGATGAATGTATAACACGATGCGAGTAACCTGTTAGTGATTTGACATTGGGGCACTTTTACGATATGGCAGCAACGGAAACACAGAGGGGACCGTGGGAGAAAGTGACAAAACTTGAAGGCAAAACATGCACGAGCAAGGAGAACGTGCATAGTCTTCACAGAAAGACTCTTACTGTGAGAAAACAGAGATTCTGCACCACTGTGCTGCTCAGCTATCCGGCACTTTACGATAAACATCCTAAGGTAAATACTGCACATTATAAATCTTATGAGAACATTCCGCTTGGGAACTTTTGCTTGTACAAATAATGTGAAAGTGAGAATATGCACAACCAAACGCTGTCGACATGACACAAAATCAGCGGCTATTTTAAAAAGGAAATCAAGCTGTGGATATTGCGGTGGAATTAAAGGGCACGAGAAAAATTGGGATGCTCTTTTATGATCAGGAATGGAATCAGAGCTCATTAGGACGGGTTTGCTAGCCTAAAATGATCAAAGTCGACTGATATACATCTCCCCAGGAAGTTCCCGTTATGGTTTTGTCTTGTCGCCTAGGGGCTCAGCGCACCATATGGAAGACATGTGCACGTGGTTATTTCCTCATGTAGAGACAACCCGCCTCTTTGCTGTGTTCTGTGATATAATTAGTCGCTTCCTTTGTCGAGAATGAGGCTACTGTTTATCTTTGTCAAAACCTGTCCGTTAAATCATTATTAGCTGGCTAAATGCTGTTGGAGGAGTGAACTGCCTCAGTGTGAGTTATGACCAAATATCTGCTGTGTCTGACTGGCCAATAATGGATGGCCCTGGCTTTAGCTTAGGTCCAGTTTGAACAGCACCGTAGTACCTACAAGCCTGGAAAGTGAGGAAATATGAGATTGGGGCAGCCGTGAGTCACAAGAGGATATAGAAATCCCCATATGAAAGCCAGAAAAGACATGACATACATCAATGTAATGTCATTTTGCACACCCATTTTTGCACACCCAGATCGTACGAGTACCTCTCCCGAGATTAATAAAACAAACTCAAAAAGTGACTCTCCCGGGATCTTTATAATGGTTTAATTTAAGGATATTTTTTTATGTTGAGTTAAATTATAATCCACGAACAAGACAATCTGCAGCCATTTTCAGATCTGGGATGTTGTGTTTATTTTGTATATTCATCACACCGATAGGTTTTTCACATGACACTGACTGGTTTTAAATTTTAACGAGATTCTCCAATCACAGTATCGTAAAAAAGTTTCTCCAAACCATTTAGGGATGTCAAAAAATGATTGGAAAAAAACTTGTGGTGTGGGACATTTACCTCTTCACCTCTTGCTCATGGTCATCTGGAACAAGATGAACAGTACAAACCCTGTTCTGTCACAATTTGTCACAACTTTATTTATTTAGGAACAACACAGAAAGTGTTATTTTGATTTATGATATCATCACCCTTTTCTCTCTTGCCGTGACTGGTGTTTTTATCTGTTGACATCCCGCAAAATTAAAACGTCTTAGAAAGAGAAAAACACACTTGCTGAGTTAATCTTGTTCCTATTTTTTATTTATTTATTTATTTATTTATTTATTTATTTATTTATTTATTTATTCCTTTTTTGGCTTTATCTACACGCTTTATGCAGTCTTTGGTCAGACAAACAATCAAACCTCAAGCTGTAAAATTGCATGAGCAGATGTCACAGACTATGCAGTACAATGATTAATGTGGCCAAACACTTCCTGTGCTTATTATACAAGGAACAATTGCTTGCTGACTATCAAAGGGCAGTAGCGGTCTGAAGTTTAGGGAATAGAGTTAAACAGCAGGACACAATGATTAATGTTGTTGGCCAAACTTACCAATGTCATTAATTCGAGCATCGTATACATATTCATGTATCGACTTTCTCAAAATATAACATAATACTCAGGAGTCAATAAAAGCTGATAATGTTAACTTGGTGGTTGCGCTCCAAGAAAATATCTCCAAGGGCATTTATCAAGTAATGGTATTTTTTTAAATCTACGTGCACTGCCAATTTTCCTTTCAACCAAAATAATACACAACACAATTTAACATTACAATATTTGAAATTAAAGTAGTGTGTTTTTAGATTATAAATTGTTAGTTCCAGCGCTCTTGGATCGCATATAACTCAAGTGCTGTATTTCATGCAAAACGGGATTGCACATATTTAAATCACATTAAGTATTGAGAAAAACCAAACCATAAAAGTAATGTGTTTACAGAGTGCAGAAGCATGCCAGGGATTTTCACTGAAAACAGCATAGTTGTTGGCACATTGATGATTGGAATGGTCATCAAAATTTACATACAAAAGAATATTTTGGCTCAGATAAAGATGCAGGGTCACAATAAGGTTACAAATTTCATTTTGTTATTCATCCATCCGTCCCTCCCTCCCTCCTCCCTCCCTCCATTCATCCATCCATCCATCCGTCCGTCCGTCCGTCCGTCCATCCGTCCTCATTTTATTATCATTATTATAATTGCTGTTGTTGATGTTATATTTGCCCTACTACGCTTGCTTCTACACATCCTCAAAAATACTAAAACTAGTTCCACCCTTCCTCGGGGCTCTTTTAGTAAAGTCCCCACTTGGACATTTTAGTAAAGACTTTATTTTATATGTGATGACCACCACTGTTACTGTTGGATAAAAAAAACAAGTATTTAAAAATGTTGATGATGACATATTAATAAAAATCTGAATAAATAAAAAAACATGTTTTTCATCAAGTTATTGGAAGTTACTTTCTTGCGATTTTTATCTTATTATCTTACAAGAACAGGTCATAGATTCTGGAAAACCTTCGACACCTACAAGATGTTTACTAAAAAACTTCAAAGTGATCAGTTTTTGCAAAAAAAAAAAGAAAAGTTGATTCCTGACAATAACGAGGTGAGAGGCCGTACGGGTAACAAGCCTTGACTGTGGCGTGCCAACCTGTGATTTCCGCCAATTAAAAACACAAACCCTGAGCTCACCCTGGTCATCATTATGGAGACTTGTTTCTGTGAGGGTCAACGCTGACATGGTGCTTGGATCTGATAGCATGTTTCCATCTAATTGTAAGAACACTCATTATGGCTGATAAGGAAGAACATAAATCACTCAGAGAGGTTTGACCCGCAGCTGCCCCTGGATGTTTTTGGCGGCGGGGGGGCTCTCATAGGCTGACTCAAAAGATCTCATTATATCTTTGTCTTGAAAATGTTAGCCCCGCCCATCATTGAGTTGGAAAGACAGCCTGTCATGCATATGGCCTTTTTCCTGTGTGGTTGGTTAACAGCGACCTGACGCAAAGTAGCTGACCATCGCTCTAAGTATATAAATGACCAGGTTCCGAATGTAGATAAGGCAAAGAGAGGATGGACTGTAGCCTAATGGGTCATGGAATTCTTCCGTCCTATTTTGCTGTTATACAGTTAGATGATGTCATTTGTGCGTCAACTTTTTTTTGTATGTATGTATGTATGTATGTATGTATGTATGTATGTATGTATGTATGTATGTATATATATATATATTTAAATAACATTAAATATATATATATATATATATATATTTAAATAACATTATATATATATATATATATATATATATATATATATATATATATATATATATATATATATATATATATATATATATATATAAAGAAGAGTTTAATATACCAATATTTGTAAACTTCTGTTATGCTCCCCGTAGCCCCCCTTTGGAGCTATGCCTTGAAGTGAAGCTTGGCCCAGCCTGCACCCATGGGACTCGGCCGGGCTCACCCTGAAAGGGCAACACACGGACCTCCTCACATGGGTTCACCACCTGTGAGAAGGGTCATAAGAGTTCAGTGCAATCCGAGCTGGGCGGCGGCCAAAGACAGGACCTTGACGTTCTGATCACCACCTACCAAAGGTGGTTTTAGAAATGTGGAATGTCAACTCTCTTGGCAAGACACGAGCCAGCTGTGTGCCGTGTCCAAAAGTACAAGATCCTGAATATGGGCAGCCAAAATGGATTTTCTCCGGAAGATGTCCAGGCTGTCCCGTCGAGATAAAGTGAGAAGCTCAGTCATCCGAGAGTGACTCAAAGTCGAGATGCTGCTCCTCCACGTTAAAAGAATCCAGATGCGATGGCATGTTTAGAATGCTATCAGACACCTCCACAGTGAAGTATTCCGTCCACATCCCATCAGGAGGAAGCGCAGGGGATGACCGAGCACACGATAGCGATTCTCCTGGCTGGCCTGGTCACGCCTTGGGATTCCCTTGGACAAGCTGGACAAAGTGGATTAAGAGAGGAAAGTCTGGGTTTCCCTGCTTAAAATGATGCAGATTCTGGATAAACGGAAGAAAATGGATGAATGGCAATCGGCATGCTTCCAAAATCAAATTGCTGCTGGTCACAGACAGGGCACGCTGCATTTTTTTTTTTTACTGAACATACAGTACATGTGGTTAAAGCAGGCTTTACTTAGACTTCCTGTCATTTATCTAAATAGTTCTATGTGGGTTAGAGTGCACGCCTAACTAGATGGGGAGGAAGAACTCAAAGATTGGACAGGAAATCAAAATTAGTGAGTTCATACCATGTAGCACAAACACAACAGAGTCCAGAGAGATCATCTCGAGACATACAAAAAAAAGGGTCGTAAAAGCTTCACTTGATGTTCTTTTTGAGGAAATGAATGTGATTTTATTTCATGTGAAAATATGTGCGCAAGCCTTTAGTCATGTGTTGTGCAATGAAATAATCTCATTTATTCATCCTCTTTTGACCCCAGGTAAACTTGAGTTTAGAGTTGGGGGATGTGGACTGTTCAGCAGGGAATGTGCTTCGTTTTTTAAAGTGATTGGCCTTTGACCCCCATCTATACTCTAATTCGCTGCTTGAGCATTGACAACGCCTTTCTTCGTACGTTTACACACACCTCGCTTGTCTCCTTCGCAGAAGCAGGCCTACTCGTGACTGCAGGAGTTTGACGTACTATATTATTTCAGCACTTGAATAATTTTCTTCTTGACACACCGTAATCCAGGACAAATATTCTCTTTTTCTCTCCTGTCGGAATTTGGATTTGTAATCAGTAATTTGACTGAACAGTATGGAAAGAGCAGACCGGAAAACCTTGCTTCTCGGGACTCAAAAGAAAAACAATCATTGTACTGGCCAAAACGTTTATTTTTACTTGGCAAAGTAGACATGGAAATACCCATGAACCGATGCAAACACTCACGACTAGTATGCTAGCATTCTATAGGTATTCCAACTTTACTTCAAGAATGTATTCTCCGGTCTCACAACAACTATGAATTATGATTCGCACACTGTGGAACAATTTTATGCTTTGAGTATTTTTTATGAAGGGAAAGCGCAGTAATTTCACGAGTGACTTAGCTCTGTATTATGATCTATAAACTTTCACAAGTATCTAAGTCAATTCCATCCCTTCTCCAAAAGACACAAGAGAGACAAACGGCTATAACATGGATCATTACGCCTCGCTGGGCTGTATAAACAGACTGAAATGCATGACATGTGAATCTGGAATAAGCAATACAACTCATGAACCAACTCATTGTAAATACAAATTCTGACTCGCTCAGCTGTCAGCTTGGTGGTTAGAGGGAATACCGGTATGTTGTATTGTAAAGTATGTAACACGCCAAGCCTAACACTGGCCTTATGGGGTATTTTGTTTTTGTATCCTCACAACATCCACAGATGAAATAAATTGTTCCTACTGATAAGCAAACATGGGTAAAGTCGTGACACTGTTTATTGTTTATTTATTTCATCCATTCATTATTAATCTTTATTTATTTACTGATCCATTTCTTTATTATTTGATCTATTTATTATTTAATATTAAGATATCTCCTGTTATCAATTTTAGTATTATCTATCTGTTTATCTATCTGTGTCCAGTCCTGTTATGGCTGTCTGTCTGTCTGTCTGTCTATCTGCGATCAACGCACCACTCTTCTCCCCAGCCCACATCCCTTCGCCAAGTGCCGCACAACAGCGGTTACTAATGAGTGTACAAGTGTATTAGACATCACCAAAGTCACAAAAAATCCATCGATACGCCGCATCAGACTACAAGCCGCTGGGTCTTTGCGCAAAAAGTAGTGGCTTATAGTCCGGAAAATACGGTAAGCACTTCAAGCACGACTTTGTATTTGAAAATCCCCGTCAATATAGACATTCTCAAGGAGGGGATGACTTTGTTTTTCCACTTGACCATAGGCAAGTCGTATTTGTAAATAACTCGACAGTTGAGATTTCCCAAGGGATGGGTATCACATCTTTATTGTCCTGTGTCTTGGCCAATTTCTGCAGTTTTTTTTTAGATGGTTCAACAGATTCCTTACCCTGGGGGGCAGACTTAACTGTGCCGCACTCTTAACGTGTGACTTCTTGTATAATGCCTCTTGCTCTGAACAAAAACGAGACATTAGCAGCTGACCATGACGCGCTTCATCTCCCAATTTTTCCTGGAGTTTCATTTTATGGTGCATTATACTTGTTATTTAGGCAGCTTCATGAAGCCTTAACCATAGGTTGGCCCCATAGTGCTTGGCTGACGACTGGTTGAGAAAGTTCCTGATTACGTGTGCAGCAGAATGTAATAAAATGTAATAATTTATTTAATCACGATTTCATCGTGGAAAACAAAATTAGGATCACAATTTAAATTTGATTCTTTGTGCAGTCTTACCCTAACCTTTGCAAAGAAGTCAGCAGCATAATTATGTGCCATGAGACTAAAAAAACAACAACAGCAAAAAACCTAAATCAATATATCTAATTTAGCTTAATTCAATCTCACAAGTGTTTTGCATAGTTTCAGTCACAAAGTGTTGTGTGCTTGGTGGTAGATTTCCCACTGACTTTTGAAAATGTGGTCAGAACTTCAGGTTTGAAAGGAATTAAAATTTATAGATACATAAATAACATTAAATCCTTTCTACTCATTCCTTTGGGATTTGGTTAAAAATGTGCCCTGCTGATGACCCTGATTGTGGGTTGAGAAGGATCAGCTCACAAATGACAAAGCAGCGTTGTAAAGGTCTAAACAACAAGAACATGTGATTTGAGGTTGCCTAATGGCCATGCAGATTTATCGCAGTTTTCTCTCTCTCTCTCTCTGTGTGTGTGTGTACTTGTCTGTATTTGTGAATGTGTCCAAATCACAAAGAGCACAATTTAGCTATTTGCACATTAACACTCCATGTTTTGCAGTGTAAACATTGCAATGTCATGAACCCATCTCTAAAATACCCATATTAAAAAAACAAGTGGAGCATGAGACAACATAAGGAAAAACTTTAAACGTTATTACAGACATTGATAAATTAGAAGAAACAAATTCAGCAGGCCATAACATCACTAAAGTACCACTTTTCAGATTTTTTTTTTACTTTTCTTCCACTGCAGTGTGTGTTAATCTAATTAGAAAACCTTGTAAATGTGTCCACACACCAGTGCAAATAAACCTAATTCTCAGCAGGTCAGTGCACCGCACAGAACCGTAGCATGGGAAACAGACCCAGGTGTCACCTCACTGTAAAGTTAACTTAATTGGTCTGGCAATAAAAACATTCAAGCTAATGAACAAAGCAAAGGCTTATAAAAAGTGAGGAATGTCAAACACAGAGGAGCAGGAAGAGGGTCTCTCAAATTACTGGTTAAGGTTACTGGTTACTTAAGGAATGTAAAAGACAGAATGCAGAAAAAAGGTGTTGAGCAGGTTGTCAAAAATTCAAGGATGAAAAACAGGTATAAAGTCAGAAGAAGTCACTGTAATGACCAAAAAAAAACCAAAAACAAAAAAACATTACTCATTGAAGGGCATAGCATAGCCCACTCATTATCTTAAATTATTAAATTAACCCTCAATAAATACAATTTGCTGGTCTCATTTTACTCCATCATTTGAAATCAAAATATTTTGATCCATCGTCATGTTCTTTACTCTAATTTACCCGTTGTACGACAAAATGGAACACAATCTAAAATAAAAGTAAGGTTCTCACATTTCAATTATTTATGATACAAGTGTGTAGCCATGTGGCTTGCTGAAGGCAAATTGACTTTATGCGTATCACCTTTCAGCATTATAAACTTTTAAATAACTTTAAAAAGAAGCAAAATGCTGAATAGTGAAATAATCAAATAATCAAACATCTCACAAGATACCCTGATAAGACATTTTATTTCTTTTGGCATTTATTGGATCTGATTTACCGCTTTGAAGTTGATCATCGTTTGTCATGATCTAGCCAACATTTTGGATGTTGCATGAAATGTCTGGAAAAAAACAAGTTTACTATCAACTCATGTTCAAACAGGTCAAATTAAGTTCACTTGAATTCCACCTATGTCCTGAATGTTTCCCCCAAGAAACGGATATCCCTTACACTTTGCGAGTACAGTAATGCAAAACCTCGCCACCTTCTGCTACTTCTTCACACAGTACACTTCATAAAGTGTCCTATCATTCCTTGCAAGCTGTTCAATATAAGGCCACCTCCTGCTGGGTCCTGAGGGCTCATCAGTGTTATAAATGACACCAAAGACCACCTGTAATCAGAATCAAAAGCTCTTAACATTAACTGACGACATTTTAAGTCAAACATATTATAATAGTAAAGTACAATTCCGATGTCATAAACATATGTGTGGGAAACTTTTAAGGCAGGCAATTTAGTCTTGCCTTAAGCAGAGTGGCTTCAAAGTAAATTACATTTCACCTGAAGGGTGAAAGATAGAAGCTCGGCTTCACCTATCAATGGCACTCTAACTGAAAGGGGAAACGACAGTACAAATTGTTGCATTTACCTGCATGTCGGTGTTCTGTCACTCACTTTGTTCTATTTTGTACTAATTCTACTGGGGCGGAGATTGTTCCTCCTGTGACAGGTTGTGTATTTGCTTGTGCATGTTAAACAGCGTTGCGCTGCCCTCTCACCGAGTTGGCTCACAGGTTCTCATGAGGTTACAAGTGTGTGTGTGTGTGTGGATGCATACAGTAACACTGTGTGTGTTTTTGTGCGCCAGGGGGCCTCCTGGGTAGGAAGAAAACCTGCCTCTGCGCTGTCTGTTCTTCCCCCCAATCCCCCCGTGTTTTGTTTTAATGTTGTTGTTATGTTACAGTTACTGTAACATGTTGTCAAAAGATTCATGGAGACACCTGATGAACCAATAGCACACGACATAAAAGGAGTAAATAAGCAGAAATATGTTTTCATTTAATAGCGGTAAATGTTCAATATGTAGTGCACATTTTATTTATTGTTTTATTTGTTATCAATTTCTTTTTTTTTTTTGTATTCACAGTACTCTGTGTTTGAATAAAAGATTTCAACAATTTCACTGGTCGATACAATCTCGGAGTGGTGCTGCCTCTGTGCCTTTTCTCTTTTCACTGATCTCATCCAGCTTCGAGCCATCGGCACCAAGAGGACAGCGTCATGATTTAATGGGTTCTCTTTCACTCAGTCTTTATATTTAGTGTTGAGTAGAATTGCACATGGCCTACATAAAACTGAATGGGGCTTCATTTTAACAGCGGGGCACAGAAGTGGTCGACGATGCCATTGTGTGGTCTCCATTATGGAATACGGGGTAGCTTAGTAATACAGCCGGTCATTTTTCATGTTCATTTAAAAAAAAAAAAAGGCTTTCCCCTCAAGTTTTCTATCTGCATTGCCACGAGGTGAAAAATCACTGCTACCAAAGAAGGCAGTACAATTGTTTGGCTACTGATATTATCTCTTATTCTTCCCCAAAATAGTTTGTTTAGCAAAGGCCACAGCTAAATTCCTTCTGTTTAAGCATTCAGCTAAATTGAAGCAGACAGGAGAAGAAGAAAAAAACGCATTGAGAGTTGAAGTGGATATTTTACAGGAGGCCTCCCTTGTGAGATCAAATTAACACAAGCCACAGGAGTCATTCTTAGGACTGACATGACAGGAAATTAATCAAGTTAAATGAAGGATTATAAATGAAAGAATGTCAAACTGGTAGCACACCAGTCAGTAAAATATGTTGGGTACTTTCCAGTACAGCCTTGTATCACTTTTTTATCCTATAGCGACAGTCAATGCATTCAGTCTTATTTAACTTGAACTCTTTTGCTTGCTTAATTTCCTTCTTGATGGGCAAAAAAAGCAGATATCCCGCAAAGGGTATTCTCCCCACAATAAGTCCCAAATGGAAATCAACAGCACCCAATCCACACTGTGCATCACATAATGACATTATTAGACTGGTCTCTTTTTTTTTGGGGGGGGGGGATTTAACACAGTCCAAAATCTTTACTCAATACAAAAATCTGTAACGTTCCCAATTAGAGCAATATTATTTTCCAAGCACAGGTGTCAAATCCAGGTCCCGGCATCCATATAGTATTGTCCACATGTCTCTTCAAGTGGTCATCCCAACCAAGTTGGTCCCCTCCTAAATTTGTGAAGGTGTCAATAATGGCACAGTCTCGTAACCTTCCAAATCTATCAACTCATTTGCATTTGGAAAATAGGTTCAAAATTAGAGTCGAGATATATTTCAGATGACTTTCAAGAAAAGGTGGCATTACTCTCACTTAATTAAGACCTATTAGCATTTAGCCTTCAATGAACCTGACACACATGGACGGTATATTGTTTTGGACCATGGGAGGTAGGCAGAGTACCAAAAGGGAACCTCATATTATTAGAGAGAGAACATGCAAACGTCTCCCAAAAAAAACAAAAAACATCTGTTATTTGAACCCAGATCCTTCTCACGGTGAGCGAGATGATCATCTACTATGCTGTTTGACAGGTCCTTTACATGTTTACTTATTCTCTATTTTACATGTCATTGCAGTTTGGCAGGGAACCTCGCAGCTGCTTTGTCAATCGACACTCAGACCAAACAATGGCAGACACACTTCCTGTTCCCTGTGACATTCTCCCGAGGTGGCAAGTTTCATCACTGCTGACTTAATGAAAGTGACGAGCCTCGGAGCACCCGCAGTAGAACGCTGCACAAAAAGGGACTGACAGAAAACAGCCTTTTGGTTTTACTATTTTTTTTTTTTTTTTGCTTTCAAAGAAAAAAAACTCCGAGTGAGGTGGTCAATCAATGCTGAGTTGCACACTTCCGATGTCATGATTTAATAATGGCTCCTTGGAGAACCACACAAAAAGATGAAAATGATGGGTTGTAAGGGATTACATGCCCAAGATAATCTGCATATGTTACAGTCTTTAGCAGAGCAGCACAGTGAGTGGCAAATCCTGAGCTCTGAACATGTTTCTGAGTTTAGCCTCTGTAATCGGGAGAGTTTAAACACACAAGCAGCCGAACGGGTTAAATACTAAGTAACACTGATTGAATGTTTCCTTTCTGACACTTTATTACATCAAAATCTGAGAATCACATCATCTCAAAATCCCTAAAGATGCAGTGATGCATCAGTGTCAATTTTTCTCATCCAGCTTCTTAAATCATTATGAGTCACCCATTCAGTACTTGTAGCACACCGAACGGGAAGTGTCAGTCTGATGTATGTATTTCTACAGACTAAATACGCAGATAACAAGAGACTGGTTATCAGTGGGAAGTCCAGGTCAAGACATTCCCACAAACTGCCATCAATCATCATGAAACATAGGTACAGGATGTGCCCAAAGTAATGATTGAGGGTGAAAGGCTTTAAATGATATTACTGCCACTTACAAATTGTAAAGATAAATAAACAACATGAAATTATGGTGATCGTTACAAAGCAAAAATTACATTTGAATGAAATAATAATAATTAGCATCAGGTAAATGTCATTGAAAGACTGACGTTTTGGTTTGATTTTGATTTTTAATTGACATACTTTTGCATTTTGGGATCATAAATAATTTATAATGCGTACCTAGAGTTTGTTGACACTACAAAATTTTAATAAATTACTGTAAGCGATTTGATGACAGTGATGGTTTTCACTTTATAGTAAGACTGTAATCTTCTCACAAAATAAAAGCAGTACAAGAGCAATTCATCCCTTTTGTCAAATTATTATTTCTGGACACTAAATAAGAAAGTAGTTTACCTGTAATGCAACGTGGCATACGGGTATCTGCTATTAATTTTCCGTCAACAACTCACTCACTGATTATATCAATAAATGCAGAAGAGCCCGTAATTTACATTTCACTGCACATTGGGTTCTCATTGCCTAAAAATGTGAGCCACACAAAACTCACACTAGACTTGTCAGAACATAAAACATTTTGAAAAGGTGCCAGCGTATAGGCATACACATGCTTTCTGTTCCACTATGAACCGCCTCCAAATTTCGATACGCCAAATTATATACTGTCAGGTTTGGTTGTATTCACCCTGTTTCGCAACAGCTGACAAGGTTTCTCATGACTGCCGTTGCAAATTTTTGGACGATTTAAAAATCTTGCCAGGCATCTACAGCAGTTATGGTCTGTTAAGTTTGCCCATCATGACCCTCTCCCCCCCACATGACATCGCGTTAGCCTACTACTATATTTATGATAGTATAAACACACATAGCATAACATGGGTACCTAATTCACAGTGCATTGTTTGCAATTTGATTTCAGTGGCAGGAATAGCATTTGTGCCTTACAAGAAGACACATGATCAAAAACAGACCTGACCTTGAAATGATGTGTAATTACATTCAAAGAAAGAACAGGCTGCTTCATATTGTTTTTCTTCTTTGTCTTGTCTGAGACATATCAGCGGGGGTTAGGGGGCGACACCATTTCCTTTGGTTGTGTTAGACGTTTTCATTGAGAGTAACCTTCCTATCATGTTGTCTAGGTATGTGAGGACAGATGGAAGAGCTGGGAGGGCTTTCTTTTTTTTATTTTATTTTAAAGATAAGATCTATAAAAACAATTTTAGCAATGACCTACATTTTAGCAATGATATTCTTAGTTTTCTTCCTCCTTGAGGAAAAAAAAGTTGAAAGGAGGTACTAGGAGATGTATCCTTCCATCCATCCATCCGTCCATCCATCCGTCCGTCCGTCCGTCCATCCATCCATCCATCCATCCATGACATGCAGGTGTTTGAAGTGTACTGTACTCGTAATGATTTATTTGAATTAAAAGTGCATAAGCCATGCAGTGTGGAGTTAAAAGGCATTTTGTGGTGAACCTCACAGAATCGCTCCACATTCATTCGACGTTTATTGAAGCTTATTTTTGTTTTTTCAATCTGCATATTACTTTCAGATTCGAAAGTAACAGCTGTTCCCCCACTTCTTCTGAACTCAGTCTGTGTGATCAGGAAAGACAAACAGGCTCCGACTGAGCCTCTATGTTATTTCTGTCACACATTTGCGTCACCATTAATGATACAAATCACACACCATACAATGACAAAGAAATATTTATTACACCTTTTTTTCCATGATTGTTTTCATTAGTTATAGCTGCTCCAACACGTGTATTTACAAATAAACGCCCTTTTCGTAGAAAAATCTAGCGAGAGACTGAGCAGGGAAACGGAAACATTAGAAAAGATCGGGAGGGGCTAAGAGGTAAACTCACAACAATGTTAAAACAAACATGGAGTTTGAGGAACTGGTTGTTGCAAAGTAACAAAAATCATTTCTCAAGCAATTGGCATTGGGGGCACAAATTCAG
Source organism: Syngnathus leptorhynchus (assembly GCF_054491065.1). Taxonomy (NCBI): domain Eukaryota; kingdom Metazoa; phylum Chordata; class Actinopteri; order Syngnathiformes; family Syngnathidae; genus Syngnathus; species Syngnathus leptorhynchus. The sequence goes on along the minus strand of NC_141206.1, from coordinate 3,675,384 downwards.
ATGAAACAGACACCAAACCCTTTGGACCAACACTTCGAGTGACACCATTTGTTGAAAACATAGAAAACAACTGGAGATAGACATTAAACACATCTCCTGAAACATTGTCGCAAAAAGCTAGTGGCGATGATGAACAAAGGCGCACTGAAATATATTTCAATAAAACACCTGTATGAACTGGAGTGTGAAGTGGACTGTTTCAAAACAGACTCGATTTTGTAGCTGTTAAAAATCCATCCGGTACTCATGAAGGCCTTTTTCATGATTCATGAGTGTAAGATGACCACTGCATGTTCAGTTTGCTCAGCATTTTCACAAATTTACGTCCCAAGGGTGTATTGTATCCATTTTATATAAAATACATATAAAATGAAAGAGTTTTCTAATATCAAACATTATTTTCTTACTGATCACCCGTCAAGAGGGGTGTGAACAAAGAATCTAACATTGTATGTTACATCAGATTCAATGTTGGATACACAGTATCCAGAAAACTGATTGTTTTTGTCATGGTGACATGGCCGGAAGTGACAATTTTAAGATGACTTGAGTCAGATGTACAGTGGTTGGTGGTAGATGTCAGGGAGTAAAATGAAAGAAAAAAAATCCATTTTTTAATATCTGCACAGGTCTGCAAGGATGTGAAACAAACACTCCCAAGCACACACACAAAAACCTCCACAAAAGACAACAAAGCTATTCAAGTGTGATCATGCAATGCAAATGCAGTTGAGTTAGTGAATGCAATGTTACAAAACATCAAACTTGAACATGCATGTAACCTATGAATGTGTTTAGCACCCATGTTGAGCAGCATTCTAGGAGTAAATATGCACTCTAGAGAGAAAAGAATTCAATTCACATGAAAGTGGACCATCAGACTACAAAATAAAAAAAAAATCTTCTGACTTTTGTAATGTACTTACAAAAAAATTAAGATTTTTTTGGTATCTAAAAAAAAAGGACTTTGACATACAAAATTACTGCCACTTTTGTTTTTATATTATTTGCATTTACCTACAAAGTATTTGTCACTATTCTTAAAATGTACTGGACTGACACTTGACCTAACCAAAAACGGAAATAGCTAATAAAACCGTTTGCTTTCTAATCTGTAGAAAAATGATGTGGTTTACAATTTACCATGAAAGACCGCACAAAAGAAAAAAAAAGTAGAGCAGTAAGTGTTCCCACAAAGTCTGTAAATTTCAAAATTCTATGATAAAATGAATTATTTTGATCCAGAGGAAATAAAATATCAATTGATGTACTGTACTGCACCACAGTCTGCATCATGATCATTTATCCAAATCCGTGTTTAAAATGAAAAAGACAAAACTCACCGTTGCTGTCTATATACTTCACTTTAGGCATGGAAACATCCCTGAACTCTTTAGGACACGTGCCACTATATACAATAATTGTGTAATGACGGTGATTCACAAAAAGAATAATGTAAGAGGAAACCTACAATTGTGACATTCATTAATAACATATTTTGAACACAGCCATTTGTACACCCTGATAGCACATCAGATTATTTTTTTCCTTCTTTCCTGGACTTGATAAAACCAAAAACAGATTAAAACAGACAAACACAGACAGACATACGATAGTCAGTATTATTATCTTTTTTTTTTTTTTCTCTTCAAAATGAAACGTATTTTATGCTAATAAACCGCATGACTTATTGTTCTAGTGTGTTTTATTGGCTTTTTACCAGACCGGACATCACAATAAATAAAGCATGTTCCCAGGACAAAACAAACAAACAAAAAACAAACAAAAAACACAACAAAACATACCTTGTCACATGTCATTCCAATGTTTTACTTGTACATTGGTGTTGTCAGCTACACTTGATGTATGTGGTTTACTAAAAATAAAATGAAAAAAAAAAAAAAACACACCACTAAATTGCTTCGATTCAGACACGAATATGAGTGCTTCTTTAAATGTTGTCAATATACTTTCACCAAATGCTACTGCAGAGTCTCTCAACGAATCACCTGAGGAAGGTTACTACAATGTGGAAGGTTGCCCTCACCCCCCATGCAAGTAAAAAAATCTCCTTTCCTCCAACACATGCGTCCTTCCATCATCTTCTGACATGAGATGTCGTCATGTTACTTGACGGGGGTCTTTGAGTGATCCTGCAGCGCTTCCGAAAAAGATGTGAACACTAATGTTGTGAGTGTGTGTGTATTTATGTGTTTTTGCACAAATAAATGTTTAATATCTAGGAGATGAATATTGAGATTCTGCCTTTTTCCAGTCTTTCCTGCCAATGTCACTAGTCAATCACACTGGTTGGCAAAATGTAGTTTTTCATGGTCCCTTCCTCTTTCACTGACAGATATCGTCAGTGTTTATCTGGTTTCCTAAGAATTTTTTTCATGTAATAAAAAAGTGCTCAACAAAGGGGAGGGGTTGCAGGGTCGGGTAGCCTGTGCTCCAATCAGGACAGTCAATTCCTGGGAGTTTTCTCAGCACGACCGCTATAAAGACAAGATCGCTGCCAGGAGGATGATGGCAGAGCTAAGCAGGAGTACGGAATTGCAGCACCGGGCGGCAGAGTTCACGTCCCTTCGAGAAGGCTCCGGTGACTCGTGACTGATGTCATCTGAAGGGAAAAAGATGAGATTATTGCATTATTATTGAGCTGGCAAATTATCAAATACGCCGGGAGGAAAGTGCATGATTCGTATACTAAACACATGTGTGAGTGTATCTTTATATTACAAATAGTAATGAGAGCATGTAGAGGTCACGCATGCACTCCAAGTCAACATAATCTCTACGGGCTCAATAAAATAATAATTTGGATGGTCTGTGGTCTTGAAGGGGATTTCTAAACCACTAAATACTACACTGAGAAGACAGCAATTACGTCAGAAAGTTTATTTTAGAGTTACAGATTCAGAGGTTAGCTCATTTTCGTAATTTGAAGTAAAAATGATGAAAGTTTTTGGGGTTGGGAGGCCATTAAATGGCATGAGAGTTATTGTTTTCCTTAATTTCCAAGAAATGACTAAAACGTACACAATCAGGTAAGCTTTAAATTAAGTATTATTTCTTCTATTTCTGTGTGTGTGTGTGTGTGTGTGTGTGTGTGTGTGTGTGTGTGTGTGCAGCTTGTTTTAATAAAATTTACAGTAGAATTATATTGGGTATTTTAAAATTTGTTAACATTTCAAACAGGGTGGATAACAAATCTAATTCCAGAATTCTCAAGAGAAGACAAAATTCCCCTGAACCAAAACCCCCAACCCTGTCTCCCGACACACACACACACACACACACACACACACACACACACACACACACACACACACACACACACGCACGCACACACGCACGCACGCACGCACGCACGCACACACACACACATGCACACACACACACACACACACACACACACACACACACACACACACACACACACACACACACGCAGACAAAACCCCACCGACCTCTTGGTTCTAGACTGTTGTGACTGTTTTCGTCAAAGTCGACCCCTTCCTGTACGCTCCCAGAGTTTCGCACACAATTGTCTTGAAACAAAGAGGAGAGAAGAAGACGTGTGATTACTGAAGTCGGACGTCACACATCTACAGTTCCAACAATACGCAACTTACTTTGTGGCCTAACAAAGACTTTGAGTCGAAGGCAGCTCCTTCTTCCTTTGGCGTCAGTGAGGGAAGCTGTGGAAAGAAAAATCCAGCAACTATTCAATATAAGTAACGTAATGTTTTTCTTAGTTTTTCTCTATTCTGATCTATTCCAAAGAAACTAGATTTTACAAGAAATTTGCAGCACATAGTCGAAGCAGTCCATTTTTGTCTGTAACTAAATACAAGACACGTAGCTAGCATCAATATTAGAAACATAAATTCCACAGTATTTGACTATGAACTACAAACAAATAAATAAATAGTCACAATTTGTGAGTATGAACGAACAAGCTGACAAGAACAATGTTTTTTCACAAGAAAAATTCTACTTTATCTCTCCTTCTGTACTTCCTTCTCTCATCCTGATATAACAGACTCCGCATACGCTTCCATAAAACAACTTAATATCATCCTCGTAATTCTATTTCTCATTTCGGTTATGCTCACCTTCATGTGTTTCCAGACACTTTTGAGTTTCTTCGTTAATTTAGTCATTCACACACTACTGAAGCACTGGCCTGCCTTCCACTTGTACCTTTGCTATAGTATGGAATATTCTGATGTCTCCTCTGGCACTATCTTCATCTGCCAATCTCCCAATCTCGCTATCTGTCTTCACACGAGCATAGAAAGACTGACCTCAGTCATTTCCCGGTGCCTCAATTTGTTTCGATGTTTACATGACAAAGAGCTCAGAAAGCGTTTTCCTTTTGCGTTTTTTGTTTTGATGACGACTGTCAAAATGTTACCAATGCACATGAAATTGCAAAAATTTCTGATGTAATGACACATTTTATTTGTTTCAAATGTCTTGTCCTGTCTGTCCTTGACTGAAAGTGAATATATAACCTCAGTGTGACACATTCAGACCCAGTGTTTCCACTCTTACCCGTGACTGAGGCTTTTCTTTCAAAAAGTGCAATATCAGATGGTGTGGAGATAAAAAGTCATCGTAAACCCTGGCATGAGTGGAATATTGGATGTCAAGTAGCAGAGGGACAATATAAACGTGTCTGTCCATGTCAACGACTATCCAATAACTTACAAGTCTCTCTTTGTTTCTGAAGAGTGTGGCCATGATCTAGCAGTTTATTCTTATTTATTTCATTTGACTGGTACTAATTCAAAATTTCTTGAAATTATACAAAAAAAAAAATCTTGCTTCACATGACTTAAGGTCAAGGCAGACCTGAATCTTTTAGCGAAATCATCCAACTACTGATACAGAAAATATTAGTAAGCAATCAATCTATGCATACATTTCCAAATGTCATGGAGGACAGCCACACACACACAAAAAAAAAGAAGCTTCATTGTAGTTGTGTTTGTTCTGCAAACAGTGACAACGACACATCAACAATAGCTGAGGCTACTGTCATGTTTTTGAATGCTAAAAAGGCCAAACCACTTTAGAAATACGAGAGAATAAACCTCAGCAGAAAGAGTCGGGAAACACAAAGCTGCTCATTTCTTTTCAACAACTGACCGCGAGTGCAATTATGCACCATGGGGTGTCATATGACGGAGACCTTAACATGCAGAATGTGTTGTTCATGACCACATTTACATTTGGCATGTAAAAAATTGGCAGATATTTTACTGTGCTCTTATCAAGAATTGCCCCTTATATTTATTCAGGTTTTTTTTTTGTGACTCACATTTCCTTCTAGTGTCCTGTGTTCAGTAACTACCCGCCTCTTTCACAGCAAATGCAAACATCCCTTCAGACTCCAACACACCACTGAGGTCACAGTCTGCCTTTTTTTCCAAATCCTCGAGCAACACGGCTGAGCTTCGCTACCACTTACTGAAAGCTCTACCTACAATTATACCTCCACTCAAACCAGTAAGAAAAAAAAACACATTAAAGAATATTCTAGGGCTGTCACATGAATGGTGCTACCATTAACACTAATTTAGCATGAGAAACCTGAAGACAGTAAGGTCCAAAAAAAGGGAACAACAATAATCAACAAAGGAAAAGTGAATCACACTGACTCACGGACTCAACTTTTAAAAACTGTATACAGTCACCTGTTTTTACCAACTCTACTCATCAGGGCAAATCGCCATATACATACAGTTATGCAAAATGTAAACATCAATGCTATTATCATATTTAAAAACAGCACAGACGACACAATATAAACATTTACAATGTGGCATCAAACAAAAAAAAAATTCTCTAAATTATTTTGTCTATTTAAATTCAGAAGACTAAAACGTTCACTATGATTTCAGGTTTGGTGCCAACAGAGAATAGCAGGTCTCTTTGTAAAGGGAATTAGCCAGACCACGATAGAAATACTCGAGGGATCAGATGTGTAAGGATTGGTTTATGTCGGGGCCTTTTGTGCTTGTTTCTCTGCGAGAAGTTAAAGGGAAAGCTGCTTGTGCTATTCAAGCTCACGTCATTATCGATGTAGATCTGTGCTGAGTGTACACAAGCGCTGAGCCCGGCCGTTTGAAGAATTGGAGGCTTTACGGGGAGTCAGTCATCTCTCTCACATGGGGCGAGCCAGACTCTCAACTGTCTCCTCTGAAAATTGGATTTCTATCCCCCGAGATTAGGATCAGGCTTCCCGTGCTCAACTACAGCTCTATAAGAAAAACATGCCGCCCTCTAAGGCCTTGAGAAGCCAGGAGCAATGACTTCATAGTCATCTTGGTAACCTTTGGCCTTGCTAGACCAGCCGGCAATTCTGCTCGGCCTTTATGCCTGTCTGCCAGACGGCCAGTAGCCAACAGCAGGTGTCATCTATTTGACGTGACCCCGCCTCCACTTCCCTCCTGCCTGGGGCCAGTGACAATCACCGTGGAGGAGGATAAAGGAGTATCTGTCTCACCGAGGCAGGCAGACATCACCCCCACCCCCACCTCACTTTGTCACTTACAGAATTCCAACCCAAAGTTGACGTGCAATGCTTCAGTGAGTGATCAGCTATTGTTATGTTTTGTTCCAGTAAGACACCGTCTGCAGTGGGACCAATAGCAGCAGCTGCTAAAACATAGTTAACAGCGTATACAGTTAGCATGAGCATAGCATAATACAAACATGCAGCCTATCTGATTCTGCATCAGTGAGATATTCAACAGCTGTAGCACATTATTTTCTTGCCCATTATGAAAATCATATCTGATAGGCCTCCTGTCAACAGCAACGGTCTAAGCAAAGGCTCCTGGGTGTTTTCATTTTTCATCTGTATATGCTTTCCAAAACAAATGTAGAATAAAAAATTAAAAGGAAAATAACAGACGCAGCGGAACGCTACCACACCATTACAGAACCGTCTGCCTGCTCTCGGAGATGGAGGAAGCATGCAAACGACCAAGTGAAATTATAAAAAAAAAAAAATAAAACAACATTACTAAAATATTCGTCCATCTAAAGTAAAAAATCTTTTGAGTCACGATTGAAAAATGTAATCGCATTTATACAAGTACGCTCAGGTTCAATGGCCAATAAAAACATCAGGGTCAATACTGAGAGCCAATAAAAACATCACAGTACCAAAATATGAAGGCTTAAATTTTAGACTGACAATTTTTAACAGATTTGTGAGAAACAAAATATTTTAGACTTGAGTATTCTCTGTACATTTCAGGTCTCGCTCCAATTAATTGTTGAATGTCTCTCGGGGATTGCCAAACAAGTTCTTATTGGTTCCTTCTACTTGTCTTTGACTTGAAGTGTTTTTGAAATACCTCAAATCTACCATCAGGAGCCACTGTATCTAGTCTCGTCCCTCTGTTCTGGCCCTGCAGGGCAGTGACATCACTTAGGAAAACATACGTTTCCAGCTGCTTGTTTTCCTGAGTTTTCTCACAAGGAGAAAAAAGAAAAAAAGCTGAGCTTCAGCCAGTAAGCAACAAAAGACACTTCAGTGTAAAATAATTTTTCTGCTTGTGACTTGTGTCTGACTCTAGTGAACCAGAACAAAACAGTTACAGTGGGATTTATTTACTTGTTGTTTTTGCAGTATTGCTCTTAAAATCTTTTTCATATTTCTAAAAGGTTAACATATTCCAATTGCATCCAAATGCGTAGTGGAAAGTCAAACACCAATGTTGTCTGACTAACAATCAAAGCATTTTTGGGGTAAAGTAGTAAATTATAGTATTAGTATATATGTAAAGTATTGTGTCTGATGTTGCCTCAGTTGTGTAAGTGTCACAATTGGCCGTACTTTGCTTTTATGACACAAACAGAAAGACGGACCTCATTTACGATGATTAAAAAAAAAAAAAATTTTTTGTTTTGTTTTGGCAAGTTTTGTAGTCAACACAACAGATTTTTCCAGTATTTTTTAATATTATTATGAATATTTTGTTTTATTTTATATGGCTATTAAGAATCAGATGTCAAACATTGAAATGGCTTTAGATGTTCCACAATATTGTTGAAACCTGCACAACATAACTCGTAGTGTTAACTCAACATTGTAAGACAGACTTAATGAAATAAACTCATTCTTTTGGGTGATCTGTGAATGATACCAATGAGTATCCTACAATAATCGCCATCCATACTCACAGATGTAGTAGTACTCTCTGCCAGGACGGAACTCAAAGCCTAATGAGAAGGGTGTAAAGAGCTGGAACTTTTCTGAAAACTTGAGCGGTCCGTTTGAAGACAAAGGTCTGTTGCACTCCCATCGCTTGAAGCCCTTGGCGGTGTGGTCACATGAGCTGTAGCCATCATAGTTCACCATGTAAAGCACATAACGCTCAGCCCGCTCATCCGACACCGTGCTGATGTAATGCGGACAGTAGACGTCAAGGTAGTCATTTATGCAGACGTCAATGTGGTAATCCCCCCGGTAAAACCTGAAAAACAGACAGAATAAAAGCAAAATATTAGAAGATCCGGAAGAGACGGTACTCAACAATAAATAAGAGGAGCTATCTATCTATCTATCTATCTATCTATCTATCTATCTATCTATCTATCTATCTATCTATCTATCTATCTATCTATCTATCTATCTATCTATCTGTCTGTCTGTCTGTCTGTCTGTCTGTCTGTCTGTCTGTCTGTCTGTCTGTCTGTCTGTCTGTCTGTCTGTCTGTCTGTCTGTCTGTCTGTCTGTCTGTCTGTCTGTCTGTCTATCTATCTATCTATCTATCTATCTATCTATCTATCTATCTATCTATCTATCTATCTATCCATCCATCTATCCATCTATCCATCTATCCATCTATCCATCCATCCATCCATCCGTCGATTTATTTGTTTATTGTGGGTTAATCCAAAGAAATTTAAGCAAGGGTTTCCATTAAACAATAACAATATGATAGTGTAAAGTTGCACACGCTAATACTAACATCCTGATACGTGACATACTGGGAGATCTCTCTATATATTTTTCAATTCATGCTTTTTGACTCATTCACTATAGACATCAGAGAGTCAGTTTAACAGAGATGACAGGAAATGAGATAAGATCATAACTCATTGAGCCCAGCCCGAATGTTGATTTTTCATGTGTTCGTTTAAGAGAGCAAACAGTCACAAAGATGTTGGCCAGACATACACCAACAGTTTTAACGGTCGCAAAAAGCTTGTTAAAATGTAACAAGAAAATCTGTGACCGTTAAAACTGTAGGTACATTTCTTTGTGATCGTTGCCGACTTTGAATGCACCCGTAAGATAAAACAACTTTCACACTACGCAGCGAGATATGGGCTTCTGTACAATCAATTTCGACCACAGAGTCTATCTATCAGAGTTTTATTATGTACAAAATTACCATTCTGTGACCAGCTCATAAACATATTATCATGAACAAATGGCACCACCTGTCAAGAGGATATTATTTCAAAAGGTTTGCTTGTAGTATAGGTACATGTTTCTGTCCAGGGTACAATTATGCTGTGTTGGCAAGGTCTCTATATGTCAGACTCTCTCTCAGAAGACTCCACTGAATCACTCCAGCACCCTGGCAAAAATCCTCCTGTGAAACCACTTCATCAGTCGAAAGCCATGTATCAGTGTCAGCGCTAAGCAGTGATGACTTGTGCTGGTGTAGAACTTAAGGCCCCGTACAGGGTTAATTGTCTGGTTAGCATTCGACTTAAGAGGATCCCTTTCTGGACTGTGATTTTCACTCGCAAATAAGAAAGCTTGAAGACAGCTTTTGCAGGAGTTTTGGAAAATAAGGCATGTGTTAAAGCTTAACTATGGCCCCCAATTTTGCCTACTGTAAATTGTGTGGAAAAGAGATTGGGAGTTAAAGCTCAGTAGGAATAAGACAGGTATTCATTCGAGACGAGAATGATTGGAAACATATATTCCCGAAGGCGCCATATAAGGTTGCATATCTGAGGCTTTTAGCGGACGGCGATTAAGGCCATAGCGGCTGGTTGTGTCACTATAGCTGCTAATGGGCCTTGGATCAGTATCACTGACATACTACAGATGTCTTGAATACTGCTCTTGTTCGCTGACAAAGAAGTCATGAAGAGGGGGAACAAGCCGGCGACTGTGTCCGAGCTTCTATTGGGGGTGGCCGATGGGGTTGCCAAACAACACAACAGGTTTGTTTTGTTTGGTAAGACCAGAACGAGCTGGCTCCAGTTCAGAAGTACCAGACAAGACCTGCTCCATGTGGAGAAGTTGTAGCTGAACCGTAGCCAGGTGTGACTGGAAAAGAAAAAGGTTTGATATACAGCTGTTGCAGCTGACATGTTGGGGTTACATGAGACGCGAGTAGCATGATGGGAGGTGTTCGGGGTATCAAGTTGTTGCTACACAGATTGTACATGTGCTGGAGGATTAGTGGCCACAGATGAGTGCACGTGTGGCGTTATTATCCACAAAGTATATTCTAATCTTTTTCTCAGATTATAGTCTTTTCAAATATAAAACCAAAGACAGAGAAAAATATGGCACTATCTCCAAGATTTTGGTTCTAGGCAAACACGTGTCCTCCCATGGACTTAATTTCAGTACAGCTTGCTGATATTATGACTAGCGGGGGTCAAGCGGCGCCACGGTATCATGACCTTAGCCAGAAGCAATAGATGGTCTTGCTTTGTCCTTCTGTCTTTGCTGAACCCCATGTGTCAGCTTTAACTTTCCTAGTGTCAGCAGCTGTCTATCAAACCTGACTCAAACCAAAGAACAATATCGATTGATACAGATTTTTGAAAATGATCAACCTCTTAGTGCTTAAAACCAGATTGTGTCTGGAATGAGGAGAGTATTTATTCACGGTTTCAACAAGCCCCGCAAAGGAGTCTCAAGCGAACAATTCCGACTTCCCCTGAATACAAATGCAGTTATCACCGCCAAATGAGAAGTCAAACCTGGAAATAGGTTGTCTAAAATTTTAGGATTCGGCTCCTTTATCATGAATACTTTTGAAACAAAAACACAAATAATAATGAACAATAAATTGAATTAGGGGCGGCTCGGTGGAGCAGTGGGTAGCACGTCCGCCTCACAGTTAGGAGGGTGTGGGTTCGATTCCTCCTCCGGGCCTCCCTGTGTGGAGTTTGCATGTTCTCCCCGTGTCCGCGTGGGTTTTCTCCGGTTTCCTCCCACATCCCAAAAACATGCTTGATAGGCCGATTGAGCACTCCAAATTGTCCCTATGTGTGAGTGCAAATGGTTGTTCGTCTCTGTGTGCCCTGCGATTGGTTGGCAACCAGTTCAGGGTGTCCCCCGCTTACTGCCCGATGACGGCTGGGATAGGCTCCAGCATGCCCGCGACCCCTGTGGGGACTAAGCGGTTCAGAAAATGGATGGAAATTGAATTAGACTTTTACAGCAGGGCAGAAAGCTTTGACAATTGTCTCACGAGACAGAAAAAGATATGACAAAGAGGTGAGAGAATTCAGATTTCATGAATTTTCATTTTACTATACTAGATTCTAAATGTTTAATAATCCTTTCTCTTCTTCAAATAAAATTGTACTTACTAGCCTTAATAAAAGCTTTGTCGGGATATGAAGCATAAAAAATATTTAGAACCATTTTTACTATAGGTGGGTAATATTAAAATAGAAACCATGGAAAATTGAGCTCAAGAAGGTGGCCCAGATGTTGTCCAGATGAACATATAAATTTGCTTTTCAGCAACTGAAATAAAATACTTCAAATCTACAAAAGAGCAGCCTGAATCAAGATGTATTGAAATGGGCAACATTTCGAGCTTTTACTGTCCTTTGGTTTCGATTAAGAAAGAAGCTGATCGGAGTTTTCCCTCTGTTGATGTCTGCTTTGATGTTGACTATCTTTTCTCTAAGCACATCCGGCATCCCCCACTGTGCCTTCACGAGACGGTTTTTCTCCCAGGTCATCAAATACAGATGTAAAAGTGAACCGCTGGCATTGATATAACATACACCATCATTTCAATTAACTCAAAAGAAAACACACTGAGGACAATGCGCGAATGGGATTAAATTGTTTGGTTTTTGTCAACGTAGTGACATATTCAGCATTCCACAGTTTTTTTTACCAGATTTCATTTATTTTAGGGGGAGCGTCAGCTTTTTGTTTTCTTTTTGGCAGGTTTAAAGCAAAGAATCAAACAATCAAACATTTAAAAACGACACCACAGCACTAAGGCTCATAATAGGCCTAGCGAGCAATAATCCTGAATCCATTTGTCGTGGGGATGAATGATTCTGGATTGGTTGAATGACTCAGCTAGTAGAAGGGATTCATCAATGAGTCTGTAACTGGAGCTCTTAGCAAGACTACAGACTATAACTACAGATAATCCCCCTTTTCAGTCACCCCCCCTCCCCCAACCTTGTTTGCTTTCTTTATCTCCATCTGTTGTGTTGGCCTGGCACCTTTAAGGTACGGCAGAGCCAGTATGGAGAGAAACAACCATGCGGCGTTTGCTTTGTGTGCATTTGGAGAAAGAGATAGGAAGTGATAAAAAAAAGAGAGAGACGCAAAAAGACTGCAGAGGGAGTGATGAAAAGAATTTATGAGAGAAAAGAAAGTTATGGAGCAGGTAACCAATAAAAAGAAATGGAGGGAAGCATACAAAGGAAAATATTTCCCCGTTATTTATTATGCATTAAATGTGCTTTTAGATGCACTGATTTGATCCAGCGGTGGAAAAAGGAATTGGTGATGGTGTGATGGAGAGGAACTATAACTCTTCTGTTCCTTGCTTTGTGACTTCAGTTAAAAGAGCAGCTTTCCATCAGTATTGTAAAACATAAAGAGATACTTTTGGCCATCCTATCAGTAAAAAGGTGTCTTAATATACATTGATCCTGCAAAATCTTACGTCATTACATTCTACTTGCTCCCTGGTTTTCCCACTAGGGGGTACTCTGCAAATAGGGGAGGAAGCCAAAGGTTCTGACATGAAGTCACTAAACGAGGTCAGGCAATCTGCCCACAGGGTTGGGAGTCTCCATCAACCTCTCTCTCTCTCTATACATGTCCCATCATTCGTAGCATTGCCGCAAGGAAGTTAAAGTCATTATTACTGAGTTAGCTAATTACATACACACATCTGTTTGTGGGCTTTTGCTCATGTGCACGCACACACACGCAGTTATTAAACACATAATGTCCCTGTCAAGGGGCTCAGTCCGTTGGGGAGTTGACAGCAGTAAGATGGGAAAATGGTTGTAAAGTATAGACAGTCCTGTGCTTTTTTTCCCTCCATCCTCTCTCTCTCTCTCTCTCTCTCTCTCTCTCTCTCTCTCTCTCTCTCTCTCTCTCTCTCTCTCTCTCTCTCTCACTGCTGGGAACAAAGCCAAGGGGAGATGAATAATTGGTCTCAGATTGAAAACACATTGCTGCATGCGGGAAGGCACCTAAGATACCTAAAAAAATACAACATAGGCCGGAGAGCGAGCGAGAGGAAATGCCGACGGGGAGACTGTACAAGTGCTGTCTGTTTATGGAGGCTGGTGGTCCTCACTGTGCAAATGGCTAGTCTTTGAATTCAGCTGGAGCCACAGTGTGTTATGTGCCTTGTAAAGCTTTGTGTACAGTTCTCTATCCGTATGCATCATTCAATTAATTGTCTGTCAAATCATTTGTCAATCATAGATTACATACCCTAAGTGCTATATCTACGTGCTAATAGCAAACAATGCTAAATTAAGGTACATGAAAGGGCAAAAAATACTAGTGATAATAATAAGAATAATAATACTCATTTTTCATTTTCTTGTGACTAATAAAGCTCTTGAAAATAGAAATGTTTCAAAATTCACATTAAATTGTACCACTCAACACCAAATTTTTACTTTTTTCTATACTTTCTTCACTTATTTTCAAATATTAGGTTTTAGAGGTATTAGATTACATTATGATTATTATTATTATGATTATTATTATTATTATGAGTGTGAAAAAGTTTAATTGCAGCATCTCAATTAAAACAATTACCTTTCCAATTACCAGTGTTATACCAGGGAGTAGTTCCCCACTGCAATAATGAATGAATTCTCTTAAGCTTAAAGATGAATAAATGACAACTTTCCTATTAAATGTCTATTCAGTGTTAATTACTGACCTCATTATAGGTCAGTCAACACACACACACACACACACACACACACACACACACACACACACACACACACACACACACACACACACACACAGACAGACACAATACCCCCGCCCCACACACACAAACACACATTGATATACGCACAACAGGAGACTGTCATTCTGCTGTTGTAAAACCGCAAGGGTCCAGAAGCTGACATGATAAATCCCCATCAGTATCAACAATACTTGCCATGGTTGCCATGACACCAGGATACAAAGTTCTGATCAAAGGAGGCTTCCGCTTTTGGCCAACACATAGTATTCATACCTGAACGTCTGCAAGCACACATGAGCACGGACATACAAGAACCTGCACCCGAATACCAACATAACTCCGGGAGGCCCGGAGAAGGACCATTAAAATAACCCCAATAATAATGTCCCATCATCACCTACTGCTTTCAAGTTTGCTGCTGAATGCTAAAAGCCACGTTATAGTTATGAATGTGTTAGTATGATCATGTAGACGTTCCTTTTGCGCACACAAAAATGCCCTTTAAGAGCGAGACTTCCACACTGCCGCTGGAGCAAGATGATATTGATCTGACACCGTAGACTGTGAGCTGAGGTCAGGGGTTAGTGACAGTCCATTATTCAGCTTGAGAGCCAGTTTTTGGTCAGTGTCTGAACCCAGGTGATGGACTGACCTCAGCACCACCGTCCATCACAGTTGCTGAAGAATGAAAGGTAAAGTGCAAGCCACGTCGACCTCCATTCACTTCCACATTAATTGACTGCTAATTTCTATTACTGCAGTTAAATGTCATGCAGTGCTATTTAGAATCAATACCTTAGTTTGGTAAACAAGAAGGTGAGCTCATAATTTCCAAACTATGAATGTCATGCGTATGGCCATAAATGAATCTCAATTAAATTGCAGACCGATGAAATGGTCGTGTTATATTGCAAAAAATGATACTTTATTTCTCATCAAATCTTTCCAACTCGTTTTCTCATAACGTTTAGCAAATTAACAGAAGAAAAATTAGAGTTTAGGCTTATTGATTGATTGCGGTACATTAGAATGTCTGTTTGTGTATAGCTGTGATACAATATATGCCCTATATGTGCACATACTTAGTTCTAAACTCGGGCTACTCAGGAGATGGCATTCAATTATGAAGTGAGGTGAAAACAAGGACTACATTTAACCATACCCACAAACTCACACACGAACACACATGAACAAACACATGCATAGTGGTTCACACCTGAAGTGTGTTTGACGAGCACGGGGCTGATCACCACAGTGCAGACTCAGACCTCTGACCTTCCTCCCCAGGGGCGATCCAAGCTCCCCGGCCTGCCCTATCACTTTACTGCACCCCAGGGAGCTAAGGCCGCCCCTCGTGCTGCTGCTCCCCACACATTCTAAACCCACAACCATGGGAGGAGGGGCTGGCGGCAAAAGAGAGGAACCCACAACGTCTGGAGTCAATCACCCGCCCATGACAAGCCAGCAAAGCTGCCCCCCCCCCCATACACACACACCACAGGTCCCACACACACACATGCTCAGACACACATATTATAACACCAGCACTTATCCACGAGTGAGGTCTCACACACTTCAAAGTGTAGTAGAGCAGTCTTGGTTGAATAATATGTGGTCTATGGGGAGTTCCTAAAAAAAAAAAAAAATAGTTGTCTTGGAATGTTGGATTAGCGATAGGAGAAATGAGAGATCGAGCGAGAGAGAGAGAGAGAGAGAGAAAGCAGCAAAGTGGCAAATAAACCATTGAGGAGTCAAAGGAATGTGAAAGACAAGAAGCCGAATGATGTGAGAAAATATGAGAGCTTGGGAAGAAAAGAGTGGTAGAGTACATGTCTGATTTAGGTTTCGTCTCAGTCCTGTTTGTGTGCATGTCAATCCATTCATGGCAGTTCAATTATTAATTAAAACCCCAGAGCCGCATAATGTAATCAAAACAAACAATATGAGCATTTGAATAAATCTTTTTATAAAAACACATCTTGGAACTTACAGCATGGCAGCACAGCTGGGGGTGTTCTAAAAGGAGTCTGCTAATTCATGCATGCTGAGGGTCACTTGGTTAACTGAGGCAGGTAAGGGCATAAGTAGGTTAATGCAACTGGTAGAAAATAACTGGATATGCACAAACTCAGTGAGACTGTCCTTAAGTTTCAACTAAAACTCACTTTATAACGTACTATAACTTAAAGCATTGCCATCTTCAGCATATTGGTGCAGCCCGTACAAAGTATTCGTTGGATGGCAAAGAAAGGCATTTACAAAAAAATCAAAAATCAAATATGATAATAGTAGTCAGCCAGCTCTAAAATAACCATTGACCACTTAGTAACCACGGTTCCTTCCCTTTCAACTCCCGCAGCAGGCTCAGAAAAACAGCACATGTAACATCATGTAAGAGCTAAACATAGAAGTGTCCCGCATGCCAGTATGGAACTGAAACACCACCTGGTCTGCTCAATCTGCCCCTGCCGGGCCTCATAACACCACGCAGCCGGTCCCCCTTGACACAGGATGTCTGTCAAAATCTTGCTCGCCAGTCAGCAAATCAGAGTTTATCTCTGATGTGCACATACCGCTAAATGTTGAGAGTCTGCTCTGATTGGTTTATGAGAAATTTTGAAAGGAACACTGTATTTGATATTCACGCCTGCTGAACCGTTCCACTTCAAGGCTAGCGGAGGTTCCTTAAAGTAGTCACTTATGGTGATAGTGCAACTCCTTGACAGTTTGTGGGAAATTTTCAATGCATACAAATTGAATTCATAGTGTTACCCAACATTAATAGGCTTGATACATAAGGGTCCAAATCTTAATTTAGCCAATTTAATAAAAAAAATCAAAAACCTTTTAATCCTAAATCTTGAAATCTTCTTTAAGCTAACATATGAATAGTCTGTATTCTACGGATTGAGATCATCAAAGCATTTAGAGTCAACGCGTTTATTTTTACGATAGAAACATAATTTGTGTTTACGTGCGCTCAGCGTGGCGCAGCATGGCACAGCGTGGTCTGCCAAATTCCCAGCCCGCATAATAATGAAGATGTGGCAGTCCTTACAACCGAGCGCATGTGTGCTGTCTACAAAAATGGAGCCCATTCTATATTATTGTGAGCAGACGGACCACAGAAATCTGGAACTGACAGGGAAGACCGGCCAAAAGTAATATCACCAGCTGCTGGTCACTCACATTTCAAATATTTAACGAAAATCACATCCAAGACACGGCATGTGCACCTTCTGCTCCTCATATCGTATCATGATGCAAAAAATGACCCAGGATCAGCTATCAACCTACCGTATTTTCCGGACTATAAGGCACACCGGACTATAAGGCGCACCTTCAATGAATGGCCCATTTTAAAACGTTGTCCTTATATAAGGCGCACCGGACTATAAGGCGCACCATAAATGCATCATGTCAGATTTTTAATCCAAATCAAATCATTCTCCATTTTAGCTCTTTTATTTGAACTTCAGACGCAACAAATTACTTTATAATCACAAAATAATGAACAGCCAGTCTTTTTGATACATATTTCTCACTGTGACGAATATCCCCCATTGGATCCAAAAAGTTCGGCGATGACAATTAAATGTGCTGATGGAGAAGATCATAAAGAAGCGTTGAACCCACTGTTGCTAGATCACCTCATCTCAGGCCACTTTCCATCGCTTAGAAAACACTTGCAAGTAACCTCGTGTATGTCAGTCTTTCTTTGTACACTGTGCTCTCTGGTTAAATATAAAATTTTCAGGAAGTCGATTCCTCCACTTGGCGCATCATTATTAGCCTGTTTTAGGGAAACAGACTGCAGGGATTAGCCTCAGCCGCTGAACCGTGTGCCGCATCGTTTAACACACCACTTCGTGTAATTGATATTGGAAAGGTGACGCAGTTCTGCTGGACACACCGCAGCTCGCTTGCTCTCACCCTCCGATATGTTTCTGATAGTGAGCGGCGACGCCGTCAGTATTGGAGTAAAAACAAGAGTAACTTATCATTAAGGTTTAACATAAATTTGAAAACAATACCAAAAAGCTTTTCATGTTGACCTGCAAAAATGACAAAAGAAATGCCAGGCCAAAAGTTGACAAGTTTAAAAAAAAAAAACACAAAAGGCCATTTTCTCTCACAGGTGACGAAGAATTCGCTACGGATGGCATGTTATTTGTGGAGTGCTATTTTTTTTTTTTCAAATGGATCTCCATGACATTCACAAGTCTCAGGGAAACTCACACAGCCAGCCTCAGACTTCACTTAGTCATTGCGTGCAAAATCCCAAGTTATACACAATGCATATATATCAAAAGTCTGGACGGGAGATTGCGTGATGCTTTAAGATTTGTAAAGCTGGCTTATTTAAAAAAAAAATAATAATAATCGTACCCTGTCTGTGAATCCACCTGATAAATTCGGACTACAAATTTGGTCATGTTTTAATATTGGCCATATATAGTAAGCATAAAAAGAAACTGAAAAGAGAAAATTCTGACATAGTGGAGTGTGGAGAGCAGGTTAGGCAAAATATACAGTTGTGAATGACTCCCTCATCTCTCATCCACGACTCCAAGGGAGGGAAAAAGAGAGATGCGGGGTGGACCTGTCATCGTTAGCCTTCATCTTTGCTCATTGTACACCACCATCACCCGCTTCAACTCTCCAATTGCTCCTTTTTCAGGGCCAGCCGTTTTAACCCTTCATAGCGCTGGACACAACCCCTTTCTCTTTATATGTCCACATTTACTATCACTACTATGCACACTCTTGTCTCCTCAATGGCATTTCACCACCATGATTACCGTTTGGAAAGAGCAGCATCATCTTGTGTGCAATATTTTTTCATCCATAATCATTAGAAAGGTTGTAAAAAGAAATGAGCACTCTCATTGAATCTTCACATAATGGACTTAGGCACTGGTTGGATTGTGGCTACTCACAATCATCCTCTATCATTATTTTTTATGACTTTAAGTACTGCGGCCCTTAATGTACATCCTTCCTCTCATTGCATTTGAACCCAAAGAGGTGGGAGCAAGGGGTGGGGCATCCGGTTATCAGAAGAGCCACAATTTTAGTGTGCACTAATTAGAACAAATTAGACCAAGGAAGTAATTCAAATACATAACATTATCGGACAATTAGAACTTTAATTTTCATGACAAAAAGGTGGTATTTTGAACTTGGTGTTTCAATATATGGATTTTTTTTTATTTTTTTTTCCTCGGGTCTAAACGTGGGGAAATAAGAGCTGTAAGTGTGTGTGTGTGTGTGTGTGTGTGTGTGTGTGTGTGTGTGTGTGTGTGTGTGTGTGTGTGTGTGTGTTTGTTTGGTGTTCTTAGTGATAAAACATGTAAATATCAATTTTAAAAAATCACACAAGACAGATTATCGTCATACTAACCAAACCTTTTGAAACGGATTCAGTTACCTGAGCAGTTATTGTTTTCCGTAGTAAAAGTAGACATTTGCAAATGTCTTGTTTTGATTAAAAACTGTTTGTTGAGCATTAAGATAATTAAATCGCTCTTAACTAATACTCCATTATCAAAATAGTTGTGGATTAATCTGATGATCAAATGCTTGTCAGTTAACCGACTAATTTGAATTAATACATTTCTCTGCGTTTTTCAGTTCTTGTTGTTATTTGATCCAAGTTTTGATGATTTTATACAAACCAAACAAATGGAGCAGGTTGCACACAGCCACTCTGATGAATAGTGGCTGTGCATTATGCTTAAAATATACAAAGAACGAAAAAGCCGTAGTTGGAACCTGGATCAATCGGCACACACATTCACACACAGTTTCTCACAAATGCACGGTCAAATACAGAGTGTGCACACCACACTCAACACTCACCGTGCTAAAACACACATAAAGCACTTCAGAGGATCAACACTTCTCAGATAGCATTTAGCCTGTGAACAACAGTCAACTACACAGACAGAGGCTTTCAGCAGCCGTAAACCTTTGGATATATTCCATTTTTACTTATTTTCTATTTGCCGTCTGGGTTACATTAATTGGACATCACTGTAAACAAAACATTTCAAAGTCTGAATAATAAATGGATTGACAGATTATTCGTATGGTCATCGTCATTCATGTGGAAAATCGGTCTACGTGCATCATGTGACGCATTCAACCTGTTCCATTGCACAGTTAGGTCATTTCATTTGAGAAGAGGTCTCCCTTTAACACCTACAGGTCACAGAGTGCCGCGTTTCTTTATCATCGGGCGCATGCTGAGCCCCTGAGCGTAACCCGAGTGTGGAGCTGCAGGCAGCTAATCCACCTCAACAAAGCCTTTCTATTACCCTGACAGTCAAAGCCATCATCAGTCAGGTAAAGCAAACTGCTCAGATCCAACCATACACACAGGTGGCTTTACTGACCACTCTGGGTGTGGACATGTGTGTGTGTGTATTTAAGTGGCTGGAGAGAAGAGGACACACATTTGTGAAACATTGTGCCTATTTGCTCTGTGGCTTGATGCGTGTGACATGCCTGGACCTGAGCGTACATCCATCATTCAACTCCGGATTGATTAGATCGACTTTTCACACTGCAGGTAAAAACTCAAATCCCCATAATCCCTCATATGATTACATTCAGGTCAAGACACCACACACTGGGTGCGAGGTGTGCGAACACGCACATACACGCGGTCAGTCCAACATTAACCAGTCTACAAGCGCTTGCGACTAATCCAATACAAAATATGTAGACAATTTTAACAAACATTAATATTGTTTGGATTGGTTTGAGGTGCAAATATGCTCAAGAATTAAGTTTAAGATAATTATTCAAGTCAGGCACAGAAAACATACCATATAATTTTATACAACACAGCACTAATTGAACACAATTTCCTTGATTTTTCTATTTGGACAAATATTGCTGTAATATTGCTCATCACATATCGTAATCTTCCAACTAGGGTCAACATTGTTTTAATACCTTCTTCATGCTGTTTTTTTACATTTGAATTTTATTGGTTCTTACAATATCATCACTGTGATGATTTAGTTTCCCTTACAGGATGTTACAGTTCAGTGGTGTTACAAAGGTAATGATTTTTTTTTTCCTTTATACTCAGCAGGCTACTCACGATTAAGATGCCCCCAATAAAGGAGAAAGACTAATTCTTACAAGCTGCACACCGGCAGAGTGGAACTGCATTCTTGTATGCCTTCTGGCTCTCGTCCCTCTACACTTGTCACCCGGAAGCACGGGGATGTGTGTATGCATTTGTGCGTGAGTGTGTGTGTGTTTGAATACGCCTGCCGGCCTGAAGAGCCTCTCACAGGCCCCGTTAGCATGCAGCCGGTGTCAGGTGACAAGAGCCCGAACAGCAGCGTGCAGATGGGAGGCAAGTGGCTGCTGTAGCTGCAGATTTGTCTTACAAGAGCAAAAATAGGTTAGTTGTTGTAAAATTCCACATTGCACATTAGCATGTCTGGAAAAACCTTCAGCCAACTTGTGTGGCTTGTGGCGTTACAGCTTTTGAAGTTTCATCATTAAAAAAAGAGTGAAAATAATACAACCCATTATAACGGTAATAAGAATTTAAGGCTAATATTCACACAGTCATATTGTTGCAGACGTTCACTTATTGCTTCAGTTATGTGTTAATTTTGCAAACCTACTAGCACGACCCGGCTTTTTACTTGCTTTTGCCCTAACGTACCAATGATTGCATCAACGGCATAACCAAAGCGGCACGTCACCAGTTACTTATTTGACACCAGAGTCACACTGGTCACTTTCCTTAATGCTGAAAGCAATTTTTGTTATGACGCTGACATTGTCTTCTTTTTGTGTTCTTTCACATCTTTTTGACAAAATCCATATACACGTTTGTATTAAATTTCTGTACAAGCTCCGTAGCCGAGTTGGCCAAAAGGGCAAAGGAAGTGAGCTAAGACCAGAGTGACACACCAGCTGTGTTCCACGTCACTTAGGAAAACAGAACATGAGGGAAAATCTGACTTTTGCATCATCTCAAAAATAATCATGCTGTCACTAGAGCCCAAAATACATATTATGACATTTTTGAAGCACTTACATAATTAATCAGTGTATGTACAAAGCCTTGTTTGTCTTGTTTGTCACATATGTTTTGTATAAACTGTTTTCAGAAAGCCATTAAAACAAATGATTGCCTATTCAGCGTTTCCTGATGATTAATTGATTTTTGATGAAAGATGTCCTCGTTAGCTTTTCAACCCAGCATTTCATTATCCTCAAATGTTACTGAGATCACAAGATTTGAGACATTTTAGAAGCAAAACAAGTACAACTTAAGTGGGAATTTGTCGTTACATTCGGGCCATCTTTTACAGTTTGTTTCCATTTCATCCTATATTTGTCTTTGTAAAGACAAATTCTGTCACACTGGAATAAATATTCACTTCTTTGCACACAGAGACACACACGCCTAGGGCTGCTCTGCTTCTCATTAGCACTGACTGCACTGAAGTTCACAGATGTATGCGTACAAAGGCATGCACATAAGTGTTAAGTTAAAAATGGACACACGAGGAAAGCTCACACGTCACAAACCAAATGTCTTTCCTCTATCAGAATGCACATCATCGCATATTTGACATAATCCTTTGACTGTTCCACACACTTCAAATAGAGCTGCATTCAATCACTCACTAGCTTGAGCTTTAAAACCTTCTTGGGCATTGCCAGCTGAGCCCCCCGGGCCTCTCGTCACGACCGAACCACTCAAAGCCACACCATAAATGGAGCAAAGCATCAGGGTGGTCAAGCACTTAGTGGGCCCGGTTCACTAAAATGACAAGTCAGAGATTCTGACTCAGCAACGGCTGATAGGCACATCTGTGGCCGTGCTAAGTGGGTGGCGCTGACAGCGAACACAGCACAATTGGATAATAATCCCATGGATGAGTTTTTAAATGGGCCCAAGTGGTCTCTAAGCACAGTATGGTTGCTCTCACACTAACATGAACTCAAGAGCAAGGAAGAAGCTGAAAGTGTGACTTGACATCATTATTGATTTGACAAATTAAGATAGTTGGGAGATTGTGCATCTGCCTCGCAGTTCTGAGGTTGAAGATTTGTGGACTACTTGTGTGGATTTGCCATGTTGACATGCTTAGGAGGTTTCAACTAGGTGCTTTAACCCGATTTGCCAAAACTTGTATGTGGCTTCATTGGCGACTCTAAATTAGTTTTAGATGTGACAGGTTTTGTGTTGTACTGGCTGGCAACCAGTTCAGGGGGTACACCAAGTTTTGCCTCAACTCAGCTGGAGGAAGGCTCCAAATACTGACGATAGTTTGAGATTCTTTTTTTGAAGTATAAATATGGTAACCTGTAAACCCATTTGAGGTGTCAAAATGAATTGATCGACAAGTCATCCATTATCAAATCAAGCGACAACTATTTTAGGAATCAAGTAATCGTTTAGAGCAGGGGTCCTCATTACGTCGATCGCGATCTACTGGTCGATCGATCGCGGAGGCAGTACTGGTCGATCGCATCGTGACATTTTTTTTTTTTTGTCAGCCTATCCTCCTATAATTCCAAAAAATTTAAATATTTATTATGTGTGTTGTGCAATATTGGCCTATTCAGTTATGCAAGGTACATCAACATACATTGTACAAACAAAGAATCCTTACTAAATTTGAAAATAGTTATATGTTTTGCATTTTTGTGGCGTGTAGGTAGACCATTTTGACTTGGTTGTTTTATAAGTACCTCGCATGCTGAAAAAGTGTGAGCACCCCTGGTTTAGAGTATTTATGTCGCCAAATATTTTACAAATCCTTTGATTTTAGCCATAAAACACTAAATACTCTGTAGTCCTTCATTAAAGTAGAGTGATTATATTTTGTCCATCCATCCATTTTCTGAACCGCTTTGTCCCCACGGGGGTCGTGGTCGTGCTGGAGCCTATCCCAGCCTTCATCGGGCAGTAGGCGGGGGACACCCTGAACCGTTTGCCAGCCAATCGCACGAACAACCATCCGCACTCGCACTCATACCTAGGGACAATTAAGAGTCTTCAATCGGCCTACCAAGCATGTGTTTGGGATGTGGGAAGAAACCGGAGTGCCCGGAGAAAACCCACGCAGACACGGGGAGAACATGCAAACTCCACACAGGGAGGGCCGGAGGTGGAATCGAACCCGCACCCTCCTAACAGTGAGACGGACGTGCTACCCAGTGCGCCCCCGAGCCGCCTCGACTATCTTTGGTGTTTAACCAAAATAAGACATTTGCAAAAAAACATTTGCTTCTACTTTAAAAAAAAAACAATGACTGAATCAATTTAAAAAGGTTGGTGAGTACATCAATTCTTCACACGTGACATTGCATACATGTTTTTATCATGAAACTTTACCAACAATAAATAAATAAATAAATAAATAAATAAATGTTATACATAAGTACACATGTGTACATGGAGAAAGCATTTTTTAGGTGAAGGAATTACAATATACTAAAAGACAAAGTTCAGCATCCCTTCTTTGGTGGTGAGGTAAACACCTTTGTGCAAATACATTCACATATATGTGTATATAGTTCTTTAGTAGTAATTATTTCTGCATTTCTTATAGCTGGCTGTGCAACTTTGAACAACACAGGTGGATTCTCAAAGGAAATCTTCATTTGCCAACATTTCCGTATTGGGGTTTAAATACTTCTTGGCACATGTAACCAAATTGATGCCAAATTTCCATCCTGTAAAGAATTAACTCAGAGTTAATATTGCAGGAACCTTTTTTCCCCCCCAGAAGACATTTTCTAATATATTTTAGAGACTTTTGGCTTTCTGGAAACTTGCTGAGCCATCCATAATTTAAACTAAGAAGTGCCAACTTCAGTTTCCATTCAGTTGAAAATCACCAAAATGCCAGACAGTTTTTTTTTAGTTTTTTTTTTTAAGTGTGACAGTTGAGATAAGTTGCACTGCACTCCTACGAGCAAAATTCTGAGGTTGGTTGAAGATACTGAAAAGGATGGAGAGGAATTGTTGTGAAAGAGGGGGTGTTGGGGCCTCGAATTGGGATCTAATCTACATGGGCTCAAGTGAAGGTGTTGCCTTAGAGTGCCAGCCTGTCAGCACCAACATCCTCCATCATTTTCCCCTCCATTCCCACATTCCTCAGATAAAATAGCTGGTAGGAGAGGAGTGGTTGAAGAGAGACCGTTGAAGGGGGTTAAGGCCAGTGGAGCTGTGTTCCTGCCACTGAGGTCTGATAATCGTATCTCCCTCCCTCCCTCCCTCCCTCGTGTGTGCCAGACAAAACCCATTTGTTTCTCATCTGTTCCCCTGATTTGGGCCTGACAGGCTGGAGTGAGCTTTAGAGTTGCAGCGACGAGTGATGGAGAAAAAGATTGATCCAGGCTTTTATACGGTTAATGATGTGATATGTGGCTAAAAAAAACATCGGCCTCAATACTACACTGTTCATCTCTTACTCTATATTCATAGAATGACCAGCCAAGACAATAATAATGAATAAATTCAATTTTTTTGGGCTAACATCTAGATGTTAAAAATGTGGCTGGAAAGTGGGAAGTGAAAATCATAAGGACAGATAATACATTTCCGCAATATTTGTACAAAAGTATTGTTCTGTATCTTCGATCATCACAGTTAAGGACAAAAATTGGACAATCGAAGTAAATCCCTCTCTTTATGACTATACGTGCCAGACAACCAGAGTGTTCCAGCAGGTGAGGGGGCGGGGGGTTGCTTGGGGTTCCCCTCGTGAAAAAAAATGCATATACAGTATGGAGAAGCACTTAAGATAAAAGCCGGCTAAATTTTGCAGGAGAACAAAGCAGGAAAATGAACAGGCAGAGACCACATCTGTTCATGGAGAATGGACTCTTTCTTTGCGAGTTCTTCCCTTCTTCATGTTTTGCACGGATGTAGGTCTCTCATCCCTCATAATCCCTTCCTCAAACACAGATGAGTAAGTCCGGACACATCGCCACATTGTACAACTCGGTCTTGCCTGAGGATTTACTTGTTAAATAAATTCTACACGCACACACATGCACACACACAAACAATTCAAAGCGATGCACACTGAGCAGTTGTCTTAATTTGATTTTTTTTTTAAACTGTATGGCAGACTGATTTTCAAAAGTGATGGCTCTATTATTCAATTTTCTGGTAAGTGGTACATTAGTTAAATGAATGTCTTTTTTTTGAATTAACTATAAGCACTGTTTTCTATCATGCAAAATAAAAGATTGTGTAACAAACACATATATGGTATACTTTTTTTCCATAGGGATGCCAAACACACACCTAATGCGGAATGCAGCAAATTAAACCAAGTAATGTTAAATCGCAATTCTCACAAAGGCAAAATCAACCATGCGTAAAAGTACTACATGCAAGATGAGGTTGCTACCACGTCAGCTTTCGGCAAAAAAAAAAAGAGCCGATGCATCTCTTCATTGAAAGAAAAATATAACTGCGAGTCCTGAATCCAATTTAAAAATCTCCCCTTGCTCTAATTAGTTCAGCATCAAAAATCAATGTCTCGCAATGGCCCAGTCTGGCACTGTAATTATTAAATATAAAGACTTTTACTGTCAAAAACCCACTCAAGCACAGTGAGTAGATACAAAGTCTACACAGGAAGGCCAGAGCTGAGATTCGAAACTAGAAACTCTTGACTGAGAAGCCGATGTGCTCCCTACTGCCGCCCCCCACCCCCCTCCACAAATAACTGTCAATATATAAAACTTTATTTTTGCACTCTAATTAAAATATTGCTTGAGGTTAAAGTTAGAGAGGCAGAGGGAATTAATTATATGCCTCGTTGGTGATAAAAGGTGACAACAAATTGATTAACCTTTTTTAAACGCGCATGTATACAATGCCTTATGCTTTCTAACTAGCTGTATAAACGAATCCTGAGGTGTAAACGGCAATAAAATCCAATTCCTCGGAGGATACATCATGTAATAAAGTGAATCAAAAGTAAATGAACGCTTTTTGCAAAGACAGATATGTTCATGTCATTTGTGGATTCACACCATGTTTAGTTGTGTGAACCTGAAATGTCACACTACCTGCACCATTTAATTAGTGTCTCTCTCTGCGAAGACCTGAAGTGATACATCATCTGATGTTTTTTTCTACAAGAGACTATTAATTCTAGGGCAGAGTCCAAAGTTAAAATCTCATCTTCGGACAAGTTTTATGTTCGAGTTAATGTCAAACACAGCTACAGAGACAGGAAATGTCTCCCATGAGGCTTAGGTTTCCCTCTTTCTTCCATTTTTTTTTTTTTTTTTGCTGTCTGCTTCCGACTAATGACCATGCAGTCTGCTGGCAAATGGCCCATCTCCATCACCTATTTGGCTTTGTGCTGCCTATGTGATGAGTTGATGATCTCATGATGAATGTGTACTCTAATTAATCAATAAATAGTGTGAGTTGCTCCACATACAACTTAACAATCATCCCACGGCTGTGAATGCCTAGTGTTGGGGTTAGCTGGGTTCAACTTTTATGAATGAAAGAGGAATGTAATACAGATGTCTCTTGAGTCTTAGACCACATGCACTAATAATAGTTCAGGCAGCAAGGAATTTCTTTCTACTTTATAATATAAACTTTATTAAAAAAACAGATTATTTTCAAAATGTAGTAAAGTTGTAAAGGTGGTTACGAAGTAATTTTATCCATTTCATTGAAATTTTATGACCAACACATTTGTATGGTGTGTCAGCCATATCTAAACTAACTAAAGCTCTCACTGCATTCCAAAACAAAAACACATAAACAACTTCAGCGAGAAGACAATGGGGCAATAACTCTTCCTCCCTAAAATGTATGTTGTGACAGCACAACAAATAGCTAAAAGGATAAAAATGATGTACAGCATGTGTTTCTGGCTATTTAAATTTGCGTCCTTCACTTTGACCTCAAGCAATCAATTCACCCTAAAATATCAAAGGGGTATAATTCTAGACACTTCATGATGGTCTCACTCTGATCAAGCGAGAGTGAAATTTTGAAGGCAGACAAAGTGCTCAGCTCGGCAGTTGATGGTCAGAAAGAGTGGAGACAATCACATGGATTGTTTGTTTGTTTGTAACAATTTATTTATTCGCTTTCAGCAGGCGTAATGAAGAAGTGAAACCTGCGGCACTTCCAAACAGAGCAATGTAAATGTATGTAGTGGATACATACCCTAAACCCCCCCCCCCCCCCAAAAAAAAACGGAGAATTTAGAAGCTATAAAGATCCTGAACAAACTCTGGGACCTCAAAACCCGCAACCAGAAAGATGGATTTCAGCAAGGAGTTAATCCTGACAGATGAGAGCAAGCCAACATCGGATCCGTTTCATACATAAGCCTCCCACCAAGGCATGGAAATGACATCAACTTTTATGACATCAACAAACATGTACTCTGGCAACAATCCACTTTGCCCCTCTACAGTATACTTCAGGAAAATAAAAGTTAGACCCAGAAATATGTCAAGTAAAGTAATAAATCTACAGGATACAGTGTTTTTATTTACACCGTCATCAATCACATTTCTTTTCCGGGTTATCCATCCAGCAAGCTTGGTCGGTTACTGTGGCTAAACATGATTTTACGAGCCTCCGTGTGAAAAGGAAAGAAGGCTAAAGACTATGTGAAATCACCATTCTTATAAGCCACGCTGAGTCTGACAGCATTTATAAATTATGTTACGAAATTATAGTGTAGATCTGAGATCAGCATGTTTGGGGTATATGGAAGTCTTAAAATGAAATACACAAAAACGTGAATGGTCAAAAAGCTACATTTCATAACAAGTGCAACTGTCAAAGCACGCAAAACTCCTCTGAATTATGATTTTGTATGGGATAGTGTGAGAAACTCGTTTGATTTAACTCTGTTTCCAGTTTTGCAATGATATTGAAGCTCTGACCCCTGATCACAGATGGCTGTTCTGTCTGGGTGACCGCATTGCACCAACCCAAACAAATATTTGACATTGACCAGCATTCTGGTCAGTCAATACCATTTGTCTGGATGGGTCTCTGAATGGATCACCACACACGGGCCTGCCATGCTTTCAAAGCGAGTGTCACAGGCGGTTGTATTGAACTGTTTTGGCGCATCTCCTCTCATCTGCTGCTTGTGCCTAGGAATGTTTGCGTGTGTGTGTGTGTGTGTGTGTGTGTGTGTGTGTGTGTGTGTGTGTGTGTGTGTGTGTGTGTGTGTGTGTGTGTGTGTGTTGGGGGGCGGGGGGGATGGAAAGCAGAGACACCCTGATAACGTCCGCTCCCCCATTTCCATCTTTGTGCTGATAAAGCAGGGGACACACACACTGAAACACCTCTACAGCAAATTATCAAAAAGAGATAACACACTTGAGTTTATCTGTCGTTTTGTCTTTATCGTACTCATTTTTCCATGCAAGCAGTGTAAATCAAAACTAGCCCAATATGATCAAGCACTTGCGTGGAAATTTATGTTTTGATTAGAATTTTTTGTCTTTATCGACTGACATTATGACTGCTTTTTAAAAAAAATGATAAATAATTAGAAATGAAATACTGTGCAGCAATACCTCAGTCTGCCTTGTTGGTGGAAAGCCTTGTGACAAAATCCAATTCTTCATACAGTGCAATTCAGTCAGCTCTTTCATCTGTGCAAACAAGGCTAGTGACGGTGAAAACATTTGGTCTAGTCAAAGTTAATCTTGAAACACTTTTCACTTGCCGTGCTTTGTTGAAACTGCACCTGTTGAAGGATCTTCCAAAGATTTTCTCTTTTTTAAATCTTTGTTTAAAGGCATGGTTTTGGGGATTCATTATCTTTACACCATGCACAATAAAGCAAAGTAAATGGATTCAAATATTTCTGGATAGATTATACATGTTTGAAAATAGATACATTTGAAGACTGACAACAACAAACTAATAAATTATGAGGTTTCTATTGCTGCAAATAGCATTGAATTGTATTTCACATTTTAGATTTCTAGATTTTTGGCTAATCCGGTGATATAATGTGTCACCTAGGTGTCCTGCACAAATCTACACTTTAAGAACATGAGTGGCCCAAAGACATTTGGAAACAACTTTCCAGCCAAGACCATTCATCAACGATTATAATTTATTCGATAAATTGATTTTCACAACGATTCAGAGGTTGTCGGATTAATTAATGAAATACAAAAAAGAAGTTGTGTCTTTTGTGTGTGACATCTGTGGGAGTGGCCAGTATGCACACTATGACCAAAAAAGATGCAGAAAACATGACAAGAAACCCAAACTGAATCACTGGGAGGAAATTACAGATCAATGACTTAAATGCCTGACTTTATTTTAGCCATATTACAATTGTTATACCAGAAACAGATGCACAAGTTTAAATGACCTAAAACCCAACAACTGAGCTGAATAATAAAGCCTGTCCCGACAAACTGTTGATAAGGCCAATACATGTAAGTCATTAAAGGGCACGAAGTAAACATCCAGACGGAACTCGACTCCCGCAACACAGCCAAGCGTCTATGTCACCCGATCCTGGTGCTGTGGGACCTCACTGTTGTAAATCAAGAGCATCCTAGATCAGTTTGTGAGACGAGACCACGAGAGCACAGACAGGAATCAAAATGTGTGTCTCCAATAACCCGCACATTCAAAAAGGTCTCGCCCACAGCACACATATTTGACGCAGCATTCAGGCTACTTTTACAATAGAGCCCTACAAACAATAGGACAAGAAGAGATCACAGGACTACTGACATAGCTGCATACACACTAATTAGCCACATTGGCCAGGCCACAATGGGCCTTTTCTTAGCCTCCATTCGCAAATCACTCGGCGTAACACATACTCATAAGATGGCCATCTTGTTTGGGATCACTGGCACATTTACTGTGATACCCTTTTAGACCCGGGGGTGCGAAGGTCCAGCCCCCCCCCCCTACCCCCAATAATAAAAACGAAATAAGACAAGCTATTTTTTTCCCTGTTTTTTTTTTAGAGGTTTGCACTGTTTGTTCAAGTGTGTGACAGTCGCAGTGTGAATGGAGGATGCTGTGTTTTGTTCCGTCTCTGTATGAACGAGTGTTTTGTTTGCAGGGTGACATTTAGACAATGACAGTGGGGCGGTTGCAGGGAGAGGTGTGTGTGTGTGGGGGGTACGTAAAAGGGCTGTTGGTGACGATCATATGAGCAACGTCTGAAGCTTTTGTGGAAAACTGAAGAATGGAGGGTCAAGAGGTGAAGACCGGTCAACATCAAGGCAGAAAGTATAATGAGCTGGAAACGGAATTTCCTAGATGTTGAGTTTCCCATTATTGTAAGTATGCAGTGAAAGTCCTGCATTGATGTTCATGCTTATCTGCGACATAAAATGCCAAATGTTTACACTTTGTGGCAGGATTGACATTTCTAAACTGATTAGAACTCAAACAACAATAATGTGAAGCTCATTCCATAGTCATTATTCTTCTGTCCAAATTCTAAATGGACTCGGCGGTAAATCCATTTTTTAAAAAGATAATATAGAAGTAATAAATTGTTAGTCCAACATTAAAGTACCCGGGGATTCAATTGAATTGCCATTCAAAACCTAGGAGAGCTTTAGTTTGTGTTTTTCAATCACTATTTAAAGTGTTTGATGTCAAGAAATAATATGAATCATCATATGTGCACTTCTAATTTAATATTATTCACAGGTTGTTAAAGGGTGGCTTTAGTGGCAATCGAGACAAGTGGTTACAAGTTATCCATTAACAAATCAGTTTGAAGACAACTATAACAGATCATATTGATAAACACTGTCTGACATGTATCTAAAATGCAAGTATTCATATAACTCCTTGAGGTGCTGTGTTGTGTTGCAGGTGGTCACAAAGGTCAGATAATCCCCAATGCCTTCACATCTGTCACTCAAACACACACACACGCAGATGAACGCACACACAGGAGCAGTGTGGGTCAACGAACGATGATAGAAGATTAGAGCAGCGTGCATGGCGGGACCTCGGCGTGGGCGTGACTCAACAGATCATATCTGGGGTGTCGATTTTCATATCAGTTAAGTCATAAGGTTCAATTGCAGAAAAACAAAAGCACTGTCTTAAAGGAAAGTAGTACATTAGTGTTACCAAACTATGAGGAAGTGATACGTCTCGACTGAGAGACAAATTTACAGTACGTGAGAGAGGAGCCAAGTTTAGCCTGGGTTGTTAGTAGCTCAAGGTTTAGGAGAGTTGGTCATACGTGGATTTTTTTTTTTTTTTTTAATCAAGTCATCTGTATGTCCTTTATTACGTCAATATAGTAATATCAATTTGAATTGATATTCAACTGTTTTGGAATAATTATTTGTGATATATTTACCATTTAGGTCATTATTAGGCTATACATTTGAGGAGAGGGGTCAATTACTCACGCGTTTTCTCAATTTATGGCAGACCTCAATCGCTAATTACTATATTCATACTCCTCAAAGAACTTCACCCCGAGACTCAGTTTCCAGTTTGCTTACTAAAGCAAAAACATCTCATATGCATTAACTGTGTTCTAAATATAAGATTGATGATGGTGGTTTGGACTCCATATTGTTTAATCACAAAACCATGTGACTTGTTCTATTCCATAGGCTCTCTAAGTTAAGAACATAAGCAAAGCCCAAAATTGATATTTTGCAATTTGCATAGCTAGTCAATAAAATAAACACGTGTGTCTTTGCCTGCTTCCCCTGCTGCTTTAGGCCACAGAGCAAAATGACCGAGATGCTACAAGGCAGTGGTTAAAGGGAATCACATGTTTGGCTTTACATGAGGAAACTCTGTCAGAAACGCAGAAAACAAATCTTTGAGGAGAAAGAGTGGGAGAGAAAAGAAGTGAGGGGTTTCAGTTGTTGCCTTTATGGCCCAACTCTGACCTCTCGCTCTGTTACTGTGCGTTAGCGACATGAATAAAAAAAAACTAAATAAAAAAAACCCACACATTTTCTCGGGAGGTTTTACTGCGTGTAAAATATGAGGTGTTGATAAAGCGCTTTGGGGATGTCGGGGGACTAAAAAGAGAAGCCAAGAAACCCTTTCATTTGTTATATATATCTTAAATGTTGTATTTGATATTTTCCATCATTTCTACTGTATGTCTGTTTAAAAAGTCTATCAAGACAAGTTTGCTTGAACAGAAACAGAAGGCAATGAACCATCACCTCACCCAAAAATAATGAAAGAATGTCGGTCAAGTTGTATGGGATGGTGTCCACAAGAAAAACACCGTCTTTTGAGGAAAATCCTATCAATGTCACAAAGGTTACGCTCCCTCAAGATAACCCGCAGCGTTGCTGTGAGCTCAGACAGATTTTTTTTTTCACTCCACTCTCCTTTTTTATGTGATTAGGTGTCAGCAGAATTTTCTTTGGTGAGCAGACGACGGCTTTCATGTCAGAGGTTTCTCATGCTCTCATGCACTATCGAGTTGCCCGTTTTAAGTCCGCGCAAAGTGTGAACAAAGTACACAATGTCTATTTGTAGTGTTGGCTGGTCAAGTGTGAAACCATATGTACTGCCGCAAAATAATTATGTACTTATGTCTGTATATGTAGGGCAAGGTTCGTTTCACAGAAAAAGGCACACAAAGATGACGTTGAATTTAGAAGCTTAACGAAACAAGAGGTCATTTCATAAAACCAGTGGATTAATTTTCTGGGACTGAGCTAAGGATTCTCATGTCATCTTGACACTTTGCTTGGACGGTGGTATGGTATGATCTCAACTTTTAATATACTTTTCTACCCAGCTGTATGTGTGTAAAGATCCCCACATGGTTAGGATTAGTATCCATCAAGTCTGCACTTACTGATGCTATATTAAGGGGTTTTCACTAAATAAAAGTGTCCATGGAAGAAATAGATCTCTGCCAAGACTTACAAGACTGGATATTTTAGTGCCTGAAAAGATCCCTGTGTCAAGCATATGCAGTACACTATATCCTCACATATTTATTCAACTGCTGGAAGTGCCAGTTGTCTTGTCAAAGAGGTTAGCCCACTTCAGTTAAAAAAATACCAAAATACAAAAGCAAAGTGCAACTAACAATATGTTCTGAAAATGAATTTGGTACTGTCTACTAAAAACTAATTCACAAATGTCACAGCATTTATTCATGCATATGAAGCAAATAGTGTCGCCGCCCTTCGTATTGTGTGCCAATGACAAATATTCATTTATCTATCTATCTATCTATCTATCTATCTATCTATCTATCTATCTATCTATCTATCTATCTATCTATCTATCTATCTATCTATCTATCTATCTATCTATCTATCTATCTATCTATCTATCTATCTATCTATCTATCTATCTATCTATCTATCTATCTATCCATCCATCCATCCATCCATCCATCCATCCATCCATCCATCCATCCATCCATCCATTTTCTATACCGCTTGTCCCCACGGCGGGCGGGGGCATGCTGGAGCCCATCCCAGCAGTCATTGGGCAGTAGGCAGGGGAGACCCTGAACCGGTTGCCAGCCAATCACAGGGCACAGAGACGAACAACCATATGCACTTGCACTCACACCAATGGGAAATTTAGAGTGCTCAATTGGCCTACTAAGGATGTTTTGGGGATGTGAGAGGGAATCAGAGTGCCCGGCGAAAACCCACGCAGGCATGTGGAGAACATGCAAACTCCACACAGGGAGGACCGGAGGTGGAATCGACCCATACCCTCCTAACTGTGAGGCGGACGTGCTAACCAGTGCTCCACCAAGCCACCTTTATTTATTTATTTATTTATTTATTTATTTATTTATTTAATTTACTTATTTATTTAAACCAGTGGCCGAGCTCAGGTGAGTGGCTACTGGTTGCCCAGAGTGTGACAAAAATGATCAAACATCAAAAGCATCCGATTATATTTTACTTCACTTGATAATCATGCTGAAGTACACTTGTTAATTTTAACTTGGTTATTCATTTCATGGCAAATATGATGGACACATTGCAAAAACTCCCTGTCAAATACTCGCTAGGCAGCTCACAGAACTATTTGTGTACAAGCAATTAAAAAGTCAATTTTCCATCAAATTTCCCCTTAAAGTGTTTGAATTTTATTTCTTCCATTTGTTGCTGCCAAACGTCTGGGCTGGTTGATATGCAACTAGACTTTTCTTTGGCACTCTAAGTTGTACACATGATGACATTGGTGGCCATCCTAAATAGTTTTTTAATGCAGTACTGCTGTAGATTTGCATTCAAAGGGATGCTTGAAATGTTAATGGGAATGTGATTTACCATGGGAACTTCTTTGCATTCTTCTTGTTTTAGAGAACACTGAAAAGAACCCAACTTTGGCCAGATAAAAAGAACAGTGAGGTCTCACAGCCAAGAAGCGGTAGCAGCGAAGCTAAATCGAGAGCGCCATATAAATCTTGGCTTTAAAGGGTGCGGCAGCAATACGCAATTACACACACACAAACACACACACATGCAAACACATGCACACATTACAGCTCTGCGGCAACAACTGTTCACAGCTGATATGTTAATGGTTCATGTGAGGCTAGTTTGGTGCCAAGGTTCCCACACCAGGCCCAGTTGTGTCGAAAAGGCATTCATCTCCGAGGAATGGAGAAAAATTACACGAGGAGGTTTGTGAAACTAAACAAGTCTTATAGCCAGTCCGCATGTACCCATGTAGGTTTGTGTGTGTGTGTGTGTGTGTATGTGTGCGCGTATGTGTGTGCGTGTGCGTGTGTGTGCGTGTGTGTGTGTGTTGTGTGTTCGGTATGTGTGACAGAGAGGGAGAGAAGGGGTTAGATGACAGCAGGCAGGGAAACGGAAAGAAGGAGCAGTGTAAGTCAGTGTCAAATCCAAGCCGCCATCGTAGCGCTAATATGCACCTAGGGCAGGGATGCCAATGGCAAACAGTGTGTGTGTGTGTGTGTGTGTGTGGGGGGGGGGGGGTTAAGAGACTCAGGTGAATAGATTTAACTATAGCAACGGAGAGGACAGCAGAATGAAAAAAGGTCACCTCACGGCTGGAGAAGTGTAAAGAAGCAGGTGACGAAGAGGTGAGGAAGAGCAAACCGTTAATGTGACGACGGAGGATGCCAAGGGTGAGAAATGTGTCATGACGGGGGAGGCCTTTCACTGCAACGCTAACCTGGGACTGCCTCAGCCTGTCTGAAGCCTTTCAAGTCAATGGTGTGTTAACACTATATATTTGGAAAAGTTCTTGAAAAAAAGTCGCCATATTGTCTGTCATTGTTTGGGTGTAAAGTCTATCAGAGTCACTTAAGGTGTTCATTCTTATTGATTCTGCAGCCAAGTGTACGTTTATTGCAACACATTCTACGGCATATATTTTGCTTGTGGAAAAACATATCTGAGATGCAATGCAAAATGTATGTTGTCGGCATGTTAGATGAGTATAATTGAAATCAATAATGAAAAAATAATGGTTTTGAGCCCTGTAGTAACTAGCTACTGGTAGAAAAACAGACAGACACATTTTCACATTGTTTTATATATGACAAGAAATTATTTGAAGGGAATGGCATCAGTAATTCTGAACATCGAGGTTGCGCCCGTTTGTACGCTGAAAAGGCAGCGATTTATTGTTGGACAATGTTGACCGACCAATATTTTGCTCTGATCCACTTGCATCGCTAAATATTAATTTGCAAAGGAATAAGGATTTTGTTTAGGATTTTTTTTCTTATGATCTGAAAAGAAAAAAGTGTTTTCTGATATTTCTAAGGAAAGTGTCTTCGGTATAGGGAGAAATATACAATATACCAAAACAAAATAAAGCAAGATTTGATTTGAATGATGATTGTCATTTGCTTTTTCAATATGCAAAGGGAAATTTTTCTATTCCAAAATGTAGTTATATTTGAAAGCTTTATCCATCCAGCCCTATTGCTGTATATATGCAAATTTCCAGCATAATTCAATACAAATTATATAAAGTAGAAACACTTTATATTGTTCATGTCAATTAAAACATTATTTATATATTTAAAGAAAAGCTTATTGATTGTGAATAATTAAAAAATACATTTTTCTACCATTCACAATATGCATTAATTATTAACGTTAAAAGCTATTTGAGTAATTTGTTAGAAACTGTATTTAAAGAATGTGGTAAGAAATTTTTTTTTTTTTTTTTGCCATTCCCCTACGGTTTTGCCCTCATTCCCCAGCTCAGTCAGCACGTGCTCACATGCTATCTGCAGGCCAAGGCCAAACACCCGCAGGGAGCGACGCCATCCTTCTTTACACATTGTGCAGCTTCTTACCACCTCCCACTTAACCCTCACCACAATCATAAATATGCTTCCTGCTGCCTGGAAACCAAACAAATAAGCTGATGTCGTTAGGAAACGCAAATAAATGTTGAGTTGCAAAGCAAAAAAATTGGACGGACGCAGAAGCCGACAGCTGAAGGGATGCTGGCGATTCACCAACACAATTTCACACACACACGCACTTGAGTCTGCGGCAGAGCGAGGTGTCAGAGCCCGTTAGAGGCCTTTGGCTGGACGCAACTAAAGAACAAGCTGGACAAAAGCGTTGCCTGTCTCCCCTCATTAAGTGATTTAGGATCCCATGTTCCCCCTACTCCTTTCATCGCCATCCAAAGTGAACACACTTAAAAAGCTCAAGAAGAATGCCAGGGCCCGCTGACATGAATGGGGTGAAGAGGGGCAGGAAAGCCAAGTTCATGGCAGAGGACCAGGGTATAAATTTGAGCTACGCTGGCCATGCCTATAAACCAGCATTCAGATTAAGGGGGGGGGGGGGTGCTTTAACTTGAATAAACTTGGGTACGCTTGAGGCTCGGCCCTCGGGTGGGAAACAGCAGCCACTTAATCCATTAACAGTTCTTCCTCTACAGAAGAAGCCACCATTTCCCATGAACGGCTCGTTGAAGGGAAATGTGCCATTTTGATGCTACAGACTAAGTGGGACATGATGGAAAGATGAAGGGGGTGCACGATGGAATATGAGAGAGAGCTCCAAAATCAACCTCTTGAAAGCCTGAACTTGGTCAAGCCGTTTCAGGCTCGAGGTGTTCAAGTGGACTGTTGTATAGTTTGGAGGATTTGCAATCCAAACAGGATGGAGTCTGTTTTTATATTTGTAAACATTTCTACCTCAAAGATCAATTATTTCATTATTGAGCCTCATTATATTTAATTAAAACAAGCTACTAAGAATGTTCGTTTCTCAAAATGCATCTGTATGATTGAGACAAAATAATTGAAACATCAAAACAAAAACTTTCTAGAAATGGAAGACCAAATCTTGAAATAGGACAGCAGTACTGCTGAATGTTGTGACTTTTTATTTTTTTTCGAAGTGCCTCATAAAAGTTTCTGTTTGATTGTTTGGCGACGACAGGCTCAGTAGTAGACTCCCTCGTCTCAATCCAAACAGCCACTTTAATCCGTGCACTGCAGCAATTTTTTTTTCAATATAATAAAAGTGTTCATGACTTAATAACAGCAACTTTCCTTTTGATAAGAGACTGCAGTGGCGCGATGGGATGAAACACACACCACAGCGAAACTACATAGGCAATACTCTACATCAAAGAATAAGGAGACCCAAACGGTTTGTCTGGGTCATTATGTCATGGGTGAGCCTTCAGATCATAAGAAGCAGTCATCTGTAGATGAACATGCGTTTGAGGACATATGTAACATTTGGAAAACCTCTAATTTGGACTTTTTTTGATATAGCTCGGTGCTGCATCAAACCAAACACTGCACGGTCGGATTCTTTAAAGTGCCATTAAAAAGAGGCCTAATTGGAGAGTATGCGTGTTTGGAGGTGTACGGAACATGCATAATCTGGACATGGAGAAAAGACAAGCTCCCTTTAGGAGCCAATGTCCAATTAGTGTGATAAAAAAGGTGGAAGCCAAAAATTTGTTTACAACAAGGCTGTTTTTTTTTCCACTCTATATGAGACGGAGGGAACCCAGTTGGAGACAACAGAGTGGGTGTGGCTACGCCCCGCAAACCGCAGGGCCTTTGACATTACACGGCACAAACCACGAGGTCAGAGGAAGGTTGTTTCTTCCGAGGTACAAAGGGATGATTTTTTACCCACTCCATGAGAACAGCGACAAATAATGAACTCTCGAGACCGCTGCTATCACGTTCGGATTCACACGCGTCAACTCCATTTTGGAGCGGAACAAAAGGGCAGTAGACCAAATATTGGTGGGGAGGGCACGGCATGCACTAGACATGCCATGCCGGGTGAGTCTGACAAATTTGAATGCATTTCCACTTAATGTCATTTTATAATATTTATCGTCAAACAATCGACAGAGGTGAAGACGTGTGACGATTTGACAGCAGCATTAGCGATACAAATAAAACCACAGGTTTGCACAATTGTTTGACTAAATATTCATAGTGACCGTGACGGTGACTCTTGACCGATACAGGGTCACTGCGTTGCTCACAAAATACAAGATGGAGGACGACAGCTCATGCTTGAAAGAAAATGTAGCAGAAAATCTGTGAGGCTTATAATAGTTTTGGTTTTACATTTTTTTGCTCACACGTTCATAAAAATGTATTTGTTAGGTGAAAACTGGAAACATTTATTTCAAAAATCTGTTCTAATTTTGAGCTAATTTTTGTCATATAAATTGATTCAAAAATTATTGAATGTTGAATCATAATTACAGTATATGTTATTTCCATCGAACATGTTTTGTTTTTGTCACATTTTTAGGATGACACAAACTTTGAACATGCTTTGTTTTCATCACATTTTTAGGATGACACAAACCTTTTTTAACTGTTTTTTAAATCATTTTCGAGAAGGTTGGGACTAGATAAACGTACGGATTGTTTTTGTTTTTCCTTTTGATAATATAAACTTATCTCTAGTTTTTCTGTAACACTCGGCATTTGTTGACAAAATTCAAATGCACATATGAATGAATTTAGTGTGGACACCTTTTAGAATTGTTTGACCTTAAAAGTTTGCGATCCTACTGACATTATTCGAAACGAGCCAAAGAAATAAATAGTACAACACAGAAGGAAGGAATAACTCTTTCTTGAGAGTTTATATATACTAAATATCACTAGATACTCCTTTTTTCCCCCTCAGTCGACTGCACACATTAATCGGAGGGACAAAAATGTTTTGTTCTTAAGAAATGCCAGACTAAATCCTTCTGCATTCCAGGTACAGGCCGTCACCACCCTCCTTTCTCATCGTCTGCTGGGCTAAACTAGAAAAGCATTTTGGACTGTCCAGACAGCTCAAGCTGCACTTACTCTGACATGAAAAGCCGTGCTTAATTCAGACTGTCTCATGGCTGATTAATCGTAATTTATGATCAAATAGATGACTTACAGGATCAACATATGACACCCTGCTCACAAGTCCACGTGTTTTTTTTCTGTGCACAGGCACCAATTGCATGTTTGTGTAACACTGTCTCCCCAAAGTCTGTAACACCAACACTGTCTCCCCAAAGTCTGTAACACCAACAAAATCAGTGTGCCAACACCAAAATATGCACATTAGTGCCCTCTTTTAGATTTGCAGCCGTAAACAGCACTTTTCTTCTTCCTGCACAATTTGAAGGAGAAATAATTAAAATGCCACACAATAAGATCAAACATTATTGAACGACCCAGCGAATAAAAAAAAAAAAACATTAAAAAAAGTCCAAATTCTGGGGCAGAACTGATCCTTTTGGTCATTAGGCAGCGGTTAAATCTTATAATAAAGGTTTAGTTCTTGTATGTCGCACACATGGACAAGTGAGAATTGGGCAGAGAGTCAGCTGAACAGTCAGGCGTTAAGAATTGTTTTTTTATTTCTTCTCCATAGCAAGGAATTCTCAGACTGAGCAGTATTAATCACCATGTACTATCTAATGGCAGAGTCAGCAGCAGTCAACATCTGGATGGCAGACAAGGAGAATGGAGTACATGTACGACACGTCAGAAAATGTAAAATGTATTTTATTTGTCTTTATTCAGACCTAAACTGGACTCATTTTCTGGATTTGTGTCGATTTTATAACTTGATGACCACAAAATTTATTTTTCCATGTACAGTATTGTATATCATTCCATATGTTTATTTTCGTATTTGATACCACCCAAATAAAAACAAAATATATTTTCTGTTTTTGTTAATTATGTTAAATTATGTACAGTAATAGATAGAGCCCCGATTTTGTGATTTTGCTATAATCTGCTGTGTCTCTGTCTTGAAATAGAGAGAGAATACATCAAAATATAAATTTACAATGGGGAACTGGTTTTCAGATTGCAATACATAATAAGTTCAATTTTAATATTTCAATGACGATAAAAAACTGTTGAGGGATTATTTTTTCTTGCTTTTTTCCCCTACTTCTTTCTTCGAATGTGTATCCGTATGAGTTTTCGTCTGCCAATGTATGTGTGTTTAAAGGCGAGTGTATGTGTGTGTGTGTGTGTGTGTGTGTGTGTGTGTGTGTGTGTGTGTGTGTGTGTGTGTGTGTGTGTGTGTGTGTGTGTGTGTGTGTGTGTGTGTGTGTGTGTGTGTGTGTGTGTGTGTGTTTGTGCATGTGTGCGCGTATGCGTAAGCGACAGAGATCATGAACAGATAGGCGGGAATGGTGAGGACTAAGGGAATATCACAAAAAAAAAAATCCAATCAAAAGTAAGGAACAGCAGCTCCTTGTAACCTTCTAAAGTCTTTTGCAGGAGGCACACACGAATCATACAAATAACAAATTATGGAAAAAGTTGGTGGCTTTTCACTTTCCATCTCCAAGGATGAATCCAGTTCCCTTCAGGCAATAGGAATTGTGGGTTATTTCTACCCTGGTGTATCTGGCATAGTTTTGGTGAGCCGTCCTCAACTGGCCAATAGGAGTGCAGCTGCTTCATGGCTCATTGGTTGTTTTAGGGTTGCGAGCTAAATCCTGGTTGGTGACTTTCTGAGATGACGCACTCCTCCTTTGCCTCCTCAAGTGAGGGGAAATGATTTGCACATTAAATCGTTTGATAGCAGAGCTGAGACACTGTCATAGTTTGGTTTTTTTTTTTTTTTACACTTTGGATGCTAGGTTGCAACGACTTTAAATGATGATGATGTATGCAGTTGTAAATGACTGAAAATGCAATGCTACTTGTCAAAATTTAATGTAGTCCAAAAAAAACCTATTCTAATAATATTTGTTTTAATTATAAATAATTGTTGTTTTAGTGGTATCAGCGCGTAACTGTGTTAATCGACCATGGAGCACCTGAGCACCGCGTCTCCCATTATTCTGCTGGGTTGCTGGGCAAACTTTGGAGTGGGCCTGCCTCCCTACAGAAGTGGCTTGGCGTATGGTAAACGTTTGTGACGTCTTAGCTGCCATGTTTTGTGAAGCACCCCCACAATTTAAGTGTATCGTGTGTCAAGACCTCACTTACACTGCTTTCAGAAGGCCCATGTGAACTTGAGGAGCAGCAATACGACCACAAGTATCTTTGTAGAAGATCAATGTGTCCCCTTTAGTCAAGCCCATAACCGAACAAGCTGAAATCTTGAAACTGAGGGTAAGTGACAGAAATGGAACCTAAGGCCAGTGACACATGGTGCTATCAAAGCAAGGTCCAAGCATGCATATGACAGTTTTGCCTGTAACAAGATTTTTTTTTTCTATTAAATTTTGTAGCATTTTTTACAAGACTAAAAAGAAAATGTATTTTCCTGAAGAGAACAAGTATTAAAATAAAGTGTAACCAAATCTCTGTCGTAGAGAAAAGCAGTTACGCTGAATGCAACCTGGTAAAATTAGATAAGATTTTATGAATCTTATTTTTTAGTTATCAATCGGTTAATAATGAGTAAATGTTCACAATGACACATACATCTTTTTTTTAGAAATTGTTAGGCAGAGTCTGAAATTTGGTCTGTACGAGTTATGACTATTATATTTCAATAACAATCTTAAATAGATGGCCGCCGTTGATCCCTTTACCATAAAATATGTTTTTTTTACTAGCAAAATATGTATGCTGAAATACATATAATAAATATAATGAGAAAATGATTCATGACTTTTTTAATGTCAAACAAATATATTTAGATATGATATGAGCACATATTTACAATTACATTACTTTGAATAATACTGACAATATATTTTTTACATTTTGACAATTGTGTATTTTTCTATTAATGAATATACACCTTTCCTTTGAAAAAAAAATCAAGGACACTTAAAGTTATTTGGAAAGTTTGATGACCACGTTTTTGTAACTTACAAAAGTCCAC
The DNA here is from genome assembly GCF_054491065.1 of Syngnathus leptorhynchus. Classification (NCBI taxonomy): domain Eukaryota; kingdom Metazoa; phylum Chordata; class Actinopteri; order Syngnathiformes; family Syngnathidae; genus Syngnathus; species Syngnathus leptorhynchus. The sequence goes on along the minus strand of NC_141206.1, from coordinate 3,631,867 downwards.
GTCAACCTTTTTGTCCTCTCTCCTGTGCCAGAATCAGAGACAGAAATATGAGTCGTGAGCCATAAAGACTACTGATTGAAACCTAAGCAGCCAGCATACTCAGGAAACAAATAAAGCATCTTTATGAGTTTGCTTTTATGAACTTAATAGGTTGAGTCAAGGTCCAGTGACCTCTAAATGCTCTATTGGACAAGTCATTTTTTTTTCTCAAAAGACAACAGACACCAGCCACGGTTGATACAAATTCTTTTGCAAGTCTGCACAGTGTCACTGTTTTTTTTTTTATCCTGATTACCAGATACTCACAATAACATGTTAGATGCCCACAAAATGACAATAAATTCCTGTTAGCAGTATTTAATGTATATTTTACACGCAAAGTCATTAAATGAAAAACGCACAAGAAACAAGAGTTGAAGTTGCATGTTTTAACAGCAGTAAAGGGAAAAAAAGGTGGAAATTTCACATCTTTATACGCAACAAAAGTATACAATAGTTTACAGCTGTTTTCTTTTTACTATTTGAAAGTTTCATAATTTTAACTTGAACATTAGTACTAGTTATATCAAATGATACATCTAATGTATACTTTATTTTGTGTTTTCTATGATGAGCATTACTCTTCCTTCATTGATGAGTTGTGAGAAATTGTTTTGTAAATTTCAAAATTCTCAAAAACCTCAATTGAGTCCTTCAATTTGATGCAGATTTATACATTTTATTTAGTCTAAACATATATACAGTACATTTTGTTTTTAATTTGGAACTTTTTGAGTCATTCGTCATTTTATATCAAATAAGAATAAATCATGATTTTTTTTCCCAGCATAAATCAACCGCAAATTATTTCTATTTTATTCCAAAAACGTCAGTACTTTACGATCATCTTCCACTATCTCAATAAGCACTTTCTACATGTAGAACTTTGAGTTTTAGTAAACAATTTGTATTTAGAGTAAACAACACACTGGTAACTATTTAACATAACTATTTATCTGTTTATGCGATAGGCAGTAATTTTATTACTTTTATTTTAAGCGTTATTAAAATGCCATCTTGCAAGGCCATTTTATTCAAATTAAAATTGCCATGCAGTATCATGCCTTGTTCCATTTTCAAAAAGATGAGCGCTACAAAGAACACGAGTTTTATGTAAATTGAGCAGAAACTGAAACCTGTCTCTGTGGGTATCAGGTTGCTTCTCTGTGACATTGTCTCTTTTGTTACACAGACAATACAGGCTTGTTGAACTATTAGCTTCTCTTTGTGGAAGATGTGATGTCCGTCGTGTCACCACTCACAATGAAAAGGCTTCCTAAGAATTCTTGAAGAGTGCCAAAACCTCCATAAGGTCAATTCTGACAAATACGCTTTCTGTTCCAAGTAAAGTGTGAATGATCTTGCATATCAACTCGAAGCTTTACTGGCACAAATAAGTGGAAATGGAGGCCAACAATATAGTATGTAAGAATGAACGGGTTTGTTGTCTGAGGCCGTAGTACTCCGCTGGAGTAGAGGCCTCTCATTGGTGGAGAACGGGCCACTGTGGTTGGCTAGTGCGAGGACATATTCTGTGTCGACTCAGCGCTGGGACCTGTTCCGCCAGATGCCCTCCTCTCGTCCCCTGCAATGTTTGCAGCCCCACGCACGCGATCCCTCGCTCCGCTTGGCTGCACCCTCTCATCGCATTACTTCTGCTATTCTAACTCCTCCATCAATTATGCACAAGAATAACTCTGGGCCCTGATGGAGCCAAGACATAAAAGGGGATCATGGATGTGAGCGCTCACAGCGTTGGCCCACGTGCTGCCGTTGTACCGCTGCCTTGACCACTGATATGAGCGCCAAGGTACCATCTCAAATACTATAGTAGGTGCATTAGGTACCGATCACAGATGGTGCCTAAACACAGGTTGGACAAATGTCCCAATAGGATATTTTCAGATAGCAAGTTGTTGCTTAAAAGATAAAACTCTTCATGGTGTAAATATTGACCAAAATACATACATAGTTGATAACGCTGACCAATTTCAGATAGACTTTATCACTAAGTCATTTCAGATTGTATTATCGTTACAATTTCAGCTCAACCGTCTGTTGCCTTTTCGACTGTGGCGACAATAACTCACGTCAGATGACTTTTCACTAACGTTCTTGATGCATGTTTTGTTTCACACAAAAAAATAAAGTTGATATAAAACGTATTCGCGTCTATAGAATATATTGTCCTTTTTATTAAGGGTAGTTGCTAAAGTTTTGCATGATGGGCATTAGAATCAGAATAATAACAGTAAAGATTTTGGAATTTTCTATTAAAAATGATTTGTCAATAAGTGTGGTGAAAGTTTCATTTGGGAATTGTAAAGAAAATCCATAAGAAGACATTACATTAACATCTAAGGGAACATAAATAAAACTAAGTATACAGATAAAATGTGTGTCTTTTTTTTTTTTTTTTTTAGGATATGTGAGAATTTAAGTCAATTGAAATTACTTTAAACATAACGTAAAGAGACCTCTCTTTGAAGCAATGGTTAAGTGTCAGATCTTAAAACGCTTGTGATTGCCCAACATTCGTAACCTACTTTTTTATTCTTAGAAACAAAATGGAGTCGAATTCGCAAAATGGCGGCTCAGCCTCGCGCGCCGCAACACAGTGTGAGGAAAAAAAAGGCAAAGAGGAGAAGTCAGACATGTCGTCACGGAAAGAGATCCAGACAGTCGGAAAGTTTAGCAAATGAACCAGTGCTTAAGTTGATTAGCGATAAAACAGCTATTCAATCCCCAGAATCAAAGTAACAGTTGCGGAAAAGTATTTGTGAAGGGGGGGGAAAAAAGGCGACATAATGGCAAGGCCATGATTAAAGTCATAGTGGTCCTGACCTGGATTTCTCCTGGTTGCGTGTGAAGGTTTGTCCGAGCTTTATCGTAAGATCACAAACAGCCTATTTAATATTTCACAAATCCCAAAGCACCAAGTGAGCAGAAATCCTGCAGGAGCAAACATTCAACGGGTCACAGAGTCACACAAAAGGTTCAACAAAGTCAGACCGAGTTCACCATAAACGGCTACTGACAAATTGACGGCATTTGTGAATTTCCAACCACTCTCAATATTCAATGATACTGTGCAATCCAACAAAAACAATCAGCACTCGTATATTTCCTACAAAAAGGTCAATTCAGGGATGTTGCGATACATCGTAATGGTTAAAAACGCACCATGGTGACATGATTGATTCAGTCAAGCTTGTCGAGAGACACAAAAGCCTTCAAGGTTTGTTGCCATTCAAACTATTATTACCCTAATGAGGATTTTTTTCCCCCATATCAGTCAGCTAAATTGCAGCTACCTATTAACCCAACTGATATATTCAGTGAAAGGGTTATTTTATTAACTCACCGACGATAAAATTAGCTGGCCCTGTATTTTTAATCGAATCCAGATGTTTTCAAATTTTGCTCTAACAAAGACTGCCAGTATTTTCTGATGTTACGAACCATGAGTCTGGAATAACATACTGAATTGACAATATGACTCTCAGATTTGACACAGAAAGGAATTCATTTAACAGTATCTTTATTGTAATGGTATTAGTTTGAAACAGTGTCGAATTGTAGGCACTATCATTAGACTTTAATTCTAGAGCTACAAAAACTAAAACACAAAAGAAGAGTTTGGGCAATCTCACTTTGAATTGACATTGTGGTAGACAAACGGCATTCCTTCACATTCCAATTCCACTTTTCAACTAATATTTTGCTATTTCAAGAACAGAAGGTGAGGGCACGCGGTCCCAGCAGTCACCTCGCCACCATATAGTTCTTCCCTGCAAAGTGCAGCGTACTTGTGCAAACTGTTAGCAGCTTAGTGGCTCTTTAGGAGCGTCTTGGAAGCAGTTTTTAGGAGCTTTACTGCAGTCATTAGGAGGTAAGACTGATTAATGTGAATGGTCAGGCAGGACCTGGCTTTCTGAAGGAGGAACACGGAGGGGTGAAGGGTCCCACAGGAAGTGTTTTGTGTCTGGGCACAAAAGGAGGGCTGACCTCTTAAGCCCCTTAGAGCCTCTTTGCTAATACCCTCACCGGTGCCTACAAAGACACAGGGGATGCCATTTCACCACTCACATTTAAACAGCATTCACAAAAAGCCTCACCGAGATTCGAACAGCAGAAAAGTGAATCTCTGTGCAACGGAGTGAAACTGAGATTAGGCCTGAAGAGTCTCCCGCTAATCCATTGACTGGGGCGCATATCAAGCAGAAGAAAGCTAAAGTCACACAATATCTTATCACAACACAGAGGGGGACTTATGAGACCTTTTTGGTAGCATAACAAATCTTCCATTTAAAAAAAAGGGGAGATCAAGGAGGTGGTTTTTTTGGGTTTTTTTTTTTCCAAGACAACTCTGTGTCTGGATGTATCATAGTCAAAAGGATAATTGCAAATTGCAAAAAAAAAAAAACTTTTGTGTTGCAACACAATGGGCAACTGCTATAGAAATTGACTTGATGGATAAAATGCCGGTTTTCTTTTTTTTCTGAATATTCCTTCATTTTTTAATCACACAGAAAACTTTAGGATTCCAGGGGTGGATACAAATGGTTTTGGATCTTGACTGGGTACAAGTGTTGCTTTTTTTTTTTTTTTTTTTTTTTAAATAAACTAAAGCACTGAAGGAATTAATGGATCACTCTTGTTTGGATTTTTCTTTAATTTAAATTAATCCCTGCTAATCTTGCTTTCTAGAGTCAATACGCTAAGATTACAGATCAATCCAGTTGCAATAAAATGAGAAATATTTTCATTGTGTTACTTTACCAAAAATATTTCCTGTCTTACATTCCTAACAAATCAGTCGGGATGGGCGAGTTCCAACTCCAGGTATCGGTATTGGCGCACATACCAGCTTTATTTCACGGTATCGGGACTTGTACCTTTGAGGAAAAATGCTGTACTGGGATATAAAGGTCTAAATATCTGTCATTGTTTTCCAGGCAATTTTTATGCGTCAAATGTACTAGTGGTATTAGTTATTGGTATCGGTATCAGTGACTTCTGAAGAAATGAGTCCTCATACTCATATTGAACATCCCTATAAATCAGTGAATAAAGGACCGGTGTAAAAACTAACAAAAAAGTCCAGAGAGTACAATGAGACGATCTGATTTTGCAGGAGACTGATGCTCAACGTCTGTCATGAAGTAAGAATTTGTCTTGTGTAAGTGGGCTGAAAGCATAGCAGACCTTAAGTGGAGCATTCACACATGAGAAAAGGTCAAACAATTTCACACATTCGACCACTACCTACTGTGATGTCATGTTTCATTTCATGGTAAGTACTGTATTATACTGTTCATGTATCCTCTGTTTTTCTTTTAGAAAGACTGTAGTTTTCGACGGTTTTAATGACTTATTTTACAATTGACGTGTATTACAAAAAAACGAGCAGACATTGTTTAAACGAACGGCTAGAATGGATAACTATTTGAAGCTTAATGTTTTATTGGATGATCATGATTTTTTTTCTGCTCTTGATGTATTTAATGGCTAATTAAAAAAAAAAAAAAAACAAGATAGAGAAGCTTGCCAGGTTACAATATAGTTCTAGTTGCTGTGAAGGAGACCACAAAGTGCTATTGTGGTAAGTCAGTAGTTTTGCCACACATACTAGTAATTTCTCGTCACTAGTGGCTGTCAATCAAAGCTGGGCCGCCTGAGGGCCTCGCCTTATTAGTCACAGCGTAAAAAAAGAGGGGCTGGGGTCGCTCCTCTCTGCAGGCAGGGTCATCGAGAGCATGAGGAATGACGGGCGGCTCCACAGGACCATTGATACCCGCTCCGCAAAGTGTTACAAATCAGAAACTCCGAATACAATGGAAACTCTAAGTTTAACTCATCTGGTGGGTAATACTCTTGTAGTAGGGCACTGAGGTTAGCTGCACAAAGTTGTAAGAAGATCATTAGAATTTGTAATTGTGCTATATAAGGCAATATTTCAAGATAAATTACAACCTTGTTAGAGGATATTATGGACTTGTATTTGGACTATGTTTTGTCTAGACTCTAATTCTATATGAAATGTATTTAAATACATGATAGAAACTGAGTTTCAATTAGATTCATCTGTGAATTATTGCAGCCTATTCAAATGAGGCCCATGAGTAGAAATCCTTCCCTGTGTGAGATGTGATACTCTTTCATTTGGGACCTAAAAGACTGCAGCACAGCGAGGGGCATTACTGGTTCTGCACTAAGTTAATAAAACGAAAGATAAACCCCAGATAAAAAAAAACCTTTATCCTTTTGACCTGCACTTATTGATACTTTCTAAACCTCCCGGGCAGGAAATCACATTCATTCAGATCTCTTTGATCCTCCTTGTGAGATTGACACTTCCTCTCTGTGGACACGCTGGTTCTGACCACACCCTGTGACTTGCAGGCCTGTCGCGTAGCCTCTGGCCTCTCTCCTCCAAGGAGGCTCCTCTCACCCTCATGACTGTGTTATCCTGTTGTTAGAATTTCCCTTCTCTACCTCGGAGAACGCATTGACACCTTCTCTGTCTCCTCCTTCTCCCCGTCTGTCTTCCTGCTACGGGCTTCCGAGACAACAATAGCGGTCTTTCAAGCAAACTGTGCTGGCGCTGGGAGAGAGAGATTCGGTCCTGAGACCCAGTCAATATTTGGACGTGGTTGCCTTTTTGTGTCCGTTTTTAATCCAAGCGGAACCGAACGGCAGGGAGCCGGGGGAAAGGCTGAGAGGGGGAACGCGAGGGTAAACACTTGACACAATGCAAACGGGCCAACTCACAATACCACTGGGAAACTATCACAATATCACTCTGTCAGCCAGTAAAAAGTGGAGTATTGTTCCTTTAAGTGAAGATTAAAAAGAGAAAACAAATAGCGGAGGCCATTGCGCGATGGAGAGGAAAAGTGGCCGAGTGTCATATTGAGGTGTTCTCATGGCGGGGGTATTAGCGCCAACACAAACAAACACAAACCTCGAGTACGCACTGAGTGACAGCGGGAGTAAACAGTGCATGATCAGAGATCATTTAGGTCAATAAGCGCACTGATCAAACATGAAAACAGGCCACTGAAAAGATTCTTTGATTACAGGACCTTGCATCTGCTACAGAAAGCTTTGCATGACTATTGTCACGGATTAAGGGAAACCCCCTGAGGTGACGGTGCTCCCACAGAATGCTGGGATACCTTCTCTCCCCAGCTGTCAGTTTGTTAGTCCCACCCAATGAGCTTCTTTGATGAGGACCGGTATCAGTTTCCATAGCGTCGGAGACACAAACAGCTTGAGAGATTAGGAACGGAACCCGGCCCCGAATTCTCCCGGTGATCCCACCTATCAGCAACAAATAAACACCTTAGGCCACATCAACGCCTGCGTGCACACCATATGGACCCGAGTGGGTTTTAATGAAGCAGCTAAATAGCGGGTGAGCAGGGAATTCGGTAATAGCTCCTTGTCAGAGTAGCGGTAAATACCCTACTCGAACAATTTCTTCCATCGTTTGGTTAGCGAAACAGACGGCGAAGCCGACAAGGAACATCTGCGCCTCATTTTTCTTACATGAACATTCCCGCCACAAAATGCAACACTTTTTATTTCCATTGCTTTGATTGAGATGTTTATGTCTTTGTACCAATTTCTGCTGGGCCATTAATATAATGTTTGGCACTTGAACGAATGAATGGTGGATGAATGCGAGCAAAACGTGCTTTGTAGGTCAGGTATCAAAGACAGGTTTTGATTCCTCTCACTGTTCTGATCTACAAAGACAGGATTATAAAATAGTTAGAGACGGGAGTAACAAATGAGATATGTTGAATGGATTTTAATGAAGATTTCTGATTTTTGTCGTCTGTTAAAAACTAGCTCCTTGTTTTGGAAATGTTAAAAAAAATCATGTCAATTAGGCTAGAATATTTATTGACAAATAAATATGTCATCGACCGGAATACAAAAAATCGAATTTCATTAATGCATGGATGGATTCGTTCTGATATTGTTTTCATTCATTTTTCCCGAACTGCAACTTGGCTTGTGACAGTAATTAGAAAGTAGCTCAAACACACCATGTTTATACGACGTAGAAATCCAAACACCAAAACCAAATCTAAATGATGTAAATAATGAAATAAAACATTTTAGATAAGATATAACATTTCTCTTTAGGTACTAAGAGCATATTTATTTACTCATAAAATGTCATCTAATGAACTGTAAGCAACACTCATCGTTCGAAAAGTGCATTTTTATCCGAGAGCTTTTCTCGTCGTACCACATTCCTAAAATTTCCTCACAAGAACCCTCTCTAGATTTTCAAAATCTGCATAGCAACTCCAGTTGAAGCGTAGCATAGGACATCCCTTGAGTGGCAGCTCAACTCTGGCGGGAGCAAACAATGTTAACCACTTCTAAATCATGTTTTCTTGTCATCTACTAAATCTATATTTGGGATATTTGGCATCAAAAAATATAAAAACTTGCATCGCTTATTTCTCATGAGTTTCTTTCTAAGAAAAATCCCAGACAATAAGAGTTCTGCACAGCATTGAGTTTTATGAGCTCTGCCGTCATTGTGGAATCTTTTCAAACACTGGGCAAAGCTGAATCATCCTCGGGTTGTAAATCCCTCCTCCAGCCCGCTGAGTCTTGCTGTCTGACTCTTATCAGCAGCATGCATCAGCAGAGGGAAAGAAGTTTCCCAAATATCAAAGCATGACAAACACAAATGCATGAATCAAAATCACAATGAGGTTTCTTTATTGCCCTCTTTGAAACAATGTAAACTAAAAAAAAAAAAAGAAGCTATTTCCATATTTCACGACTCACTTCCTATTTCAATTCCAGAGCTCCTGTTGGGAATTTCATGAATGGCTGAGTATGGACTGCTGCTTTGGATGCCGTTTCTCCTCATTTTGGACAAATGTGTGACAGAGATAGCAGAAGAAGGGGGTACAAAAGCTAATCTAGAAGTTGGGACTCAAACACAGCAGGTCTTCAGTTCCAACAGTGGTTGTGGTTCCATTAAGCAGCAGGGTTACGGGCAACGCAAGTATGCACGGAATACTGAAGGTCAGACGGGAACCGGGTTTTTAGAATGACCCTTGCCTACATTATGCAGTTCGCGTCATCTTTAGATTAGAGTCATGAATGAGAAAGGGACACAGTCACTTAGAGTTACTCATTTATTTAGCTGCTTTTCTAACGAGACAAAGCCCAGGCGGGGTGCCGTGCCAAAACCGTCGCTAGGGCCCCCTCCATAGCTGGCGGTTCTGCCCCGGTTTTGACCCTGACAACGGGTCCCCTTCGCGCTGCTTAACCTGGAACTCGCCTAGTTACGACCAAGTGTGTGACCTCAGCATGTGTGGATCTCTCACAAGACCCAACATCATGCTGCGTCTTGGCTGCTGCTAAAATACCCCTGTATGCCCCCTTTATTGTCTGCCCCAGCTTGAGCCGGGTGGAGGGGGCAAAGGCGGTATGGGGGTGGGAGCCAAGAAACCAGACTTGGGAACAGTTTGAAGGCCATGAGAAGGGACGAGGACCAGCGAGTGCAATCAGAATATATCTGCCTTTTTAGTAGCCCAACGACCTCACCACGTTTGCGTTTGTCAATGAAGGGAATAATAAGCAAGTTCTTGACGTTTGATGTTGAATCTCATCAAACCCATTTTTTCTTCTCAAGAAGCAATTAGATGGATGGATGGATGGATGGATGGATGGATGGATGGATGGATGGATGGATGGATGGATAGATAGATAGATAGATAGATAGATAGATAGATAGATAGATAGATAGATAGATAGATAGATAGATAGATAGATAGATAGATAGATAGATAGATAGATAGATAGATAGATAGATAGATAGATAGATAGATAGAGATAAAAAAATTGTCTGCGCTGCTTTGCCCTGCTTTCAACAGACACCCTCCTCCCCCCAAAAAATATAATCAAGCAAAATACAAAAAACTTGCCTCATCAGTGACATCAGAGTAGACCCGACACTTATTCGATTACTTAGGTTCGTTTTACCCACGGTGCGCTTATTTGATTTTCAAATGAGAAGCGGCGCAACGCAGAATATTAAATGTGTAATGGTGCGTAAAGGCGCAGTGTGAAAAAAGTATTACGAGTCAGTTGTTAATGATATACACACTTTCCAAGGAGAATGTTGATTGGGAAATACGATTTATCGTATGAGTTGGGGGGGGCAAGATCGTGTTTTCAAAACTCCTTCATCCAGTTTATGATGATGCGAATGTAAATAAAACTTCAACTGACAGCATATCCGCATTGTTTAGTGTTGTTACGAGTTAGTTCGCTTATGATTCCGCAAAATGTGCAACTTCCATCTTCACTGGGTTATGTACGCACAAGGAAAGCCGATGAGCGAGCACTTACCTGGGGTTGGTGCGGTTCCAGAAGACAGCGTAGCGGTCGGATACCACTTTGGAAGCCGGGTCCTGAGCGCACACCCCGACGATGAGGACGAGGAAAAACAGCATTTCCACCTGCGGCATATTTGCAATGACGCCAAACCGACTACAGTCTTGGTTTGTTTGATTTAAACGGTTCTGATGGATGCTGTTGGAAGTCAAGTCCGTTTAACACCTAAAGTTAGTTCATAAATCTCAGTCTCTCTTATAAAACAGTACTTTGTTCTGTTTTCTTCGGGAAAAGCACAAAAAGCAAATTTCACGGGGGAAATCCAGTTGACATAAACTCAACTCAGTTTGTCCAACTTGCGCTGCAAATGTCCCTGAGAGGAGGCAATCTTGTGAGCGCAAAAAAATAAAATAAAAAAAATCACAATAAATGCGCTCCACTTGATAGAGATAAAGACTGGAAATATAGTCCTTATGCTGCCATTGTCGCTGCAATCTTCTCAGCTGCGGATCTCGAGCCGATATTCCTCAGCAAGAAGCCGACGAAAGCAATACAAAAGGCGGCGAAACGCTTGGATGCAAATCGGTGCCCACGATCGTTCACAAACACGCAGTCTCCACGCTGTAACGTCCACGGACCGCGTCGCACGATCGAGAGCGGGTGAGAAGCAGTGGAAGCAACCAGAGGGAAGTAGACCAAGTGTGCGCTTTGGATCTTGCAGCCATGCTCCCCCGGACCCCCCCCCCAACCTTCACTTCTCTCCCACCCCCTTCTCTCACGCACTCCCTCTCCCTTCTCGCTGTCATACCAGGCAGCCGGAGCCTGCTGCAAAAAGTGTCCACATCTCAATGGTTGTGACTCCACCACTGGTTCCTCAGTTAGGCTCTCCAAATCGAATTGGAAGGTTTCCAAATGAAAATAACGCGATTTTAAATGATTTAATGTACAGAAAATCCGTTTTCCACGAAGCTGTACATGAATGTTATTAAGCATCCCTGGCGATTTTTTGCAGCGTGCACATTTATATTTGAATGACGGTGGTCTCACTTACAAGAACAACATCCCTTCTACGCGGGGTGCATCTCAGATTCCCTGACGGATCATCTCGTAAACCTGGAGCCACAACGAGCCTCTTTTGACAGTCTGATCCTTATCGCACAACAAAAAGGTAAAGTTCTATTTTTATTTTCAAAGCTCATCTGTCTATTTACCTTCGTTTCTCTTTTTCACAGGTGCCTCCCCGGCATTTTTTAAGAGATTCAACAATCCCCCAAAACAACTTTTTTTTTTATGTTACATACAGTATGTGCAGTTTTGTTTTCTAATCCCGAGCGACTAAACCAAGCACAGATCATGCACTTCAGAAGAAAACACCAATCTCATTTGTTTATTGTTTATTCCATTGAGGGTTTATCTTTATGTCTTCGCTGCATGCAACATATAGCTTTCATCTGTATGAGAATTGACTGCAGCGCATTTATTTTGCTCCGCGACTCACTGCGCCGCGCAGTGGTGACCATGGAAACAGCATCGCGTATTCGAATCCACAAGTTGCCCTGTGCATAAATTCAGTTTCCCCACTGGAATGAATTCTCAGATTTCATTCAACCTTTGCTGAATGTGATGATAAATTATCTTTTGTAAAATATATTAAATTGTGAAATACAACAAATTTGGTTGAATTGATATTGATTGACAAAATACCCAACTTAATTGAAGAGTCTAAACTGCGTATGTAAAATGGATGGATGAATGGATTCCACGTAGTTTGATGGTTAATATAATCCTCAACAGTGCCACTGACAGCTGCTTGTCAAAGGAGCCAACTTCTCTCCCAAAGTGATGATTCATTCAACATAATATTGGTGACCCTTAATAAATCACATATCCATCTAGTTGACCTCCAATGTCATTGCATTCAGAAATTATGGGATGACTGACTGCATAAACCAAAATAGATTATGGTGTCACAGCCCTCCCCTGCCTGGTGTGGGAGGTTTCCCACAACAGGCAGGGGTGGGGCCACCTGAGTGGTGGCACCTTTGCTGTTAAATTGTTTGCACTGTGTTCATTTCTTTTCTCTGCTCCCTCCTCAACAGGTAAAACTTTTGGGTTTGTCTTCAGTTTGTCTTGCCTTGTCTGTTATCTTTGATTGACACAGGGCAGCACCTTCACATCCACCCAGTCATTTGTATTCATACACTGCATACACCACTAATTCTTGCTCACACTTGCATACCTTGTATTGAACTATTCTTAGTATTTGTGAAATAAAGCATTTTAATTGGCCTGAGCCCTTTGAGTTATTTTCCACACAGTTTGTTTGTTGTGACTTGCCGTCAACCCAGGCTTGTTACACGTGGGGGTTCGTCCGTGATTTGTTTTGGGGAAATTTGGTTTAGGCCAGTGTGGGTTGAGGACCGTGACAATAAATATATTGGGACATATTTGTACAAGCAGTTTGTTATTTAGCCAATGGTCGAGAGCTTCGTTATCACCAAGCTGCCAAGTTATGAATAATATTTATGCCCATTAAATGTTGGGAATTTTGCTGGCTTTTTTTTTTACCCCATCTATGAAGAAACAATCATCATAAATTGTTACACATCTTTGCTTTGTTAACACTCAGAAGGATCGTGAGCCAAGTCTACTTATCCAACATCAATGATCCCAACCTCTCAAATTCCCACTCACACACTAAAGTCAAAGTATTCTCAGAAGAAACTATGATACCCATAAAGAGGATGAATATTAGGATAAATATTTTTATGAATGGCTCTCCTCACATAAATAAACATCTGACCCTAAATAGGCTGGAATAATTTTAATCACAGACAGAAAAAAAAAAAATGCATAACTGGCCTGAAAGCCATCAGGATCATCTCTGTGGGCTTTGTTTACAGTAAATTACACTCCACATCGTGTTTGTTTGAGTGTCGGCCAGTGTGCGTGTGCTTGCAGATGAGCGCGTGTCACGTAAATGCATAAATTGAGTACACACAATCGCGCGGCCCGAAGACTTGATGAGTTTGCATGCGTGAATCTTTTGTATGCGAGCGTGTGTTGTGTGCGAACATGAGGCGAATCATCCGGCTGGGGATGGCAGACTATTGCATGAGCAATAATCACCTCATCTCCCTTGCTAAAGTGGCTGTCCTACTTCATTTATGCCTGATACACGTCTGTATTCCCCAAGACAATAGAGTCGTTATAAATTAGGGTCAGTGGGTCTGCCAGCATAAACCACGGCAGCGAATGCCAATGTTTCTCATGGCCTTATGATCGGGGCGTCACACTCACAAGAGCAAGTAGATGAAGCACATATGACTTGATATGCAGCAGAGAGGGAAGCCATGAGGCAAGAACAAATTACTGGGGAATTGTATTGTAAAATTCTGAGGTAATAATTGGAAATTGTAAAATACATCAAAGCTACATGCAAATAAGGGAAATCCCTTGTCTCGTCATATGTCGCCTTCTATAGAATTTGACAAACCACTTGCTTGATCAAACTGGCAACCAATTGTACCTTTCAATATATAGAAAAGGATTTGGAAGACAGTAATTACACTTCCAAACATAAATAAAACATGAAAGATATTTTAAAAATATTAAGTCAAGTGACTGGATTTTTTTTCATTCATTGGGTATGCTGACTGAACATGTGAAGTTTACGCGTTGTTACATGTCAATTGGAAGATTATATTTGAAAGTATCATCAACAATATGATTATGTAGTTTCACACTTTAAAGTAGTTTGAATGTTAAGTTGCTTTTGTTGCATTGCACATGAAATTATTTCTGTACAAAGATAATATTTGGGACTTTCACCCCACATTATTTTTAAAAATTCTCTACCAGTCCAGTGGTCTATTTTATATTTTATTTTATGTTTCAGCGATGTTATTACTTTTTGGATAGAATGTTTAGAAACATTGATATGATTCTTCTACATGTGTATTCAGTTTAAAGTTGAAAGACACACTTACAGTATGACATTCCATTCATGCTTCAGTCCACTTGACACCTACAGTATACTCAAACTGGCTTGTGTGCGATGGACAGAACAAAGTCATGTTCATCTTGTATTTGGAGTTAAAAATAAATCAGAACAAAAACATACAAAAAAAAAACCCTCTGCCCTTCTCACTCACGCTTTACAAGCATAAACATTTGAGTCGGTATATTAACTAGGTATGTGACCTTGGGAGGATACTGCAAATACAGTGAAAACTAATAATAAAATATTGCTGCCTTCCACAGCGACAGATGTGTTGGTAACCAGCCTGAAATGAAGATCAGTTGGCCTTTTGTTGACTGGAAGGTTTTAAAAGGTTTCCAGGGAGAAACAAATCAAAGTGTTCTACATATTGCGCTACATGTCTGCTACAGTCTGATGAGTCATGCATTTCCTTTTCTGTCTGTTTTACTTTGAGCCCTTTTGACTTCCATATACTTTCTCCTCTGGATTGGGTTTCTTTATTTTCCAATGATGCTATTGCCAACTCCTCATGGAAAAGTAAATGTGTATCTCGCTCACATGGGATTAGTTTATCCCTCCATCGCTCTTCTACAACTCATGTCAAAAGCTGCAGGGTGAAACTTCTCAGCTGGTTTCAAATGACGCCTCTGTTGAGAAGATGGTGATATAAGCAAAAATAAAAACATTTACGTGATAGATACAGATTAATGAAGAAGAGTGAGTTGGGGGGGGATCAGGATGAAGGATGGCAGGATGAGTGAAACGCAGAAAGATGTGGGAGGTCTGAGATATTTTTGTCCAATCTGCACTTGTGGGCCTGTGTGTGGCACCTGGTTGAACTCTTTTTGTATATATGACCTCCTGCAAACACAAACACACAAACTCACACATGCACACAAAAGCCATAGAGTGTGCGTAAACTCGCATCGACAGGAAAACACACACACCTCACATGACCCATTCTTAGCTTCATCCATGTTTTCATAGCCAGCTTGTAGCTTAATAATGTCCATGACCCATGGAGATGGCCGTGCTTACAACCATTACCACTGAGTGCTGCTGACAGTGGAATGCTAACTCCGTAGTTGTTCACCGGGTGGTGTTTCCACCAGGTCTGTGTATTCTGAATGTGTTTTCTGGCTCTTGTGACTGGCTCATCAACTTGGTATTCATTCATTCATTCATTCAATCATTCATTCGTTCATATATCCTGCATATAATGTAAATATCAACTTGTATAACAACCTCACATTGACATTTGGGGACCCATTTTCATGCTCAGAGCTAATGTAGCGTGGAGTGTTGTCTAATTGCGTTTATGGGAGGAATTAAAAAAATAAAATACAAATGTTGATGATAGTATAGATAATGCGGTCACATTTAGGAATCAATTGTCCAACACATCACTCAACCGAATGCAGAATTCTACAAATCATATTGTGCCACAAATTAGACCTGCTGATAGCTGGTCTAAAATATAGTCTACTTCCAATCACCAAAGCGTGAGGTCTAAAAAAAAATCCTCTGGTCTAAACCTCCTAATAAAGGATCTGTGTACCCGAAAGTTCTTGCAGAACTGAACCGGGCTGACCTAAAGTCACAGCTGAGGGTGACCTCTCCAGAGACAGATTGGGAGGGTGTTACTCAAGTCAAATCAGCCTTGATGATTCAACCACTATTGTGGTGAACATTCAATGTTCAGATTGCCTCTGATTGGCTGTTATTACCTTTTCACTTCAATCACAAAATTGTTTTTAGGATCCTCAAATCTGATTGCTTTTAAAATACTTTTTTTGTAATAATTTTGACGAGAAAAGCACAGGTCCATTTGGTAAGTACATTATACATTTAGAACATTTTTAAAGTTGGCATTCTATTCATCTTGTAGCTGAGGTATGTCAAGATGAACCTTTGATCACTTTGAGAAACCTAATTACTATAGATTAAAACCTAAAGATGGATAGACTCATCAGCTCATATGACTGGCAAATCAAGATCTCAACGTGACATGCTCCCAAGCTTTGTGGGACACAGCCGTGTCAGGTCAGTCTGGCCGTGTTTCCAATGGATACCTGATCCGCCTCTGGGAAGGTCTGAGTGAAAATATAAACAATTAAATTGGTGGATGTTAATGCTGGATTAAAATTAATTACTAGTAAAACCACGAGAGAGAGAGAGACCATTAATATCAAATGCAACATTACAATGAAATACACCAACAATAACAATAGATTTTTTTTTTTTTGAAGTACAGAGGCTAGATGTCAGATTTTTCAAACATATTCATTCGATTCAATAACATTTAGGATGTAATACACAGTTCCAGAAAGTTATAGTGATTTAAAGATACCATTAGTGCTGCAGTACCGGACAATGACAGCTATGCAAATGATGCGGGGAGTCAAGGGCAAAATGAATTGCCCTGTAATGCAGTAATTATGCTACAAAGACAATTATGTAGATGATCACACAATTTAAAGTAACCAACAATCATGATTGACAATTGTGCAAATGAGTTTGAGAATCTTTGAGCTGTTTGAAGTGCGTGATCCACAACAGTTAAAATAAAAAAAATAAAAAAATAAAAAATAATGCACTAGTCGGACAGGTGCACTTTGCCTCCATCCATCTTGATGATCTCAGGCCTAGAGAAGCCAGTAGTGTTGTTTTGATAGAAGAGTGTATTCAAACCAGTCCCTTTTTTTGCTGCATCTAATCAAATTAAGAAAAAAGGAATAATTCCACACAGCACACGAGTGCACACTTTGGATGGAAATCACTGCCTTAGTACAACACCAAAATGGCATATCTGTGATTCTCCTAATTAGCAGACACCCTGCAGTGAAGTGTGAGATTTAACTGATGGGCATTAGCTGTGGTTAGTAATGATGGATCACAGTTGTCTTTGCCAGCCCAGCAGTGCAGCACAGCCAAGACTCCGGCATTCATTTTTTTCCTGATATAGTAAGTCAAATAAATAGTTGAAAAATTTCCATGGCTTTGATACTCATCCTATAAAATCAGAAATTTGCTTTGAATATGAGAAATATTAGCTTTATTCTATTTTTAAAAATATATTTATTAGTATAATTAATGGGGAAATTCAATCTCAGATGTATATTTTGTGTTGCACCCAACACACACTGTAGTTCAGATCACACACATGTAGGAATGCAAGACAAAATTCCGGACTTGACAGTATTTTCCTTGACGGTGTATGCAGATGTATGCAGTATTCTGATTTTTGTTCCAGCACGTGTTTGCCAATTTGGCAGACCGCTCTGTGCCACGCTGAGCATTCTGGCATAGCAAGTATGTGTCCTTGTAGACACACCTGGCGGAATGACAGTTTGGTAGAAGAAAAGTCGGTCTTGAGTTACACCTGTTCCGACTAGGTCTAAATAGTAACATGGCTGTTGTAACGTGGTTATGGTGATCAAGATTGATACAAACACATCCCCAGGTTGTCATGTTTCATTTATAAATACGAGAACAGCTGACATGGAACCCTATGAACCTTCAGTTCATTGAAGTTTTTCTTAGAATTCCTCTGTACAGTGATCCCTCCTACTTCGCGGGGGTTACGTTCCAGACCCAACCGCGAAATGGGAATTTCCGCGAAATAGAAACTAGATTTTTTTGAGCTATTCTTGGAAGATATTCTATTTTTATCGCTGACATCAACCAGCTCGCTGCTAGGGGACTTTCATATCAATGGACTGTGCGCTCCGCATTCATGCCTTAGCGACGAGACTAACAGTGTATTGCTATGTCCAGATGAAGGCCACCGCCGGTGGAGAGTGTTATATCTTTACTATTTTCCAGGTTCTGATGTAGCAAGCATGGTTCGGACAACGACGTGATGGGTACTGCTTTATTCCTTTCATCACAGTCAGTTCACTGGCCGTACATCGCGACACTGAACGTCCCCGAAGCTCCCCCTCCCACATCCGGGGTTTTCCCACTACGGAACATGAGTTAGTCCAAAATATACAACAGCGAGAACGCCCTGAAGTCACATGTGACGATAAAGTATACTGTACTGACTCTTTAATTTATTCATTTCACTTTTAAACGTAAGCTATCATTATTAAAGGAAAATGAAGAAACTCAAGTGGCCGCGAAACCTCGTGAAATGATGAAATTTCTGCGATAAAATAATTCATTTCCGCATTTTTGAAAACCCGCGATATAGCGAAGCCGCGATAGTTGAAGCCGCGAAGTAGGAGGGATTACTGTATTCTGTTTTTAACGCAGATATGGTTGGACAGATTAGCGATCAGATGTGGAGATGGATACCTCAGTTGAAGTCCACGGCAACTGTGGTTATCATCAGCTCATTTAATGAGGGTACCTACTTACCTTGTGTGTTGCAACACCGGGCAAGCACGGCAACAATGTTCCAGTCACGCACGGATTGCCGGGTCCTTTCCTCCCCTTCCTTCCTTATGGTCTATTGCTGCCATACATTTAGATTATACCATTATTCAAATGAATTATCCAAATTCAAATCATAATGTGAAATCAAGTCACATTAGAAGCACAATACAATGCCAAACCTCTTTTTCATGCAAAGTACACATTTAGAACCTTTCATTGCGGAGATACATCAAGATGGTTGTCTTTCCGCATTTGGAGCATGCCAATCTGGTAGTATTCACTCTTTTTTCACTTTCTATTGACTCACAGGGGGTATATGGCTCTCAAGCTGTTAAATGCTCTGCTTAGCTCACCAGCCATGGCACCATATGTTTGTTTGCTCCTTGGAGCCAAACATGGGGTCATCTCCACATTTGCCCTTTATTTTCTATGTGTCATGTCAAGAGACACTTTAGTAATACAAATTGGTTTGGTAGTTATATTTTAGTATGATGGATAATCGACTTTAAATTATCATCCCTTTGTTTCTTTGTTTTAAGGGTTCTCTTTTTTGTTGCGTGTTTTATGAGAAGTGTGTGGAAAAATGAGTCTCAGGCAAAATGAGAGGCAGATTTAAGATGAAAAGATTGATTTGTGTCTATGAATGTGGTCACTGCCACTTTACAAAGTGCTTTAGTTAAGAAATGCTATAGTTAAAGAATCAACCAACCACTTGTCTACACTGTAAATCCCATGAATTGATGTTTTAATATATAGCATTTTGTCCAACATATTTTGTTTTTGAATTTGCTTGTAAATATATAAGCCTTAACTTTGAAAATAACCAGCAATGGATTTCAAATATTGTCCATTTGGAATAAACTCTATAGTTGATACATGTCAACACAGTTAGTGATTTTTTTTTTTCCTGTGTTTTCATAGTTCCTTAATTTTCCTTGTGCAAATATGACAAGCAGATAACGAGCAAGGAACATGATGATTCAAACAATAAGCTTCTTATTGTGGCACAAAATGTCTTTCTGTGCCCATTCCAGAAGATGATTCAACCACTCAATATTATCTCTGTGCTAAAAATGAAAAGTATTGATCTTTTACTTCAAGCCGTTCAGGCGATTGAGCCTGTGAAAATATGCCTTCAGCCAGTCAGTTTTACAAAATGGTAAAAATGATAAACTGCACGGAACAGCCCGGTTCATCGAAAGGTAACAACAGTTCATGTCTTAATGATTTCAAGGAGGGGAGGCAAGGAGTCATTTACACCAACCAGTCCTTTATGCCACTCTGATAACTGCTTCATCTCTGAGACATTTTTGTCCTCCATCACTTTTGGACACCCTTCAGGTGTCAAATAGACCTGGATTTGTTACTGAAGGAACGGACAGACACAACTTGTTTATAGACACCAATCTAACAGGTGTCTGCAAGGTGTCGTAACTGAAGCGAAGACCTCTCCTTCTTTGCAATCAGTCTGGGATGTGGCTGCTGGCTATCAGAGTCGGGCCAGACACAGCTTGTCATTGAGGAAACGGTAGCGCGGTGACAGGCCGAGGTCTGTGTTCACCTCAGCTGCAGTCCATTTCATAAATGCCTTCTCACTGAGCTCACGGCTGGATGATTAGATTAGTGTGACCTGTAATCCAATGACAGGGTCTGGTGACACACAAACATACCTAGGAGGCGGTCTCTGCCCTTGGCTCCACATTACAACCACGAATGTACCTACTGACACACGTGAATGTAACAGATAAATAAACGTGACACAGCGACTGGATAGTTTCGAAGAATAATTATTCCGGCTGTAATATTGATCAATAAGAAATGTGGATAATGAGCAATAGGTCTTTTAAAAAAAAAAAAAAAATAATAAAACAGTACGTACAATAGGTTAGTGAAGACAAAGGGAAAAGAGAATGCAAGATGGTTTTGAGTGTTGTGCTGCAAGGGGTATGAGTCACGCTGACATCTAAACCTTCAAATTCAAATGTGAATCATTCATAAAATCGCATTTGGACTTTGGGAATGAAAATAGAATGTGATTTTTATTGTGATTTTATCATTTCAGTGCTACTGGGGGTCGCACAGGACCATACACTTAACATGTATGATGAAAAAATTCACCAATCCATCCATCCATTTTTTTGTACGCACGGGGGTCGCGAGCGTGCTGGAGCTTATCCCAGCCGTCCTCGGGCAGTAGGCGGGGGACACCCTGAACCGGTTGCTAGTCAATCGCAAGGCACACAGAGACGAACAACCATCCTCACACCTAGGGGCAATTTGGAGTGCTCAATCAGCCTACCAACCATGGTTTTGGGATGTGGGAGGAAACTTGAGTGGCCGGAGAAAACCCACGCGGACGTGGGGAGAACATGCAAACTCCACACAGGGAGGGCAGGAGGTGGAATCGAACCCGCATCCTCTTAACTGTGAGGCGGACGTGCTACCCAGTGCGCCACCAAGCTGCCTTAAAAATGATCAATTTATATATATGTTTTTTTTAAAGTACATTTCTAAGTGCATGGGGAAACAAGTATTTATTTATTTATTCATTTTACAGCTTTATTTAGATCCAACTTGAACTACCTGAAGAATATTATTAATTAATATTATTATATTATCAATAATATTACTCTAGTATCTTACAATGTCAGCTAGAATGAGTGGTTAAGAGGAAGATGAGGCAGAGGGTAGAAAAAAAAACTGAAATAATACCAAAAAAAAAATGACCATCAAGATAAGGTTAAGCGCTGTAATAAGATAGGGAGCCTGAGAGCCAAAGAGCAAAAAAAGAAAAAAAAGAAAGAGTTTAGGTGAAATTTGAGCAAGAGGAAAAATACCTCAAGGAGAGAGAAATAGAAGACAGTGACAATTTAAGGAATATGAGATTGAACAGCAACAGATAGATGGCAAAGAGGGATTGGTAGGAGATGAATGACAAGAAAGAGGAAGAGTCTTCAACAAGGCAGCCTTGCCTGCAGGTCATAGAGGCCACAGCTGAATCCACAGATGTTCCTCAGACTGGAGGATCCAATGGTGGCCTCCTCCCAGAAATAGGAGGTGATTTATCACACTGGCCATAAATCAGCATGTCTGACCTCCCCTGCACACAAGTCACACCCTTAACTGTTTATTCAAATGTCCCACTATCCATTATGAGGCAAATGCAGCAGATGTTGGACAACAAGCTGTCAAATTGCATTTTATTTCTAATGTCCTATATAGTTTTTCATATACCGTATAAGTACTGTAAGAATTATTTATGATAATTTGCATATAACTGATAACCAAGGCTCAAGCTCTTCAACAAATACGTAATATAAAGTCTCATTCTGGCTCTCATACAAATAGTGCTATTATTAGCATTTTTGTATTTTATTGATGTGAAAATTGAAATTAAAAAGACATATTCAACAATCACAAAAATCAAATCAGTTTTAATTTGTTGTTCTAATATATGACCTTGAAAAAAGGGCATTCAAAGGTCTAGGCTGCCTTGACCCCAGAATGGTTAAAACAATAACTTAAGAAATATTGCCCTCTTTTCTAAGAAATGGACAAAATAAAACAACGGAGAGTGTAAATATTGACTTGTCTAGTGCTTGAAGGGTGAGAGCCTTTATGCCCCATACTGCCATCACTGAATAGACCTGAAGCGACTAAGAGCATAAATCACAACTGTCCGTTAGCTTTGAATAGGAACAAGATGTTGTTAATTAATTCAATGGGCCATAAACTAACTCCAAGGTTGAACCCAAGCGATGTCGTTGACTTTCATTTTCTTGGGACTTTGATTTGTTCATACAAATATTTTAACAGACAACAATTAATGTGTGCAAAATTTGCTGCTCTATATTGATACATTTCACTCACAATAAACAAGACTTAAAGTCAATACCACTCGATGTCTGTACCTAACTTATTTGACACAATCGCTACACGAGGCTTGTTGTTTCACAAGATAACAATTTGGAGTCAAGTACTCGTGGTGGAACACATGGAATCTCGTTAGTTCCCATCAACAAGACAAAATTGTGGCCACCCTCATATGGAGAGAATTAAATCAGAACCACACATGCTTGGAAGGCGCTCCACTGTTGCATTGACAACACACACACACACACACACACACACAAATACATAAAACAGACACATAAGAGCCATATGGTGTGCCAGAATGTTTTTTTTTAACTTAATGATATGTGGTTTGGTCTGAACATATGGTATCCTTGCACATTTGAATTGGATGGGAAGAAAACTTGTTTTATTTTCTATACCGCTCAGGGCTCTAGACTGCCTCTAAATAGTGGTATCTTGTACAATAAAATGTTTTATTTACAATTTGCTTCAATGCAACCAGTAAATCTGACAACCGTTCACGTTCACTTCTGTGGACAAATAGAAACCCACGCAAGCACGAGGGCAATGAGCAGATTTCAAACAGGAGAGCCCGACTCAAATTCCATCCTAGGATCTGAGTCAGTACTTTGATACCTCATTGCAATGTACTACAAAATCAAAAGTGCACAAAAGAGTCAAACTGAAGATTTATTGCCATTGTAAATCTAAATTTTAAAATCCAACTATTGTCTAAGATGTCATTGTGCTGGTCTATCAACGGGAGTATTTATAGACTAGAGATTGTTTAAAAAATTGAAAGTGCAAATGAAAATAAATAAGAATTTTAAAATTCTAAAATGAATTAGTTAATTAATTTAATGCCCAAATTATACCACATGTATTTCCTTCCTCTCTAGGCCTGGGAAATTGTACAGATGTAACGCACTGTCACCTTATTTCATGTCATGAGAGTAAAGCTGTGCTAATTTCCCTCTGGTGCACACGAGG
The DNA here is from genome assembly GCF_054491065.1 of Syngnathus leptorhynchus. Lineage (NCBI taxonomy): Eukaryota > Metazoa > Chordata > Actinopteri > Syngnathiformes > Syngnathidae > Syngnathus > Syngnathus leptorhynchus. The sequence continues at coordinate 3,608,241 of NC_141206.1, read as the reverse complement.
AGCCCGCATTCCACTGGCTGCACTCACCGCAGACCTCCAAACAGGGGTCCTCATTAGCTGGAACTTTTTACTTAATAGCTCTTAATTTCTCATGAGCGTGGCGACCTTTTGAATATGGGGGTGAAGGGTCGTGGCCTTCCTCTCGTTAGCTCCATGAGAGTACACTGGTTACATGTTATATCCTGGTGATTGAACCTAAAGCTGGGGCTCAACCTCATTTCAAAAGAGTCTATTAGTTTACTCAACCTTAACACTCAGCTCTGTTTAGAGCAGAGGACGGGGACACGACCTTACGCAGAAGCTGAGAGCTTTAAAGAGGATGACTCAACACACACACTTTTTTTTTCCTGCAAATACATCAGTTGTAACCATACTGACCATACTGAGTCTTGACAGCAAATCATCTCTCCTAAACTTAAAATGCAGAATGTAGCATGGAATGCCAAGTCATCCTTTCTTATAAGAGATCACAGAACGAAGAAAAAAAGTGTGTGGATGATGAAGGCTGGCTAGCGGAGCGAGTAAGTTGTGTTGACTTTTGCAACGGCAATATTTTGGAGAAAGTCACACCATGAATGGTACGTTAAAATGACAAATAAGAGTGAGGGTTATTTTGGAAGTTTCTGATGTTTGGGGGAAGGGTTGAGGTTTTCTACATGGTGTCACGATTTGGTCTATGGGTGTAAGTGCGGAAGGTGCAAAGAATCATGACCAAGCAGAAATTCACTGATCTGAAAAGAACGGAGAAATACATAAATACAAGGATGAAGTTACCTAATGTAAGCAAGCAGCAGGACTTAAGGTTCTCCCAAATAAACTTTGGAATTGATTCATGTTTCATCTGTTCGACTCATAGAATAACTTCAGACAACTGCACAAAAAAAAAAAAAAAAAAAGTGTTTAACTGACAGGCTTTTTATTGCTTATTTTATTACCAAAAAAATGTTGGGTCTCAGGTCCCTGCCCACCCATTATAAAAATTGCACAACTGAGTAAATGTTTCATCTATTTCACAGGTGTCAAAGTCAAGGCCTGGGGGCCAGATAGGGCCCGCCACATCATTTTATGTGGCCCGCAAAGACAGATTGTGCATCAAATTCGTGTGTCATTACTAGAATTGTCTTCACTTTTAATATCTTTTTTTTTTTTTTATTATTTGACCAGTTTTTACTCGTATGTTTTGAAAACGAGTTATTTGTCAGTTTATTTTGTAGCTTTTACCGTATATAATGAGGTGCTCATACATTTATTTGGGTTGACAGTCATAATGGCCCTCCGAAAGAAGCTATGACTACAATGCGGCCCGCGAAAGAAAAGAGTTTGACACCCCTGATCTATATGGACATGCACCCGTAACCAAACAACCAACAGTCAGTGACTCAGTAGCTTAACAGCGAGGCTTGATGAAGTTCCCCAGATAAAGATGAAGCTTATTATGTTAAATCCAAATGATAAACACAGCTGCAGTGTTGGCACAGATTAGCATGAGCTAACAATGTTAACAGCATTAGCTTATGATAATATTATAATTAAAATGTCCAGATGAGTTGTCAGGGTTTGTGGATGTCTAATGCCACAGTGACACATTCATTGACATGCATTTTAGTGGCCTGGTGATTAAATGATACAAGTGAATCTTAAATGTGTGGGGCAAATATAGTTCAAATAAGTCATTGATAGTAAACAAGGTGAACAGAACTACTGAGAGTATTGATCAATGCGTGATAAGAATTATAAGCAGCATTAGCTTGTCATAAATCACACTTGATGTCATGGTAAAGTATATGTCCATGCAATGAATGATTGCCTCTGTGAATTAAAATGATTTCTTCTTTTTAAGATAAGGGCACTTATTTGTTTTTCACATTCAAATCTGTCAGTCAGCACCCCGATCGCCAGCACTTGTCACTGAGCAAGGCAGAAAAGGAGACAGGCCAAACGATCCAATCCACTGGTTGTCAATCTAATGGAAGTTTGACTCGCCAATGGATCAGCAGAATGAGGGGCAAAAAACGGGCTGGCATTTGCATGAAACGGATGATGCGTAAAACTGCTTTTTTTTCGGAGGGGGTTAAAAAGTATGGTATATGGTAAGATAAGACATAAGATAAGAACACAGTATGATCATATCAGTCTTCAAATACACACAAACATATCTTGGGATCATCCCCTCTGGGCCCAACAACAAAGATGTCAACTGGAACGAAGAATTCCTAATGAAAAACAAAGATACACACAACACACACTCACACAAATACTGAGAGCCCAATAAAAAAGGGAATTAATCCTGGCAGCGGATGTGCGTCTCAGCTGGTGGTGTGACGGAAGACAACAGAGTGTTCAAGGACTGATAGAGAGCATGCTTGTGCATACTCACTACTAATATTCAAAAGCGCTTACTAACGCCTCAGCACTGCAAGGAAATATTACCGCTAATGCTTTTTGCAAATGCAACCGGCAGAATCGTTAAACCCTGTGACACGTCATGTACGCATCTGATGCTGTTTGATTATATTTTGCGAGGATTTTGTTGGGCTTTTGTTAGGAAAAAAAAAAAATTAGGATCATAGTGTTCTGATGAGAAGCTTACAAAATACCCATTTTTTTGTTGACACTCTCTGCACTGATATATCCTTAAACCTTTAATTGTTTATCATTCCGTGTGTGTCCGTATGTGTCTGTGTGTGTTAATATCATCATTATTGTTTTATATTGCTCTTTATTGTTGAACTTGTGAACTATATTAAGCATTGTGATTGTGTGTGTGTGCAGTGGCTGCAGAAAATAAGATACAATTAAAGCCATTGTATTTTGTCAAGTAAATTAAATATTGTAAATATTCATGTGGTGGAACTTTAAATTAAAAAAAAAAAGCTAATTCCTGAACAAAACTAAACTAAATTATTGGTCTTTAAATCAGTTACTTTTCAGTTACAATTACTTTGGTCATGTTTAGCATTAAATAAATACGATGCTGATAGCAGTGCATGACGTCATCATTTAATACCTTTACTCCCTGTGCTGGGTTTAGCAGTTTCTATTGTTATTATGGTTTAAAATATAAATATGTAATTACTTTCTAGTTAAAGTGAAATGTTAAAGTTGGATCACAATATGGATGCTGTAAAAACAGATTTGTATTCTAGTCACATTTCAAGCTATTCTCCAATACAACCCACATTAAAAAAAAAAGAAAAACGAATGGATGAGAAATAAGTCTTTGAATTCCTTTTAAATAAATTAAATGTATTTTCCTTCAGCAAAAATGTGACATGTCTTAACATGCCCCATCACATTCATTATACGCATACTGTATAAAAACTAAACTAGTGATAAATGCAAGTGATAGCTGGCAATGTTATGCAACCTTGACTCAAGAACAAATCAGTTTCTACCTACCAGAACCGGACGTGACCTTCAATTGCATTACTTCTCCATGGCCCCTTATTTTATATGAACCTTTTCATTGCAAGTGTCCCTTGCCTTTTTTATTAGTATTCGTCACCATCCCAGGAGCCCGTGCAATCAAAACTCGCCAAACTCAGAGAAAGCCAGTCAGCCTATTATTACTGGCAACTGCCATGACTTAAACCCACCAAAACCCCGTATTATCCACTAAACCCTTATTAAATAATTTAAGGATGGAGAATGAATAGACCTTATCAACAGGTCTAAAAATGACCTTGGATGGGAAGAAACCACATTAGAATGACCAATTCCCTGCAAAAAGGTATTATTAGATAAGAATCGAGGATTCCCTAGCGGACATAATGCAAATAGTCGTGTTTTTTTTTTTTTAAATGAGATGTATTGTGCATAGTGCACAAAGTTTCCTAAATAGACAGCTAACAAATTTACTTATCAATGAAAGAAACAGTGGAGTAATGCCACAATGGAATACCAGCTTGATTACTGAATCATCAATAGTTATCCTTGTTACATCATCATTCCACACCCAGATTGAAACTGACAGCTGGATTGGGTCTGTCACATCACAAAATGAAAGGCCGAAATCCAGAGTGGGCTGCAGTTAATCCTACTGGGCAAACAAACTGCCTCTCCTCTCTCCTCAGAGAAATCAGCTTGTCAGATCATTCAGTGCTTGCGCATTAAAATGTTGCAACACATGCCGTTCAAATGAATAAAGCTATTATTGTGCCATGTTGGAACCTTTCCCTGTGTCAGTTTGAACTAGTTGAATAGTTTGACAACTTTGTATCCGGAAACTTGACATGATAAATATCATAGGTCAGAACTGTCTCAACACAAGGGAAAATACTCAAGTCATTCCCATTCGACAGACTTTAAAGAGCTTCTTCTATCCTCACAGACCTTCTCGATCAATTAGTCGCCAATTGTCATATTAAAAAGCAAAAATACACAACTGTTGTGCTCTATGTGTGTGGAAAGACGTTTCTTAGAATTCAGTTTTCCTTATGAACGCTAACTTGTCAGAAAAGTAAGACATTCGCACAACACAAGCCGATTTTCATCACAAGTGACATCCGAAAGATCAGGTCTCAGACTTACAGCAGAATGCTCTGCAGAGGTCCATAAAAAGGCCATATGTTTTCAAGTGGCTTTCCAAGTGGTGGAGCACGGCCCAGGACGTGATGCTGTGCACCAGATGGTTGCATTAAGCACACTTACTCCTTTCTGTTGATTGTTTCCGAAGCACACACTTGGGAGAGCAGGTACACAGAGGTGAAGGCACACACAACACTGACCCAAAAAAACAACAACAACCCAGTCCATAAGTGTTATAAGTTCATCACCTCCATCATGGAGCTTGTTTTTATCACTATTCCATCATTATAGAAAAAAAAAAACAACAACCAGTGTTGAGCTTAGGGCAATAACCCATTAAACGACTGAAGGCCGAGACCTGAGAGAGGTGAACATGTGGAAAAAATATATATAATTTGAACAACAAAGTTAGTCATGCCGTTAACATATGACTGATTATTGCGATTTTCCTAGATTTGTTTTTCAATGGGAGAATGGGACAAAAATGATTTTAAAGCAAGAAAACAAGACACAAAACAAAGAGATTTTGCCTACAGTATAGACGAACATGATTAGTGATGACTAATTGTGCGTCTCGCTTTGCTTTACCCTTCAGTCACTGTCAGATCAAATAAGAAAAAGAGCAGAATTAATTCAGGTGACTATTATTATTATCCATGGCAGGATATGATCCTCGTCTAATCTCCTCATAGCCAGGGGTGAAGGAACCAGAGTAAAATGTGACAGAGCAATTTTAAGACACTTGATCATTCATTCATTAAACAGGGTTAGGCCTGAAATGCTTTCTAGTAGTCACACGTATACACAAAACAAAATGCCGTGGTCTATTGGATTATTTTTATATCTATATTATTTGTTTAAAACGTATGTTCACTTGTTAAAAACAACACAATATTATAGTATTTCATCATATCATATTCTGTATTGATTGACAGTTGAGACATTTTCTTGTTTACTTCTGTAATGATGGACAGCTCTGACATTTTGTGATAAATTTGTTTTATCTGATCGGATTAAAGTAATTTTGTAAATGTAGCGATTGGTGTGTTTTGCCCAACGATTTCCTGTTTGAATGAGAAATAAGCATTTTAATGCTCAACGTATTTGCAGCGACAAGTGTTTTTTATTTTCGTTTAATCGAAGGCACCTCCGACAGCTCTTCGCTTTGGCCTGGACATCCACTTTTTGATTTCCATATGATGTATTTTATGTGCCCTCTTTGCATCCATTGCAGCCTGGTGATCCTGAAAGGGGGATCCTTCCATCTGTGGTCCCTTCTCAAGGTAGGGGTTTTTGAGTTTTTCCTTGCCCTTTTGGGAGCCCAAGATCAGGGGATGCTTTGAGAATAATTGTCAATTGATTGTCTATGTGAAGCCCTTTGAGACTGCTTGTGATTTAGGGCTATACAAATAAACTTGACTTAACTTGACTTGACTTGACTTGCAGGGTTCACTGCTGTTGGCCTTGGATTGTTGTTTTAATGCTTGAGGTTTACAAGAACTATGCACAATAGGGGTGCCCAGTAGGACCACTTCAGCCTATTCCTTGCATCACTACCTAAGACTATAACATGGCCAGACAATCTGGTCCTTAATGAGCAAAAACCACACAGGGAAAAAGTAGCAGATGTAGTGACACTATGGTTGTTGCCTCCAGTTTAATCTCCACTCAATCAATTTTACGGGATGGACGGTGTAAACTTCGACATATGACAAAACTGATTTTAATGTATTTTTTACCTGAGATTTGGAGTGCTTTAGGAATCCCTAACGCAAACACTAAAAATGACCAAGCACAATCTGGGAATACCTCGTTCATTAAAAGAGGGCGGACAGGAAGACAATAGCTGATAGTTAAGTACCAACTTGATTTGCAAAATTCAAGGCAAATATGAAATACTCGGTGACCCGATTGCTGATATCGACGCATTAAAAATAAAGCTGACCAGTTTTCTGTCTGAAAAATCTTGAGAACCCACATATACACAAGCTAAGGTGACCTACTGCTCACTCTTGAGCATAACTTTGCTGCCAGATTTAATGTCTTTAAGAAATGTGCCCTGAGTGACATTTATATATCCAATTTAGTCATGAAAGGAAGTCATAAAATAAATGTCAATGCCATTAAGTATACCTATCACACAAAACCCGATCGACTCACAGCTGTGTTATTTTGTCGAAGTGACAAAAGGTAAAGAATACCCCCGATGCAGTAAATACCGAAGGGCATAATTTGATTCCAAACTCCTAACTCCAAATTCCTACTTCAGCGTGTTCTTAGCATACATACAGTTTGCTCCCAAGGAGCCACAATTTTGAACCTATAAAAATATAGAACTGGGAATAGTATTGCTAATATTTTGCTGTCGTGAGGATTAACTCCCAGGCAATCATCATCATAAAGAGATAAACAAGGGAGATGAAAGTAAAAGAGAGGATGAAAGAAAAAGATGGTTGAAGGTCGTTTCATGAGAGCTGGAAATCTGTGTGTGTGCTTGCGATACTTTCCGCCAGACCAGGAGCAGGTGCTAGTTTGCTCCTTGCTTCAGTGAGCTGTGTCTGGGTGGCTCCACTCCCAGCTGGGGCACAACAACGATGAGAGGGAGCGAGAGAGAGAAAGAGAGCTAGAGAGAGAGAGAGAGAAATGTGCGTGTGCGATGAGGTGGTCTGATTCGCGGCATCTTAGTCCGAAGGGTCAGGGCTCATCACATCACCGCACATGCAGCTGCTGATGGTCACCCAAGTCACCCAAAACTTACAAACATTTGAGCCAACTTTCATTTTCAACAAGGTGACTCAGTTATCTATTTGTCCTTGTTTGTACAGAATTATTGAGACATGTTTTTGTTTTAGCAGCAGTGGGTTTACTCTGATTTCATCTTCTGTTAGACTCAAACATAGGCTTTATACAGTGTTCAATTTTTGCGGATGAAATAGTTTTGATCGCTCAGCACGCAGTTTGCATGTTGTTTGCGCCACCTCTCGTCATAAAGCCGGCCCCTTTCCAGGGCATGCGCCCCAGTTTGAAAACCACTATATTGATGTGACTTACAGTATTCGCACATGCACACTCTATTCTCCATTTGAATAGTAAAAACTCGTAATACTTTTAAAAGCTCCCAATTTGCTTAAATAGCCTCTGAGAAAATGGTGAAGCACATTTATATCTACTTGACTTTGCAGATAATTGAACGAATGATTTGTTGTTGTTTTTTTTACCTTGTGAAAGCTACTGCTTTACAGCAGTTCAAGATAATAAATCCTTACTGTTTACAGATTATATTCGCTAAGAATTCCACTAATCAAAGAAGCTCTGTGGCTCTTGATTAAATTCCCTCTTCAGACAAACTTTTCCCTTGACTGCGTTTTCTTTGTGTTGCTGCGTGTCTTTGCCTCTCAATCGTCCCCTTTGGTTTGACATGTCTTATGCTGTCAGTCACATATTCATTTTCAGCATCATCCTTCTAAGGATCTCTCTTGATCAGTGCCTCACTATGTTGGGGTTGCTTGCTCATCTGCCTGTCTCATCCTCGCTTGGCTTGGTAGGGATTGGCAGCTGGAGGAGCCCAGGTGTGGTTCTGGAGGTACCCAGCTGTGAGCCACCAGTTTAAGCAGCGTACTCTTGTCATTCTGTCAGTCACGGCTGACAGAGGCCACTTCGGGATGCCTGGTGTGCGGCATGACACAGTGTCTGGTGGTAAATATGCGTATGAAGCCACTTCATTTGTATGTGTATTTGAATTTGTGTTTCTTGCACATGGTCCCAATGAAGAATGCCTAATTGGAGTATCATTGCCAGGAGAGGTTCATATTTCCCAAATACAGTGTAAGGAACAGGGGACAGACACCATGTTTACTTTTGGTTTATTAGTCACATGTAGTCAACTATCTCAGTGGTCCCCAACCATTTTAATAGTAGCTTCAAATTTATTGTGGACCGACAAACATTTGTCAACAATGCTTGTGTCATATATTCCAAATTGGTATATGCTCTGCTACAATTTTTTTTTTTTGCAATTTAACTGTGCAGTCCAGTACCAAACATGGACCCCAGCAATATACTAAGCCAACATCTTCACCTATTCACACACACGTCCACATAATGATTGTATATTACCTAATAATGTTCAGAACCGAAATATTTCTTTTGTGTCATCCATGGAACCGTTTGTATCCACCACTATGCTTTGATTTCCATCCATCCATTCATTTGACATACCATTTGTCCCCACGGGGGTCGCGGGCATGCTGGAGCCTATCGTAGCAGTCATCAGGCATTAGGTGGGGGGGATACCCTGAACTGGTTGCCAGCCAATCGCAACAACTATTGGCTCGCACACCCACCTACAGACAGTTTGGCGTGGTCAATTGGGCTACCATGCATGTTTTCGGGACATGGGAGGAAACTGGAGTACCCGGAGAAAACCCGAGCAGACACAGGAAGAACATGCAAACTCCACATAGGGAGGCCGGAGCCTGAATCGAACCCACCACCTCTAAACTGAGGTGGACTTGCTAACCAGTGTGTCACTATGTCACCCCCTACAATGTGAATAAATTGTCAAAATATGCACTCAAGAAGATAGTACCAAAATTTCTGGACAACAAGCCGTACCTGAATATAAGCCGCACCAGGGAAAAATCCTGTTTTGTTCATATATGTATAAGTGGCACTGTACTATAATCCGCAAGTGTTTTAATGATTAACCATACGTATAGAAGAGAATATGCACAAATCATAAAACATCCATCGATTAGCCACAGGGTTCAAGGCTTGTGCAAAAAGTAGCATTTTATAGTCCAGAAAAAGTCATGTGTAATATTTTGCATATACTTGCATATACTTGCAAATATGTATGGATAGCTTGTTTGTCAAAATGTTAATAAAAGGGATGCATCTCCCAAAGAGTCATCTCTTTACTGACAATCCCCATTGTGCATATACGCTTACATACACATCATAATTATTTTTTGATCTCAATCCCAAATGTTTTTGGAAAACAGCAACAAGAAGTCTTGTTGGTTGACTTTATTATTGTCTTCACAGCACCAGCATCCAAATCCAAATAAAGTAGTTGTGACAAGTGGTGGAAGAAATGAAATGGAAATAATCAAGAGATAATCATGCCGAAATTATACAGCTCATGTGTTCCTAACACTGCAGTTGATATGCTTCACGTCTTCTCTATAAAGTCGGTAGTTTCTATCCATGCAGGCCTTTTTAGTCACTGGCACTAATTCATTTAACTGCTGTGTGAAACATGAGTGACAGATGTCATCAAGTTCACTTTTAAATTACAATCTTCTAATGGCACTCAATATTTTCTGTTTACAATATGTGGGCGAAGTAATAAGAGAGCTCATCCTGAAAATCAGAATGCACTGGAAATTACAATTCCAGATGTTTAGCTGAACTTGTCTTTTTTGATGATGATGATGATGATGATGATGATGATGATGATGATGATGATGATGATGATGATATTTTTTTTAGGTAATAGGGAAGCACCCTTTTGCTGAGTACAACATGCAACAGATGTCAAAATGCAAATGGCTTCTTTATCGAGTGCTGCACTTCATACATGTGTAGAGGCTTAGTATTATAAAATATGTATGCCTCTGTGGCTCTTGCAGATTTGAGTGAGAACAGCCAATTTTTGTCCGATTTTTTTACGCATCCACATGAGACGTTATTAAAATAAAAGGCTCAACATGCTCAAACGACATAAACTGAATGTTCTTTGATTTATGGAAAAAAAAATGCAGTGCAGCTCAGCTTCTTGCTTTAAGATGTTATGGCTTGCTGTAAATTGATGGCTCTTTTTTTTATACTACCACAGAAAGAAAATGCAAATTATAGTAGAATGAATGTCTTTGTTCAATTCTTCAGGTGCAGTCTTGGCAATGATAAATTAATGGATAGTTCAATAAACTTTTTTAGGTACATATCTATCCTCTATATATTATATTATATTATATTATATTATATTATATTATATTATATTATATTATATTATATTATATTATATTATATTATATTATATTATATTAGATATTTTATCAGATCATATTAGATATTTTATCAGATCATATTAGATATTTTATCAGATCATATTATATATTCAGGGCTATGTTTGAAAAAGTATTATTGCCTCTGTAGTTTATAAAGTTCCACATGTCATATCTGATAACATCCATGTTTTGCATGTCAAAGGAATTATTTATCCGTGAAAATGAAGACTGCGAAGCAGAGACCCAAGCTGACATCTCCTTGGAGATGACATACTAGGAGATGTTGAACCTCGCTCTGTTTTTGACATGGCTTCGCATCTTGGATCATCCATTTGATGCACTTATGAGACATGACTAAAGGAAAGGTTCAGAACAAGTAAATTCATATTTATGCAAGCAAATCGTGTGTGGGTGTCTGCAACGCTGACATGCAAATTATATAGCAAAGTTACTAAATTGAATAGTCTATTAAAATGTAAAAATGTCTTTTACATTGTACATTGTATCACTCAATACTAGCAGTATATATATATATTTTTTATGGCTGGCATATATGCTGTTAAAAGGAAATGTAATATAAGAAAGCGGTTACCCTGACCTCACAGTTTTCATGGGCTGTGTTTTAGGCTGAAAATTTAAAATGAGTGCAGATTTGCAAATAAATAAATAAAGATACATCAATTTGAACATTCAATATTTTGTCTTTGTAGTGTCTTCAACTGAATAAGTCATTTCATTATATTCTGTTTTTATCTTTATGTTTTACTTCAACATCTTCACTTTATTGGAATTGTGGTTCGCAAATGTATGCTTTCCAGTTTGATTAGTTTTACCTTGAACTTCTCATCTCTACTTTCCAGATGCACCGTCAGAATGAAATCCAATTTGAATACTGCACAGAAAATGAATACTTTGAGCCTGATGTTTGAGCTTCATCTCTCTCTCTCGTATTTAGTTCTGATAAACCTTTATATTTAATACATATTTTTGCACATCCACAAAGATTTTCACACAAACACAATACAATGACACAGGCTCTCCACAATCTAATAGAAAATGTACCCCGCTGTGTTGATACTGTTTGAGTAAATGGCAATGGATAGATAACAACCTATCTCATCTGTGTGATTTATGGTAATGCTCTTAGCCCTAATGAGGTCCACAGGATATTCATCTCGACCCACTGTTACATTTTCAGTTAAAGATGATGATTCTGCACATTCCAAGCACACCAGCAACAATCAAATATTAATTCACACAAATAAACCTGCATTTTCACCGGGTTTGATAAAATGATGTATAAATTAGTAATTCTGCCATTTTGATCTTGCCCGATGGCATTTATTCAGATTGGACAATCCACAGTGTGAACCGACACCAAATTCGAGATCGAGCACTTTTACTGATTGTAAAACTGGAGGTATATTGACAAATTCTGTATGTTCAGTCTGGTTTGAGAGTGAGGTCAAGTGAAATTTCACAGCCATCCTATTGAGGAATTGATTTAATAAATTGTAAAATTGATTGCTCATGCAAACAGATATGGAAGCTGATCTATTTACCTGGCAAATGCAGGATTGCATCTGCCAAATAGGTAATATCGCCGTGTAATGTATTTTACGCATTCATAAAGAAATATATGGTAAGAACATACATTTGATATGCACAATATAATTGATCAAATCTGAGATCATTTCTAAATAGCTAGCGCGCCTGCACTTGGAGCTAGTCACAAGAAGGAGTCATAACATATCATCTATGACAAAACTCATTTGAACTCCACATTTTTTTGCATCAGCGTCATTTCAATGTATTCCTAACTGGTCTCTTCCGGAGCACTTTTCACCTAGTGCTGAGACAAGTCTTAAAGTCCATATTACTCTAAATGGGGAGATACATCCAGTTTATATGAAACTGAGGTGAGGTCAAACCCGGATTTTTTTTTTTTTTTTTTTACTGGCTTCACCCATTTCTAGGCGGCAAGCGATTTCTTTTTGTGACTCAGTATTGTGTTCGGTAAAACCCATGAGTGGAAAATCCATCCTTGAATATGGCAGCCTCTACCACCTTTACCTCTGATTTATGTTTCCATTGATCATCCAAAATGTTTTTGTACATACTCAACAAATTAAACTGTAATAATTTGTAACTATCCAGGTATTTAACTAGCTACTCCATTTGTTTTCACAAAATACTGTGTACTGTAATGGACCAATTGTCACCCTTGTTTCTGCTTTCAAGTGACTAAGAAAAAAGAAGTAATTTTATTTTCATCCTGATACAGAGACAATGGAATGAATAATCCCGCAAACCTTCGGTGCTCATATGGAAACAGGAATGGAGCAGACTCAGGGTTCACAGTCGAGCAGGTAGAGAACAAAGCTGGCCAAGTCCAAAAGGATGTGGGAACTTGGTTTATGAGGTGTTGCTGGAACCCGACAACAGGCACATGAGCTCATTCATTAGCCCACCCAAACGCTCCGACCTCTCTCAGCAACGAGCCCTACAGGAGCTCTGCGGTCAAAAATGGTTCTGGGTTTAGTGATTTCATCAAAAGAACGTAAAACTCTTTTCAGAAAGAATTTCCCTTGGAAGACAAGTGAAGTCACAGCTGTATAATTTTCCGATTTCTTTCACAGGTATATTTTCTCAATATTACTGTGGTATTGTTTAAGCGTGATCGCTCGTTTTTGTTAAAGTTATTATTAAGGTCTTGTGTTCTAAGTTGCGAAATAAGAAGATCAATGAGCCTAAAGTCATTTTTTTATTGTAATTTCATTGAGGAAATGTTATGACTCACTGTCTCAATACTCCGTGGTATTGTCATCCAAACGCTCTCCCATTGATTGTATTGTGATATTACTATTACGAAACTACAAACGTATCATGTTGAATTACAACGGGAGTTGATAACTGGATAAGACCGAACCACAGAATCTGTGCATTTAGGACTTGAGTTGAAATACTCCAAATTATCTCTGACATTCGGTTTGAACCTCCTTGACCCCAGCTTGTGGTTTATGGGCACTCATCCAAACAACGTTAGAGGTCGAGTGGGACACATTAGAGGAGTGTTAGATATGCAGCCGGCATCTGATGGGATGTAATGACCCTTTGACAATGCTTGGCTTTGCCCATGAGATGTTACACATTTTGAAAGACCCAGGCTATTATAATGAGGAAAACGTGGAGCCTAAGACCTCACACTGCATTTATGGATATATCTGTCACATTAATGAGCAACACAACCATTAGTGGTGATAGCTGAAGATGGCGTAGCATCTCTAGCCTCATGGCAAAAGTCAGTGTCAGGTTACATCAGTGTTCAATTTAACAGAGTTTGAAAGCATTGCCATGTGCCAATTACCTCCAGTCCTGCTGGTCAGCTCTCGGTAATTTCAATTTATTTTGTCACCAATCAGGAAGAGCACACTGCTGTAAGACCCCTGAAGTGTAGTACTTAGGTATATACAGTGCTTTGACAAGCACCATAACATCCAATTCAACCCGCTCTTACTTTTTGATGGTTCATCTGGCTCTTTGTGATTGTAGGTGCAACATTTTGGAATGTTTCTTCATATCTTAATTGACAAATTACGTCAACTACCTACCAAGTGCTGCCCTTGTTCCTCCTGTCTTGCTGCTCTCTTCATGTGGCCCTCAACTGTGGAAACCTGTGGTATTTGATGATCAAAGAGGCCACAACGTTCCATCACTCCCATGGGTTTGGGTTTTGGGTTATTTGCTTATTACTTGTTCATCGCTCTTGTCTATTCATTTTTACTCTTTGTGCTATTTGCTTGTATGTGTTGTGTAATGTGTCTAGTCACCGTGGGACGGTGGGAAACGTAATTTTGATCTCTTTGTGTGTCTTAACATGTGAAGGAATTGACAATAAAGCTGACTTTGACTTTGATTAGAGATTTTTATTACGGTAAAAGACATTTCCCAGAATTCGTATTGTAAAATGTGCGTGTAATGGTTCTTTTGAATTCAAATTCTTTGGAAAACATTATGCGAAGGTGCACACAAGTTATATATTTCCAAACAGCAGCTGGAAATGTACCAAATTGAGTAAAAATTATTTTACTAGCTCCACACAACTAATACTATGGATACTTTACAAATGACATGCAGAGATGTTGTGTAGATTTTGCAACTGGGGTTGAATAATTTGATAGCAGCAATACATTTCCCCTGTGAAAATATCTTTACGTCTTTCCAAGAGATGCTGTGACATTTCGGAGAGATTCCATTACAGGACGCCGTGTTAAATGATAAGTTTATTTTTCAGAGGGCAACACTGCTGTGCTGGCCCCAAGGACTGAATGGTTTATTTTTTTCATAGACCAGTGGGAGGGCGGTTATGTATAGATGACATATTTTGGCTTTCATTGCTGCATTTGAGGGAAGTCACACAGAGTTTGGGAGCCTTGAAAGCAGCAAGGAATACCTTCAGTGCTCTTTAGTTTTTTTTTGTTGCTGTTCTGGTCAAAATGGTTTCATCGAATAAATCCTTATACTATTGTCTGGATGGTCCCATCATCGCCCATTTCTTCTTTTTCGCCCCTTCCGCCTGCATGTGCATGCTTTCTGAGGGAAATTAACCCGATGCGATGACTGATGTGCCACCGGGATCTCACCGATAGCCGCCAGCTACCTCGCCACCAAACCAACTGCCGAGAAAAGAGAGCGCCAGGCTTCCTTCCCAGCAGATAAACATACCAACATGAATGATTTTTATTATTATTATCCCATCTCCCTTCTTTTGACAAATATTCAGCAATCTTCCCCCAAGGGTTGCCAATAGAGGAGCCAAGAGGCTGCAAATCTGTCTGTTTATATACATCACATCAAGAGCAAATATTAATGCTCAATTTCCTAGCAGTGGGCCATCCTATAATGCATTTATCTTCTGCAAATACCAATGTCACGCTAACTCTGGGGAAAGGCATCAGCTGAAATGTTATGAATAACTTGATCAAATTACACAGTCAAAGCAGGAGGGGAATAATAAGGCTGGTGCTGCAGTGCTTGGCAGCCACAAAGGGCCCCGCCAGGTTAAGGCACCCAGCCAGACACCATGCCTGGAACTAAATGAAGCCGTTAGGAAATGGTCCAGGTCATCAGTGGAAAACGTGGTGCTCTTTCAGGGTCTGCTATCTCGAGTGAAACGAAAACGTAAATACATTGATGCAGTAATAGTGATTTTTTTTTATTTTGCCTGCTGTGAGTACATTCAGGAATTATGTCAAGCTCGTTAAATGAATTTGATGGTTTTTATTCAAATGTAAATGAGGAACTATTTTTCACCTTTGCTCAATGCAAATTGCTATTATGTTAACATTTATCAAAAATAAAAACAAATTTGTATTCGCAATTATGTTTTTAATGTCATCAACAAAGACATGATCACCCAAAGCAATT
Source organism: Syngnathus leptorhynchus (assembly GCF_054491065.1). Classification (NCBI taxonomy): domain Eukaryota; kingdom Metazoa; phylum Chordata; class Actinopteri; order Syngnathiformes; family Syngnathidae; genus Syngnathus; species Syngnathus leptorhynchus. The sequence continues at coordinate 3,592,276 of NC_141206.1, read as the reverse complement.
GTTTTTTTTAGGAGGTTTGGTTGAGGAGGGGCATAATCTAGCTCTTTTTAAGAGACAGTTAAATGATGAACCACAGATGGCATCCACACGCATTTTTCTTAAATGAAAACCAGTATCACTCAATGTGTTCGCAAAATAATTTCCTGAAACTTTCTCCTTCACACTAATTCAATTATGAATCCAATATCTTTTCTCCCCATACCAAATGTCAAACCGTGCTGGAGTTTTTGCTGACTATGTGCAGAATCAGTTGGTTTTGGATGGCAAGATCTAAACTGAGGCATGCTGGGATGCACCGGTCCAACTGTGTTTCTGCATGCAGGTTGATAAAGATATTAGTTTATCGCTTTCATCTGTCCTGAATCAAGGTCAGCAGCTTGGAAAACTAACACAAAGATATAATTTATCATCAGCATCTGTGTGTCTTTTTGCAGCCAACAACATCCAACACAGCCTGAGACCATCACATTCCACAGGAAGTGTGTTTGCAATCACTCCTTTTTAATGGGTGCTGACAAAGACAATATGTAATCAAATGTAGAAATATTCCATCTGCTTTTAATCCAGAATGGTCAATGATTTCAGTTGGCTAAGGTTAACTTAATTTCCTCAGTGGTAAGCAATTGAGAAGCACTGTTCATCACACCACACCATTATTCACAACAAATACAAGCAGGACAGCCACATACTATTTATTTGACACCGTGATAATGCGGTGTTTTGAAAATTGTTGACATGTGGTCTGCAATTGCCTGGCGACCCAGTGTACCAAGCCTCTTGCCCAAAGTCAGATGGGATAGGCTCTGTTGGGGAACTAATGGCACCTAATTTGCTTCAACAACTGTAATTGAGCCCCTCAGCATCATGGGCATCATTATAGACTGTGGCCTGGCGACCTTTAGGTTCGGGCAACAATGTTCCCGTACTTTTAATTATACTGTACGTGTACATGTGCGAGGAGCCGAGAAGACAAATGACAGAGTCATATTAAGACTTCCTTCCCTTCCTCATTGTTTAAGACACCGTCACCCTGATTGTGTCTGCTCCTCATTGATATTCATGAGCTGTCGGCTGTGTGAGACGTTGCTTTATTGCTACTCTGCCATTCTGCCTGCAATGACTCGGTGATGAGTCTGTGTAGCCTGTAGTCAAGTTCAAAGAGTAATTTGTCTGAGTGTTATTTCAATAGCGGAAAATGGCTTCCCATTGCAGGTCCTTTCTCTCCCAATAAACCAGGCTGGCAAGTCATTCACTGGGCACATACATGCATATCTCACAGATTCATAATGAACTGGCTGTTAAATGTACATGAAGACAATAGGAAATGAAGATCCGTGCTGTGTGACTTCAGCACAAATGAGTCTTGATGGTTTTGTTGATTCGTCAGTGAGGCCTGGCAGTGGACTTTCACATTAGTGACATAGCACACATCAAAAATCATGAATACCAAATTTCTTATCATTAATGCCGATACCTTTTCAGAATGTTTGTAAATAATAGGTGCCATAGTAAAGCAATTGACTACTGCTGACCTCAACTGAAATGAAAACAAAATCCTGTTTTACACCACAAGGGTTTTTTGTTTTTTTTAAATCATCAATATCTTTGAAAAAGTCCAAATTAAGACAGTGCTACCTGAGTAAGTGGGGTGGATCAATCAAGTATTCATGTAAGATATCAATGTGATTGCTGGAAATATTAGAATATTGTGTAAAATCAGAGACATCTTTCAGAATACATTACACACTGTATTGTGCATTTGTCATGAATTTCACCCTGGGGATTAATATTTACCTTCCTACCTACTACGTCCGTCGCTCGGTCCGTCAGTCGGTCCGTAAGTCGGTCCGTCCGTCCGTTCGTCGGTCCATCGATTGGTCCGTCCGTCCAACTACAAAGAACTTCATATTTCCATGTCATCTCTTTGTGTCTCCCTACTGATTGCATTTAATGTCCACACACAATGCCGCCAACAAATTCCCTGCTGTATTTATAATCTATGTCACAGTCTATCTGACACGGTTGAACTCGA